>NC_091988.1:131280308-131982102 GCF_044704955.1 Pristiophorus japonicus
AAAGAATATATCATACTTTGTCTTACGGATGTTTAATGTAAGGCCCAGACTCTCATACGCTTCAGAGAACATGTCAACGATGGTTTGGAGTTCGGCCTCCAAGTGTGTACAAACGCAAGTGTCATCTGTATACTGTAATTCAATGACAGAAGTTGGAACAACCTTGGATTTGGACTGGATGTGTCGGAGGTTGAACAATTTCTCGCTTGTCCTGTAGATTATCTCCACTCCAGCGGGGAGCTTGTTGAAGGTGAGATGAAACATTGCAGCGAGGAAGATTGAGAAGAGCGTTGGTGTAATGACACAGCTTTGCTTGACCTCCCCGGTCTGCACTTGTATTGGGTCTGTGGGGGATCCATTGGTAAGAATCACGGCTTGCATGTCATCGTGAAGCAGGCGAAGGATGGGAACAAATTTTTGAGGCAAGGCGAATTTGAGAAGGACACTCCATAATCCCTCACAGTTGACAGAGTCGAAGGCCTTTGTGAAGTCAAAGAAAGCCATGTACAAAAGTTGCTGCTTCGTGGATTTGCCACGCGGTGATGATCATTTCCGTTGTGCCCCTTAGTGGGCGGAATCCGCATTGTGACTCTGGGAGGAGCTCTTCAGCCACTGAGAGAAGACGATTGAGGAGGATTCTTGTTATGATTTTCCCTGCGGTAGACAGCAGGGAAACTCCTCTGTAATTACTCCAATAGGACTTGTCACCTTTCTTGAAGATGGTCACGATTATGGCATCTCTGAGATCCCCTGGCATGCCCTCCTCCTTCCAGATAAGAGAGATGAAGTCATGGATTCGCACCAAGAGTTGTCGGATGCCCTTTTCCACTTCATGCCTGTGCGGAGGTGGTGGTGGGTAGCATACTATGGGATGGAGTCGTGGACACTCACGTCAAAGACAGAGTCTTGGTTAAGGAGATCTTCGAAGTGCTCCTTCCAGCGGGTACTGACCGCCTCTCTGTCCTTAATGAGCACCTCTCCGTTTTGGCTCTCAGTGGAATAGGACCTTGAGTACTTGGGCCGTAGGTGGACTTGACTGCGCTAAAAAATCCACGCACGTCGTGATTGTCGGTTAGTTGCTGGATCTCCTGCGCTTTTTCCGCACACCATCTGTTCTTTAGATTCCGAGTTTTTTGTTGGACCTCGGCCTTCAATTGTCTGTGCTTTCTTTCACTCGAGTTGTTGTGTTGTTTCCAGTTCAGAAATGCCTTGTGTTTGAAGTTTATTAGCTCCTGGACCTCCTGGTCATTCTCATCGAAGCAATCTCGACGTTTTCTGGTCCAGTAACCGAGAGTCTCTTCACAGGTGCTGATTATGGTGACTCAGTAGTGACAGCGCCTCATCTGGGCTGCATTATCCAGAGAACTCGATCATCGCCCATTAGATCAGATCTTTTATTCATTCTCGGGATGTGCATGTTCCTGGCAGGCCCGGCATTTATTGCCCAGCCTGGGAAGGTGGTGGTGGGCCTTCTTGTGCAGTTTGATGTAACTGAATGAGTTTCTCAGGGCAGTGAAGAGACAACCATGTTGGTGTGGGACTGGAGTCACATATAGGCCATACTGGGTAAAGCTGGTAGGATTCCTTCCCTAAAGGACATCAATGAACCAGTTGGATTTTTATTACATTCCAACAGCTTCATGGTCACTTTTACAGAAAGCAGCTTTTTTATTTCCACACTTAAAAAAAATTGAATTCAAATTCCCATAGTGGGATTTGAACTCGCTGTGGACGTTAAATTCGATAGCGCCCTGAAAATGGGCGCGGGGTTCACAATGCATAATTAGCCCACGCACATTGAGTCTGATGCAGGCAGCATGCAAACTTGGTGCTGCCTGCTAATTTAAATTATTTTAGCGTGCATCATCGCCATCATCATCATCATAGGCAGTCCCTCAGAACTGAGGAAGACTTGCTTCCACTCTTAAAAATGAGTCCTTAGATGGCTGAACAGTCCAATACGAGAACCACAGTCCCTGTCACAAGTGGGACAGATAGTCGTTGAGGGAAGGGGTGGGTGGGGCTGGTTTGCCGCACGCTCCTTCCGCTACTGCGCTTGATTTCTGCATGCTCTCGGCGACGAGACTTGAGGTGCTCAGCGCCCTCCCAGATGCAATTCCTCCACTTGGGGCGTTCTTCGGCCAGGGACTCCCAGGTGTCGGTGGGGATGTTGCACTTTATCAGGGAGGCTTTGAAGGTATCCTTGTAACATTTCCTCTGCCCACCTTTGGCTCCTTTGCCGTGAAGGAGTTCCGAGTAGAGTGCTTGTTTTGGGAGGCTCGTGACTGGCATGCAAACGATGTGGACTGCCCAGTGAAGTTGATCGAGTGTGGTCAGTGCTTCAATGCTGGGGATGTTGGCCTGGTCGAGGACGCTAATGTTGGTGCGTCTGTCCTCCAGGGGATTATAGCCCAGCACTAAACGCATTGTTGAGTGGCTGCATGCCTCAGCATGGGGCCAATATTGTGACAGGCTCGCACCAGTTAAAGCTAGACTGCACTAATTAAAGCCAGCCTGCACCTTTTAAAAGGGAGGTGCATTCTGGCTGGAGCGGGTGCTGGAAGTGGCTGGTGAAGAGAGTCTGATCTGGAAAAACTCCGAATTATGGTGCGTCAGATGAGAGAGCGTGTTTCAAGGTTCATAGATGCTGCACTAGAGGCCTTGGTGGATGGGGTGGACAGGAAGAAAGAGGTCCTCCATTCTTATGGAGCCAAGGAGGCCCTCCAGGCAAAGCCTGCAGGTAGTCGTGGTTGTCAATAGTACTAATTTCTTTACTGGGGTCTCAAGTCGTAGGCTTTCCAGCGATCAGTGGGTCGGTGATGAATTAACTAACACACCGCCGAAGTTTAGTACGTCCTAATCCAAGTAGATTCATCGTTGCATTTCGAGGATGGTCGGGTGACATGGTCAATTAGAACTTTGAAGAAAGAAGAATTGAAGGAACACCCGATGTGGGCTAAAGATAAGAACGATTGTGGCCTACTCCAGATGGAGCCTGCGTCATTTACCGGGACCAAGCCTCCATGCACTAAACAGTATCCCATCAGTCCAACTGCCACCGCGGGAATCTTACCGGTTATTCAGCAATTGGAGAAACAAGGGGTGCTTATTAAAACGCATAGCTCCTCCAATAGCCCCGTGTGGCCGGTACAGGAATCTAATGAAACTTGCCGTTTGACCGTCGATTATAGGAAAGCTAACCAGTGTATTGGTCGCAGATCCCTCCACCATTTTTAATGCCCTCAAACCAGAACATAAATATTTCTCAGTTATAGATATGGCCAACGGATTTTGGTCGGTGCCTCTGGCACCGGAGGTTCGACAGTGGTTTGTTTTCACGGCCCAAGGACAACAGTATACTTGGATCCGGTTACCGCAGGGTTTCCACAACAGCCCTATGGTATTCCACGTGGCTTTACAAAGCCATTTGCGAGAATTACCTCCCCTGTCATCCACAGTCATCCAATATGTAGACGATATCCTGCTAGCTTCAAACACGGAAGAACAGCATGAACAAGATTTACGAGCTCTGCTGGACCACCTTTGGCTGAAAGGACATAAAGCCAGCATCGACAAAGCACAAATGTCCCAAGAAGAGGTTGTATACCTGGGACAAAAGATTTCACAAGGAAAGAGAGAACTTACCCAGGATAGAATTGCAGCCATTCGGGCTGCTAAAAAATCCACCACTATTCAGGAACTAAGGTCTTTTCTGGGATTCTGTAACTTTGGATTGACTCCTTTACACAGCTTGCTCAGCCACTAAATGATATCTTAAAAGGGAAACGTGCCTCACTAAGGAACAGCAAGAGGCCTTCCTGAGTTTGAAAAAGGCTTTGTGTTCGGCACCGGCTCTGGGAATCCCCGACAGTGGTAAGCCATTTACCCTGTTTGTCCATGAGAAAGAAGGATACATTACAGCTATACTGACACAAGAACATGGGGATCGGCAAAGACCTATTGGCTATTATTCGGCAAAACTGGATGCGGTAGCCCTCGGATGGGGAAGTTGCCTAAGGGCCATGGAAGCTACATGTCGAGCGGTAATGATCACTGCAGGTCTAGTCCTCAACCAAAAGCTGATTATCAAGTGTCCCCACACCGTACACGCTTTGCTGTCTATGAATAGAATGTCTCAGGTGACGGCAGCTAGATGGACCCGCTGGACAGCAGTTTTGAAAGCTCCTAATCTCCATATCGTCCAGGCCAGCCCGGTTAATCCCGCAACTATGCTCCCAATGTCAGAATCGAGGGAGGAAGAGGGGGGAGAATGTGAAGAGCATGACTGCGTGGAGATTGTAAAAGAAACAGAAGAAGCAGCCTTAGCAGCAGAGGAGCCTCTACACAACCCAGACCTCATCCTGTTTACAGATGGTTCCTCCTTTGTGGACAATGGTACCAGAAAAGCAGGATGGGCAGTTACAACCTTATATGAGGTAGTGGCAAAAGAATGTTTACCCTCAGGAATGTCAGCACAACAGGCCGAGTTACAGGCCCTGTCAGAAGCATGTCGAAAAGCAGAACAGATAGCTAATGTCTACACAGATTCGCATTATGCTTTTGGAGTCGCTCACGACTTTGGTCTGTTATGGCGGAAAAGAGGATTCCTCACTGCTGCTGGTACACCTATCCGAAATGGAAAAGAAGTCCGAGACTTACTAGAGGCCATACAATTACCTCAGGAAGTGTCCATCCTGAAGTGTAAGGCCCATACCGAGGAAAATATCACGGAAGCAAAGGGAAATGTCTTACCCGACCAGGCAGCTAAAGATGCCGCCTCACAGGGCGCTCCCCCAGAAGAACCAACACAGATGTGCAGATTGAAAGCAATCAGGACTCTGACACGAGACCTTCAAACAATGCAAGGCGAGTGCTCCCGAGAGGAAAAATGGACATGGATTGAGGCAGGAATTAAGCTATGTGAAGATGGTGTCTGGAGACAAAGAGTTATCGACAAGCCACAAGCGCCACAAGCGCTTATGCCTTTTTTAGCTCAACAGATCCACTCGTGGGGTCACTTGGCCTCACAACAGATGACGGCACGGTTCCAGAAAAGCTGGTGGGGTCGGGGATTTAAAAAACATGCCCAGCTGGTAGCAGACTGAGGCCACCTGCCCCTGTCGGACCATTCCAGCATCTGCAGGTTGATTATATATCTCGCCCTCCATGCCAAGGATACACTCACATTCCTGTCATGTCGACAGATTCTCTAGATGGGTAGAAGCTGTCCCAACTAAAAGAGCCACAGCCAATCACACTGCAAAGGTCTTGTGTAAGGATTACATTCCCCGATGGGGAGTCCCAAGTAGCATTGACTCAGATCAGGGAACACACTTCACAGGTACTGTCTGCCAAGAGATCTGTAGGTTACTGAACATTACATGGGATTTACACTGTCTTTATCATCCACAATCATCAGGACAAGTGGAGCGAATGAATCGAACTCTGAAACAACGGCTTGCCAAATATCACCAAGAAGGAACACCATGGCCCCAGGCACTACCAATAGTGCTATGTAGCATTAGGGCAACCACGAACAGAACTATAGGACTAAGCCCATTTGAAATTATAACAGGAAGACCCATGTCGCTGCCAGGAACTATTGATTTACGGAAAGCTGATGTTCACTTAATGAGTGACACTCTGTTATCATCATGTCAGAACCTAACCAATGCTATTAGTTCTGGTATCGGCAGCTTGGGGTAATCCACCCAAAGGAGGACACAACATTATCCAGGGAGTCTGAGTGTATGTGAAAAAGTTGCATAAAGAACCTTTGGGTGCCAAGTGGGAGGGAAGTGGGAGGGACCTTACCAAGTGTTATTGACCACCCAGGCAGCTGATAAAGTCCAAGGAAAGAAAGCCTGGATCCACGCCTCACACGTTAAACGAGCACCCGTAACTGAAGCTGAAATCTGATAAGGACAATTACTTTTTGCCAAAATGTATAAATTTACTGTACTACTGACTGTCGGTATTCTAGGCATTTGCCTACTTCTTACTAGCCGACCCTCTGCACCAAAGGGAAATAGTAGAGTACCCAGGGAATTACATGTAAATACTTTTTTATATATGTCATACATTTATGCCAAACAAGGTAACATTTCCAGTTGTTGGGTGTGTACGCATATTCCTATTCACTCAAAGGGAGGGATTCCCTTGAGGCCAATTCCCTTGAATATCTCGGAAATGGCTGAGTGGTTAATTAATCAAAACAAAACTGGCAATGTGTTTCAGGATACGGAAGATGGGCACGTAAATTGAAGTCAGCAGGTTACAATCTGACTACCTTTGAAGGGGGGTACCAACCGTGCTACAATAATTCCAAACGGCCCCCATTTTTTGTTATCACTAATACAACGGGAATAGGAAGACCGGGGGAATCGGTCTGTCTGATTAGAAACATGAAAGGAGGCCAAAATATGGGGTATAGTAACTGCTCCCGGAATTATAATATAATCAAGCCACGGAACCGTCCAAACTGGGCCGATGTGGGAGTTTTTAACGTAACGGGGATTCTGAATAAAACAGATGGAAAAGCCTGGACAGGCCCCGGAGTGTTGCTGACAAAGAAACAGCTAACCTTCATTGCCTATAATGGCACCTATTGGGTGTGTGGCCACAAGGCCTACCCTTGGCTGCCCCAGAATTGGATGGGATCCTGCTATTTAGCCTACATTGTGCCATATATGTATCATATAGAGTCACTGTCGGAACATCTACACCATCCTAAGAGAGCTATCACAGAAACAGAGCGGTTCTTTGTCATTCTGATCCCCAGGTATGGGACCATCAGACTGGCAAGGGAATCCATTAACATGGTATCCGTTGTGGAATGGATAGCCAATGATACCTCAGAGGCCCGAGTTAAAATCAATGCAGAAATGGTAGCAATCCGCACAGTAGCCCTACAGAATAGACTGGCCCTTGACTACATCCTGGCTGAAAAGGGAGGTACTTGTGCCCTACTCGGAACTAAGTGTTGCACATATATCCCAGATAGCTCTGAAGAAATTACCCACTTAGCGGAGCATATCCAAAAGGAGGTAGAAAAACTTAAGCAACCCCCATCATTCACTTTGTGGAGCGGAGTCACTGAATGGCTAGGTTAAATAGGAACTTCACTGGTGGAAGGTTTAATTCTATTCGTTGTAATTATTTTACTTTTATATTGTTTGTTTATGTTGATTAAATGTTGTTACGACCAGGTGGTTGTAGCTGCTGTTCCGCAAGTGAGACACCTTTCAGATCCCAGCAGACCGTCTATATGTGGCACAGGGGTATGTTATGCTGAAGGGAAGGTTGTTTACTGGTTGAATTAAGATATTGATTTGGATTAAATTGGAATGAGGTTAATTAACCTACTAAAACCAGACTTCCATTGTGGCCACGATGGAATTCGAGTTGGTGTAAATTTGTGTGGAAGCTACTCGTCCGGACATGTGGCGAAACACATCAACAAATTTTAGAAGGAAACTCTATTACCATGTATGAAATTATTTTGTAGAATGTTTAACCAGTGATACCTGGTGTTTTATGATTCAGTTTGTGAAAGAATCAAAGGGGGGATTGATAGAGAATTCAAGCAGGCTGCAAAGTTGAGAAAACACAGACCCCTGCCGACATGAGAGATAGCACAATGCCTTAATCATCAATCAACTTGACATTTCAGGACTTTAGGCTGGGAGCCAATTATGGGCTAACAACATATCAATTGAGCCAATAAGGTCAAAGGGGGCGAGGTCACGATTGTAAATTGATCCAGGATAAGTACAAACCATTTTTTGCCATGTGTTTCAGAAGGACAAAGGACCTGGCATAAAGCCAGCAGTTTGTTGTAGCTGCCAGAATAAAGTTACTTTAAATCTATCACCGGAGTTCGCATCTCATTGAAAATTAAGAGATCTAACAAACTGATTACTAGGACTGCTAAGGCACCGCTGTGGGGGGAGTGAGAGTGTCTCAGTGGAGCCTGAACTTGCTGACTCCTCTCAGAATGACAGAATTCATCCTCCCACCCCTGCCACTTCGCCAGTGCCTGTCAGCCCAGACTGCTGCCACCCAGGCCGAGGTGCTGCAGTCCGTTGCTGGGCCTTCTATGCCCAGAGCTGCTCGGGGTCATCTTGCAAGGCAATCTGCAGTCTCCCCCACTGAACGTCAGCAGCCTTCCATCAGCCCTGCTGCAACTACTCATCATCATCATAGACAGTCCCTCAAAATCGAGGAAGACTTGCTTCCACTCCAAAAGGGAGTTCTTAGGTGACTGAACAGTCCAATACGGGAATTACAGTCTCTGTCACAGGTGGGACAACAGTGGTTGGAGGAAAGGGTGGGTGAGGAGTCTGGTTTGCCACACGCTCCTTCCGCTGCCTGCACTTGGTTTCTGCATGCTCTCGCCGACGAGACTCGAGGTGTTCAGCGCCCTCCCAGATGTTCTTCCTTCAATTAGGGCAGTCTTGGGCCAGGGACTCCCAGGTGTTGCATTTTATCAAAGCGGCTTTGAGGGTGTCCTTGAAACGTTTCCTCTGCCCACCTGGGGCTCGTTTGCCATGTAGGAGTTACGAGTAGAGCACTTGCTTTGGGAGTCTTGTGTCAGGCAGGCTAACAATGTGGCCCACCCAACGGAGCTGGTTGAGTGTGGTCAGTGCCTCAATGCTGAGGGTGTTGGCCTGATCAAGGATGCTAACGTTGGTGAGTCTGTCCTCCCAGGTGATTTGCAGGATCTTGCAAAGACATCATTGGTGGTAGTTCTCCAGCGATTTGAGGTGTCTACTGTATATGGTCCACGTCTCTGAGCCATACAGGAGGGCGGGTATCACTATAGCCCTGACGACCATGAGCTTGGTGCCAGATTTAAGGACCTGATCTTTGAACACTCTTCCTCAGGCGGCCGAAGGCTGTGCTGGTGCACTGGAGGCGGTGTTGAACCTCGTCGTCAATGTCTGCTGATAATAGGCTCCCGAGGTATGGAAAGCGGTCCTCGTTGTCCAGAGTCATGCCATGGAATTTGATGACTGGGGGGGCAGTGCTGTGTGACGGGGTCAGGTTGATGGAGGACCTTTGTCTTACGGATGTTTAGTGTAAGGCCCATGCTTTCGTATGTCTCAGTGAAGATGTTGACTACGACTTAAAGTTCAGCCTCTGAATGTGTGCAGAAGCAAGCGTCGTCTGCGTACTGTAGTTTGACGACAGAGGATGGGACCACTTGTCACCTGTTGCTCCATCTGCTGTTCTCTGGTCAGACAGAAGGAAATGTATTCCGCTGTCTTTGAGCCTCAATTACAACCCCTTTTGCAACAGTGGACAGCAAACTGGGAAATGTTGCAAATATCTCCAGCTCCAGCCTGGAAGGAGGCCGACGCGTAAATGCTCATGGCCACCTGCTCATGGCAATGCGGCCCTCGCCCTGCTCTGCGATTGTGGCTGCAGCAGGCGGCAGATTTCAGAGCGGGCCTGCTTAGTGAAGCGCCGACGTCTGGCACTCTCGCCTACGTCTCACTGAAGCTCAGGTAGGAGTACTGCTCCCTGAAAACCCTGGGCGGACATGGCCTCCTACTGAGAACCCTTGTCCCCCTCCGCCCTCCGCCAGCAGCTTGACCTGCTCCGTGTCGCCTCTGCTCATTCTCCCTGTCACACTGGAGATTTAGTGGAATGCCTGCTGGTGTACCAATGTCTGGGAGCAAGTGGTCTGTGCAGAGAATCCTTGAAGACAGGACAAAATCCGCACCTGCCACATCACTCCATGTAGACTTCAGCAATTTAACAGAACTGCACAAACCACCAAACACATCTACCAACCCAGCAACAGCCAGTATAAGCCTACAGGTAGACTGCTCCCCTTGGCTCAGGTAAAAAGGCTGAAGCAGGTGCCGCTGCCGTTACAGAATGCCAGTCTAGGGGAGGATTTGGCCGCGGTCGTGGAGAACCTCAATAAATGTGAGCAATTTGTCGTGTAAAATAATGTTGATTGAAACACCAAAAAAAAATCAGCCACTCACCTATAGGTAGTTGATGATCCCTTTAAATAGTGCTGGTGGGGGGGGAGTGGGGGGGTTCCTTCCTGCTGCTGAACCCGTGTTCAGCTGTGCGCGCTGAGGAGAGGGTATTAGCTGGAGCGTTGAATTCCAAAACAGCAGCACTGACGTCAAATCAGTGTTTGTATGCTGACTGGGGTCACGATCTCCCAACTTTGCAAACTTACGGCCCACGCTCCCTGCGCCCAGGCGTAAGGACCTGCCCAAGATGGCACCCGGCGCTAGCCCGCAGCAGATGCGTGCGCGTGCACACACCACGGACTCCATTTCAGAATATAAAAGACACTCATAGAGGACAGACAGCAGGCGCTACCGAGCTAATATTTGCAGCCACATTCTCTGGATTGGTGGTCCAGGTCTCTCGGATTACAAATCCAGTAACAGAACTACTGCACTACTGTACCCAGCAGAGCAGCTGTTGTGGATGAACAATTGCTCGCTCTATTTTATTCCATATTTTATTTGTGGAGCAACCACAGCAACAGTTTCATTTCCTTCATATTTTAGAACACATATTAGAATAACCCAATAATCAATATTGCTCAGTGTATCTGTCCTACAAAACAATGTGCTATCATTTTAAGGCTGAATTTCATACTCATCAATGTAAGGAATCCACACACAAAGTGATGGCACAATTTCCCACTTTGGGAACCAAGACACAGATAGCCCGGGCCAGATACAGAGTGGCTCAGTGGGTAGCACTCTCGCCTTTGTAGTCGGAAGGTTGTGGGTTCAAATCCCACTCCTGAGACTTGAGCACAGAAATCTAGACTAACATTTCAGGGTAGTGCTGAGGGAGTGCTCCACTGTCAGAGGTGCCATCTTTCAGTTGATGTAAAAGATCCCATGGTGCTATTTTGAAGAAGAGCAGGGGAGTTTTCCCTGGTGTCCTGGTCAATATTTATCCCTCAATCAACATCACTAAAAAGCAGATTATCTGGTCATTATCAGGTAGGAGTTTGCTGTGTGCAAATTGGCTGCAGTGTTTCCTACACTCCAAAAGTGCTTAATTGTCTGTTACATGCATTGGGATGTCCAGAGGTCCATGAAAGATGCTATATGAATGCAGATTTTTCGTTCTACTCTGGTTTAATCACCCCATGCTGTCATATTTCTGCTTCCGACACCAGCTATCCTCGGCCTCGCTGAGTGAGATTTGCCAATTGTAGCTGAATTATCAACAGGTTTGTGTTATGGACCCATGCTTACTCGGGATTGATTTGACTTGAAACCGAACAAACTTATCTCATGTAGAACCCTTAAGTGCTGCTTGCTGCCAGCTACCATTTGGAATAGAGTGGCATCTGCCCCCCCCCCCCGCCATTTTAACACCCCACCCACCTGCACCATTCCCATTGGGCGGGCTCGTTTAAAATCAGGGCTCAAGTCTTAGAGGGGAAAAAGTGCCGAACCCACCCAACACCAGATTCCACCATCATCACAAATTAATTTGCATATGGTCTCAGCAAATGATTTGATGCCTTCAAAGTGAGAAAACTGATGAATAAACTCAATTTCCTGGTTATCTTGTTCCATTTGTCTACCATCTTACAATCATAAAATCACAGGGGGCCAAATTGGGCTCCTCTGCGCCTATTGTTAGCGCCTCTGGGGTTTGCGCCCGACGGGGCGCGATCAGTGCCTCCCGCTAAATTGGGTTGGGTGTTTAGCGGCGGTAGTGCGTTGTGCTCCAATCTCCCACGCCTGGAGATCGTGATGTCACTGCCATGCGCAGCACCCCGGCAGTGCCCCGGAATGAAAGATTGGCGCTCGCCCCCTGGTTGTGCACCAGCCATTAACAACGACAAGCGGATCAGTCGGGTTTCAGTCAAATGTTAGCTGGAGGAGCGCTATTTAAAGGCTGCAGCATCTGGTTTATTTTAGTCGGCCAATAATGGTTCTTTGTTAGTTGCATATCGACACACAGGCCTTTTGACCGATTTGAGTGATTTGCAGTTGAAGGAGTCTTCTGGCTCATAAAGATTTGTGATTTTCATTGAAGGAAAATTTGAAAGTCCAATATTGGGATCCTTTCATCAGGGCTGCATTGGCACTGGACCTCGCCCTCCAGCATCACTGTCGGAGGCAACTGAGGCACAGAGAAAGAGTGGAAATATGGCCAGAGGGAGGAGGCCCAACAGGGCTCTAAACAAGAGACCTTACCCTCCCAGGGTATTCCAGCAGCAGTTCTCCTACATCAATTTCACTGGAACACTGTGTTCGAAGGCTGCGCTTCAGCAAGGATGTGGTCACAGAGCTCTGCCACCTCCTGCAATCAGACCTCAAGCCTCAAACCAGGATGAGGACAGCTCCCTCAGTGTCAGTCAAGGTCACCATCGCGCTCAATTTCTACGCCAATGGATCCTTCCAGTGTGCAACAGAAGACATCTCCAACATCTCCCAGTTTGCCGTCCATTGCTGCATCCCTGGGGTCACAGATGCTCTCTAAGATGGAGAATGGAATATACATCCTTCCCCATGAGCAGCGTGCATGTGGCTTAGCCAGGACAGCGGGCTTCCCCATGGTGCAGGGCGCCATTGATTGCACCCACGTCACCGCATCACAATCCTGCGGTCTGCCGTAACCACTAAGGCTACCACTCACTGGATGTACAGTTGGTATGTGACCACACAGGCCGAATACTCACTGTCAATGCCCACTATCCTGGCAGCAGCCACGATGCAACCCTCCTGCGCATGTGTGCCAGCTCTCTTTTATCCACCACATCGAGCTCGCAGCTGGCTGCTCGGAGACAAGAGCTATCCGCTCTCCACCTGGCTCATGACTCACCTCTGCAACCTCAACACTTGTGCCCAGCACTCATATAATGAGAGCCATTACGCCACCAGGAACATCATTGTGCAGACCATCGGAGTACTCAAGCAACGGTTCCACTGCTTTGACTGCTCGGGAGGAGTTCTCCAGTACTCGGCTGAGCACGTGTCCCTTGTCGTCATCTTCTACTGCAGGCTGCACAAATTGGCCACAATGTGGGCACAGCCATTGCCACCCGGCATAGCTCCACCACCTCAGGAGCAGGAGCAGAACAAGGATGAGGAGGAGGATGAGGATGAGGAGGAAGAGGAGGATGAGGAGGAAGAGGTTGAGGACGAGAATGAGGAGGAGAACGAAATGAGGATGAGGATGAGGAGGATGAGAATGAGGATGATGATGAGAATAAGAAGAATGGAGGATAAGGATGAGGATGATGAGGATGATGAGGAGGAGGAGGAGGAGGATGAGGAGGAGGAAGAGGAGGTTGAGGAGGATGAGGGCGAGGAGTATCAGGACAAGGATCAGGAGCAGAACGAGGAGGAGGATGAAGATGAAGGAGGACGAGGAGGAGGAGGATGAGGAGGAAGAGGAGGATGATGAGGAAGAGGAGGAGGAGGAAGATGAGGATGAGGAGGAGGATGAGGAAGAGGAGTAGGAGGAGGAATATGAGAAGGAGGAGGCTGTGGACAAGGACAAGGAGAAGGAGGAGGAGGACGATGAGGAGGAGGAGAATGAGGAGGATGATGATGAGAATGAGGAGGAGGAGAATGAGGAGGAGGAGGATGAGAAGGAGGATGAGAATGAGGATGTGGAGGAGGAGGATGAGGAGGACGAGGACAAGGATGAGGAGGAGGAGGATGAGACTGAGGATGAGGAGGACAAAGATGAGGAGGAGGCAGAGGTTGAGTAGGAGGAGGATGAGGAAGAGGAGGAGGATGATGAGGATGAGAGGCAGGAGGCTCATAAGAATGAGGAGGAGGAGGGTGAGGACGAGAATGACGGGGAGAATGATGAAGAGGAAGAGGAGGAATAGGAGGATGAGGAGGGGAGGATGATGATGAAGTGGTGGATAAGGAGGAAGAGAAGGAGGATGAGTAGGAGGAGGAGGAATATGAGGATGAGGAGGATGAGGACATGGAGGAGGAATATAAGGAGGAGGAGGTTGAGGATGAGAACGAGTATGAGGAGGAGGAGGAGGAGGAGGGGCATGAGGATGAGGATTAGGGTGAGGAGGATGAGGACCAGGAGGAAGAATATGAGGGAGGATGAGGCTGAGGATGAGGAGGAGGATGAGAAGCAGGAGGAGGAGGAGGAAGAGGAGTAGGAGGAGGAATATGAGGATAAGGACGACGAGGAATATGAGGAGGAGGAGGTTGAGGATGAGGACAAGGACGAGGAGGAGGAGGAGGAGGATGAGGAGGATCAGGATGAGAATGAGGAGGAGGAGAATGAGGAGGAGGAGGATGAGGAGAAGGAGGATGAGGAGGATGAGGACCAGGATGAGGACCAGGATGAGGATGAGGAGGATGAGGATGAGAATGAGGAGGAGGAGATTGAGGAGGATTAGGAGGTTGAGAATGAGGAGGAGGACGATGAGGAGGAGGATAAGCATGAAGATGTGGAGGAGGCGGAGGTTGAGTAGGAGGTGGGAGGAGGATGAGGAAGAGGAGGAGGATGAGGAGGATGAGGGGGATGAGGGGGAGGAGGATCATGAGAATGAGGAGGAGCAGAGCAAGGATGAGGATGATGGGGAGGATGAGGAGGAGGATGAGGAGGAAGAGAAGGAGTAGGAGGAGGAGGATGAGTAGGAGGAGGAGGACTATGAGGAGGAGGAGGTTGAGGATGAAAACTAGCATGAATAGGAGAATATGAGGATGGGGAGGATGAGGAGGACGAGGACAAGGAGGAAGAATATAAAGAGGAGGAGGTTAAGGATGAGTACGAGTTCGAGGAGGAGGTGGAGCATGAGGATGAGGAGGACGATGAGGTTGAGGAGGATGAGGATGAGCATGAGGATGAGGAGCAGTAGGAGGAGGAGGAGGATAAGGAGGTAAACAATGAGGATGAGGAGGAGGAGGACGAGCATGCAGATGAGGATGATTAAGAGGAGGAAGAGGATGAGGATGATGAGGAGGGGAGGATGAGAATGAGGACGAGGAGGAGGAGGAGGAGGAGTAGGAGGAGGATGAGGATGAGGAGGAGAAGGAGGATGAGTAGGAGGAGGAGGACTATGAGGAGGAGGAGGTTGAGGATGAAAATTAGCATGAATAGGAGGAATATAGGATGAGGAGGATGTGGACAAGGAGGAGGAATATAAGGAGCAGGAGGTTGAGGATGAGGATGAAGAGGAGGGATATGAGGATGCGGAGGATTGGTAGGAGGAGGATGAGGAGGATGAGGAAGAAGCAGTGGAATATGAGGATGAGGAGGAGCAGGACAAGGACGAGAATGACGGGGATGATGAGGAGTAGGATGAGGATGAGGAGAAGGAGGATGAGAGGAGATTGAGGAGAATGAGGAGAAGGAGGAGGAGGATGTGGATGAGGAGGAGGAGGAGGATGAGGAGGAGGATGAGGATGAAGATGAGGAGGAGAATGAGGAGGTTGAGGAGGATGAGAATGAGAATGATTGGGATAAGGAGGATGAGGAGGAGGATGAGAATGAGGAAGATGAGGATGACGGATTGGTAGGAGGAGGTTGAGGATGAGGATGATGTGGATGAGGAGGATGAGAAAGAAGAGTTGGAATATGAGGATGAGGAGGAGGAGGACAAGGATGAGAATGACGGGGAGTATGAGGAGGAGGGGATAAGGATGAGCAGGAGGATGCGTAGGAGGAGGAGGAGGACGAGAAGGAGGAGGAGGTTGAGGATGAAAATGAGGATGAATAGGAGGAATATGAGAATGAGGAGGATGAGGACGAGGAGGTGGAATATAAGGAGGAGGAGATTGAGGATGAGGATGAGTACGAGGAGGAGGAGGAGAAGGTGCCTGAGGAGGAGAAGTAGGAGGAGGAAGAGGAGGGTGAGGTTGAGGAGGATGATGAGGGCAATGAAGATGAGGATGAGGATGGGAAACAGTAGGAGGAGGAGGATGAGGAGGAGTAGGATGAGGATGAGGATGAGGTGGATGAGGATTTGGAAGAAGAGGAAGAGGAGGAAGAGGAGGATGAGGATGAGGAGGAGGAGGTGGTTGGGGATGAGGATGAGGAATAGGAGGAGGATGAGGATCAGAAGGACAAGGAGGAGGAGAAGGATGAGGAGGAGGAGGATAAGGAAGAGGATGAGGAAGAGGATGAGGAGGGTGAGGAGGAAGTGGGGGATGAGGATGAGGAGCAGAGGACGAGGAGGAGATTGAGGAGAATGAGGAGGAGGAGGATGAGGAGGAGAGAATGAGGAGGAGGAGGAGGATGAGGAGGAGGAGGACGAAGATGAGGAGCATGAGGATGAGCAGGAGATTGAGGAGAATGAGGAGGAGGATGAGGACAAGGAGGAGGATGAGGAGGATGAGAAGGAGCATGATGAGGAGGAGGTGGAAGATTAAGATGAGGAAGATCAGCATGAGGATGAGGAGGAGATTGAGGAGAATGAGGAGGAGGTGGATGAGGATAATACGGATTAGATGAGGATGATGGGGATTAGATGAGGAGGAGGAGGAGGATGAGGATGAGGATGAGGAGTAGGAGGAGGATGAGGATGAGAAGGATGAGGAGGAGGACGAGGATGAGGAGGAGGTTGAGGAGGAGGAGGATGAGAAGGAGCATGAGGAGGAGGAGGTGGAGGAGGAAGATGAGGAGAATGAGCATGAGGATGAGGAGGAGATTGAGGAGAATGAGGAGGTGGAGGATGAGGAGGAGAGAATGAGGAGGAGGAGGAGGAGCATGAGGAGGAGGTGGAAGATGAGGAGCATGAGGATGAGGAGGAGATTGAGGAGAATGAGGAGGAGGATGAGGACAAGGAGGAGGATGAGGAGGAGGTGGAGGAGGAAGATGAGGAGGATCAGCATGAGGATGATGAGGAGATTGAGGAGAATGAGGAGGAGAGGAGGTGGATGAGGATGATGAGCATTAGATGAGGAAGATGGGGATGAGATGAGGATGAGGAGGAGGATGAGGATGTGGAGGAGGAGGTTGAGGGTGAGGATGAGGAGTAGGAGGCGGATGAAGATGAGAAGGACAAGGAGGAGGAGAAGGATGAGGAGGAGGAGGAGGAGGAGGATGAGGATGAGGAGGATTGGTAGGAGGAGGAGGATGAGGAGGATGTGTATGAGGAGGATGAGGAAGAAAAGCTGGAATATGAGGATGAGTAGGAGGAGGAAAAGGACAAGAATGATGAGGAGGATGACGAGGAGGATGAGGGTGAGTAGGAGGAGGAGGATGTGGATGAGGAGGATGAGGAGGAGGAATATAAGGAGGAGGAGGTTGAGGATGAGGAGTAGGAGGAGGATGAGGATGAGAAGGATGAGGAAGAGGACGAGGATGAGGAGGAGGTTGAGGAGGAGGAGGATGAGAAGGAGCATGAGGAGGAGGAGGTGGAGGAGGAAGATGAGGAGAATGAGCATGAGGATGAGGAGGAGATTGAGGAGAATGAGGAGGAGGAGGATGAGGAGGAGAGAATGAGGAGGAGGAGGAGGAGCATGATGAGGAGGAGGAAGATGAGGAGCATGAGGATGAGGAGGAGATTGAGGAGAATGAGGAGGAGGATGAGGACAAGGAGGAGGATGAGGAGGAGCATGATGAGGAGGAGTTGGAGGAGGAAGATGAGGAGGATCAGCATGAGGATGAGGAGGAGATTGAGGAGAATGAGGAGGAGGAGGAGGTGGATGAGGATGATAAGCATTAGATGAGGAAGATGGGAATGAGATGAGGATGAGGAGGAGGATGAGGATGTGGAGGAGGAGGTTGAGGGTGAGGATGAGGAGTAGGAGGTGGATGAGGATGAGCAGGACAAGGAGGAGGAGGAGAAGGATGAGGAGGAGGAGGATGAGGAGGATGAGGATGAGGAGGATTGGTAGGAGGAGGAGGATGAGGAGGATGTGTATGAGGAGGATGAGGAAGAAAAGCTGGAATATGAGGATGAGTAGGAGGAGGAAAAGGACAAGAATGACGGGGAGGATGACGAGGAGGATGAGGGTGAGTAGGAGGAGGAGGATGTGGATGAGGAGGATGAGGAGGAGGAATATAAGGAGGAGGAGGTTGAGGATGAGGATGAGGACAAGGAGGAGGAGGAAGAGCATGAGGAGGAGGAGGATGAGGAGGAGGAGGATGAGGATTAGGTTGAGAAGGATCAGGATGAGGAGAAGGAGGATGAGAAGAATAAGGATGAGAATGAGGTTGAGAAGAAGGATGATCAGGAGGATGAGGACAAGGATGAAGAGGACTAAGATGAGGATGAGGATGAGGCTGAGGAGGATGTGGATGAGGAGTATGAGGATGAGGATGAGGAGGATGAGGATGAGGAGGATGAGGAGGATGAGCAGGAGCAGAATGAGGAGGAGGAGGAGGAGTTTGAGGATGAGGATGAGGAGTAGGATGAGGATGAGGAGTAGCAAGAAGGATGAGAATGAGAAGGACAAGGAGGAGGAGAAGGTTGAGGATGAGGAGGATGAGGATGAGGTTGAGGAAGAGGATGAGGAGGATGAGGAGGAAGTGGAGAATGAGGATGAGGATGAGGATGAGGACGAGGAAGAGGAGGTTGAGGAGTGGAGGATGAGGAGGAGGAGGAGGATCAGGAGCAGGAGGAGGAGGATGAAGATGAGAAGAAGGACAAGGAGGAGGAGGAAGATGAAGATGAGGATGAGGAGGAAGTGGATGAGGATAGGAGGAGGATGAGAATGATGAGGAGAAGGAGGAGGACGAAGATGAGGATGAGGAGGAATATGAGAAGGAGGAGATTGAAGACGAGGACAAGGACGATGAGGAGGAGGACATGAGAAGGAGGAGAAGAGGATGATGATGAGAATGAGGAGGAGGAGAATGAGGAGGAAGAGGATGAGGAGGAGGATGAGAATGAGGATGTGGAGGATGAAGATGAGGAGGACAAAGACGAGGAGGAGGCAGAGGTTGTATAGGAGGTGGAGGAGGAAGAGGAGGAGGAGGATGATGTGGATGAGAGGCAGGAGGCTCATGAGAATGAGGAGGAGGAGGGTGAGGATGAGAATGACGGGGAGGATGAGGAGGAGGATGAGGAGGAAGAGGAGGAATAGGAGGATGAGGAGGTGGAGGAGGACAAGTAGGAGGAGGAGGAATATGAGGAGGGGGAGGTTGAGAATGAAAGCTAGCATGAATAGGAGGAATAGGAAGATGAGGAGGATGAGGAGGACAAGTAGGAAGAATATACGGAGGAGGAAGTTGAGGATGAGGACGAGTACGAAGAGGAGGAGGAGGAGCAGCATGAGGAGGAGGATTATGAGGATTAGGAGGAGGAGGATGAGAATTAGGATGAGAAGGATGAGGATGAGGACGAGAATGAGGAGGAGGTTGAGGAGGAGGAGGATGAGAAGGAGCATGAGGAGAAGGTGGAGGTGGAAGATGAGGAGAATGAGCATGAGGATGAGGAGGAGATTGAGGAGAATGAGGAGGAGGAGGATGAGGAGGAGAGAATGAGGAGGAGGAGGAGGAGCATGAGGAGGAGGAGGAAGATGAGGAGCATGAGGATGAGGAGGAGATTGAGGAGAATGAGGAGGAGGATGAGGACAAGGAGGAGGATGAGGAGGAGCATGATGAGGAGGAGTTGGAGGAGGAAGATGAGGAGGATCAGCATGAGGATGAGGAGGAGATTGAGGAGAATGAGGAGGAGGAGGAGGTGGATGAGGATGATGAGCATTAGATGAAGAAGATGGGGATGAGATGAGGATGAGGAGGAGGATGAGGATGTGGAGGAGGAGGTTGAGGGTGAGGATGAGGAGTTGGAGGCGGATGAGGATGAGCAGGACAAGGAGGAGGAGGAGAAGGATGAGGAGGAGGAGGATGAGGAGGATGAGGATGAGGAGGATTGGTAGGAGGAGGAGGATGAGGAGGATGTGTATGAGGAGGATGAGGAAGAAAAGCTGGAATATGAGGATGAGTAGGAGGAGGAAAAGGACAAGAATGACGGGGAGGATGACGAGGAGGATGAGGGTGAGTAGGAGGAGGAGGATGTGGATGAGGAGGATGAGGAGGAGGAATATAAGGAGGAGGAGGTTGAGGATGAGGATGAGGACAAGGAGGAGGAGGAAGAGCATGAGGAGGAGGAGGATGAGGAGGAGGAGGATGAGGATTAGGTTGAGAAGGATGAGGATGAGGAGAAGGAGGATGAGGAGGATGAGAAGAATAAGGATGAGAATGAGGTTGAGAAGAAGGATGATCAGGAGGATGAGGACAAGGATGAAGAGGACTAAGATGAGGATGAGGATGAGGCGGAGGAGGATGTGGATGAGGAGTATGAGGATGAGGATGAGGAGGATGAGGATGAGGAGGATGAGGAGGATGAGCAGGAGCAGAATGAGGAGGAGGAGGAGGAGTTTGAGGAGTAGGATGAGGAGTAGCAAGAAGGATGAGAATGAGAAGGACAAGGAGGAGGAGAAGGTTGAGGATGAGGAGGATGAGGATGAGGTTGAGGAAGAGGATGAGGAGGATGAGGAGGAAGTGGAGAATGAGGATGAGGATGAGGATGAGGACGAGGAAGAGGAGGTTGAGGAGTGGAGGATGAGGAGGAGGAGGAGGATCAGGAGTAGGAGGAGGAGGATGAAGATGAGAAGGACAAGGAGGAGGAGGAAGATGAGGATGAGGATGAGGAGGAAGTGGATGAGGATAGGAGGAGGATGAGAATGATGAGGAGAAGGAGGAGGACGAAGATGAGGATGAGGAGGAATATGAGAAGGAGGAGATTGAAGACGAGGACAAGGACGATGAGGAGGAGGACATGAGGAGGAGGAGAAGAGGATGATGATGAGAATGAGGAGGAGGAGAATGAGGAGGAAGAGGATGAGGAGGAGGATGAGAATGAGGATGTGGAGGATGAAGATGAGGAGGACAAAGACGAGGAGGAGGCAGAGGTTGTATAGGAGGTGGAGGAGGAAGAGGAGGAGGAGGATGATGTGGATGAGAGGCAGGAGGCTCATGAGAATGAGGAGGAGGAGGGTGAGGATGAGAATGACGGGGAGGATGAGGAGGAGGATGAGGAGGAAGAGGAGGAATAGGAGGATGAGGAGGTGGAGGAGGACAAGTAGGAGGAGGAGGAATATGAGGAGGAGGAGGTTGAGAATGAAAGCTAGCATGAATAGGAGGAATAGGAAGATGAGGAGGATGAGGACAAGTAGGAAGAATATACGGAGGAGGAAGTTGAGGATGAGGACGAGTACGAAGAGAAGGAGGAGGAGCAGCATGAGGAGGAAGATTATGAGGATGAGGAGGAGGAGGATGAGAATTAGGATGAGAAGGATGAGGATGAGGAGGAAGAGGATGAGGAGGATGATGAGGATGAGGAGGTTGTGGAAGAGACGGAGGATGATGAGAAGGATGAGGAGGAGGAGGAGGAGCAATAGGAGGAGGAGGAGGATGAGGAGGTAAATGATGAGGATGAGGAGGATGAGGAGGAAGAAGAGGATGAAGATGAGAAAGGAGAGCATTCAGATGAGGAGGATGAGGATGATGAGGAGGAGGAAGAGAATGAGAATGATGAGGAGGGGAGGATGATGATGAGGAGGTGGATAAGGAGGAAGAGAAGGAGGATGAGTAGGAGGAGGAGGAATATGAGGATGGGGAGGATGAGGACAAGGAGGAGGAATATAAAGAGGTGGAGGTTGAAGATGAGGACGAGTACAAGGAGGAGGAGGAGGAGGAGCATGAGGATGCAGAGGAGGATGAGGAGGAGGAGGATGAGGATTAGGGTGAGGAGGATGAGAACCAGGAGGAAGAATATGAGGGAGGATCAGGATGAGGATGAGGAGGAGGTGAGAAGCAGTAGGAGGATGAGGAAGAGGAGTAGGAGGCGGGATATAAGGATAAAGAGGACGAGGATGAGGAGGAGGAATATGTGGAGTGGGAGGTTGAGGACGAGGACAAGGACGAGAAGGAGGAGGATGAGGAGGATGAGGATGAGAATGAGGAGGAGGAGAATGAGGAGGAGGAAGTGGATGAGGAGGAGGATAAGAATGAGGATGTGGAGGAGGAGGATGAAGATGAGGATGAGGAGGACGAGGATAAGGAGGAGGAATATGAGGAGGAGGAGGTTGAGGATGAGGACAAGGATGAGGAGGATGAGGAGGATGAGAATGAGGAGGAGGACAATGAGGAGGAGGATAAGAAGGGGGATGTGGAGGAAGCGGATGAGGAGGATGAGGAGGAGGAGGAGGGCGACAATGAGGATGAGGAGTAGGAGGATGAGAAGGATGAGGATGAGGAGGATATGAATGAGGATGAGGAGGATGAAGATGAGGAGGACAAAGATGATGAGGAGGCGAAGGTTATGTAGGAGGTGTTGGACGATTAGGAAGAGGAGGAGAATGAGGAGGATGAGGGGTAGGAGGATCATGAGAATGAGGAGGAGCAGGGTGAGGATGAGAATGATGGGGAGGATGAGGAGGAGGATAAGGAAGAGGAGGACGAGTAGGAGGAGGAGAAATATGAGGATGAGGAGTTTGAGGAGAAAACTAGCATGAATAGGAGAAAAATGAGGATGGGGAGGATGAGGAGGACGAGGACAAGGAGGAAGAATATAAAGAGGAGGAGGTTAAGGATGAGGACGAGTTCGAGGAGGGGGAGCATGAGGAGGAAAAGGAGTATGAGGATGAGGAGGAGGAGGAGGAGGATGAGGAAGTTGAGGAGGAGGAGGATTAGGATCAGGATGAGGAGGAGGAGGAGGAAGAGGATAAGGAGGAGAATGAGGAGAATGAGGATGAGGAGGAGGAGGATGAGGATGAGAAGACTGAGGATGTAGATGAGGAGGATGAGGTCAAGTATTATGAGGAGAAGGAGGATGAGGCTGCAGGGGAGGAGGAGAAGGAGGATGAGGAGGAAGATGAGGAGGAGGAAGAGGAGGAGGAGAAGGATAAGGAGGAAGGGAGGATGAGGAGGAGGAGGATGAAGAGGAGGATGAGATGAGGATGAGGGTGATGAGGATGAGGAGGAGGATGAGGAGGTCGAAGAGGATGAGGATAAGGAGGAGGAGGAGGGGAAGGGTGAGGGTGATGGGGATGAGGAGGATGAGCATGAGGAGGAGATGAGGTGGAAGATCAGGATGAGGATGAGGGTGATGAGGGTGAGAGTGATGAGGATGATGAGGAGGAGAATGAGGAGGGGGAGGAGAAGGAGGGTCAGGAAGAAGAGGAGGAGCAGGAGGATGAGGAGGATGAGAACAAGAATGATGGAGGAGAATAAGGATGAGATGGAGGAGGAGGATGAGGATGTGGATGAGGAGGATTAGGTGAGTATCAAGAGGAGTAGGAGGATGAGGATGAGGATGATGAGGAGGAGATTGAGGAGGATGAAGAGGAGGAGGGTGAGGAGGGGGATGAGGAGGAGGAGGATGAGGATGAGGAGGACGAGGATGACGAGGTGGAGTAGGATGATGAAGAAAAGGATGAGAATGAGTATGAGGAGGATGAGGATGAGGAGGATGAAAATGTGGATGAGGACCCGCTGAGGTGCAAGAGGATGAGGGGCTGAGGAGGAGGAGGAGGATGAGGAGGAGGAGGAGGATGAGGAAGCAAATGACGAGAATGAGGATGAGGAGGAGGAGGATAAAGGTGAGGAGGAGGATAAGGATGAGGATGAGGATGAGGCTGAGAAGGAGGAGGTGGATGAGTATGAGGAGCAGGAGGTGGAAGATGATGAGGAGGATGAGGATGAGGATGATGAGGATGCGGAGAATCAGGAGGAGGAGGATGAGGAGGTTCAGGAGGAGGAGGATGAGGATGAGGGGGAAGAGAAGGATCAGGATGAGGACAAGAATGAGGAGGAGGAGGAGGTGGATGATGAGGATGAGGAGGGTGAGGAAGAGGAGGATGAGGAGGAGGACGACGATGCTGAGGATGAATATGAAGAGGAGGATAAGGATGAGGAGGAGGAGGAGGGGGAGGATGAGGGTGATGAGGATGAGGAGGATGAGGATGAGGATGAGGAGGAGGAGGATGAGAGTGATGGGGATGAGGGGGAGGATGAGAAGGATGAGGAGGAGCTTGAAGAGGAGGATAAGGAGGAGGATGAGGCATATGATGAGGAGGATGAGGATGAGGAGGAGGGTGTGAATGAGGAGCTGGAAGAGGAGGAGGAGGAGTATGAGGAAGATGAGGAGGAGGCGGATGAGGATAACGAGGAGGAGGATGAGGATGAGGAAGATGAGGAGGATGATGAAGATGAGGAGGATGATGATGAGTCGGAGGACTAGGATTTGGATGAGGATGATGAGGATAAGGAGCATGATGAGGAGGAAG
Organism: Pristiophorus japonicus; assembly: GCF_044704955.1. Taxonomy (NCBI): domain Eukaryota; kingdom Metazoa; phylum Chordata; class Chondrichthyes; family Pristiophoridae; genus Pristiophorus; species Pristiophorus japonicus. The sequence continues at coordinate 131,304,533 of NC_091988.1, forward strand.
ATGCGGGCAAGGAGGAGGCGGAGGATGAGGAGGAGGAGAAGGAGGAGCAGGTGAATGAGGATGTGGAGGAGGATAAGGATGAGGTTGAGAAGGAAGAGAATGCTGAGGATGAGGATGTGGAAGTCAAGGAGGATGAGCAGGAGGAGGAGGATGGTGATGAGGAGGATGAGAATGAGGAGGAGATAGGGAGGATGAGGATGAGGATTAAGGTGATGAGGGTGATGTGGAGGAGGTGGATGAGGAGGAGTAGGAAGAGGAGGAGGAGGATGAAAGTGAGGATGAGGAGGAGAAGGAGGATGATAATGAGGAGAATGAGGATGAGGATGAGCAGGAAGAGGAGTAGGATGAGGTGGAGCATAAGGATGAGAAGGAAGATGAGGATGAGAATGAGCGGAAGGAGGAGGATGAGGAGGATGACGAGGTGGAGCAGGGGAATGAGGAGGTTGATAAGGATGAGGATCAGGGGATTAGGAGCAGGATGATGAGGATGAGGAGGATGATGAAGAGAGGAGTATGAGGAGGAGGAGGAGTATGAAAGTAAGGATGAGGATGAGGATGAGGATGAACATTAGGAAGAGTTGTAGGATGATGAGGATGAGGAGGAGGATGAGGATGAGGAGGATGTGAATGAGGAGGATGATGAGGAAGATGAGGATGAGGAGGCTGAGGTTGAGGAGGAGGAAGAGGAGGATGAGGAGGATTAGGAGGAGGATGAGGAGGTGGATGAGGAGGAGGAGGAGAATGATGAGGATGAGGATGAGGAACATGAGGAGGATGATGATGAGGGGGAAGAGGAGGAGGAGGATGAGGAGGAGGAGAGATAATGAGAATGAAGACGATGAGGAGAAGCTGGAAGAGGAGGAAGATGAGGATGAGGGTGATGAGGGTGAGGGTGATGAGGATGAGGAGAAGGATGATCAGGAGTAGGAGAAGGAGGATCAGGATGAAGAGGAGAAGCAGGAGGATGAGGAGTAGGATGAGGACTGAGGATGAGGAGGAGGAGAGGAAGAGGAGGAGGAGGAAAATGAGGAGGAGGATGAGGAGGATGAGGAGGAGGGGAGGATGAGGAGGAGGATAATGAGGAGGATAAGATGAGGATGAGGGTGATGAGGATAAGGATGAGGAGGAGGACGAGGAGCTCGAGGAGGAGGAGGATGAGGAGGAGGAAGAAGAGGAGGAGGATGAGGGTGACGGGATGAGGAGGATGAGCATGAGGAGGAAATGAGGTGGAAGATGAGGAGGAGGATGAAGGCGATGAGGGTGAGGGTGATGAGGATGAGGAGGAGGAGGATGATGAGTAGGAGTAGGAGGATTAGGAAGAAGAGGAGGATGAGGAGGGTGAGGATGAGGACAAGGATGATGATGAGGATGATAGGGATGAAGAGGAGGAGGAGGAGGATGAGGATGTGGATGAGGAGGATGAGGTCGAGTATCAAGAGGAGTAGGAGGATAAGGCTGAGAAGGAGGAGGAGGAGAAGGAGGCAGAGGAGGAGGATGAGGAGGGGGAGGAAGAGGAGGAGGAGGATGAGGAGGAGGAGGAGGAGAAGGAGGATGAGGACAAGGATGAAGAGGAGGATAAGGATGAGCAGGAGGATGAGGATGATGAGGAGGTGGAGATTGAGGAGGATGAGGAGGCGGGTGAGGAGGGGGATGAGGAGGAGGAGGGGGATGAGGAGGAGGAGGGGGATGAGGAGGAGGATGGGGAGGAGGAAGAAGAGGAGGATGAGGAAGAGGAGGAGGATGATGAGGAGGATGAGAATGAGTACGAGGAGGATGAGGATGAGGACGAGGATGCGATGAGGTGCAGGAGGATGAGGGGCTGAGGATGAGGATGAGGAGGAGGATGAGGAGGAGGACTAGGATCAAGATGAGGAGGAGGAGGATGAGGAGGAAAATGAGGAGAAATGAGGATGAGGAGGAGGATAAGGATGAGGATGAGGATGATGAGGATGAGAATCAGGGGAGGAGGAGGATGAGGAGGATGATGTTGAGGAGGATGAGTAGGAGGAGTCTGAGGGTGAGAATGAGGAGGAGGAGGAGGAGGGACAGGAGTATGAGGAGGGGAATGAAGACGACAAAGAGCAGGAGGATGAGGATGAACATGATGGGGAGGATAAGGTTGAGGATGAGGAGGAGGGTGATAAGGATGAGGGTGATGAGGATGATGATCAGGAGTAAAATGATGAGGAGGAGGATGAGTAAAAGGAGAATGAGGATGAGGAGGAGGAGCAGGAGGACGAGGGTGAGGAGGATGATGTTGAGGAGGATGAGTAGGAGGAGTCTGAGGGTGAGAATGAGAAGGAGGAGGAGGAGGAACAGGAGTATGAGGAGGAGAATGAAGACGACAAAGAGCAGGAGGATGAGAATGAACATGATGGGGAGGATAAGGTTGAGGATGAGGAGGAGGGTGATAAGGATGAGGGTGATGAGGATGATGATCAGGAGTAAAATGATGAGGAGGAGGATGAGTAAAAGGAGAATGAGGATGAGGAGGAGGAGCAGGAGGACGAGGGTGAGGAGGAGGAGTTGGATGAGGAAGAGGATGAGGAGGATGAGGATGAGGAAGAGCAGGATGAGGAAGAGGAGGATGAGGATGAGGATGGGGACCAGAATGAGGAGGAGGAGGAGGAAGAGGAGGATGAGGAGGAGGAAGAGGCAGGGAATGATGATGAGAAGGAGGTGGATGATGAGGATGAGGAGGATGAGGAACAGGAGGATGAGGATGAAAATGAGGAGGAGGAGGAGGAGAATGCTGAGGATGACCATGAGGAGGAGGATAAGGATGAGGATGAGGAGGAGGAAGAGGGGGAGGATGAGAGTGATGAGGATGAGGGTGATAAGGATGAGGGCGATGAGGATGAGGAGGAGGATGAGGAGGAGAAGAGGAGTATGAGGATGAGGAGGAGGAGGATGAAGAGTAGGAGGATGAGAATGATGAGGATGAGAATGATGAGGATGAGAATGATGAGGAGGATGAGGAGGAGGATGAGGATGATGAGAAGGAGGAGGAGTTGGATGAGGAGGAGGAGGATGAGGATGAGGAGGAGGAGGAGGATGAGGAGAAGGAAGAGGATGAGGAGGATGAGGATGAGGATGAAGTGGAGGAGGAAGAGGAGGATGAGAAGGATGAGGAGGAGGATGAGGACAAGGTTGATGAGGAGGAGGATAAGGAGGAGGAGGGTGAGGAGTATGATGAGGAGGATGAGGATGAGGATGTGGAGGGTGAGAATGAGGACATGGATGAGGAGGATGAGGACGAGATGGATGAGGAGGGGGAGTAGGAGGAGGAGGAAGATGAGGAGGAGGAAAAGGATGAGGAGGATGATAATGAGGAAGATGAGGAGGATGATGATGTGTCGGAGGACTAGGATTTGGATGAGGAGCAGGATGAGGAGGAGGATGTGGAGGATAAGGTTGAGGATAATGAGGAGGGGCAGGATGAGCAGGATGAGGAGGAGGATGCAGACACGGAGGAGGGGGAGGAGGATGATGAGGAGGAGGAGCAGGTGGATGAGGAGGATGAGGTGGATCAGGAGGAGGAGGATGAGGATGAGGAGGAGGATGAGGATGTGGAGGAGGATAAGGATGAGGTGGTGGATGGAGAAAGCACAGGAGATACAACAACTGGCCGACAGTCATGATATGCGAGGATTCTTCACTGCAGTCAAGGCCACCTACGGTCCAAACTCCCACCCCACTCCTGGCCACACCCCACTCCTGGCCAAGAACGGGGAAACACTCATCAAGGACAACAAAGCTGTCAGGGCCCGATGGAAGGAGCACTTTGAAGATCTCCTCGATCAAGACTCTGCCTTTGACTCGAGTGTTCTCGATTCCATCCCACAGCATGCCACCTGCCACCAACTCTGAAACTCCAATGTTGCACAAGGTAGGCAAAGCCATAAAACAGCTTAAGAATAACAAGGCTACGGGTGTGGATGAAATCCCTGCTGAGGCGCTAAAGTATGGCAGAGAGGCGCTGTTGGCGCGGATACATGACCTCATCTCTCTCATCTGGAGGGAGGAGAGCATGCCAGGAGATCTCAGAGATGAAGTGATTGTGACCATTTTTAAAAAGGGGAACAAGTCCGACTGCAGCAACTACAGGGGAATCTTCCTGCTTTCAGTCACTGGGAAAGTTGTTGCTCGAGTTCTCCTCAATCACCTTCTCCCTGTGGCCGAGGAGCTCCCCCCGGAATCACAATGCGAATTTCGTCCCCTATGGGGCACAACAGACATGATCTTTGCGGCGCGCCAGTTGCAGGAAAAATGCAGGGAACAGCGCCAGCCCTTATACATTGCCTTTTTCGATCTCACAAAGGCCTTTGACACTGTCAACCGTGAGGGTCTATGGAGCGTCCTCCGCCGTTTCGGATGCCCTCAAAAGTTTGTCAACATCCTTCACCTCCTTCACGACAACATGCAAGCCCCGATCCTTACCAACGGAGCCATTACAGACCCAATCCACGTCCGGACCGGGGTCAAACAGGGGCTGCGTCATCGCTCCAACCCTCTTCTCAATCTTCCTCGCCGCCATGCTCCACCTCACAATCAGCAAGCTCCCCGCTGGAGTGGAATTAAACTACAGTGGGAAGCTGTTTAATCTACGCCGCCTCCAAGCCAGGTCCAAGATCACCACAACCTCCGTCGTTGAGCTGCAGTATGCGGACGATGCCTGCGTCTGTGCACATTCAGAGGCTGAACTCCAGGATATAGTCAATGTATTCACTGAGGCATATGAAAGCATGGGCCTTACGCGTAACATCCGTAAGACAAAGGTCCTTCACCAGTCTGGCATCGCAGCACAGCACTGCCCTCCAATCATCAAGATCCACGGCCCGGCCCTGGACAATGTGGACCATTTCCCATATCTCGGGAGCCTTTTATCAACAAAGGCAGACATTGATTTGGAGATTCAGCATCACCTCCAGTGCGCCAGTGCAACCTTTGGTCGCCTGCAGAAAAGAGTGTTTGCAGACCAGGCCCTCAAATTTACCACTAAAATCATGGTCTACAGGGCTGTAGTAATACCTGCCCTCCTGTATGGGTCTGAGGCATGGACGATGTACAGAAGGCACCTCAAGTCGCTGGAGATATATCACCAACGATGTCTCCGCAAGATCTAGGCATGGACGATGTACAGAAGGCACCTCAAGTCGCTGGAGATATATCACCAACGATGTCTCCGCAAGATCTTGCAAATCTCCTGGGAGGACAGGCGCACCAACATCAGTGTCCTCGACCAGGCTAACATCCCCAGTATTGAAGCACTGACTACACTCGATCAGCCACATAGTACGCATGCCAGATATGAGACTCCCTAAGCAAATACTTTATGCAGAGCTCCTTCATGATAAACGAGCCAAAGGAGGACAGCGGAAACGTTATAAGGACACCCTCAAAGCCTCCCTGGTAAAGTGCGACATCACCACTGACACCTGGGAGACCCTGGCCGCAGACCGCCTGAGGTGGAGAAAGTCCATCCGGGAGAGCGTTGAGCTCTTTGAGGCTCGACGCAAGGAGCATGAAGAGGCCAGGCGCAGGCAGCGGAAGGAGCGCGTGGCAAACCAACCCTTACCGACCCCTTCCCCCGACGAATGTCTGTCCCACCTATAACAGGGTCTGTGGCTCTCGTATCGGACTGTTCAGCCATCAAAGAACTCACTTTGAGAGTGGAAGCAAGTCCTCCTCGATTCCGAGGGAATGCCTATGATGATGATGATGGAACATGAGAATGAGGAGGATGATGATGAGGAGGAGGATAACGAGGAAGAGGATGAGGATGAGGCGGAGGAGGAGGATAATGAGGAGGAGGAGGATAATGAGGAGGAGGAGGATGAGGATGAGGCGGAGGAGAAGTACGCGGTTCAGGAGGTGGAGGTGGATGAGCAAGAGCAGGATGAGAATGAGTATGAGGAGGAACGTATGAGGATGAGGAGAATGAGAATGATAAGAATGAGGATGAGGATGAGGATGAGGAAGAGATGAGGTGGAGGAGGTTGAGGGGATGAGGATGAGGAGGATCAGGAGGAGCAGGAGGATGATGAGGAGGAGAAGGAGAATTAGGATGAGGATCAGGAGCCAGAGAGGAGGATGAGGAGAATGATGATCAGGAGTAGGAGGATGAATACAAGGATGAGGAGGAGGAGGATGAGGATGAGCATGAGCAGGATGTGGATGAGGAGGATGAGGTCGAATATCATGAGGAGGAGGTTGAGGCTGAGGAGGAGGAGGATGAGGAGGAGGATGAGGATGAGGAGAATGAGGATGAGGAGGAGGATGTTAAGGATGTGGAAGAGGAGGATGAGAATGAGTATGAGGAGGATGAGGATGAGGAGGACGAGGATGAGGACGAAGACGCGGTGAGGTGCAGGAGGATGAGGGGCTGAGGATGAGGAGGAGGAGGAGAAGGAGGAGAATGAGGATGAGGAGGAGGATAATGATGAGGATGAGGAGAAGGATAAGGATGAGGATGAGGAGGATGATGTCGAGTATCATGAGGAGGAGGAGTATGAGACTCAGAAGGAGGAGGAGGATGAGGAGCAGGAGGATGAGGATGAGGAGGATAAGGAGGATGAGGATGAAGAGGAGGAGGAGGAAAAGGAGGAGGATGAGGAGTAGTAGGAGGATGAGTATGAGGAGGACAAGGAGGTCGAGGAGGTGGAAGATAAGGAGGAAGATGAGGAGGAGGATGAGGGTGATGAGACTGGTGGTGATGAGGACGAGGAGGAGGAGGAGGAGGATGAGAATGAGGAGGAGGATGAGGAGGAGGATAATGAGGAGGAGGAAGACGAGGATGAGGTGGAGCATGAGACTGAGGAGGATGATGAGGAAGAGAATGAGGAGGATGATGTGGAGGAGGAGGATAAGGAGGAGAATGAGGATGAGAAGGAGGAGAAGGATGAGGAGGATGAGGAGGAGGATGATGCTGATGGGGAGGAGGATGAAGAGGAGGAGGATGCGGGTGAGAATGAGAATGAGGATGAGGAGGAAGGGGAGGATGAGAATGAGAAGGAGGATGAGGAGGAGGAGAACTAGGATGAGGACGAAGACGCGGTGAGGTGCAGGAGGATGAGGGGCTGAGGATGAGGAGGAGGAGGAGAAGGAGGAGAATGAGGATGAGGAGGAGGATAATGATGAGGATGAGGAGAAGGATAAGGATGAGGATGAGGAGGATGATGTCGAGTATCATGAGGAGGAGGAGTATGAGACTCAGAAGGAGGAGGAGGATGAGGAGCAGGAGGATGAGGATGAGGAGGATAAGGAGGATGAGGATGAAGAGGAGGAGGAGGAAAAGGAGGAGGATGAGGAGTAGTAGGAGGATGAGTATGAGGAGGACAAGGAGGTCGAGGAGGTGGAAGATAAGGAGGAAGATGAGGAGGAGGATGAGGGTGATGAGACTGGTGGTGATGAGGACGAGGAGGAGGAGGAGGAGGATGAGAATGAGGAGGAGGATGAGGAGGAGGATAATGAGGAGGAGGAAGACGAGGATGAGGTGGAGCATGAGACTGAGGAGGATGATGAGGAAGAGAATGAGGAGGATGATGTGGAGGAGGAGGATAAGGAGGAGAATGAGGATGAGAAGGAGGAGAAGGATGAGGAGGATGAGGAGGAGGATGATGCTGATGGGGAGGAGGATGAAGAGGAGGAGGATGCGGGTGAGAATGAGAATGAGGATGAGGAGGAAGGGGAGGATGAGAATGAGAAGGAGGATGAGGAGGAGGAGAACTAGGAGGAAGAGGATGAGGAGGATAAGGATGAGGAGGAGAATGAGGATGAGGAGGATGAGGTCGAGTATCATGAGGAGGAGGAGGAGGCTGAGAAGGAGGAGGTTGAGGAGGAGGGGAGTAAGAGGAGAAGGAGGAGGAGGAGGAGGTTGAGTATGAGGAGGTCAAGGAGGTCAAGGAGGATGAGGAGGAGGAGGAGGAGGAGGAGGAGGGTGAGGAGGATGAGGATGAGGATGAGGGTGATGAAGATGAGGGTGATGAGGAAGAGGAGGAAGAGGATGATGAGGAGGAGGAAGAGGAGGATGAAAATGAGGATGAGGATGAGGAGGAGGAGGCGAATGAGGAGGAGGAAGGTGAGGATGAGGTGAAGCATGAGCCTGTGGAGGATGATGAGGATGAGAATGAGGGGGAGGAGGATGATGTGGAGGAGGAGGATGAGGACGAGGAGGAGGAGGATGAAGATGATGAGGAGGATAAGGATGAGGATAAGGAGGAGGATGAGGATGCTGAGGATGAGGATGATGAGGAGGATAAGGATGAGGCTGGGAGGAGGAGGAGCAGGAGAGGATGAGGGTGGTGAGGATGAGGTTGATGAGGATGAGGAGGAGGAAGATGAGGAGAAGGATGAGGAGGACATGAGAAAAGGACGATAAGGAGAAGGAAGATGAGGATGAGTATGGGGAGGAGGATGATGAGGAGGATGAGGAAGAGGAGGAGTTGGGTGAGGATGAGGAGGATGAGGATGAGGATGATGTGGTCGAGTATCATGAGGAGACGGAGGATGAGACTGAGAAGGAGGAGGAGGAGGAAGATGAGGAGGAGGGGGAGTAAGAGGAGGAGAAGGAGGAGGTTGAGTATGAGGAGGACGATGAGGTCAAGATGGCTGAGGAGGTGGAGGATGAGGAGGAGGAGGAGGAGGACAATGAGGGTGATGAGGATGAGGAGGATGAGGATGAGGAGGAGATTAGGTGGAAGAATGAGGATAAGAATGTGATGAGAATGAGGGCGATGAGGAAGAGGAGGAGGCGGATGAGGAGGAGGAGGAAGAGGAGGATGTGAATGAGGAGGAGGAAGATGAGGATGAGGTGGAGCATGAGACTGAGGAGGATGATGTGGAGGAGGAGGATGAGAATGAGGAGGACGAGGAGGAGGACGAGGATGAGGAGGAGGAGGAGGAAGAGGAGGAGGAGGGGGAGGAAGGAGAGGATGATGAGGAAGAAGATGATGAGGATAAGGATGAGGATGAGGATGATGATGAGGATAAGGAGGAGGATGAGGAGGAGGAGGGGGAGGATGAGGGAGATGAGGATGAGGAGGATGAGGTCAAGGAGGAGATGAAGAGGAGGTTGAGGATGAGGATGAGGAGGAGGATGATGAGAAGGAGGATGATGAGAAGGATGAGGAGGAGGAAGATGAGGATGAGTGTGAGAATGAGGAGGATGATGAGGAGTTGTGTACAGACCTCCAAACAGTAGCAGTGATGTTGGGGAGGGCATCAAACATGAAATTAGGGGTGCGTGCAATAAAGGTGTAGCAGTTATAATGGGTGACTTTAATATGCACATAGATTGGGTTAACCAAACTGGAAGCAATACGGTGGAGGAGGATTTCCTGGAGTGGATAAGGGATGGTTTTTTAGACCAATATGTCGAGGAACCAACTAGGGGGGAGGCCATCTTAGACTGGGTGTTGTGTAATGAGAGAGGATTCATTAGCAATCTCGTTGTGCGAGGCCCCTTGGGGAAGAGTGACCATAATATGGTGGAATTCTGCATTAGGATGGAGAATGAAACAGTTAATTCAGAGACCATGGTCCAGAACTTAAAGAAGGGTAACTTTGAAGGTATGAGGCGTGAATTGGCTGGGATAGATTGGCGAATGATACTGAATGGGTTGACTGTGGATGGGCAATGGCAGACATTTAGAGACCGCATAGATGAACTACAACAATTGTACATTCCTGTCTGGCGTAAAAATAAAAAAGGGAAGGTGGCTCAACCGTGACTATCAAGGGAAATCAAGGATAGCATTAAAGCCAAGGAAGTGGCATACAAATTGGCCAGAAATAGCAGCGAACCCAGGGACTGGGAGAAATTTAGAACTCAGCAGAGGAGGACAAAGGGTTTGATTAGGACAGGGAAAATGGAGTACGAGAAGAAGCTTGCAGGGAACATTAAGACAGATTGCAAAAGTTTCTATAGATATGTAAAGAGAAAAAAGTTAGTAAAGACAAACGTAGGTCCCCTGCAGTCAGAATCAGGGGAAGTCATAACGGGGAACAAAGAAATGGCGGACCAATTGAACAAGTACTTTGGTTCGGTATTCACTAAGGAGGACACAAACAACCTTCCGGATATAAAAGGGGTCGGAGGGTCTAGTAAGGAGGAGGAACTGAGGGAAATCCTTATTAGTCGGGAAATTGTGTTGGGGAAATTGATGGGATTGAAGGCCGATAAATCCCCAGGGCCTGATGGACTGCATCCCAGAGTACTTAAGGAGGTGGCCTTGGAAATAGTGGATGCATTGACAGTCATTTTCCAACATTCCATTGACTCTGGATCAGTTCCTATGGAGTGGAGGGTAGCCAATGTAACCCCACTTTTTAAAAAAGGAGGGAGAGAGAAAACAGGGAATTATAGACCGGTCAGCCTGACATCGGTAGTGGGTAAAATGATGGAATCAATTATTAAGGATGTCATAGCAGTGCATTTGGAAAGAGGTAATATGATAGGTCCAAGTCAGCATGGATTTGTGAAAGGGAAATCATGCTTGACAAATCTTCTGGAATTTTTTGAGGATGTTTCCAGTAGAGTGGACAAGGGAGAACCAGTTGATGTGGTATATTTGGACTTTCAGAAGGCTTTCGACAAGGTCCCACACAAGAGATTAATGTGCAAAGTTAAAGCACATGGGATTGGGGGTAGTGTGCTGACATGGATTGAGAACTGGTTGTCAGACAGGAAGCAAAGAGTAGGAGTAAATGGGGACTTTTCAGAATGGCAGGCAGTGACTAGTGGGGTACCGCAAGGTTCTGTGCTGGGGCCCCAGCTGTTTACACTGTACATTAATGATTTAGACGAGGGGATTAAATGTAGTATCTCCAAATTTGCGGATGATACTAAGTTGGGTGGCAGTGTGAGCTGCGAGGAGGATGCTATGAGGCTGCAGAGCGACTTGGATAGGTTAGGTGAGTGGGCAAATGCATGGCAGATGAAGTATAATGTGGATAAATGTGAGGTTATCCACTTTGGTGGTAAAAACAGAGAGACAGACTATTATCTGAATGGTGACAGATTAGGAAAAGGGGAGGTGCAAAGAGACCTGGGTGTCATGGTACATCAGTCATTGAAGGTTGGCATGCAGGTACAGCAGGCGGTTAAGAAAGCAAATGGCATGTTGGTCTTCATAGCGAGGGGATTTGAGTACAGGGGCAGGGAGGTGTTGCTACAATTGTACAGGGCCTTGGTGAGGCCACACCTGGAGTATTGTGTACAGTTTTGGTCTCCTAACCTGAGGAAGGACATTCTTGCTATTGAGGGAGTGCAACGAAGGTTCACCAGACTGATTCCCGGGATGGCGGGACTGACCTATCAAGAAAGACTGGATCAACTGGGCTTGTATTCACTGGAGTTCAGAAGAATGAGAGGGGACCTCATAGAAACTTTTAAAATTCTGACGGGGTTAGACAGGTTAGATGCAGGAAGAATGTTCCCAATGTTGGGGAAGTCCAGAACCAGGGGACACAGTCTAAGGATAAGGGGGAAGCCATTTAGGACTGAGATGAGGAGAAATTTCTTCACCCAGAGAGTGGTGAACCTGTGGAATTCTCTACCACAGAAAGTTGTTGAGGCCAATTCACTAAATATATTCAAAAAGGAGTTAGATGAAGTCCTTACTACTAGGGGAATCAAGGGGTATGGTGAGAAAGCAGGAATGGGGTACTGAAGTTGCATGTTCAGCCATGAACTCATTGAATGGCGGTGCAGGCTAGAAGGGCCGAATGGCCTACTCCTGCACCTATTTTCTATGTTTCTATTTCTATGTTTCTATGAGCATGAGGGGGAGGAGGAAGATGAGCAGGATGAGGATGAGGAGGATGATGAGGAGGGGGATGAGGATGAGGAGGATGAGGAGGAGAGGAGGAAGAGGAGGAGGATGAGGAGGAGGATGAGGAGGACGATGAGGAGGAGATGAGGTGGAAGATGAGGAGGAGGATGAGAATGAAGAGGAGGTGAATGAGGAGGAAGATGAGGATGAGGTGGCGCATGAGACTGAGGAGGATAATGAGGATGAGAATGAGGGGGAGTAGGAGGATGAGGAGAATGAGGATGATGAGGATGATGTGGAGGAGAAGGATGAGAATGAGGAGGAGGAAGACAAGGACAATGAGGAGGAGGAGGAAGAGGAGGATGAGGAGGAGGATAAGTACGAGGAGGAGGAGGACGATGAGGATGAAGACAATGAGGAGGATACGGATGAGGATGATGAGGAGGATGAGGATGCTGAGGATGAGGATGAGGATGAGGAGGAGGAGAAGGGGAAGATGAGGGAGATGAGGATGAGGAGGATGAGGATGAGGAGGAGATGAAGAGGATGGTGGGGGGATGAGGATGAGGGTGATAAGGATGAGGTTGATGAGGATGAGGAAGAGGAGGATGAGGAGGAGAAGAGGAGGATGAGGATGAAGATGAGGATGCCGAGGAGGATGCCGAGGAGGATGACGAGGAAGATGAGGAAGAGGAAGATGAGGAGGAGGAAGATGAAAATGAGTAGGAAGTGGAGCATGAAAATGAGGAAGATGATGAGGATGAGCATGAGGAGGAGGAGGAGGATGAGCAGGATGAGGATGAGGAGGATGATGGGGAGGAGGATGATGATGATGAGGAGGATGATGATGAGGAAGAGGAGGAGTTCGGTGAGGAGGAGGAGTTTGAGGAGGAGAATGAGGATGAGGAAGAGGAGGACATAAATGAGGGGGATGAGAATGAGGAGGAGGAGAGATGAGGAGTGGGATGAGGAGAGGAGGTTGATGAGGAGGGGAGGAAGAGGATGACGAGGATGAGGAGGAGATGAGGTAGAAGATGAGGAGGATTAGAATGAGGATGATGATGATGAGGAGTATGAGGAGGAGTAGGGCGGATGAGTATGAGGAGGTCGAGGAGGTCGAGGAGGATGAGGAAGATGAGGATGAGGAGAATGAGGAGGGGGAAATGAGACTGAGGAGGATGATGCGGATGAGAATGACGGCGAGGAGGAGGATGAGGAGAATGAGGATGAGGAGATGGATGAGGAGGAGGATAAGGAGGAGGAGGAGGATGAGGAGCAGGGGAAGGATGAGGAGGATGAGGATGATTATGAGGATGAAGAGGAGGAGGAAGATGAGTAGGTGGAGGATGAGGGTGAGGATGAGAATAAGGATGAGGAGGAGGAGGATGAGAATGAGGAGGATGAGGAAGAGGGGCACAAGTATGAGGAGGTGGAGGAAGAGGAGGATGATGATGAGGACGAGGATAAGGAGGAGGACAATAAGGATGAAGATGATGAGGAGAGTAAGGATGAGGAAGAGGAGGAGGATAAGGATGAGGATGAGGCGAAGGAGGAGGAGAGGATGCGGGTGATGAGGATGTGGAGGATGAGGATGAGGAGGAGATGAAGAGGAGGATGAAGGGGAGGATGACGATGAGGGTGATAAGGATGAAGGTGATGAGGATGAGGAAGAGGAGGAGGATGAGGATGAGGAGGAGAAGGATGAGAAGGATGATTAGGAGGAGGAGGAAGATGAGGATGAGTATTAGGTGGAGCATGAGAATGAGGAGGATGATGAGGATGAGCATGAGGGGGAGGACAAGGATGATCAGGATGAGGATGAGGAGGATAACGTGGAGGAGGATGATAACGAGGAGGAGGAGGATGATGAGGAGGAGGAGGAGTTGGGTGAGGAGGATGAGGATGAGAATGATGAGGAGGACATGAATGTGAACGAGGGGGATGAGGATGAGGAGGACAAGGAGGAGGATGAGAATGAGGATGAGGAGGATGAAGAGGAGGAGGATGAGGAGGAGTATGAGGAGAAGGAGTATGAGTATGAGGAGGATTAGGAGGTTGAGGAGGGTGAGACGGAGGAGGATAATCATGAGGAAGAGGAGGAGGAGGATGAGGGTGATGAGGATGAGGAGGAGATGAGGTGGAAGATGAGGAGGCGGATGAGGATGAGGGTGATGAGGATGAGCGTGATGAGGAAGAGGAGGAGGATGATGGGGAGGAGGATGATGAGGAGGAGGAGAATGAGAATGAGGAGGAGGAGGAGGAGGACAAGGACGAGGAGGAGAAGGAAGAGGAGGAGGATAAGGATGAGGAGAAGGATGAGGATGATGGGGATGAGGATTAGGAGGACGATAAGGATGAAGATGAGGAGGAGGAGGGGAGGATGAGGGTGATGAGGAGGAGGATGAGGGTGATAAGGATGAGCGTGATGAGGATGAGGAGGAGAAGGATGAAGAGGAGAAGAGAGGATGATGATGAGGAGGAGCAGGAGGAGGAAGAGAAGGAGGATGATGAGAAGGAAGATGAAGAGGAGGATGAGGAAGAGGAAGAGGAGGAGGAAAATGAGGAGGAGTATGAGGTGGAGCATGAGAATGATGAGGATGATGAGGATGAGCATGAGGAGGAGGAGGAGGGTGAGCAGGATGAGGATGAGGAGGATGATGGGGAGGAGGGTGATGATGAGGAAGAGGAGGAGTTCGGTGAGAAGGAGGAGTTTGAGGAGGAGAATGAGGATGAGGAAGAGGAGGACATAAATGAGGGGGATGAGAATGAGGAGGAGGAGGAGGATGAGGAGTGGGATGAGGAGAGGAGGTTGATGAGGAGGGGAGGAAGAGGATGACGAGGATGAGGACGTGATGAGGTAGAAGATGAGGAGGATGAGAATGAGGATGATGATGATGAGGAGTATGAGGAGGAGTAGGGCGGATGAGTATGAGGAGGTCGAGGAGGATGAGGATGAGGAGAATGAGGAGGGGGAAATGAGACTGAGGAGGATGATGCGGATGAGAATGACGGCGAGGAGGAGGATGAGGAGAATGAGGATGAGGAGATGGATGAGGAGGAGGATAAGGAGGAGGTGGAAGATGAGTAGGTGGAGGATGAGGGTGAGGATGAGAATAAGGATGAGGAGGAGGAGGATGAGAATGAGAAGGGTGAGGAAGAGGGGCACAAGTATGAGGAGGTGGAGGAAGAGGAGGATGATGATGAGGACGAGGATAAGGAGGAGGAGGACAATAAGGATGAAGATGGTGAGGAGAGTAAGGATGAGGAAGAGGAGGAGGATAAGGATGAGGATGAGGCGAAGGAGGAGGAGAGGATGCGGGTGATGAGGATGTGGAGGATGAGGAGGAGATGAAGAGGAGGATGAAGGGGAGGATGACGATGAGGGTGATAAGGATGAAGGTGATGAGGATGAGGAAGAGGAGGAGGAGTAGAAGAGTAGGATGAGGATGAGGAGGAGGATGAGGAGGAGGAGGATGAGAAGGATGATGAGGAGGAGGAGGAAGATGAGGATGAGTATGAGGTGGAGCATGAGAATGAGGAGGATGATGAGGATGAGCATGAGGGGGAGGACAAGGATGATCAGGATGAGGATGAGGAGGATAACGTGGAGGAGGATGATAACGAGGAGGAGGATGATGATGATGAGGAGGAGGAGAAGTTGGGTGAGGAGGATGAGGATGAGAATGATGAGGAGGACATGAATATGAATGAGGGGGATGAGGATGAGGAGGAGGATGAGGAGCATGAGGATGAGGATGAGGACGAGGAGGTGGAAGTGGATGAGGAGGACAAGGAGGAGGATGAGAATGAGGATGAGGAGGATGAAGAGGAGGAGGATGAGGAGGAGTATGAGGAGGAGAAGGAGTATGAGTATGAGGAGGACAAGGAGGTTGAGGAGGGTGAGACGGAGGATGATGATGAGGAAGAGGAGGAGGAGGATGAGGGTGATGAGGATGAGGAGGAGATGAGGTGGAAGATGAGGAGGAGGAGGATGAGGATGAGGGTGATGAAGATGAGAGTGATGAGGAAGAGGAGGAGGATGATGGGGAGGAGGATGATGAGGAGGAGGAGAATGAGAATGAGGAGGAGGAGGAGGAGGACAAGGACAAGGAGGAGAAGGAGGAGGAGGAGGATAAGGATGAGGAGGAGGATGAGGATGCTGGGGATGAGGATCAGGAGGACGATAAGGATGAATCGGAGGATGAGCATGAAGAGGATGAGGAGGTGGAGGATGAGGATGAGGAAGAGGAAATTGAGGAGGATGAGCATGAAGAGGATGAGGCGATAGGGAAGGAGGACAAGGCCAAGGAGGATAATGAGAATGAGGACGAGGAGGAGGAGGACAAGGATGAAGTCTAGGATGAGGATGAGGAGGGGGAGGAAGATGAGGAGGATAATGAGGATGAGGAGGATGAGGAGGAGGATGAGGAGTAGGAGAATGAGGAAGATGAGGAGCTGGATGAGGAGGAGGATGTCGAGGAGAAAGAGGATGATGTTGAGGATATGGTTGAAGAGGATGAGGATGAGGATGAGGATGAGGAACAGGAGATTGAGGAGGATGATGAGGATGAGGATGAGGAGGAGGATGAGGAGGAGGAGGATGAGGAAGAGGAGGAGGAGTAGGTTGAGGGTGAGGATGCGGAGCATGAGGAAGAGGGGGTGAGGATGAGGATGATGTGTAGGAGGAGGATTGAGGAGGATGTGGATGAGGTGGGGGATGAGGAGAATGAGTTGCTTGATGAGGAGCAGAAGGATGAGAAGGATGAGGAGGAGGATCAGGATGAGGAGGAGGGTGAGGTGAATGAGGATGACAAGGAGGAGGAGCAGGATGATTAGGAGGTGGACGAGAATGAGCATGAGGAGGAGGATGAGCAGCATGAGAGAGAGAAGGTGGATGTGGAGGAGGAGGATGAGGAGGAGGAGGAGGATGAGGAAGATGGGGTGGAGCAGGAGGAGGAGGACACGGATGAGGACAAGGGGGGAGGAGGATGATGATGATGAGGAGGGTGAGGAGGAGGAGGATAATGATGAGGAAGAGGAGGATGAGGAGGAGGATGAGGACGAGGAGGAGGAAAAGGAGGATGAGGACAAAGAGCAGCTGGACAAGGATGTGGATGAGGAACAGGTGATTGAGGAGGATGATGATGAAGAGGAGGATGAGGTTGAGGAGGAGGATGATGATGAGGAGGATGAGGAGGAGAAGATGAGGAGGAGGAGGATGAGGAGGAGGAGGAGGATGAGGAGGATGAGGATGATGTGGAGGAGGATGAGGAGGAGGAGGATGATGATGAGGAAGAGGAGGATGAGGAGGAGGTGGAGGAGGAGGATAAGGAGGATGAGGAGGAGGATGAGGAGGGTGAGGAGGAGGATGAGGAGGATGAGGAACAGGATGAGGAAGCAGATGAGGAGGATGAGGATGATGAGGAGGAGGAGGATGAGGCGGAGAATGAGGGGATGAGGAGGATGAGTAGGAGGTGTATGAGGATGAGGATGAAGAGGAGGATGAGGAACATGAGGGGGAGCAGTTGAATGAGGAGGAAGAGGAGGATGAGGAGGAGGATGAGGAGGAGGATGAGGAGGAGCAGCAGGAGGATGAGGAGGACGAGGAAGAGGAGCTGGGTGAGGAGGATGTGGAGAAGGAGCAAAAGGAGATGGATGAGGAGGATGAGCAGGAGGAGGACTAGGATGAGGATGAGGATGAGGATGGGAAGGATGATCAGAACGAGGAGGAGAGGATAAGGTGGAGGATGAGGAGGATGAAGATGAGGAGGAGGAGGATTAGAAGGAGGAGGAGGTGGATGAGGAGCATGATTATGAGGATGAAATGGATGAGGACGGGGTTGAGAATGAGGAGGAGGATGAGAAAGAGGATGCCGATGAGGAGGATGAGGAGAGGAGGATGAGGACGAAGTTGAAAATGAGGAAGAGTATGATAAATGAGGAGGATGAAGAAGTGGAGGCTGAGGAGGAGGAAGTGGATGAGGAGGAGGAGGATGATGATGAGGATCAGGAGGATGATGAGGATGAGAAGGAGATGTACGAAGATGAGGATGAGGAGGAACAAGAGGAGAATGAAGACGATGAGGAGGATAAGGAGGAGGAGCTGCATGAGGAGGATGTGGAGGAGTAGCATGAGGAGGAGGATGATGAGAATGAGGAGGAGGACTAGGATGAGGATGAGGACAAGGAGGGGGAGGGGAGGAGGAGGAGGAGGAGGAGGAGGAGGATCAGCTTGAGGATGAGGATGGGGAAAATGAGGAGGAGGAGGATTAGGATGAGGATGAAGATGAGGAGGGGTAGAAGGATCAGGAGGATGATTATGAGGAAGAGGATGAGGAGGAGGATAAAGATGAGGAGGAGGATGAGGAAGACAATGAAGTTGAGCAGAATGAGGAAGAGGAGGATGAGGAGCAGGAGGATGATGATGAGCAGAATGAGAAAGGGTGAATGATGAGGATGAGGAGGAGGAGGATGTGGAGGAAGAGAAGGATGAGGAGGAGGAGGAGGAGGATGAGGAGGAGGATGAGGAAGATGAGATTGATGACAAGGACGATGAGGAGGATGATGATGCTGAGGAGGAGGATGAGGAGGCAGAGGATGAGGAGGAGGACGAGGATGAGGAGGAGGATTAGGATGAGGTTAAAGAAGAGGAGGAGGATGATGAGGACGCTGAGGAGGATGAGGATGAGGAGGATGAGGATGAGGAGGAGGATGAGGGGGATGAGGAAGAGTAGGATGACGATGAGGAGGAAGGGATGAGGAAGATAATGAGGAGGAGGAGGAGGAGGATGAGGAAGAGGAGATTGAGGGGCATGAAGAGAAGGGTGTGTATCAGCATGATGATGAGGAGGTGGAGGAGATGAGGAGGATGAGGATGAGGAGGAGGAGAAGGAAGGGGATGAGGATGAGGAGGAGGAGGAGGATGATGATGAGGAAGAGGAGGGTGAGGAGGAGGAGGAGGATGAGGTGGAGGAAGAGGAGGATGAGGAAAAGGAGGAGCAGGACGAGGATGAGAATGAGGAATAGATGATTGAGGAGGATGATGATAAGGAGGATGAGGTTGAGGAGGAGGATGGTGATGATGATGAGGACGATTTGGATGATGAGGAGGAGGAGATGAGGAGGATGAGGATGAGGAGGAGGAGGATGAGGAGGATGAGGATGATGTTGAGGTGGATGAGGAGGAAGAGGAGGAGGAGGATGATGATGAGGAAGAGGAGCATGATGAGGAGGAGGATGAGGAAGGGATGAGGAGGATAAGGAGGATGAGGAGGATAAGGATGAGGGGGTGAGGATGAAGATGAGGATGAGGAGGATGAGCATGATGAGAAGGAGGAGGATGAAGCTGGGGATCAGGGGATGAGTCGGAGGTGTTCAAGGACGAGGATGAGGAGAAGGATGAGGAACATGAGGGGGAGCAGTTGAATGAGGAGGAAGAGGAGGATGAGGGGGAGGATGAGGAGGTGGAGGAGCAGGAAGAGGATGAGGAAGAGGAGCTGGATGAGGAGGATGTGGAGAAGTGGCAAGAGGAGAAGGATGAGCAGGAGGAGGACTAGGATGAGGACGAGGATGAGGATGGGGATGACGATCAAAACAAGGAGGAGAGGATAAGGTTGAGGATGAGGAGGATGGGGAGGAGGAGGATTAGGATGAGGAGGGGGAGGATGAGGAGCATGATTATGAGGATGAAGAGGATGAGGACAGTGTTGAGAATGAGGAGGAGGATGAGAAAGAGGATGCCAATGAGGAGGATGAGGAACAGGAGGATGAGGATGAAGTTGAGAATGAGGAAGAGGATGAGGAAGAGGATGACGATGAGGAGGATGAGGAAGAGGAGGCTGAGGAGGAGGAGGTGGATGAGGAGGCGGAGGATGATGATGAGGAGGATGAGGAGGAGGAGAATGAGGAGGCAGAGGATGAGGAGCAGGATGATGAGGATTAGGATGAGGAGGAGGATGAGGAGGAGAAGGAGGATTAGGATGAGGATGAGGAGGATGAGGACAAGGATGAGGAGGAGAATGAGGAGGATTAGGATGAGGAGGATGAGTAAGAGGATGAGGAGGATGGAGAGGAGTATGTAGATGAGGATAAGAAGGAGAATGAGGAGGAGGAGGATGAAACGAAAGAGGAGGATGCGGAGGAGGAAGTGGAGGAGGATGAGGATGAGGTTGAGGAGGATGAGGAGGAGGGTGATGTTGAGGATGTGGATGAAGAGTATGAGGATGAGGAGGATGAGGATGAGGAGGAGGATGAGGGGGATGAGGAAGAGTAGGATGACGATGAGGAGGAAGGGATGAGGAAGATAATGAGGAGGAGGAGGATGAGGAGGAGGAGGATGAGGAAGAGGAGATTGAGGGGCATGAAGAGAAGGGTGTGTATCAGCATGATGATGAGGAGGTGGAGGAGATGAGGAGGATGAGGATGAGGAGGAGGAGAAGGAAGAGGATCAGGATGAGGAGGAGAAGGAGGATGATGATGAGGAAGAGGAGGGTGAGGAGGAGGAGGAGGATGAGGTGGAGGAAGAGGAGGATGAGGAAAAGGAGGAGCAGGACGAGGATGAGAATGTGGAATAGATGATTGAGGAGGATGATGATAAGGAGGATGAGGTTGAGGAGGAGGACGGTGATGATGATGAGGACGATTTGGATGATGAGGAGGAGATGAGGAGGATGAGGATGAGGAGGAGGAGGATGAGGAGGATGAGGATGATGTTGAGGTGGATGAGGAGGAAGAGGAGGAGGAGGATGATGATGAGGAAGAGGAGCATGATGAGGAGGAGGATGAGGAGGGGATGAGGAGGATAAGGAGGATGAGGAGGATAAGGATGAGGGGGTGAGGATGAAGATGAGGATGAGGAGGATGAGGAGGATGAGGATGATGAGAAGGAGGAGGATGAAGCTGGGGATCAGGGGATGAGTCGGAGGTGTTCAAGGACGAGGATGAGGAGAAGGATGAGGAACATGAGGGGGAGCAGTTGAATGAGGAGGAAGAGGAGGATGAGGGGGAGGATGAGGAGGTGGAGGAGCAGGAAGAGGATGAGGAAGAGGAGCTGGATGAGGAGGATGTGGAGAAGTGGCAAGAGGAGAAGGATGAGCAGGAGGAGGACTAGGATGAGGACGAGGATGAGGATGGGGATGACGATCAAAACAAGGAGGAGAGGATAAGGTTGAGGATGAGGAGGATGGGGAGGAGGAGGATTAGGATGAGGAGGAGGAGGATGAGGAGCATGATTATGAGGATGAAGAGGATGAGGACAGTGTTGAGAATGAGGAGGAGGATGAGAAAGAGGATGCCAATGAGGAGGATGAGGAACAGGAGGATGAGGATGAAGTTGAGAATGAGGAAGAGGATGAGGAAGAGGATGACGATGAGGAGGATGAGGAAGAGGAGGCTGAGGAGGAGGAGGTGGATGAGGAGGCGGAGGATGATGATGAGGAGGATGAGGAGGAGGAGAATGAGGAGGCAGAGGATGAGGAGCAGGATGATGAGGATTAGGATGAGGAGGAGGATGAGGAGGAGAAGGAGGATTAGGATGAGGATGAGGAGGATGAGGACAAGGATGAGGAGGAGAATGAGGAGGATTAGGATGAGGAGGATGAGTAAGAGGATGAGGAGGATGGAGAGGAGTATGTAGATGAGGATAAGAAGGAGAATGAGGAGGAGGAGGATGAAGCGAAAGAGGAGGATGCGGAGGAGGAAGTGGAGGAGGATGAGGATGAGGTTGAGGAGGATGAGGAGGATGAGGAGGAGGGTGATGTTGAGGATGTGGATGAAGAGTATGAGGATGAGGAGGATGAGGAAGAGGAGCATGAGGAGGAAGATGAGGATGAGGATGAGAAGGAGGATGAGCATGAACAGGATGAGGATGTGGAGGATGAGGATGAGGAAGAGGAGATTGAGGAGGATGAGCATGAAGAGTATGAGGAGGTGGAGAAGGAGGACAAGGCCAAGGAGGGGAATGAGGACGAGCACGAGGAGGAGGAGGACAAAGACGAAGTCTAGGATGAGGATGAGGCGGGGGAGGAAGATGATGAGGATAAGGAGGAGGAGGAGGAGGAGGAGGAGAATGAGGAGGAGGAGGAGAAGGAGGATGAGGAGGAGGATGAGGATGATGTTGAGGATGTGGTTGAAGAGATGAGGATGAGGATGAGGAGGATGATGATGAGGACGAGGAGCATGAGGAGGAAGATGAGGATGAGGATGAGTGGGAGGATGAGCATGAAGAGGATGGGGAGGTGGAGCATGAGGATGAGGAGGATGTGGAGGAGGAGGATGAGGAGAGAGAGGATGAGGAGGAGGAGCAGGAATAAGAGTAGGATGAGGAGGAGGAGGAGGAGGAGGATGATGAGAAGGAGGATGAGGATGCTGAGCATGAGGAGGAGTAGGAGGAGGTGGAGGAGGAGGTGGAGGAGGAGGATGAGTGGAATGAGGAGGATGAGGGAGGAGATGAGGAGGAGATGAGGAGGATGAGGATGAGGAGGAGGGTGAGAATGAGGAGGAGGATGATGATGAGTAGGAGTAGGATGAGGAGGAGGAGGATCGCAAGGATGATAGAAACATAGAAAATAGGTTCAGGAGTAAGCCATTCAGCCCTTCTAGCCTGCACCGCCCTTCAATGAGTTCATGGCTGAACATGCAACTTCAGTATCCCCTTCCTGCTTTCTCGCCATAATCCTTGATTCCCCGAGTAGTAAGGACTTCATCTAACTCCCTTTTGAATATATTTAGTGAACAACTACTTTCTGTGGTAGAGAATTCCACAGGTTCACCACTCTCTGAGTGAAGAAGTTTCTCCTCATCTCGGTCCTAAATGGCTTACCCCTTATCCTTAGACTGTGACCCCTGGTTCTGGACTTCCCCAACATTAGGAACATTCTTCCTGCATCTAACCTGTCTAAACCCGTCAGAGTTTTAAAAGTTTCTATGATGTCCCCTCTCATTCTTCTGAACTCCAGTGAATACAAGCCCAGTTGATCCAGTCTTTCTTGATAGGTCAGTCCCACCATCCCGGGAATCAGTCTGGTGAATCTTCGCTGCACTCCTTCAATAGCAAGAATGTCGTTCCTCAGGTTAGGAGACCACAACTGTACATAGTACTCCAGGTGTGGCCTCACCAAGGCCCTGTACAACTGTAGCAACACCTCCCTGCCCCTGTACTCAAATTCCCTCGCTATGAAGGCCAACATGCCATTTGCTTTCTTAACCGCCTGCTGTACCTGCTTGCCAACCTTCAATGACTGATGTACCATTACACCCAGGTTTCGTTGCACCTCCCCTTTTCCTAATCTGTCACCATTCAGATAATAGTCTGTCTCTCTGTTTTTACCAGACATTTATCCACATTATACTTCATCTGCCATGCATTTGCCCACTCACCTAACCAATCCAAGTCACTCTGCAGCCTCATAGCATCCTCCTCGCAGCTCACACTGCCACCCAACTTAGTGTCATCCGCAAATTTGGAGATACATTTAATCCCCTCGTCTAAATCATTAATGTACAATGTAAACAGCTGGGGCCCCATCACAGAACTTCGCGGTACCCCACTAGTCACTGCCTGCCATTCTGAAAAGTACCCATTTACTCCTACTCTTTGCTTCCTGTCTGACAACCAGTTCTCAATCCATGTCAGCACACTACTCCCAATCCCATGTGCTTTAACTTTGCACATTAATCTCTTGTGTGGGACCTTGTCGAAAGCCTTCTGAAAGTCCAAATATACCACATTAACTGGTTCTCCTTTGTCCACTTTACTGGAAACATCCTCAAAAAATTCCAAAAGATTTGTCAAGCATGATTTCCCTTTCACAAATCAATGCTGACTTGGACCTATCATGTCACCATTTTCCAAATGCGCTGCTATGACATCCTTAATAATTGATTCCATCATTTTACCCACTACTGAGGTCAGGCTGACCGGCCTATAATTCCCTGTTTGCTCTCTCCCTCCTTTTTTAAAAAGTGGGGTTACATTGGCTACCCTCCACTCCATAGGAACTGATCCAGAGTCTATGGAATGTTGGAAAATGACTGTCAATGCATCCGCTATTTCCAAGATGAGGAGAATGATGATGAGGAGAAGGATGATGAGGAGGAGGATGATAAGGAGGAGGATGAGGTTGAGGAGGAGGAGGAGGAGTAGGAGGAGGTGGAGGAGGAGGATGAGTGTGATGAGGATGAGGAGGAGATGAGGAGGATGAGGATGAGGCTGATGAGGATGACGAGGAGGAAGCTAAGGAGGAGATGAGGAGGATGATGATGAGGAGGAGGGTGAGAACGAGGAGGAGGATGATGAGGAGAAGGAGTAGGATGAGGAGGAGGAGGATGGTAAGGATGAGGATGATGAGGAGAGTGATGATGAGGAGTAGGATGATGAGGAGGATGATGATGAGGAGGAGGAGGTTGAGGAGGAGGAGGATGAGGATGGGCAGGAAGATGATGAGGAGGAGGAGGAGGGTGAGGAGGAGCAGGAAGAGGAGGATGATGAGGTGGGTGAGGATTAGGCTGAGGATGAGGAGGTGGATGAGGAGGAGAATGGGCAAGACGAGGATGAGGATGCGAAAGATGAGCACGAGAATGAGGAGGAAGAGGAGGATGAGGATGAGGAAGAGCAGGATGAGGATCATGAGGAGGAGGAGGATGAGGAGGAGTTGGATGAGGAGACAATGAGGATGAGGAGGAGGAGGAGCATGAGGACGAGGACAAGGAGGAGAATGAGAATGAGCAGGACAATGAGGAGAATGAGGATGAGTAGGATGAGGTTGAGGATGAGGATGAGAAGGAGGATGAGGATGAAGAGGAGGAGGAGGATGAGGAGGAGGATGAGGAGGAGAATGAGGATGAGGATGATGTTGAGGATGTGGTTGAAGAGGATGAGGATGAGGAGAATGCGGAGGAGGATGATGAGGAGGAGAATGAGGAGGTGGATAAGGAGGAGGATGAGGAGGAGGATGAGGAGATGAGGAGGATGAGGATGAGGAAGAGGATGAGAATGAGGAGGATGATGACGATGAGGAGGAGTAGGATGAGGAGGAGGAGGATCACAAGGATGAGGATGATGAGCAGAATGATAATGAGGAGGAGGATGATGAGGAGGACGATGATAAGGAGGAGGATGAGGTTGAGGAGGAGGAGGAGCATGAGGATGAGGATGAGGAGGAGGACGATAAGGATGAAAATGATGAGGAGGAGGATGAGGAGGAACAGGAAAGGAGGATGATGAGGAGGGTGAGGATTAGGCTGAGGAGGAGGAGGAGGTGGATGAGGAGAAGGATGAGCAGGATGAGGATGAGAAAGATGAGGATGAGGATGAGGAGGAAGAGAAGGATGAGGATGAGGAGGAGCAGGAGAAGGATCATGAGCAGGATGAGGATGAGGAGGAATTGAATGAGGAGATGATGAGGATGATGAGGAGGAGGAGCATGAGGAGGAGGACGAGGAGGAGGAGGAGCAGAACATTGAGGAGAATGAGGATGAAGAGGAGGATGAGGATGGGAGGTGGATGAGGAGTTGAGGAAGATGAGGACGAGGAGGCTGAAGAGGAGAATGAGCATGAAGAGGATTAGGAGGTGGAGGATGAGAATGAGGAAGAGGAGATTGAGGAGAATGATAAGGAGTAGGAGAGGAGGAGTACGAGCAGGTGGAGGATGAGGAGGAGGAGAATGAGGATGTGGAGGAGGATGAGGAAGAGGAGAATGAGGATGAGGAGGATGAGGATGTGGAGGAAGATGAGAATGAGGAGAATAAGGAGGTTGAGGATAAGGAGGAGGAATAGGAGGAGGATGAGGAGGATGAGAATGAGGAGGATGATGAGGATGAGGAGGATGAGGATGAGGATGAGGAGAATGGTGAGGATGAGGAGAATGAGAAGGGTGAGGAAGATGAGGAGAATGAGGGGGATGAGGAGGAGAATGGTGAGGATGAGATGAGGAGGATGAGGAGGACTAGGATGAGGAGGATGTAGGGAGCAGGTGAATGAGGAGAGGAGGAGGATGAGTGGGAGGAGGATGCGGACAAGGATGAGGGGTGGTGAAGGCTGATGAGGATGAGGTAGAGGAGGATCAGGAGGAGGAGGAGAATGAGGATGAGGATGAGGATGAGGAGGATGACACTGAGGATGAGGAGAATGAGGATGAGGATGAGGAGGATGTGGAGGGGGAGCATGAGAATGAGAAGGAGGATGAGGAGGAGGAGGAAGAGGAAGAATACTAGGATGAGGATGAGGACGAGGAGTGGGAGGTGGATGAGGAAGATAAGGACAAGGGCAAGGATGAGGTGGAGAATGAGGATGAGGAGGAGGAGGAGGGGTTGAGAAGGAGGAGGAGGATGACAAGGGGGAGGAGGAAGAGGATGAGGATGAGGAGGAGGAGCAGCAGGATGAGAAAGATGAGGAGGAGGATGATGAGGAGGAGGCTGAGAAGTAGGAGGAGGAGGAGGATGAGGATGAGGAGGAGTAGGTGGATGAGGATGAGGAGCAGGAGGCGGAAGATGATGAGGAGGATGAGGATGAGGATGATGAGGATGCGGAGGATCAGGAGGAGGAGGATGAGGAGGTTCAGGAGGAGGAGGATGAGGATGAGGGGGAGGATGAGGATAAGGAGGATAAAGATGAGGAGCTGGATGAGAAGGAGGATGAGGAGGAGTAGGGTGAGGAGGTGGAGGAGGGGGGTGTGGATGAGGAGAATAATGAGGAGGATAGGGTGGAGCAGGTGGATGAGGAGGAGGAGGTAGAGGAGGAGGAGGATGATGATGATGAAGATGAGGAGGAGGAGAGTGATGACTAGGATGAGGACGAGGAGGGGAAGGAGAATGAGAAAGTGGAGTAATAAGGATGAGGAGGAGTAGGATGAGGATGAGGAGGGGGAGGAGGAGGAGGATGAGGAGAATGAGGAAGATGAGGAGGAGGAAGAAGAGGAGGAGGAGGAAGAGGATGAGGAGGAAGAGCAGGAGGAGAATGATGAGGAGGGGGAGGATGAGGAGGAGAATGAGGATGAGGAGGAGGTGCAGGATGAGGATGATGAGGAGGATGAGGATGAGGAGGAGGATGAGGACGATGAGGAGAATGATGAGGAGGAGGAGCAGGGTGCGGATGAGGAGGATGAGGACAAGGAAGATGAGCAGGAGGAGGTGGATGAAGAGGATGAGGATGAGGAGGAGGAGGATGATGAGGATAAGGTGGTGGAGGAGGAAGAGGAGGAGCAGGAGGAAGATGATGATGAGAAGGAGGAGTATGAGGACGAGGAGGTGGAGTAGGGTGAGGAGGAGGAGGAGGGTTAGGAGGAGGAGGATGAGGAGGATGATGAGGAGGAGGATGATGAGGAGGAGGAGGATGAGGAGAAGGAGGAAGAGGATCAGGATGAGAAGGAAGAGGATGAGGATGATGATGAGGAGGAAAATGAGGAGGCTGAGAAGGAGGAGGATGAGGATGAGGAGGATTAGGTGGAGGAGGAGGAGGAGGATGATGAGGAGGAGGAGGATGACTAGGATGAGGACGAGGATGGCTAAGGGGAGTAGGATGAGGAGGAGGAGTATAAGGAGTAGGATGAGGAGGTGGAGGAGGGTGAGGTGGAGAAGTAGGATGAGGAGGAGAATGAGGAAGTGGAGGCTGATGAGGAGGAGGATGATGATGAGGAGGAGGAGAATGAGGAGGAGGAGGAGGCAGATGAGGAGGAGGATGAGGAGCAGAAGGAGGAGTATGGGGAGGAGGGTGAGGAGGATGAGTTGGAGCAGCAGGAGAATGAGGAGGAGAATGAGGATGAGGAGGAGGATGAGGATGAGGAGGAGGAGGATGAGGAGAAGGAGGAGGAGTATAAGGATGAGGAAGAGGAGTGTTTGGAGGAGGATGAAAGAGGATGAGGAGGATGAGGATGAGAATGATGAGGAGGAGGAAGAGAATGAGGATGAGGAGGATGAGGAAGAGGAGGAGGAGGATGAGGAGGAGGATGAGGAGGAGGAGAATGATGAGGATGAGGAGGCTGAGGAAAAGGAGGAGGACTAGGACAAGGATGATGATGATGATGAGGAGGAGGAGGACAACGAGAATGAGGATAAGGAGAATGAGGAAGAGGAGAATGATGAGGAGGAGGAGGATGATAAGAATGTGGCAGAGGAGGTGGATAAGGAGGATGAGGAGGACGAGAATGAGGAGGATGAGAAGCACGAGGATGAGGAGGACGATGAGGAGGATGAGAATGATGTTCAGTTGGAGGATGAGGAGGATGGGAAGAAGGATGAGGATGAGGAATAGGATGTGGATGAGGACAAGGAGGATGAGGAGGAACTGGTGGAAGGCGAGGAGGTGGAGGAGGAGAAGGTGGACGGCGATGATGACGATGAGGAGGAGGAGGAGGAGGAACAGCAGCGAGGGTGGAGGCAGCCATTCAATCGGCCTTATGGAAGGGCAGTCCATGATCGCCTCATTAGAATTCGGTTCCAATGAATTTGAGGCCAGTTGGGTTTTTACGACATTCCAACAGCTTCATGCTCACTTTTATTGAAAGCAGTTTTTTATTTCCAGACTAAAAAATTTTTATTCAAATTCCCATAGTGGAATTTGAACTCACTGTGGACACTAAATTCGATAGCCTCTAAGTCCTGTGCAGCAGAATTCATGCGCAAACTCACCCTCCAGTGAGCTGGTTCCTGAGTTACCCTTTCACCTTGACCTTGCTGCAGCCCGCTTGTCCCTGGTGCAGACCCCTCTACTAAGCTTGTCTCGAACGATCGCGTAGCACCAGGCTCTGAGGTGGTACCAGCGGATGAGAGATGCACTGACACGGTGCTTTACTCCTCCTCTTCTCTTTCCTCACTATCAGTGGGGGTCTCAGGGACAGGCTGCTCATCTGGTTGCTAATTATATGAAAGCATAAAGGCACAGGACTCATGTGAAGGTGAGGGCATGGAGGCAGGAATGGAGCAAGGAATGCAGACAATATCAGGAGCGGGAAACTGATGAAGGCTTCTGGTGTGAGGGGGAAGTGGGATGAGGAAAGGATAGGGGATAAAGATACCGTTCTTGCCCCCAATGGAGTTGACTTCGCCAATGGTCACGGCGCCCACCACCTGCTGCCCAATGAGTCGCAGCACTTACTCCTCCAGGTTGGACAGCTACTGGAACTGAGGATCACCCTTGCCTGTCCGCTGCCGCTCCCTGCTATTGTGGGCCATCTTGGCCTGCAAAAGAAACAAATGTGTGTGAGTCCAGCTATGATATGCCTACCATTGTTGAATAGCTGTGAATGTAGGCAAGGTGTGAGATGAGAATGTGAGTTTGAATAGGTGCAGATGCTTGGTGGGTGAGTTTTGGGAGAGTGGTGCTTTGTGTACAGACAGAAGTTCAGATGCTGGTATGGGCTGGTATGTAGGACCTGTTGAAGCAGCCGACCTTGACCACCCGACTAAAGTCGTTGAATTTTTTCCGACACTGCCACTTCCCTCCTCATGGCCCTGAAGACCTAGGGCAATGGCTTCCTTCCACTGGCCGGGAGCAGCGCTCCCCTCCTTTGCTCCACTGCAGCCACCAAGGCCTCCAATGCGATGTCTGTGGATCAATAAGCTCTCTCCCAGGGATTGGAATTGGGATCAGCCATTTCCATCAGGGGATTCACATCCTCACAGGTTGCCTTCAGATCCAGGAATGCTGAAAATGAGCAGCTACAACCTCCCCTTTAAGAGCTGGAATGAGCCAATGTGAAGAATGGAAGGTTCATTGCTGAATGCATTGCACCCGAAATTCGATAGCGCTCTGATGGTAGCACCCCTGCAGCGCCCCCACTGAGGTAATTAGCATTTGATTTACCACCCCCTTCCTTCCTGGGGTGCTAAAGCCCAATTTAGAAGTTCAGAATCATTTGCGCCAGCACTAAATTTTCAGAATTTCAAATGTTAGCGCCCCATCGAATCTTGCAGCACAGAAGGAGCCCATTTGGCCCACCTTGCACGTGCCGGCTCTTTGAAAGAGCCAATTTAGTCCCACTCCCCAGCTTTTTTCCCATAACCCTGCAACTTAGACCTCTTCAAGTACATGCCCAATTGCCTTTCGAATGTTCCAATGGATCCAGCTTCTGCCATCCTTTCAGATAGTGCGTTCTAGATCTTAACAACCCTCTGTGAGAAAAACATTCTCCTCATTTCCCTCGAGTTCTTTTGCCAATTAATTTAAATCTATGCCCTTCGGAACATCGGAACATAGGAACAGGAGTTGGCCATTTAGCCCCTCAAGCCTGCTCCGTCATTCATTGCTGATCTGCGACCTAATTCCTTTGTCCCATATCCCTTAATACCATCGGTTAACAAAAAAACTATCAATCTCAAATTTAAAATTAGCAATTGATCTAGCATCAATTGTCGTTTGTGGAAGAGAGTCCCAAACTTGGACCACACTTTGGACATGATTTCTCCACACACAGCAGGATTGATGCGGCTGGGGATGGTGGCATGTGGCCAGCCCATTCCCGACTTGAGCCCGCTCTCTCCCGAATCTTCCGACGATTGGGCTTATTAAACCTGCCCTGCGGGCTTCCCGGCCAATTAAAAAGAAACCGGTCTGATGACGTCATTTGATAACGCGTCATCAGTCGGTTTCCTTAAAGGGACCATGCCCACATTGCTTTTGACAGTTGTGCTGTCAGTGTTCTGCAGCTTTGAGGTGCTGCAAACACTGACAAACACTGCACAAAGGTGCACGGCTGCATCCAGGCTCTCCCATGACTCCCTCCAGATGCTTATGGAGCGAGCCACAGAACACAGGGAGGTCCCCTTCCCTTCTCATGGGAGGAAGGGACCTCCCCAGGACACCAACGCAGCCTGGTTGCACATTGTACAGGAGGACACAAGCAGGGATGTCGTCAGGAGGACCTGGCTGCAGTAGCACAAACCTTTCAATTATCTCAGTAGATCAGGAAATGTTACTGCAAAGCCACTCTCAACCTCATCCTGCTGTGTCACTCATCACATCTCCATCACTCTGCCTTCCCTACCCTACTCCTGCACATCCTTGCACCTCCACCCACCTGTTGCTCTCTCTCTATCTACATTATCAGTTCCCTATTTCAGTAGCCACCCCTCATCCTTGTCCAATCATACCAACTAACAACACACAAGGGTAGGCACATGAGTCCTTTAACCAATGTTCATGTAGAGTTGATGTGTTGTCAAACATTGAACTCTTTATTTTTAGCACTTTGTTGTCGTGAATGGTGAGACATAAGGGTACCCTCCACAATGGTGGGGCGTGTGAATGGAATGGGTTGGACGTTGCAAGAATCCTTTATGGGGCGGTGCCAACATGGCACATCATGTGGCAGTCAGGGTGTACAGTGTCAAGTGAAGTAAATGTGGCCATGGTGAGGCCATCCCTGGCCTCCTGGGCAGCAATGTGGTCGGCTGCTGATACCCTGTGTCCTGTGCAGCATCAGGTGGTTGCAGAGAAGGTTGGTGTTGTTGTTGGTGATGCTGGTGTGTTTAGTGATGTTGGTGTTGGGGCTGATTGTGATGGGATTCTAAGGTCCAAGGTGAGATTTTTTTCAAGGGCACCGATGCTGCTGGAATAGCTGGCAGGTGAGGTTGAAATGACAGAAGTGATCTGTCAATGGTGGGAGAGGTTGCTCCAAGGAGGTAACAGTGAATAGAGGGTTCACTGTAAACACTTCCAACCTGCATGCAGCTCAAATGTCTCTTCCAAAACTTGAAGGCTTCAGCTTCTGACATTGGAAAACGAACAGCTGTAAAATGGTAGTTTTTATACTACTTCTGTGGACGTCAACTAGGCAAAGCAAGAGAGAGTCACTGAGAACTCGACACACTTACCTGACGTGTTCCCCGAGGGATGGCAAAGCCGTCAAAAATGGGTAAAATTGTAAGTGCTTGCTTTTAAGCCTCTTAACTAGTATTTAAATAACTTTTACTGATGTCAATTACCTGTCCCGCCGTTTGCTGTCGGGTTTGCTATCCGATCACAGACCTGACAGATCAGAAACTCACACGGAGGTGGGTTCAGAGCGGGATCCCGAGCCGCTGTCAATCAGGGCCATTTGGACAGTGGGCCCGCCTCCAAACCTGCACTCGCAGGGCTGGGAAGATTCTGGCCTTTGTGTGTGAAGTGTTGTAGACACATTTGCCAAAATAAACAGTTTCTCCTTATCTATGCCTTAAAAACCGCTCATCATTTTTAATACTTCTATTAAATCTCCCCTTAACCTTCACTGTGCCAAGGAGAACCGTCCCAGCTTCTACAACCTCTCCACATTACTGGTTTGCGCCTCCCGTTATCCCTGCGGGGGTCGGTAACGGGGCACTGAGGGGTTACCGACCGGGCGTGGCGAATTTACCAACCCCTGCGAACTTCACCGGCGGTTTTGCACTGGCGCTAACACATACCGCCTCGCTCTCTTGTGCCCTATAGATCATGATGCCATCCTGTTCGCAGCGCCCCGTTATCGCCCCGTATGTCATATTCGCCCCCGCTCCTTGCAGCATCGCCGGGCGCCCACAATATCAGCTGCAGCAGGCGGTGTCACCTCGCCTGGCCGCTTGGGGAGTGGAATTTGAAGGCAGTGGTGGTCAGGCAGGGAAAACCTTACTTCTCCCCCAAGGCTGGTGTCTCCTAATATCTGTTGACCCCGCAATTCCTCAGCCCTCCTCTCTCAGAGTGCTCGGGGCTGTTATGCGCGTAGCGCAGGTCCCGTGGCCCCACAGAGACAGTGTGAAGATTGATTTAACCCATCATTAGCCCTTCCCTTTAAACGAGGGAAGGAGCCTGTATAGACGACAGCGCTGCACCGAACATTGCTCAGCACCCTGCCGACATCGTCCCTCTCACACACTTTAGCGCTCTAAGGGAAGTGGTAGCACTTGATATAGCGATCCACTTCCCTCTTGGAGCACTAAAGTGGAAGTTCCCTGGATGGAAAAAGGATTATCGCCTGGTGATACTTTGGCGCTCCTTCAAAAGTTATCAACCCAAATGGGGCGCTACGCAAACTTATCCAACAGTGCAATCACATAAGTCCCCTTCTCCTCTTTCATAGATATGTTAAAGTGGTTACTTTAGCAGAAAATTACCCAGATCATTTGTCTACCATCTTGTTCTGTTTGTCTACCCTCATTTGTTTGTGCCCAACTAATTTCATAGCCTTATCCAGTCGAACATCAATGCAGTGAAGTGCAACACACAGCAACAACAACAACAACTTTAATTTATATAGTGCCTTTAATGTAGTAAAACGTCCCAAGGTGCTTCACAGCAGTGTTATAAACCAAAAGAAATAAATTTGACACTGAGCCACATAAGAAGAAATTACAGCAGATGACCAAAAACTTGGTCAAAGAGGTAGGCTTTAAGGAGCTTCTTAAAGGAGGAAAGAGAGGTGGCGAGGCGGACAGATTTAGGTAGGGAGTTCCAGAGCTTGGGGCCCGGGCAGCTAAAGACACAGCCACCAATGGTTGAGTGATTATAATCAGGGATGCTCAAGAGGGCAGAGTTTGAGGAGCGCAGACATTTTGTGGGGTTGTGAGGCTGAAAGAGATTGCAGAGATAGGGAGGGGTGAGGCCATGGAGTGATTTGTAAACAAGGATGAGAATTTTGAAATTGAGGCGTTGATTAACCGGGAGCCAATGTAGGTCAGCAAGCACAGAGTGATGGGTGATTGGGACTTGGTGTGAGTTAGGACACGGGCTGCTGCGTTTTGGATGACTTCAAGTTTACGTTCGGTAGAATGTGGGAGGAGTCAAGTCTAGAGTTAACAAAGGCATGGATGAGGGTTTCAGCAGCAGATGAGCTGAGGCAGGTGCAGAAACCGGCTATGTTACGGAGGTGGAAATAGGCAGCTTTAGTTATGCCGCGGATTTGTGGCCAGAAGCTCAATTCAGAGTCAACTATGATGCCTAGGTTGCAAACAGTCTGGTTTAGCAATATAAAAAGGCATGTTCGAGAGAAGGGTGCGACACATGATTGGTTTTTGGTTGATGCAGAAGGGACCTGCTCCTCACTGGAAGAAACGCAACTTCTCTATCCCGCATCGTGGAATCGTCCTAGTATTTGCCACTCATCGGCCGTAGGCCAACTATTGGCAAAGATGTTGGAGTGACTTTCGTTGTACGGAGAGGCAGTGAGGAAATCTTGCCCACCAGCGACTCTGACTGGAGAAAGCCAGGGGCAGTGGGTGAGGCTCAGGCTGGCTGCACACACTCTGAAAATTATTCCCCAGTTATTTTTAATTCATAACCATAATTGAAATATCATGGCATCCAAAAGAAAAGAATTAATTTTGCAAAGCAAGTTTTACATCGTTCAGGTCCTCTGTACAGTTGAAAAAGCTGCTCCTGGACATCAGCCAATACTGCC
The DNA here is from genome assembly GCF_044704955.1 of Pristiophorus japonicus. Lineage (NCBI taxonomy): Eukaryota > Metazoa > Chordata > Chondrichthyes > Pristiophoridae > Pristiophorus > Pristiophorus japonicus. Next base: position 131,338,650 of record NC_091988.1, read on the forward strand.
TCGTGCATCTGATGGTGTGGGAGAGTGACGCAGGCTGGTTCATGCAGCCTCCCTGCCTGGTGAGCCTTCACTCCCTATCTCTTCACCGCCCCCTTCCTGCCACCCGGGGCAGGATAGAGATTGAAATTCTGCCAAGCGACCATACCCCCAGCCCTGGGATTTCACGGGTGGCCGGAATGCTCCAGCAGTCTGCACTATAACCATTCCAATTTATGGGGAGTACATACTGAATCAATTTTAAATTTGCATTGCGGGGCTTAAGATCCTGATTCAGCAAATTAACAGCAACTCGGCTTGACCTTGATGATTTTCTGCTAAAGTAATCACTTTAACATGTCCATGTGAGCGGAGCAAAGGATTTATATCATTGCAGTGCAGGATAAATCGCCGACAGGGTACTGTTTGGCAATGAGCAGTCACCAGCACCACCTTACACATCACGAGCGGCTGTATTGATGGCACTGTAACAACATTCAGTGAATAGTGCCATCGACATGTCAGATGCAGAGAATCAAATCAACTCTGCACATGCACAATCTTCAAAATGACGCAAGTAACTTATTGAGAGTGTAAAACTCAGAAACCTGGTCAAGAATTACCAGAGGTCAGACACTTCCCTCTAATTACCAGGGGTCAGGGGTCAGACACTTCCCTCTAATTACCAGGGGTCAGACACTTCCCTCTAATTACCAGGGGTTAGGGGTCAGATACTTCCCTCTAATTACCAGGGGTCACACACTTCCCTCTAATTACCAGGGATCAGGGGTCACACACTTCCCTCTAATTACCAGGGGTCAGACACGTCTCACTAATTACCAGGGGTCAGACATGTCTCACTAATTACCAGGGGCTAGACTTTCCATTATTTTTGCATCGATACCGGCCACTTAACATTCATTTTAACGGTGAGATGAGGTATAACGCCCAGATATGCCCATTTAGCAACAAAATGGAAACTAATGCCCATGTATCGCCAACTTATCGCCCAGCATTACTTTCGGCATGTACTTAACGCCGAGAATTAATAATACCGCCCGCCCTTTTATTTGCCGTATAGATCAGAATGGGCGAAACTAACGGCCATAATATCGGCGAGCGTTACTTTCGGCACCTCGCCCACATATCGTCGAAAATATCGCTCGCCGAAAAATCCCTGAGAAAAAGTTGCTCTCATCTGAACTAAACCCAGCAGTATGGATTCCATTTCGTAAATCAGAGGTCGCTTCATATAAAAGGCTGCTTCAACTTCTGGGGAGTTTTGATGCATTGTACAGTTCTTTTAAGGTGATTTGAACATCTGAACAACATCTTATCATACTGTGGACGATTTGAAGTGATTTTAGGTTTTTTAGTAGGTAAATTTATTGTTTGTGAACAATAGGTATAATACTGATTGTTATTGTAACGGAGCCTGTAATTTCTCAGCCTGTCTTGATGACTACGCACATGCTGCATACTAGAGATGGCAGAAGGTATATTGGAGAGCATTATGTGCCCAAGCAAAGAGGTGGCAGACTGCTGAGGAGGACGAGAACTTACACCCGACGCACTTACATTGAGAAGCGGTCTTACCTGAACTTGTCCGATAACGCGTGCCTTAGGATCCTGCACTTCCAGAAAGAGGTTAACAGTGAGATATGCCAGCTCATCAGGGGAGACCTGCAGCCTGCTAGCACCATCAGGACCGCACTGGCCGTTGAGGCCAAGGTCACCGCGGCACTTTCCTTCTATGCATCAGGTTCCTTTCAGGCCTCAGCTGACGATGTTTACGGAATATCTCAGCATGGCACACATTGCTGCATTCGACAGGTGACTGAAGCCCTTTACGCAAACAGGATGGACTTGATCAGCTTCCCAATGACCAGGGAGGCACAGACTTGAGAGGGCTGTAGGATTCTCCAGAATTGCAAACTGCCCCAAGGTGAAGGGAGCAATAGACTGTACGCACATTGCCATGCGGGCACCTTTTCAGGATGCAGAGGTTTTTCAGAAACAAAAGGGATTCCATTCCCTGAATGTGCAACTCGTTGTCGACCACCATCAAATTATAATGGCAGTAAATGCTAAATTTCTGGGCAGCATCCATGATTCTCCCATCCTGCGTGAGAGCGCTGTATCTGACATGTTTACCAGTCAGCCACAAGGTCAATGCTGGATGCTTGCTGACAAAGGATATGGCCTCGCCATCTGGCTAATGATCCCCTTGCATAACACCCAGACAGAAGCCAAGAAACTATATAATGAGAGCCACACACAATATCTTCGAGAATACAATTGGAGTGCTTAAGCAACACTTTAGATGCCTGGACCACTCAGGAGGCGAGTTACAATACCACCCTGAGCAGGTAGCTCAATTCGTGGTGGTGTGCTCCATGCTGCACAACCTGGCTATCAGAGGGGACAAGAATTGCCAGAAGGGACTGCTGGTCCACCTCAGGAGAGAGAGGAAGAGGAGGACAAGGAGGTGGACGCTGACTCCGGGCAGACAATCAGGCTGGCCTCCGCCCCCCTCTAGACCGCAGGAAAGGGCCTGTGGTGGCTACATAGCTGCAAGACTCTTACGTCAGTAGCTCATAAATGAGTGCTTTGCTCGAAATAACGTTGGTGGTATTTACAAAGCTGCAAGGCTGCTGTGTCTGCAGCTCATACATGAATGGTGTGCATCACCTTGGTGCCAGTTAAAGTTTAATTTGATTCAAGTGACGGTGAATTATCCCCTTTCATGTTAAGAAATCACCAGTGTGTAACAGTGCAGCTATCTGAGACAATGCGCAACAAGGTTATGTGAAATAAAAAACATTTAATGAGAACATTTGTATAAAATCATAATTATAACTGTAAAAAACATCCCACCCCACAAAAAATTTATGACATTTATATCATTCATTACATTTTTAACATTCCAACAAAACTTCATAAACATAGAACACAAATGCAAAAAAACAAGGTACCCCCCGCTTTCCCGAAACCTCCCAACAAAATAGCAACTGCATAAAAATACTGTGACCAATACAATTCCTGTGGCCATGCACCTCACTTTCCTTCCAACTCCTCCCCCCCACCCCCGCTTCTCCTCCCCACCTCTACCTCTTTTCCTTCCCCTCCCACCTTGCCGAAGAGCTCCTCAGGTGCTGTTTCATTGGGGGGGGGGGGGTGACGACAGATCCGGTGGTTGGCTGGATACTGGAGAGGATAGTCCTGAGGAGGGCACATACTCCGAGCCAGAAGCAAGACTTTCCTGCTGGCTCGCATGTGTCATTAGCAATGGGGGTGTGGCATCCTGGGGTGCAGTGCCGCAGAACGGGACCACTGGTAGCCCTCTGGCACCAGTGTTCCTGGCTATCACCTCCAGGGCCTCTGCCATCCGTGACACGTACTCAGTCATTGCTGGCCAACTGTTGGGATATGGTCCCCCATTGTCCGGAGGATTTGCTGACCTATTTCAACACTCCTCCTGTACGTGTACCATGTCCCTGCTCAGATCTGCTGCTTGTGGAGCAGTCCTGTTGCGTCGAACCAACATCCGCGGGGTCGGCGAGGTCATGGACACACTTGGGGTGCCCTGCGGCAAGGTGCTTGGGTCCACTACCTCCACGGTGGAGGAGGACATGGCCACAGGGGCACTGGATGTTATCGGGGTTGCATAGATGATGGAGCTTGTCGATGCAGGCACTGTCATCAGTGGAGAAGGCACCCTGCAGCTCCACGGGCGAGATTCGGGGCTCCTAAGCACCATATTGACGATCCCCTGGCGAGTCCATCTCTGCGCCCACACCTTCAGCGCTCAGTGGTCTCACATGGGGCCGCAATGCTTGCTGAGCTACAATATATAATGAGGTTATTGGAGGAGAAGGGGTGCTAGGGTCACAAGGCGATTCAAACGCTACGCACAGCAAATGCACGACAAAAGCACTGCCGCATCAAAATCATCACAGACATCACATTTCGTGACCATGACCAAATTCTGCATTACAATGATTTTCATGAGGCCATCATTATTTATATAACACTTTTATCAATCATCTATCATATATTATTGGTCGGATATGAGTGGGTGTGGCATCTATTGACTTTACATCACACAATGGTGTATACTTTACTCACGTGGCATCACATCAGGTTCTGCAGCTGCTTGCGTGGCCGACCGGGGGGTGTCTCCACTAGTGCCAGCACCCGCTCCTCGATGTCCGTCAGCTCGCTGATGACTGGTGGCCCTCCGCTGCTTCGCCCTATTCTTCGAAAGCTTCTTCTGCAAAAGGTAACAACAGTACAACATGGCATGAGATCATTGCATGAGATCATTGCTAGGTACTGTCACAGAGACTGATACAACACATAACCAACAGATATAATTGTTGTGTATCTGTAAAGCATGCACTCCCATATTCCACCACCAGGGAGCGAATCCCCTGATGTCCCAAGGGATCCCAACATCCCTTGGAAGCACTGTATATGAGCCGGCCCCTCACTCTGCAGTGTCTTAATAAAGACTGAGGTCACTGTTACTTTAACCTCCCTGTGTGCAGTCTCATCTGTGTTAGGAATACAATAACCGGCGACGAGTATACGAATCCAACGCAAAGATACAGCAAACTGTGGGCATCCTGGAGAAGTTCTCGGAGGGTGAGGACTGGGAAGCTGATGTCAAACAGCTAGACCAGTACTTTGTAGCTAACGAGCTGGACGGAGAAGGAAGCGCTGCAAAAAGGAGAGCGGTCCTCCTCACGGTCTGCGGGGCACCGACCTACAGCCTCATGAAGAATCTTCTGGCTCCGGTGAAACCCACAGATAAGTCATAGGAGGAGCAGTGTACACTGGTTCTGGAGTACCTTAACCCGAGGGAGAGCGTGCTGATGGCGAGGTCTCGGTTCTACACGTGCCAGCGATCTGAAGGTCAGGAAATGGCAAGCTACGTCGCCAAGCTAAAGCGACTTGCAGGACAATGTGAGTTTGATGGCTACCTGGAGCAAATGCTCAGAGACGTTTTTGTACTGGGCATTGGCCACGAGACCATCCTACGAAAACTTTTGGCTCTAGAGACACCGACCCTCAGTAAGGCCACTGCGATAGCACAGACGTTTATGTCCAGCAGTTATAACACCAAACAAATCTCTCAGCACACAAGTGCTAGCAATGTTCATAAAATAACTGGAACTGTGTTTGCGAGCAGAAATGTACAGGGCAGAAACCATGAGTCTGCAACTGCCAGCAGGCCTCAGGTGACCCAGTTGACTCAGAATCCGCAACAAAGGATGAATGCAAGGCAATTCACACCTTGATGGCGTTGTGGAGGCTTCCATTCAGCCTATTCATGCCGCTTCAAAGGGTATGTTTGCAAGAGCTGTGGAACAATGGGGCACCTCCAACGAGCTTGCAGACGAGCTGCAAGCTCTGCAAACCTGCTAACCACCATGTCGCAGAGGAAGATCGGTCCATGGTGGATCAAAGCAATTTTGAGCCTCAGAGAGAGAAGTCAGATGCTGAAGTACACGGGGTGCACACATTTTCGACGAAATGTCCACCTATAATGCTAAATGTAAAATTGAATGGCTTACCCGTAGTCATTGAACTGGACACTGGCGCAAGCCAATCCATCATGAGTAAAAAGATGTTTGAGAGACTGTGGTGCAACAAGGCAATCAGACCAGCCCTGAGCCCCATCCACACGAAACTGAGAACGTACGCCAAAGAGCTCATCACTGTCCTGGGCATCGCCATGATCAAGGTCACCTACGAGGGCACAGTGCATGAACTGCCACTCTGGATTGTCCCGGGCGATGGCCCCACACTCCTTGGAAGGAGCAGGCTGGGCAAAATCTGCTGGAACTGGGATGACATCCGAGCGCTATCACATGTCGATGAGGCCTCATGTACCCAGGTTCTTAACACATTTCTTTCCCTTTTTGAGCCAGGCATTGGAAACTTTTCCGGGGCAAAGGTGCGGATCTGCTTGGACCCAGAGGCACGACCCATTTACCACAAGGCGCGAGCGGTACCTCACATGATGAGGGAGAGAGTGGAAATCGAGCTGGACAGGCTGCAACGTGAGGGCATCATCTCCCCAGTGGAATTCAGCGAGTAGGCCAGCCCGATTGTTCCAGTACTCAAAAGTGATGGCACAGTCAGGATTTGCGGCGATTATAATGTAACTCTAAAAAACACCCCACCACCCCCCCCCCCCCACAACAAATGTATAACTTTTATATCATTCATTCAATGTTGAACATTTCCAACAACACTTCATAAACATCGAACACAAATGCAAAAAAACAAGGTGCCCACCTCCCCGCAATCCTCCCAACAAAATAGCAGCAACATTAAAATACTGTGACCAAGACTACACCTGCACCTCATTTTTCTTCCCCCCAGCACCCCCCCACTTCTCCTCCCCACCTCTACCCCTTCGACTTCCCCTCCTGACTCCACGCCGCCTGGCCGAGGAGCTCCTCAGGCGCTGCCTCATTGGGGGGGATGACGGTAGAACCGCTGCTTGGACGGATACGGGAGAGGGCGGTCCCGATGTGGGAACGTGCGCTGAGCCAGAAACAAGATCTTCCTCCTGGCTCTCATGTGTCGTTGGCAATGCGAGTGCTGCACCTTGGGGTCCAGTGCCACGCTGCCATCAGTGTTCCTGGCTATCAGCTCCAGGGCCTCCGCCATTCGCGGCACGTGCTCGCTCATGGTGCCGGACACGCTGGCCAGCTGTTGGGATATGTCCCCCATTGTCTGTAGGATCTGCTGACCTATGTCAACACTCCTCCTGGACAAATGTACCATGTCGCCACTCAGATCTGCCGCTTGTGGAGCAGACCTGTTGTGTGGAACCAATCTCTGTGGGGTCGGCGGTGTCATGGAGACACCTCGGGTGCCCTGCGGCAAGGTGCTTGGGCCCGGGTACCTCCACGGTGGAGGAGGGAATGGCCGCAGGAGCACTAGATGTCATGGGTGCTTGGCGATGCAGGCTCATCGAAGTCCGCACTCTCATCCCTGGAGAAGGCACCCTGCAGCTCCACGGGCAAGAATCGGGGCTCCTCAGCACCAGATGCACGATCGTCCGGCGAGTCCAGCCCCACAACCCCACCTTCTGGGCTCGGTGACGTTGCCTGGGGCCGCGCTGCTGGCTGAGCTACAAAACATAAATTAGGTTATTAGAGGAGAAGGGGGTGTAAGAGTCACAAGGTGATTCCAACACTACACACAGCATATGCACGACAAAAGCACCACCGCTATTAAAATCATTACAGACATCACATTTCAGGACCATGATCAAATTCTGCATTGCAATGATTCTCATGAGGCCATCATTATTTATGTAACAGTTTTATCAATCATCTATCATATATTATTGGTCGGATATGAGTGGGTGTGGCATCTATTGACTTTACATCACACAGTGGTGTATACTTTACTCACGTGGCATCACATCAAGTTCTGTTGCTGCATGTGTTGCCGACCGGGGGTGGCTCCCCATTCGCGCCAGCACCCGCTCCTCGATGTCCGTCAGCTCTCTGAGTACTGGTGGCCCACCACCCGTGCGCCGCTGCTCAGCCCTATTCCTCAAAAGCTTCTTCTGCAAAAGGTAACAACAGCACGACATGGTGTGAGATCATCGTGTGACATCATTGCTAGGTACTGTCACAGAGACTGATGAAATCATGATTATTATGATAATTATCATTCTTTATCTAAAGACGTACACCGTAAATGCAGGCTTTGAGTAAAACATTCCCGGTATAAGTGCAAGCCATCACATCTGATTTTAATTAATCATTACACTTACAAATCAAATTTTATAAATATATAAGTAAATGTAAATAAATGTAATACTTACTCTGGCAGATCCGACAAGGTCGTTCTAGCTTCCCATGCCCACTCTGGATCAATTGACCCCAGCGTGACTCCACCACCTGCAGGAAAGAGGCATTTGCCTCGTCGGAGAATCTCCTCGCTTGTTGCGTCCTCCCAATAGTTCTTCTCCCAGCTCACTGCTTCCGCCAGCGTCAGTCTCCACAGCGTGCTGTGTCACCTCCTCCATCCCTTCCATTTTAAATATTATTTTCTCGACAGAATCTCGGTGGCAACAACGTTATTTGTGCTCAGCAGGCCTTTTGCTGCTGGTAAATCTCCCTCCTGCCTCCCAAAATAGCCAAACAAGCACATATTACACCCACACACACTTTTAGTTCCTCTCTGCTCCTTCTCTCTCTCCCCCTTCTTCTGCGCATGTATTGATGACCCCTGACCTCCTGAAACACGGGAAACGACAGTTACCATGACGTTGCTATGGATGCCGACACTTTACAGCAGGTGGTCAAAAAAATTTAACGCTAACATCCATTTCAGATTGCTCGCGGTAACACCCATTTTATAAAATGGAAAGTTGGGGTTTTGAAAATGGACGATAATCCGGCGATCTCAAAACCCATTTTTACCGGCAACGCTGGAAATAACTACCATTTTGGATGATCTGCACAATAATAGGACGCCTAGCCCCAGGGGTCAGACACTTCTCACTAATTAGCAGGGGTCAGACACTTCTCACTAATTACCAGGGGTCAGACACTTCCCTCTAATTACCAGGGGCCAGACACTTCTCACTAATTACCAGGGGTCAGACACTTCTCTCTAATTACCAGGGGCCAGACACTTCCCTCTAATTACCAGGGGCCAGACACTTCTCACTAATTACCAGGGGTCAGACACTTCCCTCTAATTACCAGGGGTCAGACACTTCCCTCTAATTACCATGGGTCAGACACTTCGCTCTAATTACCAGGAGCCAGACACTTCTCACTAATTACCAGGGGTCAGACACTTCTCTCTAATTACCAGGGGTCAGACACTTCCCTCTAATGACCATGGGTCAGACACATCCCTCTAATTACCAGGGTTCAGACACTTCTCTCTAATTACCAGGGGTCAGACACTTCCCTCTAATGACCAGGGGTCAGACACTTCTCTCTAATTACCAGGGGCCAGACACTTCCCTCTAATTACCAGGGGTCAGACACTTCCCTCTAATTACCAGGGGTCAGACACTTCTCTCTAATTAGCAGGGGTCAGACACTTCTCACTAATTACCAGGGTTCAGACACTTCCCTCTAATTATCTGGGGTCAGACACTTCTCTCTAATTACCAGGGGTCAGACACTTCTCTCTAATTAACACGGGTCAGACACTTCTCTCTAATTACCAGGGGTCAGACACTTCTCTCTAATGACCAGGGGTCAGACACTTCCCTCGAATTACCAGTGGTCAGAGCCTTCTCTCTAATTACCAGGGGTCAGACACTTCTCTCTAATTACCAGGGGTCAGACACTTCCCTCTAATTACCAGGGGTCAGAGACTTCCCTCTAATTACCAGGGGTCAGACACTTTTCACTAATTACCAGGGGTCAGACACTTCTCTCTAATTACCAGGGGTCAGACACTTCTCACTAATTACCAGGGGTCAGACACTTCCCTCTAATTACCAGGGGCCAGACACTTCTCTCTAATTACCAGGGGTCAGACACTTCTCTCTAATTACCAGGGGTCAGACACTTCCCTCTAATTACCAGGGGCCAGACACTTCTCTCTAATTACCAGGGGTCAGAGACTTCCCTCTAATTACCAGGGGTCAGACACTTTTCACTAATTACCAGGGGTCAGACACTTCTCTCTACTTACCAGGGGTCAGACACTTCCCTCTAATTACCAGGGGTCAGACACTTCTCACTAATTACCAGGGGTCAGGCACTTCTTTCTAATTACCAGGGGTCAGACACTTCCCTCTAATTACCAGGAGTCAGACACTTCCCTCTAATTACCAGGGGCCAGACACTTCTATCTAATTACCAGGAGTCAGACACTTCCCTCTAATTACCAGGGGCCAGACACTTCTATCTAATTACCAGGGGTCAGACACTTCTCACTAATTACAAGGGGTCAGACACTTCTCTCTAATTACCAGGGGTCAGACACTTCCCTCGAATTACCAGGGGTCAGACACTTCTCACTAATTACCAGGGGTCAGACACTTCCCTCTAATTACCATGGGTCAGACACTTCGCTCTAATTACCAGCAGCCAGACACTTCTCACTAATTACCAGGGGTCAGACACTTCTCTCTAATTACCAGGGGTCAGACACTTCCCTCTAATGACCATGGGTCAGACACATCCCTCTAATTACCAGGGTTCAGACACTTCTCTCTAATTACCAGGGGTCAGACACTTCCCTCTAATGACCAGGGGTCAGACACTTCTCTCTAATTACCAGGGGCCAGACACTTCTCTCTAATTACCAGGGGTCAGACACTTCCCTCTAATTACCAGGGGTCAGACACTTCTCTCTAATTAGCAGGGGTCAGACACTTCTCACTAATTACCAGGGTTCAGACACTTCCCTCTAATTATCTGGGGTCAGACACTTTTCTCTAATTACCAGGGGTCAGACACTTCTCTCTAATTACCAGGGGTCAGACACTTCTCTCTAATTACCACGGGTCAGACACTTCTCTCTAATTACCACGGGTCAGACACTTCTCTCTAATGACCAGGGGTCAGACACTTCCCTCGAATTACCAGGGGTCAGACACTTCTCTCGAATTACCAGGGGTCAGACACTTCTCTCTAATTACCAGGGGTCAGACACTTCCCTCTAATTACCAGGGGTCAGACACTTCCCTCTAATTACCAGGGGTCAGACACTTCTCACTAATTACCAGGGGTCAGACACTTCTCTCTACTTACCAGGGGTCAGACACTTCCCTCTAATTACCAGGGGTCAGACACTTCTCTCTAATTACCAGGGGTCAGACACTTCTCACTAATTACCAGGGATCAGACACTTCTTTCTAATTACCAGGGGTCAGACACTTCCCTCTAATTACCAGGAGTCAGACACTTCCCTCTAATTACCAGGGGCCAGACACTTCTATCTAATTACCAGGGGTCAGACAATTCCCTCAAATTACCATGGGTCAGACACTTCTCACTAATTACCAGGGGTCAGACACTTCTCTCTAATTACCAGGGGTCAGACACTTCCCTCGAATTACCAGGGGTCAGACACTTCTCACTAAGTACCAGAGGTCAGACACTTCCCTCTAATTACCAGGGGTCAGACACTTCTCTCTAATTACCAGGGGTCAGACACTTCTCACTAATTACCAGGGGTCAGACACTTCCCTCTAATTACCAGGGGCCAGACACTTCTCTCTAATTACCAGGGGTCAGACACTTCTCTCTAATTACCAGGGGTCAGACACTTCCCTCTAATTACCAGGGGTCAGACACTTCCCTCTAATTACCAGGGGTCAGACACTTCTCTCTAATTACCAGGGGTCAGACACTTCTCACTAATTACCATGGGTCAGACACTTCGCTCTAATTACCAGCAGCCAGACACTTCTCACTAATTACCAGGGGTCAGACACTTCTCTCTAATTACCAGGGGTCAGACACTTCCCTCTAATGACCATGGGTCAGACACATCCCTCTAATTACCAGGGTTCAGACACTTCTCTCTAATTACCAGGGGTCAGACACTTCCCTCTAATGACCAGGGGTCAGACACTTCTCTCTAATTACCAGGGGCCAGACACTTCTCTCTAATTACCAGGGGTCAGACACTTCCCTCTAATTACCAGGGGTCAGACACTTCTCACTAATTACCAGGGGTCAGACACTTCCCTCTAATTACCATGGGTCAGACACTTCGCTCTAATTACCAGCAGCCAGACACTTCTCACTAATTACCAGGGGTCAGACACTTCTCTCTAATTACCAGGGATCAGACACTTCCCTCTAATGACCATGGGTCAGACACATCCCTCTAATTACCAGGGTTCAGACACTTCTCTCTAATTACCAGGGGTCAGACACTTCACTCTAATGACCAGGGGTCAGACACTTCTCTCTAATTACCAGGGGCCAGACACTTCTCTCTAATTACCAGGGGTCAGACACTTCCCTCTAATTACCAGGGGTCAGACACTTCTCTCTAATTAGCAGGGGTCAGACACTTCTCACTAATTACCAGGGTTCAGACACTTCCCTCTAATTATCTGGGGTCAGACACTTTTCTCTAATTACCAGGGGTCAGACACTTCTCTCTAATTACCACGGGTCAGACACTTCTCTCTAATTACCAGGGGTCAGACACTTCTCTCTAATTACCACGGGTCAGACACTTCTCTCTAATGACCAGGGGTCAGACACTTCCCTCGAATTACCAGGGGTCAGACACTTCTCTCGAATTACCAGGGGTCAGACACTTCTCTCTAATTACCAGGGGTCAGACACTTCCCTCTAATTACCAGGGGTCAGACACTTCCCTCTAATTACCAGGGGTCAGACACTTCTCACTAATTACCAGGGGTCAGACACTTCTCTCTACTTACCAGGGGTCAGACACTTCCCTCTAATTACCAGGGGTCAGACACTTCTCTCTAATTACCAGGGGTCAGACACTTCTCACTAATTACCAGGGATCAGACACTTCTTTCTAATTACCAGGGGTCAGACACTTCCCTCTAATTACCAGGAGTCAGACACTTCCCTCTAATTACCAGGGGCCAGACACTTCTATCTAATTACCAGGGGTCAGACACTTCCCTCAAATTACCATGGGTCAGACACTTCTCACTAATTACCAGGGGTCAGACACTTCTCTCTAATTACCAGGGGTCAGACACTTCCCTCGAATTACCAGGGGTCAGACACTTCTCACTAAGTACCAGAGGTCAGACACTTCCCTCTAATTACCAGGGGTCAGACACTTCTCTCTAATTACCAGGGGTCAGACACTTCTCACTAATTACCAGGGGTCAGACACTTCTCACTAATTACCAGGGGTCAGACACTTCCCTCTAATTACCAGGGGCCAGACACTTCTCTCTAATTACCAGGGGTCAGACACTTCTCTCTAATTACCAGGGGTCAGACACTTCCCTCTAATTACCAGGGGTCAGACACTTCCCTCTAATTACCAGGGGTCAGACACTTCTCTCTAATTACCAGGGGTCAGACACTTCTCACTAATTACCATGGGTCAGACACTTCGCTCTAATTACCAGCAGCCAGACACTTCTCACTAATTACCAGGGGTCAGACACTTCTCTCCAATTACCAGGGGTCAGACACTTCCCTCTAATGACCATGGGTCAGACACATCCCTCTAATTACCAGGGTTCAGACACTTCTCTCTAATTACCAGGGGTCAGACATTTCCCTCTAATGACCAGGGGTCAGACACTTCTCTCTAATTACCAGGGGCCAGACACTTCTCTCTAATTACCAGGGGTCAGACACTTCCCTCTAATTACCAGGGGTCAGACACTTCTCTCTAATTAGCAGGGGTCAGACACTTCTCACTAATTACCAGGGTTCAGACACTTCCCTCTAATTATCTGGGGTCAGACACTTTTCTCTAATTACCAGGGGTCAGACACTTCTCTCTAATTACCACGGGTCAGACACTTCTCTCTAATTACCAGGGGTCAGACACTTCTCTCTAATTACCACGGGTCAGACACTTCTCTCTAATGACCAGGGGTCAGACACTTCCCTCGAATTACCAGGGATCAGACACTTCTCTCGAATTACCAGGGGTCAGACACTTCTCTCTAATTACCAGGGGTCAGACACTTCCCTCTAATTACCAGGGGTCAGACACTTCCCTCTAATTACCAGGGGTCAGACACTTCTCACTAATTACCAGGGGTCAGACACTTCTCTCTACTTACCAGGGGTCAGACACTTCCCTCTAATTACCAGGGGTCAGACACTTCTCTCTAATTACCAGGGGTCAGACACTTCTCACTAATTACCAGGGATCAGACACTTCTTTCTAATTACCAGGGGTCAGACACTTCCCTCTAATTACCAGGAGTCAGACACTTCCCTCTAATTACCAGGGGCCAGACACTTCTATCTAATTACCAGGGGTCAGACACTTCCCTCAAATTACCATGGGTCAGACACTTCTCACTAATTACCAGGGGTCAGACACTTCTCTCTAATTACCAGGGGTCAGACACTTCCCTCGAATTACCAGGGGTCAGACACTTCTCACTAAGTACCAGGGGTCAGACACTTCCCTCTAATTACCAGGGGTCAGACACTTCTCTCTAATTACCAGGGATCAGACACTTCTTTCTAATTACCAGGGGTCAGACACTTCCCTCTAATTACCAGGAGTCAGACACTTCTCTCTAATTACCAGGGGTCAGACACTTCTCACTAATTACCAGGGATCAGACACTTCTGTCTAATTACCAGGGGTCAGACATTTCTCACTAATTACCAGGGGTCAGACACTTCCCTCTAATTACCAGTGGTCAGACACTTCTCTCTAATTACCAGGGGTCAGAAACTTCCCTCTAATTACCAGGGGTCAGAAACTTCTCTCTAATTACCAGGGGTCAGACACTTCTCACTAATTACCAGGCGTTAGACATTTCCCTCTAATTACCAGGGATCAGACACTTCTCACTAATTACCAGGGGTCAGACACTTCTCACTAATTACCAGGGGTCAGACACTTCCCTCTAATTACCAGAGGTCAGACAATTCTTTCTAATTACCAGAGGTCAGACACTTCCCTCTAATTCCCAGGAGTCAGACACACCTCACTAATTACCAAGGGTCTGACACTTCTCTCTAATTACCAGGGGTCAGACACTTCTCACTAATTACCAGGGGTCAGACACTTCTCACTAATTACCAGGGGTCAGACACTTCCCTCTAATTACCAGGGGCCAGACACTTCTCTCTAATTACCAGGGGTCAGACACTTCTCTCTAATTACCAGGGGTCAGACACTTCCCTCTAATTACCAGGGGTCAGACACTTCTCTCTAGTTACCAGGGGTCAGACACTTCACTCTAATTACCAGGGGACAGACACTTCTCACTAATTACCAGGCGTTAGTCACTTCCCTCTAATTACCAGGGGTCAGACACTTCTCAATAATTACCAGGGGTCAGACACTTCTCTCTAATTACCAGGGGTCAGACACTTCGCACTAATTACCAGGGGTCAGACACTTCCCTCGAATTACCAGAGGTCAGACAATTCTTTCTAACTACCAGGTGTCAGACACTTCCCTCCAATTACCAGGGGTCAGACAATTCTCACTAATTACCAGCGGTCAGACACTTCTCTCTAATTACCAGGGGTCAGACACTTCGCACTAATTACCAGGGGTCAGACACTTCGCACTAATTACCAGGGGTCAGACACTTCTCTCTAATGACCAGGGGTCAGACACTTCCCTCTAATTACCAGGGGCCAGACACTTCCCTCTAATGACCATGGGTCAGACACATCCCTCTAATTACCAGCGGTCAGAGACTTCTCTCTAATTACCAAGGGTCAGACACTTACCTCGAATTACCAGGGGACAGAAACTTCTCTCTAATTACCAGGGGTCAGACACTTCCCACTAATTACCAGGGGTCAGACACTTCCCTCTAATTTCCACGGATCAGACACTTCTCTCTAATTACCAGGGGTCAGACACTTCTTACTAATTACCAGGGGTCAGACACTTCTCTCTAATTACCAGGGGTCAGACACTTCTCACTAATTACCAGGGATCAGACACTTCTGTCTAATTACCAGGGGTCAGACATTTCTCACTAATTACCAGGGGTCAGACACTTCCCTCTAATTACCAGTGGTCAGACACTTCTCTCTAATTACCAGGGGTCAGAAACTTCCCTCTAATTACCAGGGGTCAGAAACTTCTCTCTAATTACCAGGGGTCAGACACTTCTCACTAATTACCAGGCGTTAGACATTTCCCTCTAATTACCAGGGATCAGACACTTCTCACTAATTACCAGGGGTCAGACACTTCTCACTAATTACCAGGGGTCAGACACTTCCCTCTAATTACCAGAGGTCAGACAATTCTTTCTAATTACCAGAGGTCAGACACTTCCCTCTAATTCCCAGGAGTCAGACACACCTCACTAATTACCAAGGGTCTGACACTTCTCTCTAATTACCAGGGGTCAGACACTTCTCAATAATTACCAGGGGTCAGACACTTCTCACTAATTACCAGGGGTCAGACACTTCTCACTAATTACCAGGGGTCAGACACTTCCCTCTAATTACCAGGGGCCAGACACTTCTCTCTAATTACCAGGGGTCAGACACTTCTCTCTAATTACCAGGGGTCAGACACTTCCCTCTAATTATCAGGGGTCAGACACTTTCCTCTAATTACCAGGGGTCAGACACTTCTCTCTAATTACCAGGGGTCAGACACTTCTCACTAATTACCATGGGTCAGACACTTCGCTCTAATTACCAGCAGCCAGACACTTCTCACTAATTACCAGGGGTCAGACACTTCTCTCTAATTACCAGGGGTCAGACACTTCTCTCGAATTACCAGGGGTCAGACACTTCTCTCTAATTACCAGGGGTCAGACACTTCCCTCTAATTACCAGGGGTCAGACACTTCCCTCTAATTACCAGGGGTCAGACACTTCTCACTAATTACCAGGGGTCAGACACTTCTCTCTACTTACCAGGGGTCAGACACTTCCCTCTAATTACCAGGGGTCAGACACTTCTCTCTAATTACCAGGGGTCAGACACTTCTCACTAATTACCAGGGATCAGACACTTCTTTCTAATTACCAGGGGTCAGACACTTCTCACTAATTACCAGGGGTCAGACACTTCTCTCTAATTACCAGGGGTCAGACACTTCTCACTAATTACCAGGGGTCAGACACTTCTCACTAATTACCAGGGGTCAGACACTTCCCTCTAATTACCAGGGGCCAGACACTTCTCTCTAATTACCAGGGGTCAGACACTTCTCTCTAATTACCAGGGGTCAGACACTTCCCTCTAATTACCAGGGGTCAGACACTTCTCTCTAGTTACCAGGGGTCAGACACTTCACTCTAATTACCAGGGGACAGACACTTCTCACTAATTACCAGGCGTTAGTCACTTCCCTCTAATTACCAGGGGTCAGACACTTCTCAATAATTACCAGGGGTCAGACACTTCTCTCTAATTACCAGGGGTCAGACACTTCGCACTAATTACCAGGGGTCAGACACTTCCCTCGAATTACCAGAGGTCAGACAATTCTTTCTAATTACCAGGTGTCAGACACTTCCCTCCAATTACCAGGGGTCAGACAATTCTCACTAATTACCAGCGGTCAGACACTTCTCTCTAATTACCAGCGGTCAGAGACTTCTCTCTAATTACCAGGGGTCAGACACTTACCTCGAATTACCAGGGGACAGATACTTCTCTCTAATTACCAGGGGTCAGACACTTCCCTCTAATTACCAGGGGTCAGACACTTCCCTCTAATTTCCACGGATCAGACACTTCTCTCTAATTACCAGGGGTCAGACACTTCTTACTAATTACCAGGGGTCAGACACTTCTCTCTAATTACCAGGGGTCAGACACTTCCCTCTAATTGCCAGTGGTCAGACACTTCTGTCTAATTACCAGGGGTCAGACACTTCTCACTAATTACCAGGGGTCAGACACTTCTCTCTAATTACCAGGGGTCAGACACTTCCCTCTAATTGCCAGTGGTCAGACATTTCTCTCTAATTACCAGGGGTCAGACACTTCTCTCTAATTACCAGGTGCCAGACACTTCTCTCAAATTACCAGGGTTCAGACACTTCTCTCTAATTACCAGGGGTCAGACACTTCTCTCGAATTACTAGGGGGTCAGACACTTCCCTCTAATTACCATGGGTCAGACACTTCTCACTAATTACCAGGGCTCAGACACTTCTCACTGATTACTCGGGGTCAGACACTTCTCTCTAATTACCAGGGGTCAGACACTTCTCTCAAATTACCAGGGGTCAGACACTTCTGACTAAGTACCAGAGCTCAGACACTTCTCTCTAATTACCAGGGGTCAGACACTTCTCTCTAATTACCAGAGGTGAGACACATCCCTCTAATTACCAAGGGTCAGACACTTCCCTTTAATTACCAGCGGTCAGACACTCCTCACTAATTACCAGGGGCGAGTCTGTCACTTCTCTCTAATTACCACGGGTCAGACACTTCCCTCTAATTACCAGGGGTCAGACACTTCTCACTAATTACCAGGCGTCAGACACTTCTCATTAATTACCAGGGGTCAGACACTTCTCTCTAATTACCAGGGGTCAGTCACTTCTCTCTAATTACCAGGGGTCAGACACTTCTCACTAATTACCAGGGGTCAGACACTTCCCTCTAATTACCAGGGGCCAGACACTTCTCAATAATACCAGGGTTCAGACACTTCCCTCTAATTACCAGGGGTCAGAAACTTCTAACTAATTACCAGGGGTCAGACACTTCTCTCTAATTACCAGGGGTCAGAAACTTCTCTCTAATTACCAGGGGTCAGACACTTCTCTCTAATTACCAGGGTTCAGACACTTCTCACTAATTACCAGGGGTCAGACACTTCTCACTAATTACCAGGGGTCAGACACTTCTCTCTAATTACCAGGGGTACGACACTTCTCTCTAATTACCAGGGGTCATACACTTCTCTCTAATTACCAGGGGTCAGACACTTCTCACTCATTACCAGGGGTCAGACACTTCCCTCTAATTACCAGGGGTCAGACATTTCTCTCTAATTACGAAGGGGTCAGACACTTCTCACTAATTACCAGGGGTCAGGCACTTCTCTCGAATTACCAGCCATCAGACACTTCTCTCTAATTACCAGGGGTCAGACACTTTTCTCTAATTACCAGGGTTCAGACACTTCTCCATAATTACCAGGGGTCAGACACTTCTCTCTAGTTACCAGGGGTCAGACACTTCCCTCTAATTACCAGGGGTTAGATACTTACCTCTAATTACCAGGGGTCAGACACTTCCCTCTAATTACCAGGGGTCAGACACTTCTCACTAATTACCAGGGGTCAGACACTTCTCTCTAATTACCAGGGGTCAGACACTTCCCTCGAATTACCAGGGGTCAGACACTTCCCTCTAATTACCAGGGGTCAGACACTTCTCACTAATTACCAGGGGTCAGACACTTCTCTCTAATTCCCAGGGGTCAGACACTTCCCTCTAATTACCAGGGGCCAGACACTTCTCTCTAATTACCAGGGGTCAGACACTTCCCTCTAATTACCAGGGGGCAGACACTTCTCACTAATTACCAGGGGTCAGACACTTCCCTCTAATTACCAGGGGTCAGACACTTCTCTCTAATTCCCAGGGGTCAGACACTTCCCTCTAATTACCAGGGGTCAGACACTTCCCTCTAATTACCAGAGGTCAGACACTTCCCTCTAATTACCAGGGGGCAGACACTTCTCACTAATTACCAGGGGTCAGACACTTCCCTCTAATTACCAGGGGTCAGACACTTCTCTCTAATTCCCAGGGGTCAGACACTTCCCTCTAATTACCAGGGGTCAGACACTTCCCTCTAATTACCAGGGGTCAGACACTTCTCTCTAATTCCCAGGGGTCAGACACTTCCCTCTAATTACCAGGGGTCAGACACTTCCCTCTAATTACCAGGGGTCAGACACTTCTCTCTAATTCCCAGGGGTCAGACACTTCCCTCTAATTACCAGGGGTCAGACACTTCTCACTAATTACCAGGGGTCAGACACTTCTCTCTAATTACCAGGGGTCAGACACTTCTCACTAATTACCAGGGGTCAGACACTTCTCTCTAATTACCAGGGGTCAGACACTTCCCTCTAATTACCACGGGTCAGACACTTCTCACTAATTACCAGGGGTCAGACACTTCTCACTAATTACCAGGGTCAGACATTTCTCACTAATTACCAGTGGTCAGACAATTCCCTCTAATCACCAGGGGTCAGACACTTCCCTCTAATTACCTGGGGTCAGACACTCCTCGCTAATTACCAGGGGTCAGACACTTCTCACTAATTACCAGGGGTCAGACACTTCCCTCTAATTACCAGGGGTCAGACACTTCTGTCAATTTACCAGGGGTCAGACACTTCTCTCGAATTTCCAGGGGCCAGACACTTCTCACTAATTACCAGGGGTCAGACACTTCTCTCTAAATACCACGGGTCAGTCACTTCTCTCTAATTACCAGGGGTCAGACACTTCTCAGTAATTACCAGAGGTCAGACACTTCTCTCTAATTACCAGGGGTAAGACACTTCTCACTAATTACCAGGGGTCAGACACTTCTCCTTAATTACCAGGGGTCAGACACTTCTCTCTAATTACCAGTGGTCAGACACTTCCCTCTAATTACCAGGGGTCAGACACTTCCCTCTAATTACCAGGGGCCAGACACTTCCCTCTAATTACCAGGGGTCAGACACTTCCCTCCAATTACCAGGGGCCAGACACTTCTCAATAATTACAGGGGTCAGACACTTCCCTCTAATTACCAGGGGTCAGAAACTTCTAACTAATTACCAGGGGTCAGACACTTCTCTCTAATTACCAGGGGTCAGAAACTTCTCTCTAATTACCAGGGGTCAGACACTTCCCTCTAATTACCTGGGGTCAGACACTTCTCTCTAATTACCAGGGGTCAGACACCACTCTCTAATTACCAGGGGTCAGACACTTTTCACTAATTACCAGGGGTCAGACACTTCCCTCCAATTACCAGGTGTCAGACACTTCTCACTAATTACCAGAGGTCAGACACTTCTCTCTAATTACCAGCGGTCAGAGACTTCTCTCTAATTACCAGGCGTCAGACACTTACCTCAAATTACCAGGGGACCGAAACTTCTCTCTAATTACCAGGGGTCAGACACTTCCCTCTAATTACCAGGGGTCAGACACTTCCCTCTAATTTCCAGGGATCAGACACTTCTCTCTAATTACCAGGGGTCAGACACTTTTCTCTAATTACCAGGGATCAGACACTTCTCACTAATTACCAGGGTCAGACACTTCAGTCTAATTACCAGGGGTCAGACATTTCTCACTAATTACCAGGGGTCAGACACTTCCCTCTAATTACCAGGGGTCAGACACTTCTCTCTAATTACCAGGGGTCAGACACTTCCCTCTAATTACCAGGGGTCAGAAACTTCTCTCTAATTACCAACGGTCAGACACTTCTCACTAATTACCAGGCGTTAGACATTTCCCTCTAATTACCAGGCGTCAGACACTTCTCACTAATTACCAGGGGTCCGACACTTCTCTCCAATTACCAGGGGTCAGACACTTCCCTCTAATTACCAGGGGTCAATCACTTCGCAGTAATTACCAGGGGTCAGACACTTCCCTCTAATTATCAGAGGTCAGACAATTCTTTCTAATTACCAGGGGTCAGACACTTCCCTCTAATTCCCAGAGGTCTGACATTTCTCACTAATTACCAGGGGTCAGACACTGCTCTCTAATTACCAGGGGTCAGACACTTCCCTCTAATTACCAGGGGTCAGTCACTTCCCTCTAATTACCAGGGGTCAGTCACTTCCCTCTAATTACCAGGGGTCAATCACTTCGCAGTAATTACCAGGGGTCAGACACTTCTCTCTAATTACCAGGGGTCAGACACTACTCACTAATTACCAGGCGGGGGGTCAGACACTTCTCTCTAATTACCAATGGCCAGACACTTCCCTGTAATTACCAGGGGTCAGACACTTCCCTCTAATTACCAGGGGTCAGACACTTCTCTCTAATTCCCAGGGGTCAGACACTTCGCTCTAATTACCACGGGTCAGACACTTCTCACTAATTACCAGGGGTCAGACACTTCTCATTAATTACCAGGGGTCAGACACTTCTCTCTAATTACCAGGGGTAAGACACTTCTCACTAATTACCAGGGGTCAGACACTTCTCCTTAATTACCAGGGGTCAGACACTTCTCTCTAATTACCAGTGGTCAGACACTTCCCTGTAATTACCAGGGGTCAGACACTTCCCTCTAATTACCAGGGGCCAGACATTTCCCTCTAATTACCAGGGGTCAGACACTTCCCTCCAATTACCAGGGGCCAGACACTTCTCAATAATTACAGGGGTCAGACACTTCCCTCTAATTACCAGGGGTCAGAAACTTCTAACTAATTACCAGGGGTCAGACACTTCTCTCTAATTACCAGGGGTCAGAAACTTCTCTCTAATTACCAGGGGTCAGACACTTCCCTCTAATTACCTGGGGTCAGACACTTCTCTCTAATTACCAGGGGTCAGACACCACTCTCTAATTACCAGGGGTCAGACACTTTTCACTAATTACCAGGGGTCAGACACTTCCCTCTAATTACCAGGGGTCAGACACTTCCCTCTAATTACCAGGGTTCAGACACTTGTCACTAATTACCAGGGGTCAGACACTTCTCTCTAATTACCAGGGGTTAGACACTTCTCTCTAATTACCAGGGTTCAGACACTTCTCAATAATTACCAGGGGTCAGACACTTCTCTCTAGTTACCAGGGGTCAGACACTTCGCACTCATTTCCAGGGGTTAGACACTTCCCTCCAATTACCAGGAGTCAGACACTTCTCTCTAATAACCAGGGATCAGACACTTCCGTCTGATTACCAGGGATCAGACACTTCTCTCTAATTACAAAGTGGTCAGACACTTCTCACTAATTACCAGGGGTCAGGCACTTCTCTCGAATTACCAGGGGTCAGATACTTCTCTCTAATTACCAGGGGTCAGACACTTCACACTCATTACCAGGGGTCAGACACTTCCCTCCAATTACCAGGGGTCAGACACTTCTCTCTAATAACCAGGGATCAGACACTTCCGTCTGATTACCAGGGATCAGACACTTCTCTCTAATTACAAAGTGGTCAGACACTTCTCACTAATTACCAGGGGTCAGGCACTTCTCTCGAATTTCCAGGGGTCAGATACTTCTCTCTAATTACCAGGGGTCAGACACTTTTCTCTAATTACCAGGGTTCAGACACTTCTCAATAATTACCAAGGGTCAGACACTTCTCTCTTGTTACCAGGGGTCAGACACTTCTCTTGAATTACCAGGGGACAGACACTTCCCTCTAATTACCAGGGGTCAGACAATTCTCACTAATTACCAGGGGTCAGACACTTCTCTCCAATTACCAGGGGTCAGACACTTCTCACTAATTACCAGGGGTCAGACACTTCCCTCTAATTACCAGGGGTCAGACACTTTCCTCTAATTACCAAGGGTCAGACACTTCTCTCTAATTACCAGGGGTCAGACACTTCCCTCTAATTACCAGGGGTCAGTCACTTCTCTCTAATTACCAGGGGTCAGACACTTCTCACTAATTACCAGGGGTCAGACACTTCCCTCGAATTACCAGAGGTCAGACAATTCTTTCTAATGACCAGCGGTCAGACACTTCCCTCCAATTACCAGGGGTCAGACACTTCTCACTAATTACCAGAGGTCAGACACTTCTCTCTAATTACCAGCGGTCAGAGACTTCTCTCTAATTACAAGGCCTCAGACACTTACCTCAAATTACCAGGGGACCGAAACTTCTCTCTAATTACCAGGGGTCAGACACTTCCCTCTAATTACCAGGGGTCAGATACTTCCCTCTAATTTCCAGGGATCAGACACTTCCCTCTAATTACCAGGGGTCAGACACTTCTCACTAATTACCAGGGGTCAGACACTTTTCTCTAATTACCAGGGATCAGACACTTCTCACTAATTACCAGGGTCAGACACTTCCCTCTAATTACCAGGGGTCAGACACTTCCCACTAATTACCAGGATTCAGACACTTGTCACTAATTACCAGGGGTCAGACACTTCTCTCTAATTACCAGGGGTCAGACACTTCTCTCCAATAACCAGGGTTCAGACACTTCTCAATAATTACCAGGGGTCAGACACTTCTCTCTAGTTACCAGGGGTCAGACACTTCGCACTCATTTCCAGGGGTCAGACACTTCCCTCCAATTACCAGGGATCAGACACTTCTCTCTAATTACAAAGTGGTCAGACACTTCTCACTAATTACCAGGGGTAAGGCACTTCTCTCGAATTACCAGGGGTCAGATACTTCTCTCTAATTACCAGGGGTCAGACACTTTTTTCTAATTACCAGGGTTCAGACACTTCCCAATAATTACCAGGGGTCAGACACTTCTCTCTTGTTACCAGGGGTCAGACACTTCTCTCGAATTACCAGGGGACAGACACTTCCCTCTAATTACCAGGGGTCAGACAATTCTCACTAATTACCAGGGGTCAGACACTTCTCTCCAATTACCAGGGGTCAGACACTTCTCACTAATTACCAGGGGTCAGACACTTCCCTCTAATTACCAGGGGTCAGACACTTTCCTCTAATTACCAAGGGTCAGACACTTCTCTCTAATTACCAGGGGTCAGACACTTCCCTCTAATTACCAGGGGTCAGTCACTTCTCTCTAATTACCAGGGGTCAGACACTTCTCACTAATTACCAGGGGTCAGACACTTCCCTCGAATTACCAGAGGTCAGACAATTCTTTCTAATGACCAGCGGTCAGACACTTCCCTCCAATTACCAGGGGTCAGACACTTCTCACTAATTACCAGAGGTCAGACACTTCTCTCTAATTACCAGCGGTCAGAGACTTCTCTCTAATTACAAGGCCTCAGACACTTACCTCAAATTACCAGGGGACCGAAACTTCTCTCTAATTACCAGGGGTCAGACACTTCCCTCTAATTACCAGGGGTCAGATACTTCCCTCTAATTTCCAGGGATCAGACACTTCCCTCTAATTACCAGGGGTCAGACACTTCTCACCAATTACCAGGGGTCAGACACTTTTCTCTAATTACCAGGGATCAGACACTTCTCACTAATTACCAGGGTCAGACACTTCCCTCTAATTACCAGGGGTCAGACACTTCCCACTAATTACCAGGATTCAGACACTTGTCACTAATTACCAGGGGTCAGACACTTCTCTCTAATTACCAGGGGTCAGACACTTCTCTCCAATAACCAGGGTTCAGACACTTCTCAATAATTACCAGGGGTCAGACACTTCTCTCTAGTTACCAGGGGTCAGACACTTCGCACTCATTTCCAGGGGTCAGACACTTCCCTCCAATTACCAGGAGTCAGACACTTCTCTCTAATAACCAGGGATCAGACACTTCCGTCTGATTACCAGGGATCAGACACTTCTCTCTAATTACAAAGTGGTCAGACACTTCTCACTAATTACCAGGGGTCAGGCACTTCTCTCGAATTACCAGGGGTCAGATACTTCTCTCTAATTACCAGGGGTCAGACACTTTTTTCTAATTACCAGGGTTCAGACACTTCCCAATAATTACCAGGGGTCAGACACTTCTCTCTTGTTACCAGGGGTCAGACACTTCTCTCGAATTACCAGGGGACAGACACTTCCCTCTAATTACCAGGGGTCAGACAATTCTCACTAATTACCAGGGGTCAGACACTTCTCTCCAATTACCAGGGGTCAGACACTTCTCTCCAATTACCAGGCGTCAGACACTTCTCACTAATTACCAGGGGTCAGACACTTCCCTCTAATTACCAGGGGTCAGACACTTTCCTCTAATTACCAAGGGTCAGACACTTCTCACTAATTACCAGGGGTCAGACACTTCCCTCTAATTACCAGGGGTCAGACACTTCTCTCTAATTACCAGGGGTCAGACACTTCTCAGTAATTACCAGGGGTCAGACACTTCCCTCGAATTACCAGAGGTCAGACAATTCTTTCTAATTACCAGCGGTCAGACACTTCCCTCCAATTACCAGGTATCAGACACTTCTCACTAATTACCAGAGGTCAGACACTTCTCTCTAATTACCAGCGGTCAGAGACTTCTCTCTAATTACCAGGCGTCAGACACTTACCTCAAATTACCAGGGGACCGAAACTTCTCTCTAATTACCAGGGGTCAGACACTTCCCTGTAATTACCAGGGGTCAGACACTTCCCTCTAATTTCCAGGGATCAGACACTTCTCTCTAATTACCAGGGGTCAGACACTTTTCTCTAATTACCAGGGATCAGACACTTCTCACGAATTACCAGGGTCAGACACTTCAGTCTAATTACCAGGGGTCAGACATTTCTCACTAATTACCAGGGGTCAGACACTTCCCTCTAATTACCAGGGGTCAGACACTTCTCTCTAATTACCAGGGGTCAGACACTTCCCTCTAATTACCAGGGGTCAGAAACTTCTCTCTAATTACCAACGGTCAGACACTTCTCACTAATTACCAGGCGTTAGACATTTCCCTCTAATTACCAGGCGTCAGACACTTCTCACTAATTACCAGGGGTCCGACACTTCTCTCCAATTACCAGGGGTCAGACACTTCTCACTAAGTACCAGGGGTCAGACACTTCCCTCTAATTATCAGAGGTCAGACAATTCTTTCCAATTACCAGGGGTCAGACACTTCCCTCTAATTACCAGGGGTCAGTCACTTCCCTCTAATTACCAGGGGTCAGTCACTTCCCTGTAATTACCAGGGGTCAATCACTTCTCAGTAATTACCAGGGGTCAGACACTTCTCTCTAATTACCAGGGGTCAGACACTACTCACTAATTACCAGGCGGGGGGTCAGACACTTCTCTCTAATTACCAATGGCCAGACACTTCCCTGTAATTACCAGGGGTCAGACACTTCCCTCTAATTACCAGGGGTCAGACACTTCTCTCTAATTCCCAGGGGTCAGACACTTCGCTCTAATTACCACGGGTCAGACACTTCTCATTAATTACCAGGGGTCAGACACTTCTCATTAATTACCAGGGGTCAGACACTTCTCTCTAATTACCAGGGGTCAGTCACTTCTCTCTAATTACCAGGGGTCAGACACTTCTCTCTAATTACCAGGGGTCAGACACTTCTCTCTAATTACCAGGGGTCAGACACTTCTCACTAATTACCAGGGGTCAGACACTTCTCCCTAATTACCAGGGGTCAGACACTTCTCTCTAATTACCAGGGTTCAGACACTTCCCTCTAATTACCAGGGGCCAGACATTTCTCAATAATACTAGGGGTCAGACACTTCCCTCTAATTACCAGGGGTCAGAAACTTCTAACTAATTACCAGGGGTCAGACACTTCTCTCTAATTACAAGGGGTCAGAAACTTCTCTCTAATTACCAGGGGTCAGACACTTCTCTCTAATTTCCAGGATTCAGACACTTCTCACTAATTACCAGGGGTCAGACACTTCGCTCTAATTACGAGGGGTCAGACACTTCTCTCTAATTACCAGGGTTCAGACACTTCTCAATAATTAGCAGGGGTCAGACACTTCTCTCTAGTTACCAGGGGTCAGACACTTCTCTCGAATTACCAGGGGTCAGACACTTCCCTCTAATTAGCAGGGGTGAGACACTTCTCTCTAATTACCAGGGGTCAGACACTTCTCTCTAATTACCAGGGGTCAGACACTTCTCTCTAATTACCAGGGGTACGACACTTCTCTCTAATTACCAAGGGTCAGACACATCCCTCTAATTACCAGGGGTCAGACACTTCTCTCTAGTTACCAGGGGTCATACACTTCTCTCTAATTACCAGGGGTCAGACACTTCTCACTCATTACCAGGGGTCAGACACTTCCCTCCAATTACCATGCGTCAGACACTTCTGTCTAATTACCAGGGATCAGACACTTCCCTCTAATTACCAGGGGTCAGACATTTCTCTCTAATTACGAAGGGGTCAGACACTTCTCACTAATTACCAGGGGTCAGGCACTTCTCTCGAATTACCAGGGGTCAGACACTTCTCTCGAATTACCAGGGGTCAGACACTTTTCTCTAATTACCAGGGTTCAGACACTTCTCAATAATTACCAGGGGTCAGACACTTCTCTCTAGTTACCAGGGGTCAGACACTTACCTCTAATTACCAGGGGTCAGACACTTCCCTCTAATTTCCAGGGGTCAGACACTTCCCTCTAATTACCAGGGGTCAGACACTTCTGTCAATTTACCAGGGGTCAGACACTTCTCTCGAATTACCAGGGGCCAGACACTTCTCACTAATTACCAGGGGTCAGACATTTCCCTCTAATTACCAGGGGTCAGACACTTCTCACTAATTACCAGGGTTCAGACACTTCCCTCTCATTGCCAGGGGTCAGACACTTCTCTCTAATTACCAGGGTTCAGACACTTCTCTCTAATTACCATGGGTCAGACACTTCCCTATAATTACCAGGGGTCAGACACTTCTCACTAATTACGAAGGGGTTCGACACTTCTCACTAATTCCCAGGGGTCAGGCACTTCTCTCGAATTACCAGGGGTCAGACACTTCTCTCTAATTACCAGGGGTCAGACACTTTTCTCTAATTACCAGGGTTCAGACACTTCTCAATAATTACCAGGGGTCAGACACTTCTCTCTAGTTACCAGGGGTCAGACACTTCCCTCTAATTACCAGGGGTCAGACACTTACCTCTAATTAACAGGGGTCAGACACTTCCCTCTAATTACCAGGGGTCAGACACTTCTCACTAATTACCAGGGGTCAGACACTTCTCTCTAATTACCAGGGGTCAGACACTTCCCTCGAATTACCAGGGGTCAGACACTTCCCTCTAATTACCAGGGGTCAGAAACTTCTCACTAATTACCAGGGGTCAGACACTTCTCTCTAATTACCAGGGGTAAGACACTTCCCTCTAATTACCAGGGGCCAGACATTTCTCTCTAATTACCAGGGGTCAGACACTTCCCTCTAATTACCATGGGTCAGACACTTCCCTCTAATTACCAGGGGTCAGACACTTCTGTCAATTTACCAGGGGTCAGACACTTCTCTCGAATTACCAGGGGCCAGACACTTCTCACTAATTACCAGGGGTCATACATTTCCCTCTAATTACCAGGGGTCAGACACTTCTCAATAATTACCAGGGTTCAGACACTTCCTTCTCATTGCCAGGGGTCAGACACTTCTTTCTAATTATCAGGGGCCAGACACTTCTCTCTAATTACCAGGGTTCAGACACTTCTCTCTAATTACCATGGGTCAGACACTTCCCTCTAATTACCAGGGGTCAGACACTTCTCACTGATTACCAGGGGTCAGACACTTCCCTCTAATTGCCAGTGGTCAGACACTTCTCGCTAATTACCAGGGGTCAGACACTTCTCACTAATTACCAGGGTTCAGACACTTCTCTCTAATTACCATGGGTCAGGCACTTCCCTCTAATTACCAGGGGTCAGACACTTCTCTCTAATTACCAGGGGTCAGACACTTCTCACTAATTACCAGGGGTCAGACACTGCCCTCTAATTACCAGGGGTCAGACACTTCTCTCGAATTACTAGGGGGTCAGACACTTCCCTCTAATTACCAGGGGTCAGACACTTCTCACTAATTTCCAGGGGTCAGACACTTCTCACTGATTACTAGGGGTCAGACACTTCTCTCTAATCACCAGGGGTCAGACACTTCCCTCTAATTACCAGGGGTCAGACACTTCTGACTAATTACCAGAGCTCAGACACTTCTCTCTAATTACCAGGGGTCAGACACTTCTCTCTAATTACCAGAGGTGAGACACATCCCTCTAATTACCAAGGGTCAGACACTTCCCTTTAATTACCAGCGGTCAGACACTCCTCACTAATTACCAGGGGGGAGTCTGTCACTTCTCTCTAATTACCACGGGTCAGACACTTCCCTCTAATTACCAGGGGTCAGACACTTCTCTCTAATTACCAGGGATCAGACACTTCTCTCTAATTACCAGAGGTGAGACACATCCCTCTAATTACCAAGGGTCAGACACTTCCCTTTAATTACCAGCGGTCAGACACTCCTCACTAATTACCAGGGGGGAGTCTGTCACTTCTCTCTAATTACCACGGGTCAGACACTTCCCTCTAATTACCAGGGGTCAGACACTTCTCTCTAATTACCAGGGGTCAGACACTTCTCTCTAAATACCACGGGTCAGTCACTTCTCTCTAATTACCAGGGGTCAGACACTTCTCAGTAATTACCAGGGGTCAGACACTTCTCTCTAATTACCAGGGGTAAGACACTTCTCACTAATTACAAGGGGTCAGACACATCTCCCTAATTACCAGGGGTCAGACACTTCTCTCTAATTACCAGTGGTCAGACACTTCCCTCTAATTACCAGGGGTCAGACACTTCCCTCTAATTACCAGGGGCCAGACACTTCCCTCTAATTACCAGGGGTCAGACACTTTCCTCTAATTACCAGGGGCCAGACACTTCTCAATAATTACAGGGGTCAGACACTTCCCTCTAATTACCAGGGGTCAGAAACTTCTAACTAATTACCAGGGGTCAGACACTTCTCTCTAATTACCAGGGGTCAGAAACTTCTCTCTAATTACCAGGGGTCAGATACTTCCCTCTAATTACCTGGGGTCAGACACTTCTCTCTAATTACGAGGGGTCAGACACTACTCTCTAATTACCAGGGGTCAGACACTTTTCACTAATTACCAGGGGTCAGACACTTCCCTCTAATTACCAGGGGTCAGACACTTCCCTCTAATTACCAGGGTTCAGACACTTGTCACTAATTACCAGGGGTCAGACACTTCTCTCTAATTACCAGGGGTCAGACACTTCTCTCTAATTACCAGGGTTCAGACACTTCTCAATAATTACCAGGGGTCAGACACTTCTCTCTAGTTACTAGGGGTCAGATACTTCGCACTCATTACCAGGGGTCAGACACTTCCCTCCAATTACCAGGGGTCAGACACTTCTCTCTAATAACCAGGGATCAGACACTTCCGTCTGATTACCAGGGATCAGACACTTCTCTCTTATTACAAAGTGGTCAGACACTTCTCACTAATTACCAGGGGTCAGGCACTTCTCTCGAATTACCAGGGGTCAGATACTTCTCACTAATTACCAGGGGTCAGACACTTTTCTCTAATTACCAGGGTTCAGACACTTCTCAATAATTACCAGGGGTCAGACACTTCTCTCTTGTTACCAGGGGTCAGACACTTCTCTCGAATTACCAGGGGACAGACACTTCCCTCTAATTACCAGGGGTCAGACACTTCCCTCTAATTACCAGGGGTCAGACACTTCCCTCTAATTACCAGGGGTCAGACACTTGTCACTAATTACCAGGGGTCAGACACTTCTCTCTAATTACCAGGGGTCAGACACTTCTCTCTAATTACCAGGGTTCAGACACTTCTCAATAATTACCAGGGGTCAGACACTTCTCTCTAGTTACTAGGGGTCAGACACTTCGCACTCATTACCAGGGGTCAGACACTTCCCTCCAATTACCAGGGGTCAGACACTTCTCTCTAATAACCAGGGATCAGACACTTCCGTCTGATTACCAGGGATCAGACACTTCTCTCTAATTACAAAGTGGTCAGACACTTCACATTAATTACCAGGGTTCAGGCACTTCTCTCGAATTACCAGGGGTCAGATAGTTCTCTCTAATTACCAGGGGTCAGACACTTCACACTCATTACCAGGGGTCAGACACTTCCCTCCAATTACCAGGGGTCAGACACTTCTCTCTAATAACCAGGGATCAGACACTTCCGTCTGATTACCAGGGATCAGACACTTCTCTCTTATTACAAAGTGGTCAGACACTTCTCACTAATTACCAGAGGTCAGGCACTTCTCTCGAATTACCAGGGGTCAGATACTTCTCACTAATTACCAGGGGTCAGACACTTTTCTCTAATTACCAGGGTTCAGACACTTCTCAATAATTACCAGGGGTCAGACACTTCTCTCTTGTTACCAGGGGTCAGACACTTCTCTCGAATTACCAGGGGACAGACACTTCCCTCTAATTACCAGGGGTCAGACAATTCTCACTAATTACCAGGGGTCAGACACTTCTCTCCAATTACCAGGGGTCAGACACTTCTCACTAATTACCAGGGGTCAGACACTTCCCTCTAATTACCAGGGGTCAGACACTTTTCTCTAATTACCAAGGGTCAGACACTTCTCTCTAATTACCAGGGGTCAGACACTTCCCTCTAATTACCAGGGGTCAGACACTTCTCACTAATTACCAGGGGACTGAAACTTCTCTCCAATTACCAGGGGTCAGACACATCCCTCTAATTACCAGGGGTCAGACACTTCCCTCTAATTTCCAGGGATCAGACACTTCCCTCTAATTACCACAGGTCAGACACTTCTCACTAATTACCAGGGGTCAGACACTTCTCTCGAATTACCAGGGGCCAGACACTTCTCACTAATTACCAGGGGTCAGACACTTCTCACTAATTACCAGCCGTCAGACACTTCTCTCTAATTACCAGGGGTCAGACACTTCCCTCTAATTTCCAGGGATCAGACACTTCTCTCTAATTACCAGGGGTCAGACACTTCCCTCTAATTACCAAGGGTCAGATAGTTCCCTCTAATTACCAGGGGTCAGACACTTCTCTCGAATTACCAGGGGCCAGACACTTCTCACTAATTACCAGGGGCCAGACACTTCTCTCTAATTACCAGCCGTCAGACACTTCTCTCTAATTACCAGGGGTCAGACACTTCTCACTAATTACCAGCCGTCAGACACTTCTCTCTAATTACCAGGGGTCAGACACTTCCCTCTAATTACCTGGGGTCAGACACTTCTCACTAATTACCAGAGAGGGGGGTCAGACACTTCTCTCTAATTACCAGGGGTCAGACACTTCTCACTAATTACCAGCCATCAGACACTTCTCTCTAATTACCAGGGGTCAGACACTTCTCTCTCATTACCAGGGGTCAGACACTTCTCTCTAATTACCAGGGGTCAGACACTTCTCTGTAATTACCAGTGGTCAGACACTTCCCTCTAATTACCAGGGGTCAGACACTTCCCTCTAATTACCAGGGTTCAGACACTTCTCTCTAATTACCATGGGTCAGACACTTCCCTCTAATTACCAGGGGTCAGACACTTCTCACTAATTACGAAGGGGTCAGACACTTCTCACTAATTCCCAGGGGTCAGGCACTTCTCTCGAATTACCAGGGGTCAGACACTTCTCTCTAATTACCAGGGGTCAGACACTTTTCTCTAATTACCAGGGTTCAGACACTTCTCAATAATTACCAGGGGTCAGACAATTCTCTCTAGTTACCAGGGGTCAGACACTTCCCTCTAATTACCAGGGGTCAGACACTTACCTCTAATTACCAGGGGTCAGACACTTCCCTCTAATTACCAGGGGTCAGACACTTCTCACTAATTACCAGGGGTCAGACACTTCTCTCTAATTACCAGGGGTCAGACACTTCCCTCGAATTACCAGGGGTCAGACACTTCCCTCTAATTACCAGGGGTCAGAAACTTCTCACTAATTACCAGGGGTCAGACACTTCTCTCTAATTACCAGGGGTCAGACACTTCCCTCTAATTACCAGGGGCCAGACACTTCTCTCTAATTACCAGGGGTCAGACACTTCCCTCTAATTACCATGGGTCAGACACTTCTCTCTAATTACCAGGGGTCAGACACTTCCCTCTAATTACCACGGGTCAGACACTTCTCACTAATTACCAGGGGTCAGACACTTCTCACTAATTACCAGGGGTCAGACATTTCTCACTAATTACCAGGGGTCAGACACTTCCCTCTAATTACCACGGGTCAGACACTTCTCACTAATTACCAGGGATCAGACACTTCTCACTAATTACCAGGGGTCAGACACTTCCCTCTAATTACCAGGGGTCAGACACTTCTGTCAATTTACCAGGGGTCAGACACTTCTCTCGAATTACCAGGGGCCAGACACTTCTCACTAATTACCAGGGGTCATACATTTCCCTCTAATTACCAGGGGTCAGACACTTCTCAATAATTACCAGGGTTCAGACACTTCCTTCTCATTGCCAGGGGTCAGACACTTCTTTCTAATTATCAGGGGCCAGACACTTCTCTCTAATTACCAGGGTTCAGACACTTCTCTCTAATTACCATGGGTCAGACACTTCCCTCTAATTACCAGGGGTCAGACACTTCTCACTAATTACCAGGGTTCAGACACTTCTCTCTAATTACCATGGGTCAGGCACTTCCCTCTAATTACCAGGGGTCAGACACTTCTCTCTAATTACCAGGGGTCAGACACTTCTCACTAATTACCAGGGGTCAGACACTGCCCTCTAATTACCAGGGGTCAGACACTTCTCTCGAATTACTAGGGGGTCAGACACTTCCCTCTAATTACCAGGGGTCAGACTCTTCTCACTAATTTCCAGGGGTCAGACACTTCTCACTGATTACTAGGGGTCAGACACTTCTCTCTAATCACCAGGGGTCAGACACTTCCCTCTAATTACCAGGGGTCAGACACTTCTGACTAATTACCAGAGCTCAGACACTTCTCTCTAATTACCAGGGGTCAGACACTTCTCTCTAATTATCAGAGGTGAGACACATCCCTCTAATTACCAAGGGTCAGACACTTCCCTTTAATTACCAGCGGTCAGACACTCCTCACTAATTACCAGGGGGGAGTCTGTCACTTCTCTCTAATTACCACGGGTCAGACACTTCCCTCTAATTACCAGGGGTCAGACACTTCTCTCTAATTACCAGGGGTCAGACACTTCTCTCTAATTACCAGGGGTCAGACACTTCTCTCTAAATACCACGGGTCAGTCATTTCTCTCTAATTACCAGGGGTCAGACACTTCTCAGTAATTACCAGGGGTCAGACACTTCTCTCTAATTACCAGGGGTAAGACACTTCTCACTAATTACAAGGGGTCAGACACATCTCCCTAATTACCAGGGGTCAGACACTTCTCTCTAATTACCAGTGGTCAGACACTTCCCTCTAATTACCAGGGGTCAGACACTTCCCTCTAATTACCAGGGGCCAGACACTTCCCTCTAATTACCAGGGGTCAGACACTTCCCTCTAATTACCAGGGGCCAGACACTTCTCAATAATTACAGGGGTCAGACACTTCCCTCTAATTAACAGGGGTCAGAAACTTCTAACTAATTACCAGGGGTCAGACACTTCTCTCTAATTACCAGGGGTTAGAAACTTCTCTCTAATTACCAGGGGTCAGATACTTCCCTCTAATTACCTGGGGTCAGACACTTCTCTCTAATTACGAGGGGTCAGACACTACTCTCTAATTACCAGGGGTCAGACACTTTTCACTAATTACAAGGGGTCAGACACTTCCCTCTAATTACCAGGGGTCAGACACTTCCCTCTAATTACCAGGGTTCAGACACTTGTCTCTAATTACCAGGGGTCAGACACTTCTCTCTAATTACCAGGGGTCAGACACTTCTCTCTAATTACCAGGGTTCAGACACTTCTCAATAATTACCAGGGGTCAGACACTTCTCTCTAGTTACTAGGGGTCAGATACTTCGCACTCATTACCAGGGGTCAGACACTTCCCTCCAATTACCAGGGGTCAGATACTTCTCACTAATTACCAGGGGTCAGACACTTTTCTCTAATTACCAGGGTTCAGACACTTCCCTCCAATTACCAGGGGTCAGACACTTCTCTCTAATAACTAGGGATCAGACACTTCCGTCTGATTACCAGGGATCAGACACTTCTCTCTTATTACAAAGTGGTCAGACACTTCTCACTAATTACCAGGGGTCAGGCACTTCTCTCGAATTACCAGGGGTCAGATACTTCTCACTAATTACCAGGGGTCAGACATTTTTCTCTAATTACCAGGGTTCAGACACTTCCCTCTAATTACCAGGGGTCAGACACTTCCCTCTAATTACCAGGGGTCAGACACTTCCCTCTAATTACCAGGGGTCAGACACTTGTCACTAATTACCAGGGGTCAGACACTTCTCTCTAATTACCAGGGGTCAGACACTTCTCTCTAATTACCAGGGTTCAGACACTTCTCAATAATTACCAGGGGTCAGACACTTCTCTCTAGTTACTAGGGGTCAGACACTTCTGTCAATTTACCAGGGGTCAGACACTTCCCTCTAATTACCATGGGTCAGACACTTCTCTCTAATTACCAGGGGTCAGACACTTCCCTCTAATTACCACGGGTCAGACACTTCTCACTAATTACCAGGGGTCAGACACTTCTCACTAATTACCAGGGGTCAGACATTTCTCACTAATTACCAGGGGTCAGACACTTCCCTCTAATTACCACGGGTCAGACACTTCTCACTAATTACCAGGGATCAGACACTTCTCACTAATTACCAGGGGTCAGACACTTCCCTCTAATTACCAGGGGTCAGACACTTCTGTCAATTTACCAGGGGTCAGACACTTCTCTCGAATTACCAGGGGCCAGACACTTCTCACTAATTACCAGGGGTCATACATTTCCCTCTAATTACCAGGGGTCAGACACTTCTCAATAATTACCAGGGTTCAGACACTTCCTTCTCATTGCCAGGGGTCAGACACTTCTTTCTAATTATCAGGGGCCAGACACTTCTCTCTAATTACCAGGGTTCAGACACTTCTCTCTAATTACCATGGGTCAGACACTTCCCTCTAATTACCAGGGGTCAGACACTTCTCACTAATTACCAGGGTTCAGACACTTCTCTCTAATTACCATGGGTCAGGCACTTCCCTCTAATTACCAGGGGTCAGACACTTCTCTCTAATTACCAGGGGTCAGACACTTCTCACTAATTACCAGGGGTCAGACACTGCCCTCTAATTACCAGGGGTCAGACACTTCTCTCGAATTACTAGGGGGTCAGACACTTCCCTCTAATTACCAGGGGTCAGACTCTTCTCACTAATTTCCAGGGGTCAGACACTTCTCACTGATTACTAGGGGTCAGACACTTCTCTCTAATCACCAGGGGTCAGACACTTCCCTCTAATTACCAGGGGTCAGACACTTCTGACTAATTACCAGAGCTCAGACACTTCTCTCTAATTACCAGGGGTCAGACACTTCTCTCTAATTACCAGAGGTGAGACACATCCCTCTAATTACCAAGGGTCAGACACTTCCCTTTAATTACCAGCGGTCAGACACTCCTCACTAATTACCAGGGGGGAGTCTGTCACTTCTCTCTAATTACCACGGGTCAGACACTTCCCTCTAATTACCAGGGGTCAGACACTTCTCTCTAATTACCAGGGGTCAGACACTTCTCTCTAATTACCAGGGGTCAGACACTTCTCTCTAAATACCACGGGTCAGTCACTTCTCTCTAATTACCAGGGGTCAGACACTTCTCAGTAATTACCAGGGGTCAGACACTTCTCTCTAATTACCAGGGGTAAGACACTTCTCACTAATTACAAGGGGTCAGACACATCTCCCTAATTACCAGGGGTCAGACACTTCTCTCTAATTACCAGTGGTCAGACACTTCCCTCTAATTACCAGGGGTCAGACACTTCCCTCTAATTACCAGGGGCCAGACACTTCCCTCTAATTACCAGGGGTCAGACACTTCCCTCTAATTACCAGGGGCCAGACACTTCTCAATAATTACAGGGGTCAGACACTTCCCTCTAATTAACAGGGGTCAGAAACTTCTAACTAATTACCAGGGGTCAGACACTTCTCTCTAATTACCAGGGGTTAGAAACTTCTCTCTAATTACCAGGGGTCAGATACTTCCCTCTAATTACCTGGGGTCAGACACTTCTCTCTAATTACGAGGGGTCAGACACTACTCTCTAATTACCAGGGGTCAGACACTTTTCACTAATTACAAGGGGTCAGACACTTCCCTCTAATTACCAGGGGTCAGACACTTCCCTCTAATTACCAGGGTTCAGACACTTGTCTCTAATTACCAGGGGTCAGACACTTCTCTCTAATTACCAGGGGTCAGACACTTCTCTCTAATTACCAGGGTTCAGACACTTCTCAATAATTACCAGGGGTCAGACACTTCTCTCTAGTTACTAGGGGTCAGATACTTCGCACTCATTACCAGGGGTCAGACACTTCCCTCCAATTACCAGGGGTCAGATACTTCTCACTAATTACCAGGGGTCAGACACTTTTCTCTAATTACCAGGGTTCAGACACTTCCCTCCAATTACCAGGGGTCAGACACTTCTCTCTAATAACTAGGGATCAGACACTTCCGTCTGATTACCAGGGATCAGACACTTCTCTCTTATTACAAAGTGGTCAGACACTTCTCACTAATTACCAGGGGTCAGGCACTTCTCTCGAATTACCAGGGGTCAGATACTTCTCACTAATTACCAGGGGTCAGACATTTTTCTCTAATTACCAGGGTTCAGACACTTCCCTCTAATTACCAGGGGTCAGACACTTCCCTCTAATTACCAGGGGTCAGACACTTCCCTCTAATTACCAGGGGTCAGACACTTGTCACTAATTACCAGGGGTCAGACACTTCTCTCTAATTACCAGGGGTCAGACACTTCTCTCTAATTACCAGGGTTCAGACACTTCTCAATAATTACCAGGGGTCAGACACTTCTCTCTAGTTACTAGGGGTCAGACACTTCTGTCAATTTACCAGGGGTCAGACACTTCCCTCTAATTACCATGGGTCAGACACTTCTCTCTAATTACCAGGGGTCAGACACTTCCCTCTAATTACCACGGGTCAGACACTTCTCACTAATTACCAGGGGTCAGACACTTCTCACTAATTACCAGGGGTCAGACATTTCTCACTAATTACCAGGGGTCAGACACTTCCCTCTAATTACCACGGGTCAGACACTTCTCACTAATTACCAGGGATCAGACACTTCTCACTAATTACCAGGGGTCAGACACTTCCCTCTAATTACCAGGGGTCAGACACTTCTGTCAATTTACCAGGGGTCAGACACTTCTCTCTAATTACCAGGGTTCAGACACTTCTCAATAATTACCAGGGGTCAGACACTTCTCTCTAATTACCAGGGTTCAGACACTTCCCTCTAATTACCAGGGGTCAGACACTTCCCTCTAATTACCAGGGGTCAGACACTTCCCTCTAATTACCAGGGGTCAGACACTTGTCACTCATTACCAGGGGTCAGACACTTCCCTCCAATTACCAGGGGTCAGACACTTCTCTCTAATAACCAGGGATCAGACACTTCCGTCTGATTAGCAGGGATCAGACACTTCTCTCTTATTACAAAGTGGTCAGACACTTCTCACTAATTACCAGGGGTCAGGCACTTCTCTCGAATTACCAGGGGTCAGATACTTCTCACTAATTACCAGGGGTCAGACACTTTTCTCTAATTACCAGGGGTCAGACACTTCTCAATAATTACCAGGGGTCAGACACTTCTCTCTTGTTACCAGGGGTCAGACACTTCTCTCGAATTACCAGGGGACAGACACTTCCCTCTAATTACCAGGGGTCAGACAATTCTCACTAATTACCAGGGGTCAGACACTTCCCTCTAATTACCAGGGGTCAGACACTTCCCTCTAATTACCAGGGTTCAGACACTTGTCACTAATTACCAGGGGTCAGACACTTCTCTCTAATTACCAGGGGTCAGACACTTCTCTCTAATTACTAGGGGTCAGACACTTCGCACTCATTACCAGGGGTCAGACACTTCCCTCCAATTACCAGGGGTCAGACACTTCTCTCTAATAACCAGGGATCAGACACTTCCGTCTGATTACCAGGGATCAGACACTTCTCTCTAATTACAAAGTGGTCAGACACTTCACATTAATTACCAGGGTTCAGGCACTTCTCTCGAATTACAAGGGGTCAGATACTTCTCTC
Organism: Pristiophorus japonicus; assembly: GCF_044704955.1. Lineage (NCBI taxonomy): Eukaryota > Metazoa > Chordata > Chondrichthyes > Pristiophoridae > Pristiophorus > Pristiophorus japonicus. The sequence continues at coordinate 131,378,315 of NC_091988.1, forward strand.
TAATTACCAGGGGTCAGACACTTCACACTCATTACCAGGGGTCAGACACTTCCCTCCAATTACCAGGGGTCAGACACTTCTCTCTAATAACCAGGGATCAGACACTTCCGTCTGATTACCAGGGATCAGACACTTCTCTCTTATTACAAAGTGGTCAGACACTTCTCACTAATTACCAGGGGTCAGGCACTTCTCTCGAATTACCAGGGGTCAGATACTTCTCACTAATTACCAGGGGTCAGACACTTTTCTCTAATTACCAGGGTTCAGACACTTCTCAATAATTACCAGGGGTCAGACACTTCTCTCTTGTTACCAGGGGTCAGACACTTCTCTCGAATTACCAGGGGACAGACACTTCCCTCTAATTACCAGAGGTCAGACAATTCTCACTAATTACCAGGGGTCAGACACTTCTCTCCAATTACCAGGGGTCAGACACTTCTCACTAATTACCAGGGGTCAGACACTTTCCTCTAATTACCAAGGGTCAGACACTTCTCTCTAATTACCAGGGGTCAGACACTTCCCTCTAATTACCAGGGGTCAGACACTTCTCACTAATTACCAGGGGACCGAAACTTCTCTCTAATTACCAGGGGTCAGACACTTCCCTCTAATTACCAGGGGTCAGACACATCCCTCTAATTTCCAGGGATCAGACACTTCTCTCTAATTACCACGGGTCAGACACTTCTCACTAATTACCAGGGGTCAGACACTTCTCTCAAATTACCAGGGGCCAGACACTTCTCACTAATTACCAGGGGTCAGACACTTCTCACTAATTACCAGCCGTCAGACACTTCTCTCTAATTACCAGGGGTCAGACACTTCTCACTAATTACCAGCCATCAGACACTTCTCTCTAATTACCAGGGGTCAGACACTTCTCTCTCATTACCAGGGGTCAGACACTTCTCTCTAATTACCAGGGGTCAGACACTTCTCTGTAATTACCAGTGGTCAGACACTTCCCTCTAATTACCAGGGGTCAGACACTTCCCTCTAATTACCAGGGGTCAGATACTTCTCACTAATTACCAGGGGTCAGACACTTCTCTCTAATTACCAGGGGTCAGACACTTCCCTCCAATTAACCGGGGTCAGACACTTCGCTCTAATTACCAGGGGTCAGACACTTCCCTCTAATTACCAGGGGTCAGAGACTTCTCACTAATTACCAAGGGTCAGACTCTCTAATTACAAGGGGCCAGACACTTCTCTCTAATTACCAGGGGTCAGACACTTCTCTCTAATTACCAGGGGTCAGACACTTCTCTCTCATTACCAGGGGTCAGACACTTCTCTCTAATTACCAGGGGTCAGACACTTCTCTGTAATTAACAGGGGTCAGACACTTCCCTCTAATTACCAGGGGTCAGACACTTCTCACTAATTACCAGGGGTCAGACACTTCTCTCTAATTACCCGGGGTCAGACACTTCTCACTAATTACACGGGGTCAGACACTTCCCTCTAATTACCAGGGGTCAGACACTTCTCACTAATTACCAGGGGTCAGACACTTCTGTCTAATTACCAGGGGTCAGACACTACTCTCTAATTACCAGGGGGCAGACACTTCCCTCTAATTACCAGGGGTCAGACACTTCTCACTCAATACCAAGGTACAGATAGTTCCCTCGAATTACCAGGGGTCAGACACTTCTCTCTCATTACCAGGGGTCAGACACTTCTCTCTAATTACCAGGGGTCAGACACTTCCCTCTAATTACCAGGGGTCAGACACTTCCCTCTAATTACCAGGGGTCAGACACTTCTTTCTAATTACCAGGGGCCAGACACTTCCCTCTAATTACCATGGGTCAGACACTTCTCACTAATTACCAGGGGCCAGACACGTCTCTCTAATTACTAGCCGTCAGACACTTCTCTCTAATTACCAGGGGTCAGACACTTCTCACTAATTACCAGCCGTCAGACACTTCTCTCTCATTACCAAGGGTCAGATAGTTCCCTCTACTTACCAGGGGTCAGATACTTCTCTCGAATTACCAGGGGCCAGACACTTCTCACTAATTACCAGGGGCCAGACACTTCTCTCTAATTACCAGCCATCAGACACTTCTCTCTAATTACCAGGGGTCAGAAACTTCTCACTAATTACCAGCCGTCAGACACTTCTCTCTAATTACCAGGGGTCAGACACTTCCCTCTAATTACCAGGGGTCAGACACTTCTCACTAATTACCAGAGAGGGGGGTCAGACACTTCTCTCTAATTACCAGGGGTCAAACACTTCTCACTAATTACCAGCCGTCAGACACTTCTCTCTAATTACCAGGGGTCAGACACTTCTCTCTCATTACCAGGGGTCAGACACTTCTCTCTAATTACCAGGGGTCAGACACTTCCCTCTAATTAGCACGGGTCAGGCACTTCTCTCGAATTACCAGGGGTCAGATACTTCTCTCTAATTACCAGGGGTCAGACACTTTTTTCTAATAACCAGGGTTCAGACACTTCCCAATAATTACCAGGGGTCAGACACTTCTCTCTTGTTACCAGGGGTCAGACACTTCTCACTAATTACCAGGGGTCAGACATTTCTCACTAATTACCAGTGGTCAGACAATTCCCTCTAATTACCATGGGTCAGACACTTCCCTCTAATTACCTGGGGTCAGACACTCTTCGCTAATTACCAGGGATCAGACACTTCTCACTAATTACCAGGGGTCAGACACTTCCCTCTAATTACTAGGGGTCAGACACTTCTGTCAATTTACCAGGGGTCAGACACTTCTCTCGAATTACCAGGGGCCAGACACTTCTCACTAATTACCAGGGGTCATACATTTCCCTCTAATTACCAGGGGTCAGACACTTCTCAATAATTACCAGGGTTCAGACACTTCCCTCTCATTGCCAGGGGTCAGACACTTCTTTCTAATTATCAGGGGCCAGACACTTCTCTCTAATTACCAGGGTTCAGACACTTCTCTCTAATTACCATGGGTCAGACACTTCCCTCTAATTACCAGGGGTCAGACACTTCTCACTAATTACCAGGGGTCAGACACTTCCCTCTAATTGCCAGTGGTCAGACACTTCTCTCTAATTACCAGGGGTCAGACACTTCTCACTAATTACCAGGTGCCAGACACTTCTCTGAAATTACCAGGGTTCAGACACTTCTCTCTAATTACCATGGGTCAGGCACTTCCCTCGAATTACCAGGGGTCAGACACTTCTCTCTAATTACCAGGGGTCAGACACTTCTCACTAATTACCAGGGGTCAGACACTGCCCTCTAATTACCAGGGGTCAGACACTTCTCTCGAATTACTAGGGGGTCAGACACTTCCCTCTAATTACCAGGGGTCAGACACTTCTCACTAATTTCCAGGGGTCAGACACTTCTCACTGATTACTATGGGTCAGACACTTCTCTCTAATCACCAGGGGTCAGACACTTCCCTCTAATTACCAGGGGTCAGACACTTCTGACTAATTACCAGAGCTCAGACACTTCTCTCTAATTACCAGGGGACAGACACTTCTCTCTAATTACCAGAGGTGAGACACATCCCTCTAATTACCAAGGGCCAGACACTTCCCTTTAATTACCAGCGGTCAGACACTCCTCACTAATTACCAGGGGGGAGTCTGTCACTTCTCTCTAATTACCACGGGTCAGACACTTTCCTCTAATTACCAGGGGTCAGACACTTCTCTCTAATTACCAGGGGTCAGACACTTCTCTCTAAATACCACGGGTCAGTCACTTCTCTCTAATTACCAGGGGTCAGACACTTCTCAGTAATTACCAGGGGTCAGACACTTCTCTCTAATTACCAGGGGTAAGACACTTCTCACTAATTACCAGGGGTCAGCACATCTCCCTAATTACCAGGGGTCAGACACTTCTCTCTAATTACCAGTGGTCAGACACTTCCCTCTAATTACCAGGGGTCAGACACTTCCCTCTAATTACCTGGGGCCAGACACTTCCCTCTAATTACCAGGGGTCAGACACTTCCCTCTAATTACCAGGGGCCAGACACTTCTCAATAATTACAGGGGTCAGACACTTCCCTCTAATTACCAGGGGTCAGAAACTTCTAACTAATTACCAGGGGTCAGAAACTTCTCTCTAATTACCAGGGGTCAGAAACTTCTCTTTAATTACCAGGGGTCAGACACTTCCCTCTAATTACCTGGGGTCAGACACTTCTCTCTAATTACCAGGGGTCAGACACTACTCTCTAATTACCAGGGGTCAGACACTTTTCACTAATTACCAGGGGTCAGACACTTCCCTCTAATTACCAGGGGTCAGACACTTCCCTCTAATTACCAGGGTTCAGACACTTGTCACTAATTACCAGGGGTCAGACACTTCTGTCTAATTACCAGGGGGTCAGACACTTCTCTCTAATTACCAGGGTTCAGACACTTCTCAATAATTACCAGGGGTCAGACACTTCTCTCTAGTTACTAGGGGTCAGACACTTCGCACTCATTACCAGGGGTCAGACACTTCCCTCCAATTACCAGGGGTCAGACACTTCTCTCTAATAACCAGGGATCAGACACTTCCGTCTGATTACCAGGGATCAGACACTTCTCTCTAATTACAAAGTGGTCAGACACTTCACATTAATTACCAGGGTTCAGGCACTTCTCTCGAATTACCAGGGGTCAGATACTTCTCTCTAATTACCAGGGGTCAGACACTTCACACTCATTACCAGGGGTCAGACACTTCCCTCCAATTACCAGGGGTCAGACACTTCTCTCTAATAACCAGGGATCAGACACTTCCTTCTGATTACCAGATATCAGACACTTCTCTCTTATTACAAAGTGGTCAGACACTTCTCACTAATTACCAGGGGTCAGGCACTTCTCTCGAATTACCAGGGGTCAGATACTTCTCACTAATTACCAGGGGTCAGACACTTCTCTCCAATTACCAGGGGTCAGACACTTCTCACTAATTACCAGGGGTCAGACACTTCCCTCTAATTACCAGGGGTCAGACACTTTCCTCTAATTACCAAGGGTCAGACACTTCCCTCCAATTACCAGGGGTCAGAGACTTCTCTCTAATTACCAGGGGTCAGACACTTACCTCGAATTACCAGGGGACCGAAACTTCTCTCTAATTACCAGGGGTCAGACACTTCCCTCTAATTACCAGGGGTCAGACACTTCCCTCTAATTTCCAGGGATCAGACACTTCCCTCTAATTACCACGGGTCAGACACTTCTCACTAATTACCAGGGGTCAGACACTTCTCTCGAATTACCAGGGGCCAGACACTTCTCACTAATTACCAGGGGTCAGACACTTCTCACTAATTACCAGCCGTCAGACACTTCTCTCTAATTAACAGGGGTCAGACACTTCCCTCTAATTTCCAGGGTTCAGACACTTCTCTCTAATTACCAGGGGTCAGACACTTCCCTCTAATTACCAAGGGTCAGATAGTTCCCTCTAATTACCAGGGGTCAGACACTTCTCTCGAATTACCAGGGGCCAGACACTTCTCACTAATTACCAGGGGCCAGACACTTCTCTCTAATTACCAGCCGTCAGACACTTCTCTCTAATTACCAGGGTTCAGACACTTCTCACTAATTACCAGCCGTCAGACACTTCTCTCTAATTACCAGGGGTCAGACACTTCCCTCTAATTACCAGGGGTCAGACACTTCTCACTAATTACCAGAGAGGGGGGTCAGACACTTCTCTCTAATTACCAGGGGTCAGACACTTCTCACTAATTACCAGCCATCAGATACTTCTCTCTAATTACCAGGGGTCAGACACTTCTCTCTCATTACCAGGGGTCAGACACTTCTCTCTAATTACCAGGGGTCAGACACTTCTCTGTAATTACCAGTGGTCAGACACTTCCCTCTAATTACCAGGGGTCAGACACTTCCCTCTAATTACCAGGGGTCAGACACTTCTCACTAATTACCAGGGGTCAGACACTTCCCTCCAATTAACCGGGGTCAGACACTTCGCTCTAATTACCAGGGGTCAGACAATTCCCTCTAATTACCAGGGGTCAGACACTTCTCACTAATTACCAGGGGTCAGACTCTCTAATTACAAGGGGCCAGACACTTCTCTCTAATTACCAGGGGTCAGACACTTCTCTCTAATTACCAGGGGTCAGACACTTCTCTCTAATTACCCGGGGTCAGACACTTCTCACTAATTACCCGGGGTCAGACACTTCCCTCTAATTACCAGGGGTCAGACACTTCTCACTAATTACCAGGGGTCAGACACTTCTCTCTAATTACCAGGGGTCAGACACTACTCTCTAATTACCAGGGGGCAGACACTTCCCTCTAATTACCAGGGGTCAGACACTTCTCACTCAATACCAAGGTACAGATAGTTCCCTCGAATTACCAGGGGTCAGACACTTCTCTCTCATTACCAGGGGTCAGACACTTCTCTCTAATTACAAGGGGCCAGACACTTCTCTCTAATTACCAGGGGTCAGACACTTCTCTCTAATTACCAGGGGTCAGACACTTCTCTCTAATTACCCGGGGTCAGACACTTCTCACTAATTACCCGGGGTCAGACACTTCCCTCTAATTACCAGGGGTCAGACACTTCTCACTAATTACCAGGGGTCAGACACTTCTCTCTAATTACCAGGGGTCAGACACTTCTCTCTAATTACCAGGGGGCAGACACTTCCCTCTAATTACCAGGGGGCAGACACTTCTCACTCAATACCAAGGTACAGATAGTTCCCTCGAATTACCAGGGGTCAGACACTTCTCTCTCATTACCAGGGGTCAGACACTTCTCTCTAATTACCAGGGGTCAGACACTTCCCTCTAATTACCAGGGGTCAGACACTTCCCTCTAATTACCAGGGGTCAGACACTTCTTTCTAATTACCAGGGGCCAGACACTTCCCTCTAATTACCATAGGTCAGACACTTCTCACTAATTACCAGGGGCCAGACACTTCTCTCTAATTACCAGCCGTCAGACACTTCTCTCTAATTACCAGGGGTCAGACACTTCTCACTAATTACCAGCCGTCAGACACTTCTCTCTCATTACCAAGGGTCAGATAGTTCCCTCTACTTACCAGGGGTCAGATACTTCTCTCGAATTACCAGGGGCCAGACACTTCTCACTAATTACCAGGGGCCAGACACTTCTCTCTAATTACCAGCCGTCAGAGACTTCTCTCTAATTACCAGGGGTCAGACACTTCTCACTAATTACCAGCCGTCAGACACTTCTCTCTAATTACCAGGGGTCAGACACTTCCCTCTAATTACCAGGGGTCAGACACTTCTCACTAATTACCAGAGAGGGGTTCAGACACTTCTCTCTAATTACCAGGGGTCAAACACTTCTCACTAATTACCAGCCGTCAGACACTTCTCTCTAATTACCAGGGGTCAGACACTTCTCTCTCATTACCAGGGGTCAGACACTTCTCTCTAATTACCAGGGGCCACACACTTCTCTCTAATTACCAGGGGTCAGACACTTCTCTCTAATTACCAGGGGTCAGACACTTCTCTCTCATTACCAGTGGTCAGACACTTCTCTCTAATTACCAGGGGTCAGACACATCTCTGTAATTAACAGGGGTCAGACACTTTCCTCTAATTACCAGGGGTCACACATTTTTCACTAATTACCAGGGGTCAGACACTTCTCTCTAATTACCCGGGGTCAGACACTTCTCACTAATTACCCGGGGTCAGACACTTCCCTCTAATTACCAGGGGTCAGACACTTCTCACTAATTACCAGGGGTCAGACACTTCTCTCTAATTACCAGGGGTCAGACACTACTCTCTAATTACCAGGGGGCAGACACTTCCCTCTAATTACCAGGGGTCAGACACTTCTCAGTCAATACCAAGGTACAGATAGTTCCCTCGAATTACCAGGGGTCAGACAATTCTCTCTAATTGCCAGGGGCCAGACACTTCTCACTAATTACCAGGGGTGAGACACTTCCCTCTAATTACCAGGGGTCAGACACTTCTCTCTAATTACCAGGGGCCAGACACTTCCCTCTAATTACCATGGGTCAGACACTTCTCTCTAATTACCAGGGGCCAGACACTTCTCTCTAATAACCAGCCGTCAGACACTTCTCTCTAATTACCAGGGGTCAGACACTTCTCACTAATTACCAGCCGTCAGACACTTCTCTCTAATTACCAGGGGTCAGACACTTCCCTCTAATTACCAGTTGGTCAGACACTTCTCACTAATTACCAGAGAGGGGGGTCAGACACTTCTCTCTAATTACCAGGGTCAGACACTTCTCGCTAATTACCAGGGGTCAGACACTTCTCACTAAGTACCAGCCGTCAGACACTTCTCTCTAATTACCAGGGGTCAGACACATCTCTCTAATTACCAGGGGTCAGACACTTCTCACTCAATACCAAGGTACAGATAGTTCCCTCGAATTACCAGGGGTCAGACAATTCTCTCTAATTACCAGGGGCCAGACACTTCTCACTAATTACCAGGGGTGAGACACTTCCCTCTAATTACCAGGGGCCAGACACTTCTCACTAATTACCAGGGGTGAGACACTTCCCTCTAATTACCAGGGGTCAGACACTTCCCTCTAATTACCAAGAGTCAGACACTTCTCTCTAATTACCAGGGTCCACACACTTCCCTCTAATTACCATGGGTCAGACACTTATCACTAATTACCAGGGGCTAGACACTTCTCTCTAATTACCAGCCGTCAGACACTTCTCTCTAATTACCAGGGGTCAGACACTTCTCACTAATTACCAGCCGTCAGACACTTCTCTCTAATTACCAGGGGTCAGACACTTCCCTCTAATTACCAGCGGTCAGACACTTCCCTCTAATTACCAGGGGTCAGACACTTCTCTCATATTACCAGGTGCCAGACACTTCCCTCTAATTACCATGCGTCAAACACTTCTCACTAATTACCAGCGGCCAGACACTTCTCTCTAATTACCAGCCGTCAGTCACTTCTCTCTAATTACCAGGGGTCAGACACTTCTCACTAATTACCAGCCGTCAGACACTTCTCTCTAATTACCAGGGGTCAGACATTTACCTCTAATTACCAGGGGTCAGACACTTCTCACTAATTACCAGCCGTCAGACACTTCTCTCTAATTACCAGGGGTCAGACACATCTCTCTAATTACCAGGGGTCAGACACTTCTCACTAATTACCAGTGGTCAGACACTTCTCTCTCATTACCAGGGGTCGGACACTTCTCTCTAATTACCAGGGGTCAGACACTTCTCTGTAATTACCAGGGGTCAGACACTTCCCTCTCATTACCAGGGGTCAGACACTTCCCTCTAATTACCAGGGGTCAGACATTTCTCACTAATTAACAGGGGTCAGACACTTCTCTCGAATTACCAGGGGTCAGACACTTCCCTCCAATTAACCGGGGTCAGACACTTCCCTCTAATTACCAGGGGTCAGAAACTTCTCTCTAATTTCCAGGGGTCAGACACTTCTCTCTAATTACCAGGGGTCAGACACTTCCCTCTAATTACCAGGGGTCAGACATTTCTCTCTCATTACCAGGGGTCAGACACTTCTCGCTAATTACCAGGGGCCAGACACTTCTCTCTAATTACCAGGGGTCAGACACTTCTCTCTAATTACCAGGGGTCAGACACTTCCCTCTAATTACCAGTGGTCAGACACTTCTCTCTCATTACCCGGGGTCAGTCACTTCTCACTAATTACCCGGGGTCAGCCACTTCCCTCTAATTACCAGGGGTCAGACACTTCTCACTAATTACCAGGGGTCAGACACTTCTCTCTAATTACCAGGGGTCAGACACTACTCTCTAATTACCAGAGGGCAGACACTTCTCGCTAATTACCAGGGGCCAGACACTTCTCTCTAATTACCAGGGGTCAGACACTTCTCTCTAATTACCAGGGGTCAGACACTTCCCTCTAATTACCAGTGGTCAGACACTTCTCTCTCATTACCCGGGGTCAGACACTTCTCACTAATTACCCGGGGTCAGACACTTCCCTCTAATTACCAGGGGTCAGACACTTCTCACTAATTACCAGGGGTCAGACACTTCTCACTAATTACCAGGGGTCAGACACTTCTCACTAATTACCAGGGGTCAGACACTTCTCACTAATTACAAGGGGTCAGCCACTTCCCTCTAATTACCAGGGGTCAGACACTTCCCTCTTATTACCAAGGGTCAGACACTTCCCTCTAATTACCAGGGGTCAGACACTTCTCTCTAATTACCAGGTGCCAGACAATTCCCTCTAATTACCATGCGTCAAACACTTCTCACTAATTACCAGCGGCCAGACACTTCTCTCTAATTACCAGCCGTCAGACACTTCTCTCTAATTACCAGGGGTCAGACACTTCTCACTAATTACCAGCCGTCAGACACTTCTCTCTAATTACGAGGGGTCAGACACTTCTCACTCAATTCCAAGGTACAGATAGTTCCCTCGAATTACCAGGGGTCAGACAATTCTCTCTAATTACCAGGGGCCAGACACTTCTCACTAATTACCAGGGGTGAGACACTTCCCTCTAATTACCAGGGGTCAGACACTTCCCTCTCATTACCAGGGGTCAGACACTTCTCTCTAATTACCAGGGTCCAGACACTTCCCTCTAATTACCATGGGTCAGACACTTATCACTAATTACCAGGGGCTGGACACTTCTCACTAATTACGAGCCGTCAGACACTTCTCTCTAATTACCAGGGGTCAGACACTTCTCACTAATTACCAGCCGTCAGACACTTCTCTCTAATTACCAGGGGTCAGACACTTCCCTCTAATCACCAGCGGTCAGACACTTCCCTCTAATTACCAGGGGTCAGACACTTCTCTCATATTACCAGGTGCCAGACACTTCATTCTAATTACCATGCGTCAAACACTTCTCACTAATTACCAGCGGCCAGACACTTCTCTCTAATTACCAGCCGTCAGACACTTCTCTCTAATTACCAGGGGTCAGACACTTCTCAATAATTACCAGCCGTCAGACACTTCTCTCTAATTACCAGGGGTCAGACATTTCCCTCTAATTACCAGGGGTCAGACACTTCTCACTGATTACCAGAGAGGGGGGTCAGACACTTCTCTCTAATTACCAGGGGTCAGACATTTCTCACTAATTACCAGCCGTCAGACACTTCTCTCTAATTACCAGGGGTCAGACACTTCTCTCTAATTAACAGGGGTCAGACACTTCTCACTAATTACCAGCCGTCAGACACTTCTCTCTAATTACCAGGGGTCAGACACATCTCTCTAATTACCAGGGGTCAGACACTTCTCACTAATTACCAGTGGTCAGACACTTCTCTCTCATTACCAGGGGTCGGACACTTCTCTCTAATTACCAGGGGTCAGACACTTCTCTGTAATTACCAGGGGTCAGACACTTCCCTCTCATGACCAGGGGTCAGACACTTCCCTCTAATTACCAGGGGTCAGACATTTCTCACTAATTACCAGGGGTCAGACACTTCTCTCGAATTACCAGGGGTCAGACACTTCCCTCCAATTAACCGGGGTCAGACACTTCCCTCTAATTACCAGGGGTCAGACACTTCTCTCCAATTTCCAGGGGTCAGACACTTCTCTCTAATTACCAGGGGTCAGACACTTCCCTCCAATTACCAGGGGTCAGACACTTCTCTCTCATTACCAGGGGTCAGACACTTCTCGCTAATTACCAGGGGCCAGACACTTCTCTCTAATTACCAGGGGTCAGACACTTCCCTCTAATTACCAGTGGTCAGACACTTCTCTCTCATTACCCGGGGTCAGACACTTCTCACTAATTACCCGGGGTCAGACACTTCCCTCTAATTACCAGGGGTCAGACACTTCTCACTAATTACCAGGGGTCAGACACTTCTCTCTAATTACCAGGGGTCAGACACTACTCTCTAATTACCAGTGACCAGACACTTCCCTCTAATTACCAGGGGTCAGACACTTCTCACTCAATACCAAGGTACAGATAGTTCCCTCGAATTACCAGGGGTCAGACAATTCTCTCTAATTACCAGGGGCCAGACACTTCCCTCTAATTACCAGGGGTCAGACACTTCCCTCTAATTACCAGGGGTCAGACACTTCCCTCTAATTACCAGGGGTCAGACACTTCTCTCTAATTACCAGGTGCCAGACACTTCCCTCTAATTACCATGCGTCAAACACTTCTCACTAATTACCAGCGGCCAGACACTTCTCTCTAATTACCAGCCGTCAGACACTTCTCTCTAATTACCAGGGGTCAGACACTTCTCACTAATTACCAGCCGTCAGACACTTCTCTCTAATTACCAGGGGTCAGACACTTCCCTCTAATTACCAGGGGTCAGACACTTCTCACTAATTACCAGAGAGGGGGGTCAGACACTTCTCTCTAATTACCAGGGGTCAGACATTTCTCACTAATTACCAGCCGTCAGACACTTCTCTCTAATTACCAGGGGTCAGACACTTCTCACTAATTACCAGGGGTCAGACACTTCTCACTAATTACCAGGGGTCAGACACTTCTCACTAATTACAAGGGGTCAGCCACTTCCCTCTAATTACCAGGGGTCAGACACTTCCCTCTTATTACCAAGGGTCAGACACTTCCCTCTAATTACCAGGGGTCAGACACTTCTCTCTAATTACCAGGTGCCAGACACTTCCCTCTAATTACCATGCGTCAAACACTTCTCACTAATTACCAGCGGCCAGACACTTCTCTCTAATTACCAGCCGTCAGACACTTCTCTCTAATTACCAGGGGTCAGACACTTCTCACTAATTACCAGCCGTCAGACACTTCTCTCTAATTACGAGGGGTCAGACACTTCTCACTCAATTCCAAGGTACAGATAGTTCCCTCGAATTACCAGGGGTCAGACAATTCTCTCTAATTACCAGGGGCCAGACACTTCTCACTAATTACCAGGGGTGAGACACTTCCCTCTAATTACCAGGGGTCAGACACTTCCCTCTCATTACCAGGGGTCAGACACTTCTCTCTAATTACCAGGGTCCAGACACTTCCCTCTAATTACCATGGGTCAGACACTTATCATTAATTACCAGGGGCTGGACACTTCTCACTAATTACGAGCCGTCAGACACTTCTCTCTAATTACCAGGGGTCAGACACTTCTCACTAATTACCAGCCGTCAGACACTTCTCTCTAATTACCAGGGGTCAGACACTTCCCTCTAATTACCAGCGGTCAGACACTTCCCTCTAATTACCAGGGGTCAGACACTTCTCTCATATTACCAGGTGCCAGACACTTCCCTCTAATTACCATGCGTCAAACACTTCTCACTAATTACCAGCGGCCAGACACTTCTCTCTAATTACCAGCCGTCAGACACTTCTCTCTAATTACCAGGGGTCAGACACTTCTCAATAATTACCAGCCGTCAGACACTTCTCTCTATTTACCAGGGGTCAGACATTTCCCTCTAATTACCAGGGGTCAGACACTTCTCACTGATTACCAGAGAGGGGGGTCAGACACTTCTCTCTAATTACCAGGGGTCAGACATTTCTCACTAATTACCAGCCGTCAGACACTTCTCTCTAATTACCAGGGGTCAGACACTTCTCTCTAATTAACAGGGGTCAGACACTTCTCACTAATTACCAGCCGTCAGACACTTCTCTCTAATTACCAGGGGTCAGACACATCTCTCTAATTACCAGGGGTCAGACACTTCTCACTAATTACCAGTGGTCAGACACTTCTCTCTCATTACCAGGGGTCGGACACTTCTCTCTAATTACCAGGGGTCAGACACTTCTCTGTAATTACCAGGGGTCAGACACTTCCCTCTCATGACCAGGGGTCAGACACTTCCCTCTAATTACCAGGGGTCAGACATTTCTCACTAATTACCAGGGGTCAGACACTTCTCTCGAATTACCAGGGGTCAGACACTTCCCTCCAATTAACCGGGGTCAGACACTTCCCTCTAATTACCAGGGGTCAGACACTTCTCTCCAATTTCCAGGGGTCAGACACTTCTCTCTAATTACCAGGGGTCAGACACTTCCCTCCAATTACCAGGGGTCAGACACTTCTCTCTCATTACCAGGGGTCAGACACTTCTCGCTAATTACCAGGGGCCAGACACTTCTCTCTAATTACCAGGGGTCAGACACTTCCCTCTAATTACCAGTGGTCAGACACTTCTCTCTCATTACCCGGGGTCAGACACTTCTCACTAATTACCCGGGGTCAGACACTTCCCTCTAATTACCAGGGGTCAGACACTTCTCACTAATTACCAGGGGTCAGACACTTCTCTCTAATTACCAGGGGTCAGACACTACTTTCTAATTACCAGTGACCAGACACTTCCCTCTAATTACCAGGGGTCAGACACTTCTCACTCAATACCAAGGTACAGATAGTTCCCTCGAATTACCAGGGGTCAGACAATTCTCTCTAATTACCAGGGGCCAGACACTTCCCTCTAATTACCAGGGGTCAGACACTTCCCTCTAATTACCAGGGGTCAGACACTTCCCTCTAATTACCAGGGGTCAGACACTTCTCTCTAATTACCAGGTGCCAGACACTTCCCTCTAATTACCATGCGTCAAACACTTCTCACTAATTACCAGCGGCCAGACACTTCTCTCTAATTACCAGCCGTCAGACACTTCTCTCTAATTACCAGGGGTCAGACACTTCTCACTAATTACCAGCCGTCAGACACTTCTCTCTAATTACCAGGGGTCAGACACTTCCCTCTAATTACCAGGGGTCAGACACTTCTCACTAATTACCAGAGAGGGGGGTCAGACACTTCTCTCTAATTACCAGGGGTCAGACATTTCTCACTAATTACCAGCCGTCAGACACTTCTCTCTAATTACCAGGGGTCAGACACTTCTCTCTAATTACCAGGGGTCAGACACTTCTCACTAATTACCAGCCGTCAGACACTTCTCTCTAATTACCAGGGGTCAGACACATCTCTCTAATTACCAGGGGTCAGACACTTCTCACTCAATACCAAGGTACAGAGAGTTCCCTCGAATTACCAGGGGTCAGACAATTCTCTCTAATTACCAGGGGCCAGACACTTCTCACTAACTACCAGGGGTGAGAACTTCCCTCTAATTACCAGGGGTCAGACACTTCCCTCTAATTACCAGGGGTCAGACACTTCTCTCTAATTACCAGGGGCCAGACACTTCCCTCTAATTACCATGGGTCAGACACTTCTCACTAATAACCAGGGGCCAGACACTTCTCTCTAATTACCAGCCGTCAGACACTTCTCTCTAGTTACCAGGGGTCAGACACTTCTCACTAATTACCAGCCGTCAGACACTTCTCTCTAATTACCAGGGGTCAGACACTTCCCTCTAATTACCAGGGGTCAGACACTTCCCTCTAATTACCAGGGGTCAGACACTTCCCTCTAATTACCAGGGGTCAGACACTTCTCACTAATTACCAGAGAGGGGTTCAGACACTTCTCTCTAATTACCAGGGGTCAAACACTTCTCACTAATTACCAGCCGTCAGACACTTCTCTCTAATTACCAGGGGTCAGACACTTCTCTCTCATTACCAGGGGTCAGACACTTCTCTCTAATTACCAGGGGCCACACACTTCTCTCTAATTACCAGGGGTCAGACACTTCTCTCTAATTACCAGGGGTCAGACACTTCTCTCTCATTACCAGTGGTCAGACACTTCTCTCTAATTACCAGGGGTCAGACACTTCTCTGTAATTAACAGGGGTCAGACACTCTCCTCTAATTACCAGGGGTCACACATTTTTCACTAATTACCAGGGGTCAGACACTTCTCTCTAATTACCCGGGGTCAGACACTTCTCACTAATTACCCGGGGTCAGACACTTCCCTCTAATTACCAGGGGTCAGACACTTGTCACTAATTACCAGGGGTCAGACACTTCTCTCTAATTACCAGGGGTCAGACACTACTCTCTAATTACCAGGGGGCAGACACTTCCCTCTAATTACCAGGGGTCAGACACTTCTCACTCAATACCAAGGTACAGATAGTTCCCTCGAATTACCAGGGGTCAGACAATTCTCTCTAATTGCCAGGGGCCAGACACTTCTCACTAATTACCAGGGGTGAGACACTTCCCTCTAATTACCAGGGGTCAGACACTTCTCTCTAATTACCAGGGGCCAGACACTTCCCTCTAATTACCATGGGTCAGACACTTCTCTCTAATTACCAGGGGCCAGACACTTCTCTCTAATAACCAGCCGTCAGACACTTCTCTCTAATTACCAGGGGTCAGACACTTCTCACTAATTACCAGCCGTCAGACACTTCTCTCTAATTACCAGGGGTCAGACACTTCCCTCTAATTACCAGTTGGTCAGACACTTCTCACTAATTACCAGAGAGGGGGGTCAGACACTTCTCTCTAATTACCAGGGTCAGACACTTCTCGCTAATTACCAGGGGTCAGACACTTCTCACTAAGTACCAGCCGTCAGACACTTCTCTCTAATTACCAGGGGTCAGACACATCTCTCTAATTACCAGGGGTCAGACACTTCTCACTCAATACCAAGGTACAGATAGTTCCCTCGAATTACCAGGGGTCAGACAATTCTCTCTAATTACCAGGGGCCAGACACTTCTCACTAATTACCAGGGGTGAGACACTTCCCTCTAATTACCAGGGGCCAGACACTTCTCACTAATTACCAGGGGTGAGACACTTCCCTCTAATTACCAGGAGTCAGACACTTCCCTCTAATTACCAAGAGTCAGACACTTCTCTCTAATTACCAGGGTCCACACACTTCCCTCTAATTACCATGGGTCAGACACTTATCACTAATTACCAGGGGCTAGACACTTCTCTCTAATTACCAGCCGTCAGACACTTCTCTCTAAT
The DNA here is from genome assembly GCF_044704955.1 of Pristiophorus japonicus. Taxonomy (NCBI): domain Eukaryota; kingdom Metazoa; phylum Chordata; class Chondrichthyes; family Pristiophoridae; genus Pristiophorus; species Pristiophorus japonicus. Next base: position 131,395,257 of record NC_091988.1, read on the forward strand.
TACCAGGGGTCAGACACTTCTCACTAATTACCAGCCGTCAGACACTTCTCTCTAATTACCAGGGGTCAGACACTTCCCTCTAATTACCAGCGGTCAGACACTTCCCTCTAATTACCAGGGGTCAGACACTTCTCTCATATTACCAGGTGCCAGACACTTCCCTCTAATTACCATGCGTCAAACACTTCTCACTAATTACCAGCGGCCAGACACTTCTCTCTAATTACCAGCCGTCAGTCACTTCTCTCTAATTACCAGGGGTCAGACACTTCTCACTAATTACCAGCCGTCAGACACTTCTCTCTAATTACCAGGGGTCAGACATTTACCTCTAATTACCAGGGGTCAGACACTTCTCACTAATTACCAGCCGTCAGACACTTCTCTCTAATTACCAGGGGTCAGACACATCTCTCTAATTACCAGGGGTCAGACACTTCTCACTAATTACCAGTGGTCAGACACTTCTCTCTCATTACCAGGGGTCGGACACTTCTCTCTAATTACCAGGGGTCAGACACTTCTCTGTAATTACCAGGGGTCAGACACTTCCCTCTCATTACCAGGGGTCAGACACTTCCCTCTAATTACCAGGGGTCAGACATTTCTCACTAATTAACAGGGGTCAGACACTTCTCTCGAATTACCAGGGGTCAGACACTTCCCTCCAATTAACCGGGGTCAGACACTTCCCTCTAATTACCAGGGGTCAGAAACTTCTCTCTAATTTCCAGGGGTCAGACACTTCTCTCTAATTACCAGGGGTCAGACACTTCCCTCTAATTACCAGGGGTCAGACATTTCTCTCTCATTACCAGGGGTCAGACACTTCTCGCTAATTACCAGGGGCCAGACACTTCTCTCTAATTACCAGGGGTCAGACACTTCTCTCTAATTACCAGGGGTCAGACACTTCCCTCTAATTACCAGTGGTCAGACACTTCTCTCTCATTACCCGGGGTCAGTCACTTCTCACTAATTACCCGGGGTCAGCCACTTCCCTCTAATTACCAGGGGTCAGACACTTCTCACTAATTACCAGGGGTCAGACACTTCTCTCTAATTACCAGGGGTCAGACACTACTCTCTAATTACCAGAGGGCAGACACTTCTCGCTAATTACCAGGGGCCAGACACTTCTCTCTAATTACCAGGGGTCAGACACTTCTCTCTAATTACCAGGGGTCAGACACTTCCCTCTAATTACCAGTGGTCAGACACTTCTCTCTCATTACCCGGGGTCAGACACTTCTCACTAATTACCCGGGGTCAGACACTTCCCTCTAATTACCAGGGGTCAGACACTTCTCACTAATTACCAGGGGTCAGACACTTCTCACTAATTACCAGGGGTCAGACACTTCTCACTAATTACCAGGGGTCAGACACTTCTCACTAATTACAAGGGGTCAGCCACTTCCCTCTAATTACCAGGGGTCAGACACTTCCCTCTTATTACCAAGGGTCAGACACTTCCCTCTAATTACCAGGGGTCAGACACTTCTCTCTAATTACCAGGTGCCAGACAATTCCCTCTAATTACCATGCGTCAAACACTTCTCACTAATTACCAGCGGCCAGACACTTCTCTCTAATTACCAGCCGTCAGACACTTCTCTCTAATTACCAGGGGTCAGACACTTCTCACTAATTACCAGCCGTCAGACACTTCTCTCTAATTACGAGGGGTCAGACACTTCTCACTCAATTCCAAGGTACAGATAGTTCCCTCGAATTACCAGGGGTCAGACAATTCTCTCTAATTACCAGGGGCCAGACACTTCTCACTAATTACCAGGGGTGAGACACTTCCCTCTAATTACCAGGGGTCAGACACTTCCCTCTCATTACCAGGGGTCAGACACTTCTCTCTAATTACCAGGGTCCAGACACTTCCCTCTAATTACCATGGGTCAGACACTTATCACTAATTACCAGGGGCTGGACACTTCTCACTAATTACGAGCCGTCAGACACTTCTCTCTAATTACCAGGGGTCAGACACTTCTCACTAATTACCAGCCGTCAGACACTTCTCTCTAATTACCAGGGGTCAGACACTTCCCTCTAATCACCAGCGGTCAGACACTTCCCTCTAATTACCAGGGGTCAGACACTTCTCTCATATTACCAGGTGCCAGACACTTCATTCTAATTACCATGCGTCAAACACTTCTCACTAATTACCAGCGGCCAGACACTTCTCTCTAATTACCAGCCGTCAGACACTTCTCTCTAATTACCAGGGGTCAGACACTTCTCAATAATTACCAGCCGTCAGACACTTCTCTCTAATTACCAGGGGTCAGACATTTCCCTCTAATTACCAGGGGTCAGACACTTCTCACTGATTACCAGAGAGGGGGGTCAGACACTTCTCTCTAATTACCAGGGGTCAGACATTTCTCACTAATTACCAGCCGTCAGACACTTCTCTCTAATTACCAGGGGTCAGACACTTCTCTCTAATTAACAGGGGTCAGACACTTCTCACTAATTACCAGCCGTCAGACACTTCTCTCTAATTACCAGGGGTCAGACACATCTCTCTAATTACCAGGGGTCAGACACTTCTCACTAATTACCAGTGGTCAGACACTTCTCTCTCATTACCAGGGGTCGGACACTTCTCTCTAATTACCAGGGGTCAGACACTTCTCTGTAATTACCAGGGGTCAGACACTTCCCTCTCATGACCAGGGGTCAGACACTTCCCTCTAATTACCAGGGGTCAGACATTTCTCACTAATTACCAGGGGTCAGACACTTCTCTCGAATTACCAGGGGTCAGACACTTCCCTCCAATTAACCGGGGTCAGACACTTCCCTCTAATTACCAGGGGTCAGACACTTCTCTCCAATTTCCAGGGGTCAGACACTTCTCTCTAATTACCAGGGGTCAGACACTTCCCTCCAATTACCAGGGGTCAGACACTTCTCTCTCATTACCAGGGGTCAGACACTTCTCGCTAATTACCAGGGGCCAGACACTTCTCTCTAATTACCAGGGGTCAGACACTTCCCTCTAATTACCAGTGGTCAGACACTTCTCTCTCATTACCCGGGGTCAGACACTTCTCACTAATTACCCGGGGTCAGACACTTCCCTCTAATTACCAGGGGTCAGACACTTCTCACTAATTACCAGGGGTCAGACACTTCTCTCTAATTACCAGGGGTCAGACACTACTCTCTAATTACCAGTGACCAGACACTTCCCTCTAATTACCAGGGGTCAGACACTTCTCACTCAATACCAAGGTACAGATAGTTCCCTCGAATTACCAGGGGTCAGACAATTCTCTCTAATTACCAGGGGCCAGACACTTCCCTCTAATTACCAGGGGTCAGACACTTCCCTCTAATTACCAGGGGTCAGACACTTCCCTCTAATTACCAGGGGTCAGACACTTCTCTCTAATTACCAGGTGCCAGACACTTCCCTCTAATTACCATGCGTCAAACACTTCTCACTAATTACCAGCGGCCAGACACTTCTCTCTAATTACCAGCCGTCAGACACTTCTCTCTAATTACCAGGGGTCAGACACTTCTCACTAATTACCAGCCGTCAGACACTTCTCTCTAATTACCAGGGGTCAGACACTTCCCTCTAATTACCAGGGGTCAGACACTTCTCACTAATTACCAGAGAGGGGGGTCAGACACTTCTCTCTAATTACCAGGGGTCAGACATTTCTCACTAATTACCAGCCGTCAGACACTTCTCTCTAATTACCAGGGGTCAGACACTTCTCACTAATTACCAGGGGTCAGACACTTCTCACTAATTACCAGGGGTCAGACACTTCTCACTAATTACAAGGGGTCAGCCACTTCCCTCTAATTACCAGGGGTCAGACACTTCCCTCTTATTACCAAGGGTCAGACACTTCCCTCTAATTACCAGGGGTCAGACACTTCTCTCTAATTACCAGGTGCCAGACACTTCCCTCTAATTACCATGCGTCAAACACTTCTCACTAATTACCAGCGGCCAGACACTTCTCTCTAATTACCAGCCGTCAGACACTTCTCTCTAATTACCAGGGGTCAGACACTTCTCACTAATTACCAGCCGTCAGACACTTCTCTCTAATTACGAGGGGTCAGACACTTCTCACTCAATTCCAAGGTACAGATAGTTCCCTCGAATTACCAGGGGTCAGACAATTCTCTCTAATTACCAGGGGCCAGACACTTCTCACTAATTACCACGGGTGAGACACTTCCCTCTAATTACCAGGGGTCAGACACTTCCCTCTCATTACCAGGGGTCAGACACTTCTCTCTAATTACCAGGGTCCAGACACTTCCCTCTAATTACCATGGGTCAGACACTTATCACTAATTACCAGGGGCTGGACACTTCTCACTAATTACGAGCCGTCAGACACTTCTCTCTAATTACCAGGGGTCAGACACTTCTCACTAATTACCAGCCGTCAGACACTTCTCTCTAATTACCAGGGGTCAGACACTTCCCTCTAATTACCAGCGGTCAGACACTTCCCTCTAATTACCAGGGGTCAGACACTTCTCTCATATTACCAGGTGCCAGACACTTCCCTCTAATTACCATGCGTCAAACACTTCTCACTAATTACCAGCGGCCAGACACTTCTCTCTAATTACCAGCCGTCAGACACTTCTCTCTAATTACCAGGGGTCAGACACTTCTCAATAATTACCAGCCGTCAGACACTTCTCTCTAATTACCAGGGGTCAGACATTTCCCTCTAATTACCAGGGGTCAGACACTTCTCACTGATTACCAGAGAGGGGGGTCAGACACTTCTCTCTAATTACCAGGGGTCAGACATTTCTCACTAATTACCAGCCGTCAGACACTTCTCTCTAATTACCAGGGGTCAGACACTTCTCTCTAATTAACAGGGGTCAGACACTTCTCACTAATTACCAGCCGTCAGACACTTCTCTCTAATTACCAGGGGTCAGACACATCTCTCTAATTACCAGGGGTCAGACACTTCTCACTAATTACCAGTGGTCAGACACTTCTCTCTCATTACCAGGGGTCGGACACTTCTCTCTAATTACCAGGGGTCAGACACTTCTCTGTAATTACCAGGGGTCAGACACTTCCCTCTCATGACCAGGGGTCAGACACTTCCCTCTAATTACCAGGGGTCAGACATTTCTCACTAATTACCAGGGGTCAGACACTTCTCTCGAATTACCAGGGGTCAGACACTTCCCTCCAATTAACCGGGGTCAGACACTTCCCTCTAATTACCAGGGGTCAGACACTTCTCTCCAATTTCCAGGGGTCAGACACTTCTCTCTAATTACCAGGGGTCAGACACTTCCCTCCAATTACCAGGGGTCAGACACTTCTCTCTCATTACCAGGGGTCAGACACTTCTCGCTAATTACCAGGGGCCAGACACTTCTCTCTAATTACCAGGGGTCAGACACTTCCCTCTAATTACCAGTGGTCAGACACTTCTCTCTCATTACCCGGGGTCAGACACTTCTCACTAATTACCCGGGGTCAGACACTTCCCTATAATTACCAGGGGTCAGACACTTCTCACTAATTACCAGGGGTCAGACACTTCTCTCTAATTACCAGGGGTCAGACACTACTTTCTAATTACCAGTGACCAGACACTTCCCTCTAATTACCAGGGGTCAGACACTTCTCACTCAATACCAAGGTACAGATAGTTCCCTCGAATTACCAGGGGTCAGACAATTCTCTCTAATTACCAGGGGCCAGACACTTCCCTCTAATTACCAGGGGTCAGACACTTCCCTCTAATTACCAGGGGTCAGACACTTCCCTCTAATTACCAGGGGTCAGACACTTCTCTCTAATTACCAGGTGCCAGACACTTCCCTCTAATTACCATGCGTCAAACACTTCTCACTAATTACCAGCGGCCAGACACTTCTCTCTAATTACCAGCCGTCAGACACTTCTCTCTAATTACCAGGGGTCAGACACTTCTCACTAATTACCAGCCGTCAGACACTTCTCTCTAATTACCAGGGGTCAGACACTTCCCTCTAATTACCAGGGGTCAGACACTTCTCACTAATTACCAGAGAGGGGGGTCAGACACTTCTCTCTAATTACCAGGGGTCAGACATTTCTCACTAATTACCAGCCGTCAGACACTTCTCTCTAATTACCAGGGGTCAGACACTTCTCTCTAATTACCAGGGGTCAGACACTTCTCACTAATTACCAGCCGTCAGACACTTCTCTCTAATTACCAGGGGTCAGACACATCTCTCTAATTACCAGGGGTCAGACACTTCTCACTCAATACCAAGGTACAGAGAGTTCCCTCGAATTACCAGGGGTCAGACAATTCTCTCTAATTACCAGGGGCCAGACACTTCTCACTAACTACCAGGGGTGAGAACTTCCCTCTAATTACCAGGGGTCAGACACTTCCCTCTAATTACCAGGGGTCAGACACTTCTCTCTAATTACCAGGGGCCAGACACTTCCCTCTAATTACCATGGGTCAGACACTTCTCACTAATAACCAGGGGCCAGACACTTCTCTCTAATTACCAGCCGTCAGACACTTCTCTCTAATTACCAGGGGTCAGACACTTCTCACTAATTACCAGCCGTCAGACACTTCTCTCTAATTACCAGGGGTCAGACACTTCCCTCTAATTACCAGGGGTCAGACACTTCCCTCTAATTACCAGGGGTCAGACACTTCTCACATATTATCAGGTGCCAGACACTTCCCTCTAATTACCATGCGTCAAACACATCTCACTAATTCCCAGCGGCCAGACACTTCTCTCTAAATACCAGCCGTCAGACACTTCTCTCTAATTACCAGGGGTCAGACACTTCTCACTAATTACCAGCCGTCAGACACTTCTCTCTAATTACCAGGGGTCAGACACTTCCCTCTAATTACCAGGGGTCAGACACTTCTCACTAATTACCAGAGAGGGGGGTCAGACACTTCTCTCTAATGACCAGGGGTCAGACATTTCTCACTAATTACCAGCCGTCAGACACTTCTCTCTAATTACCAGCCGTCAGACACTTCTCTCTAATTACCAGGGGTCAGACACTTCCCTCTAATTACCAGGGGTCATACACTTCCCTCTAATTACCAGGGGTCAGACACTTCTCTCATATTATCAGGTGCCAGACACTTCCCTCTAATTACCATGCTTCAAACACATCTCACTAATTCCCAGCGGCCAGACACTTCTCTCTAAATACCAGCCGTCGGACACTTCTCTCTAATTACCAGGGGTCAGACACTTCTCACTAATTACCAGCCGTCAGACACTTCTCTCAAATTACCAGGGGTCAGACACTTCCCTCTAATTACCAGGGGTCAGACACTTCTCACTAATTACCAGAGAGGGGGGTCAGACATTTCTCTCTAATTACCAGGGGTCAGACATTTCTCACTAATTACCAGCCGTCAGACACTTCTCTCTAATTACCAGGGGTCAGACACTTCTCTCTAATTACCAGGGGTCAGACACTTCCCTCTAATTAGCAGTGGTCAGACACTTCACTCTCATTACCAGGGGTCAGACACTTCTCTCTAATTACCAGGTGCCAGACACTTCCCTCTAATTACCATGAGTCAAACAGTTCTCACTAATTACCAGGGATCAGACACTTCTCTCTAATAACCAGGGGTCAGACACTTCCCTCCAATTAACCGGGGTCAGACACTTCTCTCTAATTACCAGGGGTCAGACACTTCTCTCTAATTACCAGGGGTCAGACACTTCTCTCTAATTACCAGGGGTCAGACACTTCCCTCTAATTACCAGTGGTCAGACACTTCTCTCTCATTACCCGGGGTCAGACACTTCTCACTAATTACCCGGGGTCAGACACTTCCCTCTAATTACCAGGGGTCAGACACTTCTCACTAATTACCAGGGGTCAGACACTTCTCTCTAATTACCAGGGGTCAGACACTACTCTCTAATTACCAGGGGGCAGACACTTCCCTCTAATTACCAGGGGTCAGACACTTCTCACTCAATACCAAAGTACAGATAGTTCCCTCGAATTACCAGGGGTCAGACAATTCTCTCTAATTACCAGGGGCCAGACACTTCTCACTAATTACCAGGTGTGAGACACTTCCCTCTAATTACCAGGGGTCAGACACTTCTCTCTAATTACCAGAGGCCAGACACTTCCCTCTAATTACCATGGGTCAGACACTTCTCACTAATTACCAGGGGCCAGACACTTCTCTAATTACCAGCCGTCAGACACTTCTCTCTAATTACCAGGGGTCAGACACTTCTCACTAATTACCAGGGGTCAGACACTACTCTCTAATTACCAGGGGTCAGAACACTTCCCTCTAATTACCAGGGGTCAGACACTTCTCTCTAATTACCAGGGGTCAGACACTTCTCACTAATTACCAGCCGTCAGACACTTCTCTCTAATTACCAGGGGTCAGACACTTCCCTCTAATTACCAGGGGTCAGACACTTCTCACTAATTACCAGAGAGGGGGGTCCGACACTTCTCTCTAATTACCAGGGGTCAGACATTTCTCACTAATTACCAGCCGTCAGACACTTCTCTCTAATTACCAGGGGTCAGACACATCTCTCTAATTACCAGGGGTCAGACACTTCTCACTAATTACCAGCCGTCAGACACTTCTCTCTAATTACCAGCGGTCAGACACATCTCTCTAATTACCAGGGGTCAGACACTTCTCACTCAATACCAAGGTACAGATAGTTCCCTCGAATTACCAGGGGTCAGACAATTCTCTCTAATTACCAGGGGCCAGACACTTCTCACTAATTACCAGGGGTGAGACACTTCACTCTAATTACCAGGGGTCAGACACTTCCCTCTAATTACCAGGGGTCAGACACTTCTCTCTAATTACCAGGGGCCAGACACTTCCCTCTAATTACCATGGGTCAGACAATTCTCACTAATTACCAGGGGCCAGACACTTCTCTCTAATTACCAGCCGTCAGACACTTCTCTCTAATTACCAGGGGTCAGACACTTCTCACTAATTACCAGCCGTCAGACACTTCTCTCTAATTACCAGGGGTCAGACACTTCCCTCTAATTACCAGGGGTCAGACACTTCCCTCTAATTACCAGGGGTCAGACACTTCTCTCTAATTACCAGGTGCCAGACACTTCCCTCTAATTACCATGCGTCAAACACTTCTCACTAAATACCAGCGGCCAGGCACTTCTCTCTAATTACCAGCCGTCAGACACTTCTCTCTAATTACCAGGGGTCAGACACTTCTCACTAATTACCAGCCGTCAGACACTTCTCTCTAATTACCAGGGGTCATACACTTCCCTCTAATTACCAGGGGTCAGACACTTCTCACTAATTACAAGAGAGGGGGGTCAGACACTTCTCTCTAATTACCAGGGGTCAGACATTTCTCACTAATTACCAGCCGTCAGACACTTCTCTCTAATTACCAGGGGTCAGACACCTCTCTCTAATTACCAGGGGTCAGACACTTCTCACTCAATACCAAGGTACAGAGAGTTCCCTCGAATTACCAGGGGTCAGACAATTCTCTCTAATTACCAGGGGCCAGACACTTCTCACTAATTACCAGGGGTGAGACACTTCCCTCTAATTACCAGGGGTCAGACACTTCCCTCTAATTACCAGGGGTCAGACACTTCTCTCTAATTACCAGGGGCCAGACACTTCCCTCTAATTACCATGGGTCAGACACTTCTCACTAATTACCAGGGGCCAGACACTTCTCTCTAATTACCAGCCGTCAGACACTTCTCTCTAATTACCAGGGGTCAGACACTTCTCACTAATTACCAGCCGTCAGACACTTCTCTCTAATTACCAGGGGTCAGACACTTCCCTCTAATTACCAGGGGTCAGACACTTCCCTCTAATTACCAGGGGTCAGACACTTCCCTCATATTACCAGGTGCCAGACACTTCCCTCTAATTACCATGCGTCAAACACTTCTCACTAATTACCAGCGGCCAGACACTTCTCTCTAATTACCAGCCGTCAGACACTTCTCTCTAATTACCAGGGGTCAGACACTTCTCACTAATTACCAGGGGTCAGACACTACTCTCTAATTACCAGGGGTCAGACACTTCTCACTAATTACCAGCGGCCAGACACTTCTCTCTAATTACCAGCCGTCAGACACTTCTCTCCAATTACCAGGGGTCAGACACTTCTCACTAATTACCAGCCGTCAGACACTTCTCTCTAATTACCAGGGGTCAGACACTTTCCTCTAATTACCAGGGGTCAGACACTTCTCACTAATTACCAGAGAGGGGGGTCAGACACTTCTCTCTAATTACCAGGGGTCAGATATTTCTCACTAATTACCAGCCGTCAGACACTTCTCTCTAATTACCAGGGGTCAGACACTTCTCTCTAATTACCAGGGGTAAGACACTTCTCACTAATTACCAGCCGTCAGACACTTCTCTCTAATTTCCAGTGGTCAGACACTTCTCTCTCATTACCCGGGGTCAGGCACTTCTCACTAATTACCCGGGGTCAGACACTTCCCTCTAATTACCAGGGGTCAGACACTTCTCACTAATTACCAGGGGTCAGACACTTCTCTCTAATTACCAGGGGTCAGACACTACTCTCTAATTACCAGGGGGCAGACACTTCCCTCTAATTACCAGGGGTCAGACACTTCTCACTCAATACCAAGGTACAGATAGTTCCCTCGACATTACCAGGGGTCAGACAATTCTCTCTAATTACCAGGGGCCAGACACTTCTCACTAATTACCAGGGGTGAGACACTTCCCTCTAATTACCAGGGGTCAGACACTTCTCTCTAATTACCAGGGGCCAGACACTTCCCTCTAATTACCATGGGTCAGACACTTCTCACTAATTACCAGGGGCCAGACACTTCACTCTAATTACCAGCCGTCAGATACTTCTCTCTAATTACCAGGGGTCAGACACTTCTCACTAATTACCAGGGGTCAGACACTACTCTCTAATTACCAGGGGTCAGATACTTCTCTCTAATTACCAGATGCCAGACACTTCCCTCTAATTACCATGCGTCAAACACTTCTCACTAATTACCAGCGGCCAGACACTTCTCTCTAATTACCAGCCGTCAGACACTTCTCTCTAATTACCAGGGGTCAGACACTTCTCACTAATTACCAGCCGTCAGACACTTCTCTCTAATTACCAGGGGTCAGACATTTCCCTCTAATTACCAGGGGTCAGACACTTCTCACTAATTACCACGGGTCAGACTCTTCCCTCTAATTACCAGGGGTCAGACACTTCTCTCTAATTACCAGGGGTCAGACACTTCTCTCTAATTACCCGGGGTCAGACACTTCTCACTAATTACCCGGGGTCAGACACTTCCCTCTAATTACCAGGGGTCAGACACTTCTCACTAATTACCAGGGGTCAGACACTTCTCTCTAATTACCAGGGGTCAGACACTTCTCTCTAATTACCAGGGGGCAGACACTTCCCTCTAATTACCAGGGGGCAGACACTTCTCACTCAATACCAAGGTACAGATAGTTCCCTCGAATTACCAGGGGTCAGACACTTCTCTCTCATTACCAGGGGTCAGACACTTCTCTCTAATTACCAGGGGTCAGACACTTCCCTCTAATTACCAGGGGTCAGACACTTCCCTCTAATTACCAGGGGTCAGACACTTCTTTCTAATTACCAGGGGCCAGACACTTCCCTCTAATTACCAGGGGTCAGACACTTCTCACTAATTACCAGCCGTCAGACACTTCTCTCTAATTACCAGGGGTCAGACACTTCCCTCTAATTACCAGGGGTCAGACACTTCTCACTAATTACCAGGGGCCAGACACTTCTCTCTAATTACCAGCCGTCAGACACTTCTCTCTAATTACCAGGGGTCAGACACTTCTCACTAATTACCAGCCGTCAGACACTTCTCTCTCATTACCAAGGGTCAGATAGTTCCCTCTACTTACCAGGGGTCAGATACTTCTCTCGAATTACCAGGGGCCAGACACTTCTCACTAATTACCAGGGGCCAGACACTTCTCTCTAATTACCAGCCGTCAGACACTTCTCTCTAATTACCAGGGGTCAGACACTTCTCACTAATTACCAGCCGTCAGACACTTCTCTCTAATTACCAGGGGTCAGACACTTCCCTCTAATTACCAGGGGTCAGACACTTCTCACTAATTACCAGAGAGGGGTTCAGACACTTCTCTCTAATTACCAGGGGTCAAACACTTCTCACTAATTACCAGCCGTCAGACACTTCTCTCTAATTACCAGGGGTCAGACACTTCTCTCTCATTACCAGGGGTCAGACACTTCTCTCTAATTACCAGGGGCCACACACTTCTCTCTAATTACCAGGGGTCAGACACTTCTCTCTAATTACCAGGGGTCAGACACTTCTCTCTCATTACCAGTGGTCAGACACTTCTCTCTAATTACCAGGGGTCAGACACTTCTCTGTAATTAACAGGGGTCAGACACTTTCCTCTAATTACCAGGGGTCACACATTTTTCACTAATTACCAGGGGTCAGACACTTCTCTCTAATTACCCGGGGTCAGACACTTCTCACTAATTACCCGGGGTCAGACACTTCCCTCTAATTACCAGGGGTCAGACACTTCTCACTAATTACCAGGGGTCAGACACTTCTCTCTAATTACCAGGGGTCAGACACTACTCTCTAATTACCAGGGGGCAGACACTTCCCTCTAATTACCAGGGGTCAGACACTTCTCACTCAATACCAAGGTACAGATAGTTCCCTCGAATTACCAGGGGTCAGACAATTCTCTCTAATTGCCAGGGGCCAGACACTTCTCACTAATTACCAGGGGTGAGACACTTCCCTCTAATTACCAGGGGTCAGACACTTCTCTCTAATTACCAGGGGCCAGACACTTCCCTCTAATTACCATGGGTCAGACACTTCTCTCTAACTACCAGGGGCCAGACACTTCTCTCTAATAACCAGCCGTCAGACACTTCTCTCTAATTACCAGGGGTCAGACACTTCTCACTAATTACCAGCCGTCAGACACTTCTCTCTAATTACCAGGGGTCAGACACTTCCCTCTAATTACCAGTTGGTCAGACACTTCTCACTAATTACCAGAGAGGGGGGTCAGACACTTCTCTCTAATTACCAGGGTCAGACACTTCTCGCTAATTACCAGGGGTCAGACACTTCTCACTAAGTACCAGCCGTCAGACACTTCTCTCTAATTACCAGGGGTCAGACACATCTCTCTAATTACCAGGGGTCAGACACTTCTCACTCAATACCAAGGTACAGATAGTTCCCTCGAATTACCAGGGGTCAGACAATTCTCTCTAATTACCAGGGGCCAGACACTTCTCACTAATTACCAGGGGTGAGACACTTCCCTCTAATTACCAGGGGTCAGACACTTCCCTCTAATTACCAAGAGTCAGACACTTCTCTCTAATTACCAGGGTCCACACACTTCCCTCTAATTACCATGGGTCAGACACTTATCACTAATTACCAGGGGCTAGACACTTCTCTCTAATTACCAGCCGTCAGACACTTCTCTCTAATTACCAGGGGTCAGACACTTCTCACTAATTACCAGCCGTCAGACACTTCTCTCTAATTACCAGGGGTCAGACACTTCCCTCTAATTACCAGCGGTCAGACACTTCCCTCTAATTACCAGGGGTCAGACACTTCTCTCATATTACCAGGTGCCAGACACTTCCCTCTAATTACCATGCGTCAAACACTTCTCACTAATTACCAGCGGCCAGACACTTCTCTCTAATTACCAGCCGTCAGTCACTTCTCTCTAATTACCAGGGGTCAGACACTTCTCACTAATTACCAGCCGTCAGACACTTCTCTCTAATTACCAGGGGTCAGACATTTACCTCTAATTACCAGGGGTCAGACACTTCTCACTAATTACCAGCCGTCAGACACTTCTCTCTAATTACCAGGGGTCAGACACATCTCTCTAATTACCAGGGGTCAGACACTTCTCACTAATTACCAGTGGTCAGACACTTCTCTCTCATTACCAGGGGTCGGACACTTCTCTCTAATTACCAGGGGTCAGACACTTCTCTGTAATTACCAGGGGTCAGACACTTCCCTCTCATTACCAGGGGTCAGACACTTCCCTCTAATTACCAGGGGTCAGACATTTCTCACTAATTAACAGGGGTCAGACACTTCTCTCGAATTACCAGGGGTCAGACACTTCCCTCCAATTAACCGGGGTCAGACACTTCCCTCTAATTACCAGGGGTCAGAAACTTCACTCTAATTTCCAGGGGTCAGACACTTCTCTCTAATTACCAGGGGTCAGACACTTCCCTCTAATTACCAGGGGTCAGACATTTCTCTCTCATTACCAGGGGTCAGACACTTCTCGCTAATTACCAGGGGCCAGACACTTCTCTCTAATTACCAGGGGTCAGACACTTCTCTCTAATTACCAGGGGTCAGACACTTCCCTCTAATTACCAGTGGTCAGACACTTCTCTCTCATTACCCGGGGTCAGACACTTCTCACTAATTACCCGGGGTCAGACACTTCCCTCTAATTACCAGGGGTCAGACACTTCTCACTAATTACCAGGGGTCAGACACTTCTCACTAATTACCAGGGGTCAGACACTTCTCACTAATTACCAGGGGTCAGACACTTCTCACTAATTACAAGGGGTCAGCCACTTCCCTCTAATTACCAGGGGTCAGACACTTCCCTCTTATTACCAAGGGTCAGACACTTCCCTCTAATTACCAGGGGTCAGACACTTCTCTCTAATTACCAGGTGCCAGACACTTCCCTCTAATTACCATGCGTCAAACACTTCTCACTAATTACCAGCGGCCAGACACTTCTCTCTAATTACCAGCCGTCAGACACTTCTCTCTAATTACCAGGGGTCAGACACTTCTCACTAATTACCAGCCGTCAGACACTTCTCTCTAATTACGAGGGGTCAGACACTTCTCACTCAATTCCAAGGTACAGATAGTTCCCTCGAATTACCAGGGGTCAGACAATTCTCTCTAATTACCAGGGGCCAGACACTTCTCACTAATTACCAGGGGTGAGACACTTCCCTCTAATTACCAGGGGTCAGACACTTCCCTCTCATTACCAGGGGTCAGACACTTCTCTCTAATTACCAGGGTCCAGACACTTCCCTCTAATTACCATGGGTCAGACACTTATCACTAATTACCAGGGGCTGGACACTTCTCACTAATTACGAGCCGTCAGACACTTCTCTCTAATTACCAGGGGTCAGACACTTCTCACTAATTACCAGCCGTCAGACACTTCTCTCTAATTACCAGGGGTCAGACACTTCCCTCTAATTACCAGCGGTCAGACACTTCCCTCTAATTACCAGGGGTCAGACACTTCTCTCATATTACCAGGTGCCAGACACTTCCCTCTAATTACCATGCGTCAAACACTTCTCACTAATTACCAGCGGCCAGACACTTCTCTCTAATTACCAGCCGTCAGACACTTCTCTCTAATTACCAGGGGTCAGACACTTCTCAATAATTACCAGCCGTCAGACACTTCTCTCTAATTACCAGGGGTCAGACATTTCCCTCTAATTACCAGGGGTCAGACACTTCTCACTGATTACCAGAGAGGGGGGTCAGACACTTCTCTCTAATTACCAGGGGTCAGACATTTCTCACTAATTACCAGCCGTCAGACACTTCTCTCTAATTACCAGGGGTCAGACACATCTCTCTAATTAACAGGGGTCAGACACTTCTCACTAATTACCAGCCGTCAGACACTTCTCTCTAATTACCAGGGGTCAGACACATCTCTCTAATTACCAGGGATCAGACACTTCTCACTAATTACCAGTGGTCAGACACTTCTCTCTCATTACCAGGGGTCGGACACTTCTCTCTAATTACCAGGGGTCAGACACTTCTCTGTAATTACCAGGGGTCAGACACTTCCCTCTCATGACCAGGGGTCAGACACTTCCCTCTAATTACCAGGGGTCAGACATTTCTCACTAATTACCAGGGGTCAGACACTTCTCTCGAATTACCAGGGGTCAGACACTTCCCTCCAATTAACCGGGGTCAGACACTTCCCTCTAATTACCAGGGGTCAGACACTTCTCTCCAATTTCCAGGGGTCAGACACTTCTCTCTAATTACCAGGGGTCAGACACTTCCCTCCAATTACCAGGGGTCAGACACTTCTCTCTCATTACCAGGGGTCAGACACTTCTCGCTAATTACCAGGGGCCAGACACTTCTCTCTAATTACCAGGGGTCAGACACTTCCCTCTAATTACCAGTGGTCAGACACTTCTCTCTCATTACCCGGGGTCAGACACTTCTCACTAATTACCCGGGGTCAGACACTTCCCTCTAATTACCAGGGGTCAGACACTTCTCACTAATTACCAGGGGTCAGACACTTCTCTCTAATTACCAGGGGTCAGACACTACTCTCTAATTACCAGGGGGCAGACACTTCCCTCTAATTACCAGGGGTCAGACACTTCTCACTCAATACCAAGGTACAGATAGTTCCCTCGAATTACCAGGGGTCAGACAATTCTCTCTAATTACCAGGGGCCAGACACTTCCCTCTAATTACCAGGGGTCAGACACTTCCCTCTAATTACCAGGGGTCAGACACTTCCCTCTAATTACCAGGGGTCAGACACTTCTCTCTAATTACCAGGTGCCAGACACTTCCCTCTAATTACCATGCGTCAAACACTTCTCACTAATTACCAGCGGCCAGACACTTCTCTCTAATTACCAGCCGTCAGACACTTCTCTCTAATTACCAGGGGTCAGACACTTCTCACTAATTACCAGCCGTCAGACACTTCTCTCTAATTACCAGGGGTCAGACACTTCCCTCTAATTACCAGGGGTCAGACACTTCTCACTAATTACCAGAGAGGGGGGTCAGACACTTCTCTCTAATTACCAGGGGTCAGACATTTCTCACTAATTACCAGCCGTCAGACACTTCTCTCTAATTACCAGGGGTCAGACACTTCTCTCTAATTACCAGGGGTCAGACACTTCTCACTAATTACCAGCCGTCAGACACTTCTCTCTAATTACCAGGGGTCAGACACATCTCTCTAATTACCAGGGGTCAGACACTTCTCACTCAATACCAAGGTACAGAGAGTTCCCTCGAATTACCAGGGGTCAGACAATTCTCTCTAATTACCAGGGGCCAGACACTTCTCACTAATTACCAGGGGTGAGAACTTCCCTCTAATTACCAGGGGTCAGACACTTCCCTCTAATTACCAGGGGTCAGACACTTCTCTCTAATTACCAGGGGCCAGACACTTCCCTCTAATTACCATGGGTCAGACACTTCTCACTAATTACCAGGGGCCAGACACTTCTCTCTAATTACCAGCCGTCAGACACTTCTCTCTAATTACCAGGGGTCAGACACTTCTCACTAATTACCAGCCGTCAGACACTTCTCTCTAATTACCAGGGGTCAGACACTTCCCTCTAATTACCAGGGGTCAGACACTTCCCTCTAATTACCAGGGGTCAGACACTTCTCACATATTATCAGGTGCCAGACACTTCCCTCTAATTACCATGCGTCAAACACATCTCACTAATTCCCAGCGGCCAGACACTTCTCTCTAAATACCAGCCGTCAGACACTTCTCTCTAATTACCAGGGGTCAGACACTTCTCACTAATTACCAGCCGTCAGACACTTCTCTCTAATTACCAGGGGTCAGACACTTCCCTCTAATTACCAGGGGTCAGACACTTCTCACTAATTACCAGAGAGGGGGGTCAGACACTTCTCTCTAATTACCAGGGGTCAGACATTTCTCACTAATTACCAGCCGTCAGACACTTCTCTCTAATTACCAGCCGTCAGACACTTCTCTCTAATTACCAGGGGTCAGACACTTCCCTCTAATTACCAGGGGTCATACACTTCCCTCTAATTACCAGGGGTCAGACACTTCTCTCATATTATCAGGTGCCAGACACTTCCCTCTAATTACCATGCTTCAAACACATCTCACTAATTCCCAGCGGCCAGACACTTCTCTCTAAATACCAGCCGTCAGACACTTCTCTCTAATTACCAGGGGTCAGACACTTCTCACTAATTACCAGCCGTCAGACACTTCTCTCTAATTACCAGGGGTCAGACACTTCCCTCTAATTACCAGGGGTCAGACACTTCTCACTAATTACCAGAGAGGGGGGTCAGACATTTCTCTCTAATTACCAGGGGTCAGACATTTCTCACTAATTACCAGCCGTCAGACACTTCTCTCTAATTACCAGGGGTCAGACACTTCTCTCTAATTACCAGGGGTCAGACACTTCCCTCTAATTAGCAGTGGTCAGACACTTCACTCTCATTACCAGGGGTCAGACACTTCTCTCTAATTACCAGGTGCCAGACACTTCCCTCTAATTACCATGAGTCAAACAGTTCTCACTAATTACCAGGGATCAGACACTTCTCTCTAATAACCAGGGGTCAGACACTTCCCTCCAATTAACCGGGGTCAGACACTTCTCTCTAATTACCAGGGGTCAGACACTTCTCTCTAATTACCAGGGGTCAGACACTTCTCTCTAATTACCAGGGGTCAGACACTTCCCTCTAATTACCAGTGGTCAGACACTTCTCTCTCATTACCCGGGGTCAGACACTTCTCACTAATTACCCGGGGTCAGACACTTCCCTCTAATTACCAGGGGTCAGACACTTCTCACTAATTACCAGGGGTCAGACACTTCTCTCTAATTACCAGGGGTCAGACACTACTCTCTAATTACCAGGGGGCAGACACTTCCCTCTAATTACCAGGGGTCAGACACTTCTCACTCAATACCAAAGTACAGATAGTTCCCTCGAATTACCAGGGGTCAGACAATTCTCTCTAATTACCAGGGGCCAGACACTTCTCACTAATTACCAGGTGTGAGACACTTCCCTCTAATTACCAGGGGTCAGACACTTCTCTCTAATTACCAGAGGCCAGACACTTCCGTCTAATTACCATGGGTCAGACACTTCTCACTAATTACCAGGGGCCAGACACTTCTCTAATTACCAGCCGTCAGACACTTCTCTCTAATTACCAGGGGTCAGACACTTCTCACTAATTACCAGGGGTCAGACACTACTCTCTAATTACCAGGGGTCAGACACTTCCCTCTAATTACCAGGGGTCAGACACTTCTCTCTAATTACCAGGGGTCAGACACTTCTCACTAATTACCAGCCGTCAGACACTTCTCTCTAATTACCAGGGGTCAGACACTTCCCTCTAATTACCAGGGGTCAGACACTTCTCACTAATTACCAGAGAGGGGGGTCAGACACTTCTCTCTAATTACCAGGGGTCAGACATTTCTCACTAATTACCAGCCGTCAGACACTTCTCTCTAATTACCAGGGGTCAGACACATCTCTCTAATTACCAGGGGTCAGACACTTCTCACTAATTACCAGCCGTCAGACACTTCTCTCTAATTACCAGCGGTCAGACACATCTCTCTAATTACCAGGGGTCAGACACTTCTCACTCAATACCAAGGTACAGATAGTTCCCTCGAATTACCAGGGGTCAGACAATTCTCTCTAATTACCAGGGGCCAGACACTTCTCACTAATTACCAGGGGTGAGACACTTCACTCTAATTACCAGGGGTCAGACACTTCCCTCTAATTACCAGGGGTCAGACACTTCTCTCTAATTACCAGGGGCCAGACACTTCCCTCTAATTACCATGGGTCAGACAATTCTCACTAATTACCAGGGGCCAGACACTTCTCTCTAATTACCAGCCGTCAGACACTTCTCTCTAATTACCAGGGGTCAGACACTTCTCACTAATTACCAGCCGTCAGACACTTCTCTCTAATTACCAGGGGTCAGACACTTCCCTCTAATTACCAGGGGTCAGACACTTCCCTCTAATTACCAGGGGTCAGACACTTCTCTCTAATTACCAGGTGCCAGACACTTCCCTCTAATTACCATGCGTCAAACACTTCTCACTAATTACCAGCGGCCAGGCACTTCTCTCTAATTACCAGCCGTCAGACACTTCTCTCTAATTACCAGGGGTCAGACACTTCTCACTAATTACCAGCCGTCAGACACTTCTCTCTAATTACCAGGGGTCATACACTTCCCTCTAATTACCAGGGGTCAGACACTTCTCACTAATTACAAGAGAGGGGGGTCAGACACTTCTCTCTAATTACCAGGGGTCAGACATTTCTCACTAATTACCAGCCGTCAGACACTTCTCTCTAATTACCAGGGGTCAGACACCTCTCTCTAATTACCAGGGGTCAGACACTTCTCACTCAATACCAAGGTACAGAGAGTTCCCTCGAATTACCAGGGGTCAGACAATTCTCTCTAATTACCAGGGGCCAGACACTTCTCACTAATTACCAGGGGTGAGAAACTTCCCTCTAATTACCAGGGGTCAGACACTTCCCTCTAATTACCAGGGGTCAGACACTTCTCTCTAATTACCAGGGGCCAGACACTTCCCTCTAATTACCATGGGTCAGACACTTCTCACTAATTACCAGGGGCCAGACACTTCTCTCTAATTACCAGCCGTCAGACACTTCTCTCTAATTACCAGGGGTCAGACACTTCTCACTAATTACCAGCCGTCAGACACTTCTCTCTAATTACCAGGGGTCAGACACTTCCCTCTAATTACCAGGGGTCAGACACTTCCCTCTAATTACCAGGGGTCAGACACTTCCCTCATATTACCAGGTGCCAGACACTTCCCTCTAATTACCATGCGTCAAACACTTCTCACTAATTACCAGCGGCCAGACACTTCTCTCTAATTACCAGCCGTCAGACACTTCTCTCTAATTACCAGGGGTCAGACACTTCTCACTAATTACCAGGGGTCAGACACTACTCTCTAATTACCAGGGGTCAGACACTTCCCTCTAATTACCAGGGGTCAGACACTTCCCTCTAATTACCAGGGGTCAGACACTTCTCTCATATTACCAGGTGCCAGACACTTCCCTCTAATTACCATGCGTCAAACACTTCTCACTAATTACCAGCGGCCAGACACTTCTCTCTAATTACCAGCCGTCAGACACTTCTCTCCAATTACCAGGCGTCAGACACTTCTCACTAATTACCAGCCGTCAGACACTTCTCTCTAATTACCAGGGGTCAGACACTTTCCTCTAATTACCAGGGGTCAGACACTTCTCACTAATTACCAGAGAGGGGGGTCAGACACTTCTCTCTAATTACCAGGGGTCAGATATTTCTCACTAATTACCAGCCGTCAGACACTTCTCTCTAATTACCAGGGGTCAGACACTTTCCTCTAATTACCAGGGGTCAGACACTTCTCACTAATTACCAGAGAGGGGGGTCAGACACTTCTCTCTAATTACCAGGGGTCAGATATTTCTCACTAATTACCAGCCGTCAGACACTTCTCTCCAATTACCAGGGGTCAGACACTTCTCACTAATTACCAGCCGTCAGACACTTCTCTCTAATTACCAGGGGTCAGACACTTTCCTCTAATTACCAGGGGTCAGACACTTCTCACTAATTACCAGAGAGGGGGGTCAGACACTTCTCTCTAATTACCAGGGGTCAGATATTTCTCACTAATTACCAGCCGTCAGACACTTCTCACTAATTACCAGCCGTCAGACACTTCTCTCTAATTACCAGTGGTCAGACACTTCTCTCTCATTACCCGGGGTCAGACACTTCTCACTAATTACCCGGGGTCAGACACTTCCCTCTAATTACCAGGGGTCAGACACTTCTCACTAATTACCAGGGGTCAGACACTTCTCTCTAATTACCAGGGGTCAGACACTACTCTCTAATTACCAGGGGGCAGACACTTCCCTCTAATTACCAGGGGTCAGACACTTCTCACTCAATACCAAGGTACAGATAGTTCCCTCGACATTACCAGGGGTCAGACAATTCTCTCTAATTACCAGGGGCCAGACACTTCTCACTAATTACCAGGGGTGAGACACTTCCCTCTAATTACCAGGGGTCAGACACTTCTCTCTAATTACCAGGGGCCAGACACTTCCCTCTAATTACCATGGGTCAGACACTTCTCACTAATTACCAGGGGCCAGACACTTCACTCTAATTACCAGCCGTCAGATACTTCTCTCTAATTACCAGGGGTCAGACACTTCTCACTAATTACCAGGGGTCAGACACTACTCTCTAATTACCAGGGGTCAGATACTTCTCTCTAATTACCAGATGCCAGACACTTCCCTCTAATTACCATGCGTCAAACACTTCTCACTAATTACCAGCGGCCAGACACTTCTCTCTAATTACCAGCCGTCAGACACTTCTCTCTAATTACCAGGGGTCAGACACTTCTCACTAATTACCAGCCGTCAGACACTTCTCTCTAATTACCAGGGGTCAGACATTTCCCTCTAATTACCAGGGGTCAGACACTTCTCACTAATTACCAGAGAGGGGGGTCAGACACTTCTCTCTAATTACCAGGGGTCAGACATTTCTCACTAATTACCAGCCGTCAGACACTTCTCTCTAATTACCAGGGGTCAGACACTTCCCTCTAATTACCATGGGTCAGACACTTCTCAGTAATTACCAGGGGCCAGACACTTCTCTCTAATTACCAGCCGTCAGACACTTCTCTCTAATTACCAGGGGTCAGACACTTCCCTCTAATTACCAGGGGTCAGACACTTCCCTCTAATTACCAGGGGTCAGACACTTCTCTCATATTACCAGGTGCCAGACACTTCCCTCTAATTACCATGCGTCAAATACTTCTCACTAATTACCAGCGGCCAGACACTTCTCTCTAATTACCAGCCGTCAGACACTTCTCTCTAATTACCAGGGGTCAGACACTTCTCACTAATTACCAGCCGTCAGACACTTCTCTCTAATTACCAGGGGTCAGACACTTCCCTCTAATTACCAGGGGTCAGACACTTCTCACTAATTACCAGAGAAGGGGGTCAGACACTTCTCTCTAATTACCAGGGATCAGACATTTCTCACTAATTACCAGCCGTCAGACACTTCTCTCTAATTACAAGGGGTCAGACTCTTCTCTCTAATTACCAGGGGTCAGACACTTCTCACTAATTACCAGCCGTCAGACACTTCTCTCTAATTACCAGGGGTCAGACACTTCCCTCTAATTACCAGTGGTCAGACACTTCTCTCTCATTACCAGGGGCCAGACACTTCTCTCTAATGACCAGGGGTCAGACACTTCTCTGTAATTACCAGGGGTCAGACACTTCCCTCTCATTACCAGGGGTCAGACACTTCTATCTAATTACCAGGGGTCAGACACTTCTCACTAATTACCAGGGGTCAGACACTTCTCTCTAATTACCAGGGGTCAGACACTTCCCTCCAATTAACCGGGGTCAGACACTTCTCTCTAATTACCAGGGGTCAGACACTTCCCTCTAATTACCAGGGGTCAGACACTTCTCTCTCATTACCAGGGGTCAGACACTTCTCGCTAATTACCAGGGGCCAGACACTTCTCTCTACTTACCAGGGGTCAGACACTTCTCTCTAATTACCAGGGGTCAGACACTTCCCTCTAATTACCAGTGGTCAGACACTTCTCTCTCATTACCCGGGTTCAGACACTTCTCACTAATTACCCGGGGTCAGACACTTCCCTCTAATTACCAGGGGTCAGACACTTCTCACTAATTACCAGGGGTCAGACACTACTCTCTAATTACCAGGGGGCAGACACTTCCCTCTAATTACCAGTGGTCAGACACTTCTCTCTCATCACCAGGGGTCAGACACTTCTCTCTAATTACCAGGGGTCAGACACTTCTCTGTAATTACCAGGGGTCAGACACTTCCCTGTAATTACCAGGGGTCAGACACTTCTCACTAATTACCCGGGGTCAGACACTTCTCTCTAATTACCAGATGCCAGACACTTCCCTCTAATTACCATGCGTCAAACTCTTCTCACTAATTACCAGCGGCCAGACACTTCTCTCTAATTACCAGCCGTCAGACACTTCTCTCTAATTACCAGGGGTCAGACACTTCTCACTAATTACCAGCCGTCAGACACTTCTCTCTAATTACCAGGGGTCAGACACTTCCCTCTAATTACCATGGGTCAGACACTTCTCACTAATTACCAGGGGCCAGACACTTCTCTCTAATTACCAGCCGTCAGACACTTCTCTCTAATTACCAGGGGTCAGACACTTCCCTCTAATTACCAGGGGTCAGACACTTCCCTCTAATTACCAGGGGTCAGACACTTCTCTCATATTACCAGGTGCCAGACACTTCCCTCTAATTACCATGCGTCAAACACTTCTCACTAATTACCAGCGGCCAGACACTTCTCTCTAATTACCAGCCGTCAGACACTTCTCTCTAATTACCAGGGGTCAGACACTTCTCACTAATTACCAGCCGTCAGACACTTCTCTCTAATTACCAGGGGTCAGACACTTCCCTCTAATTACCAGGGGTCAGACACTTCTCACTAATTACCAGAGAAGGGGGTCAGACACTTCTCTCTAATTACCAGGGATCAGACATTTCTCACTAATTACCAGCCGTCAGACACTTCTCTCTAATTACCAGGGGTCAGACACTTCTCTCTAATTACCAGGGGTCAGACACTTCTCACCAATTACCAGCCGTCAGACACTTCTCTCTAATTACCAGGGGTCAGACACATCTCTCTAATTACCAGGGGTCAGACACTTCCCTCTAATTACCAGTGGTCAGACACTTCTCTCTCATTACCAGGGGCCAGACACTTCTCTTTAATGACCAGGGGTCAGACACTTCTCTGTAATTACCAGGGGTCAGACACTTCCCTCTCATTACCAGGGGTCAGACACTTCCCTCTAATTACCAGGGGTCAGACACTTCTCACTAATTACCAGGGGTCAGACACTTCTCTCTAATTACCAGGGGTCAGACACTTCCCTCCAATTAACCGGGGTCAGACACTTCTCTCTAATTACCAGGGGTCAGACACTTCTCTCTAATTACCAGGGGTCAGACACTTCTCTCTAATTACCAGGGGTCAGACACTTCCCTCTAATTACCAGGGGTCAGACACTTCTCTCTCATTACCAGGGGTCAGACACTTCTCGCTAATTACCAGGGGCCAGACACTTCTCTCTACTTACCAGGGGTCAGACACTTCTCTCTAATTACCAGGGGTCAGACACTTCCCTCTAATTACTAGTGGTCAGACACTTCTCTCTCATTACCCGGGGTCAGACACTTCTCACTAATTACCCGGGGTCAGACACTTCCCTCTAATTACCAGGGGTCAGACACTTCTCACTAATTACCAGGGGTCAGACACTACTCTCTAATTACCAGGGGGCAGACACTTCCCTCTAATTACCAGTGGTCAGACACTTCTCTCTCATCACCAGGGGTCAGACACTTCTCTCTAATTACCAGGGGTCAGACACTTCTCTGTAATTACCAGGGGTCAGACACTTCCCTGTAATTACCAGGGGTCAGACACTTCTCACTAATTACCCGGGGTCAGACACTTCTCACGAATTACCCGGGGTCAGACACTTCCCTCTAATTACCAGGGGTCAGACACTTCTCACTAATTACCAGGGGTCAGACACTTCTCTCTAATTACCAGGGGTCAGACACTACTCTCTAATTACCAGGGGGCAGACACTTCCCTCTAATTACCAGGGGTCAGACACTTCTCACTCAATACCAAGGGTCAGATAGTTCCCTCGAATTACCAGGGGTCAGACAATTCTCTCTAATTACCAGGGGCCAGACACTTCTCACTAATTACCAGTGGTAAGACACTTCCCTCTAATTACCAGGGGTCATACACTTCCCTCTAATTACCAGGGGTCAGACACTTCTCTCTAATTACCAGGGGCCAGACACTTCCCTCTAATTACCATGGGTCAGACACTTCTCACTAATTACCAGGGGCCAGACACTTCTCTCTAATTACCAGCCGTCAGACACTTCTCTCTAATTACCAGGGGTCAGACACTTCTCACTAATTACCAGCCGTCAGACACTTCTCTCTAATTACCAGGGGTCAGACACTTCCCTCTAATTACCAGGGGTCAGACACTTCTCACTAATTACCAGAGAGGGGGGTCAGACACTTCTCTCTAATTACCAGGGGTCAGACACTTCTCACTAATTACCAGCCGTCAGACACTTCTCTCTAATTACCAGGGGTCAGACACTTCTCTCGAATTACCAGGGGTCAGACACTTCCCTCTAATTACCAGTGGTCAGACACATCTCTCTAATTACCAGGAGTCAGACACTTCTCTGTAATTACCAGGGGTCAGACACTTCTCTCTAATTACCAGCGGTCAGACACTTCTCACTAATTATCAGCCGTCAGACACTTCTCTCTAATTACCAGGAGTCAGACACATCTCTCGAATTACCAGGGGCCAGACACTTCCCTCTAATTACGATGTGTCAGACACGTCTCACTAATTACCAGGGGCCAGACACTTCTCTCTAATTACCAGCCGTCAGACACTTCTCTCTAATTACCAGGGGTCAGACACTTCTCACTAATTACCAGCCGTCAGACACTTCCCTCTCATTACCAAGGGTCAGATAGTTCCCTCTAATTACCAGGGGTCAGACACTTCTCTCGAATTACCAGGGGCCAGACACTTCTCACTAATTACCAGGGGTCAGACACTTCTCTCTAATTACCAGCAGTCAGACACTTCTCTGTAATTACCAGGGGTCAGACACTTCTCACTAATTACCAGCCGTCAGACACTTCTCTCTAATTACCAGGGGTCAGACACTTCCCTCTAATTACCAGGGGTCAGGCACTTCTCACTAATTACCAGAGAGGGGGGTCAGACACTTCCCTCTAATTACCAGGGGTCAGACACTTCTCTCTAATTACCAGGGGTCAGACACTTTCCTCTAATTACCAGGGGTCAGACACTTCTCTCTCAATACCATGGGTCAGATAGTTCCCTCTAATTACCAGGGGTCAGACATTTCTCTCTAATTACCAGGGGCCAGACACTTCTCACTAATTACCAGGGGTCAGACACTTCTCTCTAATTACCAGCCGTCAGACACTTCTCTCAAATTACCAGGGGCCAGACACTTCCCTCTAATTACCATGTGTCAGACACGTCTCACTAATTACCAGCCGTCAGACACTTCTCTCTCATTACCAAGGGTCAGATAGTTCCCTCTAATTACCAGGGGTCAGGCACTTCTCTCGAATTACCAGGGGCCAGACACTTCTCACTAATTACCAGCCGTCAGACACTTCTCTCTAATTACCAGCCGTCAGACACTTCTCTGTAATTACCAGGGGTCAGACACTTCTCACTAATTACCAGCCGTCAGACACTTCTCTCTAATTACCAGGGGTCAGACACTTCTCACTAATTAACAGGGGTCAGACACTTCTCACTAATTACCCGGGGTCAGACACTTCCCTCTAATTACCAGTGGTCAGACACTTCTCACTAATTACCAGGGGTCAGACACTTCTCTCTAATTACCAGGGGTCAGACACTTCTCTCTAATTACCAGGGGACAGACACTTCCCTCTAATTACCAGGGGTCAGACACTTCTCTCTCAATACCAAGGGTCAGATAGTTCCCTCGAATTACCAGGGGACAGACAATTCTCTCTAATTACCAGGGGCCAGACACTTCTCACTACTTACCATGGGTCAGACACTTCCCTCTAATTACCAGGGGTCAGACACGTCTCTCTAATTACCAGGGGCCAGACACTTCCCTCTAATTACCATGGGTCAGACACTCCTCACTAATTACCAGGGGCCAGACACTTCTCTCTAATTACCAGCCGTCAGACACTTCTCTCTAATTACCAGGGGTCAGACACTTCTCACTAATTACCAGCCGTCAGACACTTCTCTCTCATTACCAAGGGTCAGATAGTTCCCTCTAATTACCAGGGGTCAGACACTTCTCTCGAATTACCAGGGGCCAGACACTTCTCACTAATTACCAGGGGTCAGACACTTCTCTCTAATTACCAGGGGTCAGACACTTCTCTCTAATTACCAGGGGTCAGACACTTCTCACTAATTACCAGCCGTCAGACACTTCTCTCTAATTACCAGGGGTCAGACACTTCCCTCTAATTACCAGGGGTCAGACACTTCCCTCTAATTACCAGAGAGGGGGGTCAGACACTTCTCTCTAATTACCAGGGGTCAGACACTTCTCACTAATTACCTGCCGTCAGACACTTCTCTCTAATTACCAGGGGTCAGACACTTCCCTCTAATTACCAGTGGTCAGACACTTCTCTCTCATTACCAGGGGTCAGACACTTCTCTCTAATTACCAGGGGTCAGACACTTCCCTCTAATTACCAGGGGTCAGACACTTCCCTCTAATTACCAGGCGTCAGACACTTCTCACTAATTACCAGGGGTCAGACACTTCTCTCTAATTACCAGGGGTCAGACACTTCCCTCCAATTAACCGGGGTCAGACACTTCTCTCTAATTACCAGGGGTCAGACACTTCCCTCTCATTACCAGGGGTCAGACACTTCTCACTAATTACCAGGGGTCAGACACTTCTCTCTAATTACCAGGGGTCAGACACTTCTCTCTAATTACCAGGGGTCAGACACTTCTTTCTAATTACCAGGGGTCAGACACTTCTCATCTATTACCAGCCGTCAGACACTTCTCTCTAATTACCATAGTCTGACACATCTCTCTAATTACCAGAGGTCAGACACTTCCCTCTAATTACCAGTGGTCAGACACTTCCCTCAAATTACCAGGGGTCAGACACTTCTCACTAATTACCAGGGGTCAGACACTTCTCTCTAATTACCAGGGGTCAGACACTTCTCTCTGATTACCAGGGGTCAGACACTTCTCTCTCATTACCAGGGGCCAGACACTTCTCTCTAATTACCAGGGGTCAGACACTTCTCTCTAATTACCAGGGGTCAGACACTGCCCTCTAATTACCAGTGGTCAGACACTTCTCACTAATTACCCGGGGTCAGACACTTCCCTCTAATTACCAGGGGTCAGACACTTCTCACTAATTACCAGGGATCAGACACTTCTCTCTAATTACCAGGGGTCAGACACTACTCTCTAATTACCAGGGGGCAGACACTTCCCTCTAATTACCAGGGGTCAGACACTTCTCACTCAATACCAAGGTACAGATAGTTCCCTCGAATTACCAGGGGTCAGACAATTCTCTCTAATTACCAGGGGCCAGAAACTTCTCACTAATTACCAGGGGTGAGACACTTCCCTCTAATTACCAGGGGTCAGACACTTCTCTCTAATTACCAGGGGCCAGACACTTCCCTCTAATTACCATGGGTCAGACTCTTCTCACTAATTACCAGGGGCCAGACACTTCTCTCTAATTACCAGCCGTCAGACACTTCTCTCTAATTACCAGGGGTCAGACACTTCTCACTAATTACCAGCCGTCAGACACTTCTCTCTAATTACCAGGGGTCAGACACTTCCCTCTCATTACCAGGGGTCAGACACTTCTCACTAATTACCAGGGGTCAGACACTTCTCTCTAATTACCAGGGTCCAGACACTTCTCTGTAATTAACAGGGGTCAGACACTTCCCTCTAATTACCAGGGGTCAGACTCTTCTCACTAATTACCAGGGGTCAGACACTTCTCTCTAATTACCCGGGGTCAGACACTTCTCACTAATTACCCGAGTCAGACACTTCCCTCTAATTACCAGGGGTCAGACACTACTCTCTAATTACCAGGGGTCAGACACTTCCCTCTAATTACCAGGGGTCAGACACTTCTCACTCAATACCAAGGGTCAGATAGTTCCCTCGAATTACCAGGGGTCAGGCAATTCTCTCTAATTACCAGGGGCCAGACACTTCTCACTAATTACCAGGGGTGAGACACTTCCCTCTAATTACCAGGGGTCAGACACTTCCCTCTAATTACCAGGGGTCAGACACTTCTCTCTAATTACCAGGGGCCAGACACTTCCCTCTAATTACCAGGGGTCAGACACTTCTCACTAATTACCAGCCGGCAGACACTTCTCACTAATTACCAGCGGCCAGACACTTCTCTCTAATTACCAGCCGTCAGACACATCTCTCTAATTACCAGGGGTCAGACACTTCTCACTAATTACCAGCCATCAGACACTTCTCTCTAATTACCAGGGGTCAGACACTTCCCTCTAATTACCAGGGGTCAGACACTTCTCACTAATTACCAGAGAGGGGGGTCAGACACTTCTCTCTAATTACCAGGGGTCAGACACTTCTCGCTAATTACCAGGGGTCAGACACTTCTTTCTAATTACCAGGGGTCAGACACTTCTCATCTATTACCAGCCGTCAGACACTTCTCTCTAATTACCAGGGGTCTGACACATCTCTCTAATTACCAGAGGTCAGACACTTCCCTCTAATTACCAGTGGTCAGACACTTCTCTATCATTACCAGGGGTAAGACACTTCTCTCTAATTACCAGGGGTCAGACACTTCTCTGTAATTACCAGGGGTCAGACACTTCCCTCTAATTACCAGGGGTCAGACACTTCTCACTAATTACCAGGGGTCAGACACTTCTCTCTAATTACCAGGGGTCAGACACTTCCCTCCAATTAACCGGGGTCAGACACTTGCCTCTAATTACCAGCGGTCAGACACTTCTCTCAAATTACCAGGGGTCAGACACTATTCTCTAATTACCAGGGGTCAGACACTTCTCTCTCATTACCAGGGGTCAGACACTTCTCTCTAATTACCAGGGGCCAGACACTTCTCTCTAATTACCAGGGGTCAGACACTTCTCTCTAATTAACAGGGGTCAGACACTTCCCTCTAATTACCAGTGGTCAGACACTTCTCTCTCATTACCACGGTTCAGACACTTCTCTCTAATTACCAGGGGTCAGACACTTCTCTGTAATTACCAGGGGTCAGACACTTCCCTCTAATTACCCGGGGTCAGACACTTCTCACTAATTACCCGGGGTCAGACACTTCCCTCTAATTACCAGGGGTCAGACACTTCTCACTAATTACCAGGGGTCAGACACTTCTCTCAAATTACCAGGGGTCAGACACTACTCACTAATTACCAGGGGGCAGAAACTTCCCTCTAATTACCAGGGGTCAGACACTTCTCACTCATTACCAAGGGTCAGATAGTTCCCTCGAATTACCAGGGGTCAGACAATTCTCTCTAATTACCAGGGGCCAGACACTTCTCACTAATTACCAGGGGTAAGACACTTCCCTCTAATTACCATGGGTCAGACACTTCCCTCCAATTACCAGGGGCCAGACACTTCCCTCTAATTACCATGGGTCAGACACTTCTCACTAATTACCAGGGGTCAGACAATTCTCTCTAATTACCAGGGGCCAGACACTTCTCACTAATTACCAGGGGTAAGACACTTCCCTCTAATTACCAGGGGTCAGACACTTCTCTCTAATTACCAGGGGCCAGACACTTCCCTCTAATTACCATGGGTCAGACACTTCTCACTAATTACCAGGGGCCAGACACTTCTCTCTAATTACCAGCTGTCAGACACTTCTCTCTAATTAACAGGGGTCAGACACATCTCACTAATTACCAGCCGTCAGACACTTCCCTCTAATTACCAGGGGTCAGATACTTCCCTCTAATTACCAGGGGTCAGACACTTCCCTCTAATTACCAGGGGTCAGACACTTCTCTCTAATTACCAGGGGCCAGACACTTCCCTCTAATTACCATGCGTCAAACACTTCTCACTAATTACCAGCGGCCAGACACTTCTCTCTAATTACCAGCCATCAGACACTTCTCTCTAATTACCAGGGGCCAGACACTTCTCACTAATTACCAGGGGTCAGACACTTCTCACTAATTACCAGCCGTCAGACACTTCTCTCTAATTACCAGGGGTCAGACACTTCCCTCGAATTACCAGGGGTCAGACACTTCTCACTAATTACCAGAGAGGGGGGTCAGACACTTATCTCTAATTACCAGGGGTCAGACACTTCTCACTAATTACCAGCCATCAGACACTTCTCTCTAATTACCAGGGGTCAGACACTTCCCTCTAATTACCAGGGGTCAGACACTTCTCTCTAATTACCAGGGGTCAGACACTTCCCTCTAATTACCAGGTGTCAGACACTTCTCTCTCAATACCAAGGGTCAGATAGTTCCCTCTAATTACCAGGGGTCAGACACTTCTCTCTAATTACCAGGGGCCAGACACTTCTCACTAATTACCAGGGGTCAGACACTTCTCTCTAATTACCAGCCGTCAGACACTTCTCTCTAATTACCAGGAGTCAGACACTTCTCTCTAATTACCAGGGGTCAGACACTTCCCTCTAATTACCAGTGGTCAGACACTTCTCTCTCATTACCAGCGGTCAGACACTTCTCTCTAATTACCAGGGATCAGACACTTCTCTGTAATTACCAGGGGTCAGACACTTGCCTCTAATTACCAGGGGTCAGACACTTCTCACTAATTACCAGGGGTCAGACACTTCTCTCTAATTACCCGGGGTCAGACACTTCTCACTAATTACCCGGGGTCAGACACTTCCCTCTAATTACCAGGGGTCAGACACTTCTCACTAATTACCAGGGGTCAGACACTTCTCACTAATTACCAGGGGGCAGACACTTCTCTCTAATTACCAGGGGTCAGACACTTCTCTCTCATTTCCAGGGGTCAGACACTTCTCTCGAATTACCAGTGGCCAGACACTTCCCTCTAATTACCATGCGTCAGACACTTCTCACTAATTACCAGGGGCCAGACACTTCTCTCTAATTACCAGCCGTCAGACACTTCTGTCTAATTACCAGGGGTCAGACACTTCTCACCAATTACCAGCCGTCAGACACTTCTCTCTCATTACCAAGTGTCAGATAGTTCCCTCGAATTACCAGGGGTCAGACACTTCTCTCGAATTACCAGGGGCCAGACACTTCTCACTAATTACCAGGGGTCAGACACTTCTCACTAATTACCAGCCGTCAGACACTTCTCTCTAATTACCAGGGGTCAGACACTTCCCTCGAATTACCAGGGGTCAGACACTTCTCACTAATTACCAGAGAGGGGGGTCAGACATTTATCTCTAATTACCAGGGGTCAGACACTTCTCACTAATTACCAGCCGTCAGACACTTCTCTCTAATTAGCAGGGGTCAGACACTTCCCTCTAATTACCAGGGGTCAGACACTTCTCTCTAATTACCAGGGGTCAGACACTTCCCTCTAATTACCAGGGGTCAGACACTTCTCTCTCAATACCAAGGGTCAGGTAGTTCCCTCTAATTACCAGGGGTCAGACACTTCTCTCTAATTACCAGGGGCCAGACACTTCTCACTAATTACCAGGGGTCAGACACTTCTCTCTAATTACCAGCCGTCAGACACTTCCCTCTAATTACCAGGAGTCAGACACTTCTCTCTAATTACCAGGGGTCAGACACTTCCCTCTAATTACCAGTGGTCAGACACTTCTCTCACATTACCAGCGGTCAGACACTTCTCTCTAATTACCAGGGGTCAGACACTTCCCTCTAATTACCAGGGGTCAGACACTTCTCACTAATTACCCGGGGTCAGACACTTCCCTCTAATTACCAGGGGTCAGACACTTCTCACTAATTACCAGGGGTCAGACACTTCTCACTAATTACCAGGGGGCAGACACTTCTCACTAATTACCAGGGGCCAGACACTTCTCTCTAATTACCAGCTGTCAGACACTTCTCTCTAATTACCAGCTGTCAGACACTTCTCTCTAATTACCAGGGGTCAGACACATCTCACTAATTACCAGCCGTCAGACACTTCCCTCTAATTACCAGGGGTCAGATACTTCCCTCTAATTACCAGGGGTCAGACACTTCCCTCTAATTACCAGGGGTCAGACACTTCTCTCTAATTACCAGGGGCCAGACACTTCCCTCTAATTACCATGCGTCAAACATTTCTCACTAATTACCAGCGGCCAGACACTTCTCTCTAATTACCAGCCATCAGACACTTCTCTCTAATTACCAGGGGCCAGACACTTCTCACTAATTACCAGGGGTCAGACACTTCTCACTAATTACCAGCCGTCAGACACTTCTCTCTAATTACCAGGGGTCAGACACTTCCCTCGAATTACCAGGGGTCAGACACTTCTCACTAATTACCAGAGAGGGGGGTCAGACACTTATCTCTAATTACCAGGGGTCAGACACTTCTCACTAATTACCAGCCATCAGACACTTCTCTCTAATTACCAGGGGTCAGACACTTCCCTCTAATTACCAGGGGTCAGACACTTCTCTCTAATTACCAGGGGTCAGACACTTCCCTCTAATTACCAGGTGTCAGACACTTCTCTCTCAATACCAAGGGTCAGATAGTTCCCTCTAATTACCAGGGGTCAGACACTTCTCTCTAATTACCAGGGGCCAGACACTTCTCACTAATTACCAGGGGTCAGACACTTCTCTCTAATTACCAGCCGTCAGACACTTCTCTCTAATTACCAGGAGTCAGACACTTCTCTCTAATTACCAGGGGTCAGACACTTCCCTCTAATTACCAGTGGTCAGACACTTGTCTCTCATTACCAGCGGTCAGACACTTCTCTCTAATTACCAGGGATCAGACACTTCTCTGTAATTACCAGGGGTCAGACACTTGCCTCTAATTACCAGGGGTCAGACACTTCTCACTAATTACCAGGGGTCAGACACTTCTCTCTAATTACCCGGGGTCAGACACTTCTCACTAATTACCCGGGGTCAGACACTTCCCTCTAATTACCAGGGGTCAGACACTTCTCACTAATTACCAGGGGTCAGACACTTCTCACTAATTACCAGGGGGCAGACACTTCTCTCTAATTACCAGGGGTCAGACACTTCTCTCTCATTTCCAGGGGTCAGACACTTCTCTCGAATTACCAGTGGCCAGACACTTCCCTCTAATTACCATGCGTCAGACACTTCTCACTAATTACCAGGGGCCAGACACTTCTCTCTAATTACCAGCCGTCAGACACTTCTGTCTAATTACCAGGGGTCAGACACTTCTCACCAATTACCAGCCGTCAGACACTTCTCTCTCATTACCAAGTGTCAGATAGTTCCCTCGAATTACCAGGGGTCAGACACTTCTCTCGAATTACCAGGGGCCAGACACTTCTCACTAATTACCAGGGGTCAGACACTTCTCACTAATTACCAGCCGTCAGACACTTCTCTCTAATTACCAGGGGTCAGACACTTCCCTCGAATTACCAGGGGTCAGACACTTCTCACTAATTACCAGAGAGGGGGGTCAGACATTTATCTCTAATTACCAGGGGTCAGACACTTCTGACTAATTACCAGCCGTCAGACACTTCTCTCTAATTAGCAGGGGTCAGACACTTCCCTCTAATTACCAGGGGTCAGACACTTCTCTCTAATTACCAGGGGTCAGACACTTCCCTCTAATTACCAGGGGTCAGACACTTCTCTCTCAATACCAAGGGTCAGGTAGTTCCCTCTAATTACCAGGGGTCAGACACTTCTCTCTAATTACCAGGGGCCAGACACTTCTCACTAATTACCAGGGGTCAGACACTTCTCTCTAATTACCAGCCGTCAGACACTTCCCTCTAATTACCAGGAGTCAGACACTTCTCTCTAATTACCAGGGGTCAGACACTTCCCTCTAATTACCAGTGGTCAGACACTTCTCTCACATTACCAGCGGTCAGACACTTCTCTCTAATTACCAGGGGTCAGACACTTCCCTCTAATTACCAGGGGTCAGACACTTCTCACTAATTACCCGGGGTCAGACACTTCCCTCTAATTACCAGGGGTCAGACACTTCTCACTAATTACCAGGGGTCAGACACTTCTCACTAATTACCAGGGGGCAGACACTTCCCTCTAATTACCAGGGGTCAGACACTTCTCTCTCAATACCAAGGGTCAGATAGTTCCCTCGAATTACCAGGGGTCAGACACTTCTCTCTCAATACCAAGGGTCAGATAGTTCCCTCGAATTACCAGGGGTCAGACAATTCTCTCTAATTACCAGGGGCCAGACACTTCTCACGAATTACCAGGGGTGAGACACTTCTCTCTAATTACCAGGGGTCAGATACTTCCCTCTAATTACCAGGGGTCAGACACTTCTCTCTAATTACCAGGGGCCAGACACTTCCCTCTAATTACCATGGGTCAGACACTTCTCACTAATTACCAGGGGTCAGACACTTCTCACTAATTACCAGGGGGCAGACACTTCCCTCTAATTACCAGGGGTCAGACACTTCTCTCTCAATACCAAGGGTCAGATAGTTCCCTGGAATTACCAGGGGTCAGACAATTCTCTCTAATTACCAGGGGCCAGACACTTCTCACGAATTACCAGGGGTGAGACACTTCCCTCTAATTACCAGGGGTCAGATACTTCCCTCTAATTACCAGGGGTAAGACACTTCTCTCTAATTACCAGGGGTCAGACACTTCCCTCTAATTACCATGGGTCAGACACTTCTCACTAATTACCAGGGGCCAGACACTTCTCTCTAATTACCAGCCGTCAGACACTTCTCTCTAATTACCAGGGGTCAGACACTTCCCTCTAATTACCAGTGGTCAGACACTTCTCTCTCATTACCAGCGGTCAGACACTTCTCTCTAATTACCAGGGGTCAGACACTTCTCTCGAATTACCAGGGGCCAGACACTTCTCACTAATTACCCGGGGTCAGACACTTCTCTCTAATTACCAGCCGTCAGACACTTCTCTCTAATTACCAGGGGTCAGACACTTCTCACTAATTACCAGCCGTCAGACACTTCTCTCTAATTACCAGGGGTCAGACACTTCCCTCTAATTACCAGGCGTCATTCACTTCTCACTAATTACCAGAGAGGGGGGTCAGACACTTCTCTCTAATTACCAGGGGTCAGAAACTTCCCTCAAATTACCAGTGGTCAGACACTTCTCTCTCATTACCAGGGGTCAGACACCTCTCTCTAATTACCAGGGGTCAGACACTTCTCTGTAATTACCAGGGGTCAGACACTTCTCTCTAATTACCAGGGGCCAGACACTTCTCACTAATTACCAGGTGTCAGACACTTCTCTCTAATTACCAGCCGTCAGACACTTCTCTCTAATTCCCAGTGGTCAGACACTTCTCTCTCATTACCAGCGGTCAGACAATTCTCTCTAATTACCAGGGGTCAGACACTTCTCTGTAATTACCAGGGGTCAGACACTTCCCTCTGATTGCCAGGGGTCAGACACTTCTCACTAATTACCAGGGGTCAGACACTTCTCTCTAATTACCCAGGGTCAGACACTTCTCACTAATTACCCGGGGTCAGACACTTCCCTCTAATTACCAGGGGTCAGACACTTCTCACAATTACCAGGGGTCAGACACTTCTCTCTAATTACCAGGGGTCAGACACTTCTCTCTAATTACCAGGGGGCAGACACTTCCCTCTAATTACCAGGGGTCAGACACTTCTCTATCAATACCAAGGGTCAGATAGTTCCCTCGAATTACCAAGGGTCAGACAATTCTCTCTAATTACCAGGGGCCAGACACTTCTCACTAATTACCAGGGGTGAGACACTTCCCTCTAATTACCAGGGGTCAGACACTTCCCTCTAATTACCAGGGGTCAGACACTTCTCTCTAATTACCAGAGGCCAGACACTTCCCTCTATTTACCATGGGTCAGACACTTCTCACTAATTACCAGGGGCCAGACACTTCTCTCTAATTACCAGCCGTCAGACACTTCTCTCTAATTACCAGGGGTCAGACACTTCCCTCTAATTACCAGTGGTCAGACACTTCTCTCTCATTACCAGGGGTCAGACACTTCTCTCTAATTACCAGGGGTCAGACACTTCCCTCTAATTACCAGGGGTCAGACACTTCCCTCTAATTACCAGGCGTCAGACACTTCTCACTAATTACCAGGGGTCAGACACTTCTCTCTAATTACCAGGGGTCAGACACTTCCCTCCAATTAACCGGGGTCAGACACTTCTCTCTAATTACCAGGGGTCAGACACTTCCCTCTCATTACCAGGGGTCAGACACTTCTCACTAATTACCAGGGGTCAGACACTTCTCTCTAATTACCAGGGGTCAGACACTTCTCTCTCATTACCAGGGGTCAGACACTTCTCTCTAATTACCAGGGGCCAGACACTTCTCTCTAATTACCAGGGGTCAGACACTTATCTCTAATTACCAGGGGTCAGACACTTCTCACTAATTACCAGCCATCAGACACTTCTCTCTAATTACCAGGGGTCAGACACTTCCCTCTAATTACCAGGGGTCAGACACTTCTCTCTAATTACCAGGGGTCAGACACTTCCCTCTAATTACCAGGTGTCAGACACTTCTCTCTCAATACCAAGGGTCAGATAGTTCCCTCTAATTACCAGGGGTCAGACACTTCTCTCTAATTACCAGGGGCCAGACACTTCTCACTAATTACCAGGGGTCAGACACTTCTCTCTAATTACCAGCCGTCAGACACTTCTCTCTAATTACCAGGAGTCAGACACTTCTCTCTAATTACCAGGGGTCAGACACTTCCCTCTAATTACCAGTGGTCAGACACTTCTCTCTCATTACCAGCGGTCAGACACTTCTCTCTAATTACCAGGGATCAGACACTTCTCTGTAATTACCAGGGGTCAGACACTTGCCTCTAATTACCAGGGGTCAGACACTTCTCACTAATTACCAGGGGTCAGACACTTCTCTCTAATTACCCGGGGTCAGACACTTCTCACTAATTACCCGGGGTCAGACACTTCCCTCTAATTACCAGGGGTCAGACACTTCTCACTAATTACCAGGGGTCAGACACTTCTCACTAATTACCAGGGGGCAGACACTTCTCTCTAATTACCAGGGGTCAGACACTTCTCTCTCATTTCCAGGGGTCAGACACTTCTCTCGAATTACCAGTGGCCAGACACTTCCCTCTAATTACCATGCGTCAGACACTTCTCACTAATTACCAGGGGCCAGACACTTCTCTCTAATTACCAGCCGTCAGACACTTCTGTCTAATTACCAGGGGTCAGACACTTCTCACCAATTACCAGCCGTCAGACACTTCTCTCTCATTACCAAGTGTCAGATAGTTCCCTCGAATTACCAGGGGTCAGACACTTCTCTCGAATTACCAGGGGCCAGACACTTCTCACTAATTACCAGGGGTCAGACACTTCTCACTAATTACCAGCCGTCAGACACTTCTCTCTAATTACCAGGGGTCAGACACTTCCCTCGAATTACCAGGGGTCAGACACTTCTCACTAATTACCAGAGAGGGGGGTCAGACATTTATCTCTAATTACCAGGGGTCAGACACTTCTCACTAATTACCAGCCGTCAGACACTTCTCTCTAATTAGCAGGGGTCAGACACTTCCCTCTAATTACCAGGGGTCAGACACTTCTCTCTAATTACCAGGGGTCAGACACTTCCCTCTAATTACCAGGGGTCAGACACTTCTCTCTCAATACCAAGGGTCAGGTAGTTCCCTCTAATTACCAGGGGTCAGACACTTCTCTCTAATTACCAGGGGCCAGACACTTCTCACTAATTACCAGGGGTCAGACACTTCTCTCTAATTACCAGCCGTCAGACACTTCCCTCTAATTACCAGGAGTCAGACACTTCTCTCTAATTACCAGGGGTCAGACACTTCCCTCTAATTACCAGTGGTCAGACACTTCTCTCACATTACCAGCGGTCAGACACTTCTCTCTAATTACCAGGGGTCAGACACTTCCCTCTAATTACCAGGGGTCAGACACTTCTCACTAATTACCCGGGGTCAGACACTTCCCTCTAATTACCAGGGGTCAGACACTTCTCACTAATTACCAGGGGTCAGACACTTCTCACTAATTACCAGGGGGCAGACACTTCTCACTAATTACCAGGGGCCAGACACTTCTCTCTAATTACCAGCTGTCAGACACTTCTCTCTAATTACCAGCTGTCAGACACTTCTCTCTAATTACCAGGGGTCAGACACATCTCACTAATTACCAGCCGTCAGACACTTCCCTCTAATTACCAGGGGTCAGATACTTCCCTCTAATTACCAGGGGTCAGACACTTCCCTCTAATTACCAGGGGTCAGACACTTCTCTCTAATTACCAGGGGCCAGACACTTCCCTCTAATTACCATGCGTCAAACATTTCTCACTAATTACCAGCGGCCAGACACTTCTCTCTAATTACCAGCCATCAGACACTTCTCTCTAATTACCAGGGGCCAGACACTTCTCACTAATTACCAGGGGTCAGACACTTCTCACTAATTACCAGCCGTCAGACACTTCTCTCTAATTACCAGGGGTCAGACACTTCCCTCGAATTACCAGGGGTCAGACACTTCTCACTAATTACCAGAGAGGGGGGTCAGACACTTATCTCTAATTACCAGGGGTCAGACACTTCTCACTAATTACCAGCCATCAGACACTTCTCTCTAATTACCAGGGGTCAGACACTTCCCTCTAATTACCAGGGGTCAGACACTTCTCTCTAATTACCAGGGGTCAGACACTTCCCTCTAATTACCAGGTGTCAGACACTTCTCTCTCAATACCAAGGGTCAGATAGTTCCCTCTAATTACCAGGGGTCAGACACTTCTCTCTAATTACCAGGGGCCAGACACTTCTCACTAATTACCAGGGGTCAGACACTTCTCTCTAATTACCAGCCGTCAGACACTTCTCTCTAATTACCAGGAGTCAGACACTTCTCTCTAATTACCAGGGGTCAGACACTTCCCTCTAATTACCAGTGGTCAGACACTTGTCTCTCATTACCAGCGGTCAGACACTTCTCTCTAATTACCAGGGATCAGACACTTCTCTGTAATTACCAGGGGTCAGACACTTGCCTCTAATTACCAGGGGTCAGACACTTCTCACTAATTACCAGGGGTCAGACACTTCTCTCTAATTACCCGGGGTCAGACACTTCTCACTAATTACCCGGGGTCAGACACTTCCCTCTAATTACCAGGGGTCAGACACTTCTCACTAATTACCAGGGGTCAGACACTTCTCACTAATTACCAGGGGGCAGACACTTCTCTCTAATTACCAGGGGTCAGACACTTCTCTCTCATTTCCAGGGGTCAGACACTTCTCTCGAATTACCAGTGGCCAGACACTTCCCTCTAATTACCATGCGTCAGACACTTCTCACTAATTACCAGGGGCCAGACACTTCTCTCTAATTACCAGCCGTCAGACACTTCTGTCTAATTACCAGGGGTCAGACACTTCTCACCAATTACCAGCCGTCAGACACTTCTCTCTCATTACCAAGTGTCAGATAGTTCCCTCGAATTACCAGGGGTCAGACACTTCTCTCGAATTACCAGGGGCCAGACACTTCTCACTAATTACCAGGGGTCAGACACTTCTCACTAATTACCAGCCGTCAGACACTTCTCTCTAATTACCAGGGGTCAGACACTTCCCTCGAATTACCAGGGGTCAGACACTTCTCACTAATTACCAGAGAGGGGGGTCAGACATTTATCTCTAATTACCAGGGGTCAGACACTTCTGACTAATTACCAGCCGTCAGACACTTCTCTCTAATTAGCAGGGGTCAGACACTTCCCTCTAATTACCAGGGGTCAGACACTTCTCTCTAATTACCAGGGGTCAGACACTTCCCTCTAATTACCAGGGGTCAGACACTTCTCTCTCAATACCAAGGGTCAGGTAGTTCCCTCTAATTACCAGGGGTCAGACACTTCTCTCTAATTACCAGGGGCCAGACACTTCTCACTAATTACCAGGGGTCAGACACTTCTCTCTAATTACCAGCCGTCAGACACTTCCCTCTAATTACCAGGAGTCAGACACTTCTCTCTAATTACCAGGGGTCAGACACTTCCCTCTAATTACCAGTGGTCAGACACTTCTCTCACATTACCAGCGGTCAGACACTTCTCTCTAATTACCAGGGGTCAGACACTTCCCTCTAATTACCAGGGGTC
Organism: Pristiophorus japonicus; assembly: GCF_044704955.1. Lineage (NCBI taxonomy): Eukaryota > Metazoa > Chordata > Chondrichthyes > Pristiophoridae > Pristiophorus > Pristiophorus japonicus. Next base: position 131,437,443 of record NC_091988.1, read on the forward strand.
AGACACTTCTCACTAATTACCCGGGGTCAGACACTTCCCTCTAATTACCAGGGGTCAGACACTTCTCACTAATTACCAGGGGTCAGACACTTCTCACTAATTACCAGGGGGCAGACACTTCCCTCTAATTACCAGGGGTCAGACACTTCTCTCTCAATACCAAGGGTCAGATAGTTCCCTCGAATTACCAGGGGTCAGACACTTCTCTCTCAATACCAAGGGTCAGATAGTTCCCTCGAATTACCAGGGGTCAGACAATTCTCTCTAATTACCAGGGGCCAGACACTTCTCACGAATTACCAGGGGTGAGACACTTCTCTCTAATTACCAGGGGTCAGATACTTCCCTCTAATTACCAGGGGTCAGACACTTCTCTCTAATTACCAGGGGCCAGACACTTCCCTCTAATTACCATGGGTCAGACACTTCTCACTAATTACCAGGGGTCAGACACTTCTCACTAATTACCAGGGGGCAGACACTTCCCTCTAATTACCAGGGGTCAGACACTTCTCTCTCAATACCAAGGGTCAGATAGTTCCCTGGAATTACCAGGGGTCAGACAATTCTCTCTAATTACCAGGGGCCAGACACTTCTCACGAATTACCAGGGGTGAGACACTTCCCTCTAATTACCAGGGGTCAGATACTTCCCTCTAATTACCAGGGGTAAGACACTTCTCTCTAATTACCAGGGGTCAGACACTTCCCTCTAATTACCATGGGTCAGACACTTCTCACTAATTACCAGGGGCCAGACACTTCTCTCTAATTACCAGCCGTCAGACACTTCTCTCTAATTACCAGGGGTCAGACACTTCCCTCTAATTACCAGTGGTCAGACACTTCTCTCTCATTACCAGCGGTCAGACACTTCTCTCTAATTACCAGGGGTCAGACACTTCTCTCGAATTACCAGGGGCCAGACACTTCTCACTAATTACCCGGGGTCAGACACTTCTCTCTAATTACCAGCCGTCAGACACTTCTCTCTAATTACCAGGGGTCAGACACTTCTCACTAATTACCAGCCGTCAGACACTTCTCTCTAATTACCAGGGGTCAGACACTTCCCTCTAATTACCAGGCGTCATTCACTTCTCACTAATTACCAGAGAGGGGGGTCAGACACTTCTCTCTAATTACCAGGGGTCAGAAACTTCCCTCAAATTACCAGTGGTCAGACACTTCTCTCTCATTACCAGGGGTCAGACACCTCTCTCTAATTACCAGGGGTCAGACACTTCTCTGTAATTACCAGGGGTCAGACACTTCTCTCTAATTACCAGGGGCCAGACACTTCTCACTAATTACCAGGTGTCAGACACTTCTCTCTAATTACCAGCCGTCAGACACTTCTCTCTAATTCCCAGTGGTCAGACACTTCTCTCTCATTACCAGCGGTCAGACAATTCTCTCTAATTACCAGGGGTCAGACACTTCTCTGTAATTACCAGGGGTCAGACACTTCCCTCTGATTGCCAGGGGTCAGACACTTCTCACTAATTACCAGGGGTCAGACACTTCTCTCTAATTACCCAGGGTCAGACACTTCTCACTAATTACCCGGGGTCAGACACTTCCCTCTAATTACCAGGGGTCAGACACTTCTCACAATTACCAGGGGTCAGACACTTCTCTCTAATTACCAGGGGTCAGACACTTCTCTCTAATTACCAGGGGGCAGACACTTCCCTCTAATTACCAGGGGTCAGACACTTCTCTATCAATACCAAGGGTCAGATAGTTCCCTCGAATTACCAAGGGTCAGACAATTCTCTCTAATTACCAGGGGCCAGACACTTCTCACTAATTACCAGGGGTGAGACACTTCCCTCTAATTACCAGGGGTCAGACACTTCCCTCTAATTACCAGGGGTCAGACACTTCTCTCTAATTACCAGAGGCCAGACACTTCCCTCTATTTACCATGGGTCAGACACTTCTCACTAATTACCAGGGGCCAGACACTTCTCTCTAATTACCAGCCGTCAGACACTTCTCTCTAATTACCAGGGGTCAGACACTTCCCTCTAATTACCAGTGGTCAGACACTTCTCTCTCATTACCAGGGGTCAGACACTTCTCTCTAATTACCAGGGGTCAGACACTTCCCTCTAATTACCAGGGGTCAGACACTTCCCTCTAATTACCAGGCGTCAGACACTTCTCACTAATTACCAGGGGTCAGACACTTCTCTCTAATTACCAGGGGTCAGACACTTCCCTCCAATTAACCGGGGTCAGACACTTCTCTCTAATTACCAGGGGTCAGACACTTCCCTCTCATTACCAGGGGTCAGACACTTCTCACTAATTACCAGGGGTCAGACACTTCTCTCTAATTACCAGGGGTCAGACACTTCTCTCTCATTACCAGGGGTCAGACACTTCTCTCTAATTACCAGGGGCCAGACACTTCTCTCTAATTACCAGGGGTCAGACACTTCTCTCTAATTACCAGGGGTCAGACACTGCCCTCTAATTACCAGGGGTCAGACACTTCTCTCTAATTACCAGGGGCCAGACACTTCTCTGTAATTAGCAGGGGTCAGACACTTCCCTCTAATTACCAGGGGTCAGACTCTTCTCACTAATTACCAGGGGTCAAACACTTCTCTCTAATTACCCGGGGTCAGACACTTCTCACTAATTACCCGGGGTCAGACACTTCCCTCTAATTACCAGGGGTCAGACACTACTCTCTAATTACCAGGGGTCAGACACTTCCCTCTAATTACCAGGGATCAGACACTTCTCACTCAATACCAAGGGTCAGATAGTTCCCTCGAATTACCAGGGGTCAGCCAATTCTCTCTAATTACCAGGGGCCAGACACTTCTCACTAATTACCAGGGGTGAGACACTTCCCTCTAATTACCAGGGGTCAGACACTTCTCACTAATTACCAGGGGGCAGACACTTCCCTCTAATTACCAGGGGTCAGACACTTCTCTCTAATTACCAGGGGTCAGACACTTCTCTCTCATTACCAGGGGTCAGACACTTCTCTCTAATTACCAGGGGCCAGACACTTCTCTCTAATTACCAGGGGTCAGACACTTCTCTCTAATTACCAGGGGTCAGACACTGCCCTCTAATTACCAGGGGTCAGACACTTCTCTCTAATTACCAGGGGCCAGACACTTCTCTGTAATTAACAGGGGTCAGACACTTCCCTCTAATTACCAGGGGTCAGACTCTTCTCACTAATTACCAGGGGTCAGACACTTCTCTCTAATTACCCGGGGTCAGACACTTCTCACTAATTACCCGGGGTCAGACACTTCCCTCTAATTACCAGGGGTCAGACACTACTCTCTAATTACCAGGGGTCAGACACTTCCCTCTAATTACCAGGGATCAGACACTTCTCACTCAATACCAAGGGTCAGATAGTTCCCTCGAATTACCAGGGGTCAGCCAATTCTCTCTAATTACCAGGGGCCAGACACTTCTCACTAATTACCAGGGGTGAGACACTTCCCTCTAATTACCAGGGGTCAGACACTTCTCACTAATTACCAGGGGGCAGACACTTCCCTCTAATTACCAGGGGTCAGACACTTCTCACTAATTACCAGAGAGGGGGGTCAGACATTTATCTCTAATTACCAGGGGTCAGACACTTCTCACTAATTACCAGCCGTCAGACACTTCTCTCTAATTAGCAGGGGTCAGACACTTCCCTCTAATTACCAGGGGTCAGACACTTCTCTCTAATTACCAGGGGTCAGACACTTCCCTCTAATTACCAGGGGTCAGACACTTCTCTCTCAATACCAAGGGTCAGGTAGTTCCCTCTAATTACCAGGGGTCAGACACTTCTCTCTAATTACCAGGGGCCAGACACTTCTCACTAATTACCAGGGGTCAGACACTTCTCTCTAATTACCAGCCGTCAGACACTTCCCTCTAATTACCAGGAGTCAGACACTTCTCTCTAATTACCAGGGGTCAGACACTTCCCTCTAATTACCAGTGGTCAGACACTTCTCTCACATTACCAGCGGTCAGACACTTCTCTCTAATTACCAGGGGTCAGACACTTCCCTCTAATTACCAGGGGTCAGACACTTCTCACTAATTACCCGGGGTCAGACACTTCCCTCTAATTACCAGGGGTCAGACACTTCTCACTAATTACCAGGGGTCAGACACTTCTCACTAATTACCAGGGGGCAGACACTTCCCTCTAATTACCAGGGGTCAGACACTTCTCTCTCAATACCAAGGGTCAGATAGTTCCCTCGAATTACCAGGGGTCAGACACTTCTCTCTCAATACCAAGGGTCAGATAGTTCCCTCGAATTACCAGGGGTCAGACAATTCTCTCTAATTACCAGGGGCCAGACACTTCTCACGAATTACCAGGGGTGAGACACTTCTCTCTAATTACCAGGGGTCAGATACTTCCCTCTAATTACCAGGGGTCAGACACTTCTCTCTAATTACCAGGGGCCAGACACTTCCCTCTAATTACCATGGGTCAGACACTTCCCACTAATTACCAGGGGTCAGACACTTCTCACTAATTACCAGGGGGCAGACACTTCCCTCTAATTACCAGGGGTCAGACACTTCTCTCTCAATACCAAGGGTCAGATAGTTCCCTGGAATTACCAGGGGTCAGACAATTCTCTCTAATTACCAGGGGCCAGACACTTCTCACGAATTACCAGGGGTGAGACACTTCCCTCTAATTACCAGGGGTCAGATACTTCCCTCTAATTACCAGGGGTAAGACACTTCTCTCTAATTACCAGGGGCCAGACACTTCCCTCTAATTACCATGGGTCAGACACTTCTCACTAATTACCAGGGGCCAGACACTTCTCTCTAATTACCAGCCGTCAGACACTTCTCTCTAATTACCAGGGGTCAGACACTTCCCTCTAATTACCAGTGGTCAGACACTTCTCTCTCATTACCAGCGGTCAGACACCTCTCTCTAATTACCAGGGGTCAGACACTTCTCTCGAATTACCAGGGGCCAGACACTTCTCACTAATTACCCGGGGTCAGACACTTCTCTCTAATTACCTGCCGTCAGACACTTCTCTCTAATTACCAGGGGTCAGACACTTCTCACTAATTACCAGCCGTCAGACACTTCTCTCTAATTACCAGGGGTCAGACACTTCCCTCTAATTACCAGGCGTCATTCACTTCTCACTAATTACCAGAGAGGGGGGTCAGACACTTCTCTCTAATTACCAGGGGTCAGAAACTTCCCTCTAATTACCAGTGGTCAGACACTTCTCTCTCATTACCAGGGGTCAGACACCTCTCTCTAATTACCAGGGGTCAGACACTTCTCTGTAATTACCAGGGGTCAGACACTTCTCTCTAATTACCAGGGGCCAGACACTTCTCACTAATTACCAGGTGTCAGACACTTCTCTCTAATTACCAGCCGTCAGACACTTCTCTCTAATTCCCAGTGGTCAGACACTTCTCTCTCATTACCAGCGGTCAGACAATTCTCTCTAATTACCAGGGGTCAGACACTTCTCTGTAATTACCAGGGGTCAGACACTTCCCTCTGATTGCCAGGGGTCAGACACATCTCACTAATTACCAGGGGTCAGACACTTCTCTCTAATTACCCAGGGTCAGACACTTCTCACTAATTACCCGGGGTCAGACACTTCCCTCTAATTACCAGGGGTCAGACACTTCTCACAATTACCAGGGGTCAGACACTTCTCTCTAATTACCAGGGGTCAGACACTTCTCTCTAATTACCAGGGGGCAGACACTTCCCTCTAATTACCAGGGGTCAGACACTTCTCTATCAATACCAAGGGTCAGATAGTTCCCTCGAATTACCAAGGGTCAGACAATTCTCTCTAATTACCAGGGGCCAGACACTTCTCACTAATTACCAGGGGTGAGACACTTCCCTCTAATTACCAGGGGTCAGACACTTCCCTCTAATTACCAGGGGTCAGACACTTCTCTCTAATTACCAGAGGCCAGACACTTCCCTCTATTTACCATGGGTCAGACACTTCTCACTAATTACCAGGGGCCAGACACTTCTCTCTAATTACCAGCCGTCAGACACTTCTCTCTAATTACCAGGGGTCAGACACTTCCCTCTAATTACCAGTGGTCAGACACTTCTCTCTCATTACCAGGGGTCAGACACTTCTCTCTAATTACCAGGGGTCAGACACTTCCCTCTAATTACCAGGGGTCAGACACTTCCCTCTAATTACCAGGCGTCAGACACTTCTCACTAATTACCAGGGGTCAGACACTTCTCTCTAATTACCAGGGGTCAGACACTTCCCTCCAATTAACCGGGGTCAGACACTTCTCTCTAATTACCAGGGGTCAGACACTTCCCTCTCATTACCAGGGGTCAGACACTTCTCACTAATTACCAGGGGTCAGACACTTCTCTCTAATTACCAGGGGTCAGACACTTCTCTCTCATTACCAGGGGTCAGACACTTCTCTCTAATTACCAGGGGCCAGACACTTCTCTCTAATTACCAGGGGTCAGACACTTCTCTCTAATTACCAGGGGTCAGACACTGCCCTCTAATTACCAGGGGTCAGACACTTCTCTCTAATTACCAGGGGCCAGACACTTCTCTGTAATTAACAGGGGTCAGACACTTCCCTCTAATTACCAGGGGTCAGACTCTTCTCACTAATTACCAGGGGTCAGACACTTCTCTCTAATTACCCGGGGTCAGACACTTCTCACTAATTACCCGGGGTCAGACTCTTCCCTCTAATTACCAGGGGTCAGACACTACTCTCTAATTACCAGGGGTCAGACACTTCCCTCTAATTACCAGGGATCAGACACTTCTCACTCAATACCAAGGGTCAGATAGTTCCCTCGAATTACCAGGGGTCAGCCAATTCTCTCTAATTACCAGGGGCCAGACACTTCTCACTAATTACCAGGGGTGAGACACTTCCCTCTAATTACCAGGGGTCAGACACTTCTCACTAATTACCAGGGGGCAGACACTTCCCTCTAATTACCAGGGGTCAGACACTTCTCACTAATTACCAGAGAGGGGGGTCAGACATTTATCTCTAATTACCAGGGGTCAGACACTTCTCACTAATTACCAGCCGTCAGACACTTCTCTCTAATTAGCAGGGGTCAGACACTTCCCTCTAATTACCAGGGGTCAGACAATTCTCTCTAATTACCAGGGGTCAGACACTTCTCTGTAATTACCAGGGGTCAGACACTTCCCTCTGATTGCCAGGGGTCAGACACATCTCACTAATTACCAGGGGTCAGACACTTCTCTCTAATTACCCAGGGTCAGACACTTCTCACTAATTACCCGGGGTCAGACACTTCCCTCTAATTACCAGGGGTCAGACACTTCTCACAATTACCAGGGGTCAGACACTTCTCTCTAATTACCAGTGGTCAGACACTTCTCTCTAATTACCAGGGGGCAGACACTTCCCTCTAATTACCAGGGGTCAGACACTTCTCTATCAATACCAAGGGTCAGATAGTTCCCTCGAATTACCAAGGGTCAGACAATTCTCTCTAATTACCAGGGGCCAGACACTTCTCACTAATTACCAGAGGTGAGACACTTCCCTCTAATTACCAGGGGTCAGACACTTCCCTCTAATTACCAGGGGTCAGACACTTCTCTCTAATTACCAGAGGCCAGACACTTCCCTCTATTTACCATGGGTCAGACACTTCTCACTAATTACCAGGGGCCAGACACTTCTCTCTAATTACCAGCCGTCAGACACTTCTCTCTAATTACCAGGGGTCAGACACTTCCCTCTAATTACCAGTGGTCAGACACTTCTCTCTCATTACCAGGGGTCAGACACTTCTCTCTAATTACCAGGGGTCAGACACTTCCCTCTAATTACCAGGGGTCAGACACTTCCCTCTAATTACCAGGCGTCAGACACTTCTCACTAATTACCAGGGGTCAGACACTTCTCTCTAATTACCAGGGGTCAGACACTTCCCTCCAATTAACCGGGGTCAGACACTTCTCTCTAATTACCAGGGGTCAGACACTTCCCTCTCATTACCAGGGGTCAGACACTTCTCACTAATTACCAGGGGTCAGACACTTCTCTCTAATTACCAGGGGTCAGACACTTCTCTCTCATTACCAGGGGTCAGACACTTCTCTCTAATTACCAGGGGCCAGACACTTCTCTCTAATTACCAGGGGTCAGACACTTCTCTCTAATTACCAGGGGTCAGACACTGCCCTCTAATTACCAGGGGTCAGACACTTCTCTCTAATTACCAGGGGCCAGACACTTCTCTGTAATTAACAGGGGTCAGACACTTCCCTCTAATTACCAGGGGTCAGACTCTTCTCACTAATTACCAGGGGTCAGACACTTCTCTCTAATTACCCGGGGTCAGACACTTCTCACTAATTACCCGGGGTCAGACACTTCCCTCTAATTACCAGGGGTCAGACACTACTCTCTAATTACCAGGGGTCAGACACTTCCCTCTAATTACCAGGGATCAGACACTTCTCACTCAATACCAAGGGTCAGATAGTTCCCTCGAATTACCAGGGGTCAGCCAATTCTCTCTAATTACCAGGGGCCAGACACTTCTCACTAATTACCAGGGGTGAGACACTTCCCTCTAATTACCAGGGGTCAGACACTTCTCACTAATTACCAGGGGGCAGACACTTCCCTCTAATTACCAGGGGTCAGACACTTCTCACTAATTACCAGAGAGGGGGGTCAGACATTTATCTCTAATTACCAGGGGTCAGACACTTCTCACTAATTACCAGCCGTCAGACACTTCTCTCTAATTAGCAGGGGTCAGACACTTCCCTCTAATTACCAGGGGTCAGACACTTCTCTCTAATTACCAGGGGTCAGACACTTCCCTCTAATTACCAGGGGTCAGACACTTCTCTCTCAATACCAAGGGTCAGGTAGTTCCCTCTAATTACCAGGGGTCAGACACTTCTCTCTAATTACCAGGGGCCAGACACTTCTCACTAATTACCAGGGGTCAGACACTTCTCTCTAATTACCAGCCGTCAGACACTTCCCTCTAATTACCAGGAGTCAGACACTTCTCTCTAATTACCAGGGGTCAGACACTTCCCTCTAATTACCAGTGGTCAGACACTTCTCTCACATTACCAGCGGTCAGACACTTCTCTCTAATTACCAGGGGTCAGACACTTCCCTCTAATTACCAGGGGTCAGACACTTCTCACTAATTACCCGGGGTCAGACACTTCCCTCTAATTACCAGGGGTCAGACACTTCTCACTAATTACCAGGGGTCAGACACTTCTCACTAATTACCAGGGGGCAGACACTTCCCTCTAATTACCAGGGGTCAGACACTTCTCTCTCAATACCAAGGGTCAAATAGTTCCCTCGAATTACCAGGGGTCAGACACTTCTCTCTCAATACCAAGGGTCAGATAGTTCCCTCGAATTACCAGGGGTCAGACAATTCTCTCTAATTACCAGGGGCCAGACACTTCTCACGAATTACCAGGGGTGAGACACTTCTCACTAATTACCAGGGGTCAGATACTTCCCTCTAATTACCAGGGGTCAGACACTGCTCTCTAATTACCAGGGGCCAGACACTTCCCTCTAATTACCATGGGTCAGACACTTCTCACTAATTACCAGGGGTCAGACACTTCTCACTAATTACCAGGGGGCAGACACTTCCCTCTAATTACCAGGGGTCAGACACTTCTCTCTCAATACCAAGGGTCAGATAGTTCCCTGGAATTACCAGGGGTCAGACAATTCTCTCTAATTACCAGGGGCCAGACACTTCTCATGAATTACCAGGGGTGAGACACTTCCCTCTAATTACCAGGGGTCAGATACTTCCCTCTAATTACCAGGGGTAAGACACTTCTCTCTAATTACCAGGGGCCAGACACTTCCCTCTAATTACCATGGGTCAGACACTTCTCACTAATTACCAGGGGCCAGACACTTCTCTCTAATTACCAGCCGTCAGACACTTCTCTCTAATTACCAGGGGTCAGACACTTCCCTCTAATTACCAGTGGTCAGACACTTCTCTCTCATTACCAGCGGTCAGACACTTCTCTCTAATTACCAGGGGTCAGACACTTCTCTCGAATTACCAGGGGCCAGACACTTCTCACTAATTACCCGGGGTCAGACACTTCTCTCTAATTACCAGCCGTCAGACACTTCTCTCTAATTACCAGGGGTCAGACACTTCTCACTAATTACCAGCCGTCAGACACTTCTCTCTAATTACCAGGGGTCAGACACTTCCCTCTAATTACCAGGCGTCATTCACTTCTCACTAATTACCAGAGAGGGGGGTCAGACACTTCTCTCTAATTACCAGGGGTCAGAAACTTCCCTCTAATTACCAGTGGTCAGACACTTCTCTCTCATTACCAGGGGTCAGACACCTCTCTCTAATTACCAGGGGTCAGACACTTCTCTGTAATTACCAGGGGTCAGACACTTCTCTCTAATTACCAGGGGCCAGACACTTCTCACTAATTACCAGGTGTCAGACACTTCTCTCTAATTACCAGCCGTCAGACACTTCTCTCTAATTCCCAGTGGTCAGACACTTCTCTCTCATTACCAGCGGTCAGACAATTCTCTCTAATTACCAGGGGTCAGACACTTCTCTGTAATTACCAGGGGTCAGACACTTCCCTCTGATTGCCAGGGGTCAGACACTTCTCACTAATTACCAGGGGTCAGACACTTCTCTCTAATTACCTAGGGTCAGACACTTCTCACTAATTACCCGGGGTCAGACACTTCCCTCTAATTACCAGGGGTCAGACACTTCTCACAATTACCAGGGGTCAGACACTTCTCTCTAATTACCAGGGGGCAGACACTTCCCTCTAATTACCAGGGGTCAGACACTTCTCTATCAATACCAAGGGTCAGATAGTTCCCTCGAATTACCAAGGGTCAGACAATTCTCTCTAATTACCAGGGGCCAGACACTTCTCACTAATTACCAGGGGTGAGACACTTCCCTCTAATTACCAGGGGTCAGACACTTCCCTCTAATTACCAGGGGTCAGACACTTCTCTCTAATTACCAGAGGCCAGACACTTCCCTCTATTTACCATGGGTCAGACACTTCTCACTAATTACCAGGGGCCAGACACTTCTCTCTAATTACCAGCCGTCAGACACTTCTCTCTAATTACCAGGGGTCAGACACTTCCCTCTAATTACCAGTGGTCAGACACTTCTCTCTCATTACCAGGGGTCAGACACTTCTCTCTAATTACCAGGGGTCAGACACTTCCCTCTAATTACCAGGGGTCAGACACTTCCCTCTAATTACCAGGCGTCAGACACTTCTCACTAATTACCAGGGGTCAGACACTTCTCTCTAATTACCAGGGGTCAGACACTTCCCTCCAATTAACCGGGGTCAGACACTTCTCTCTAATTACCAGGGGTCAGACACTTCCCTCTCATTACCAGGGGTCAGACACTTCTCACTAATTACCAGGGGTCAGACACTTCTCGCTAATTACCAGGGGTCAGACACTTCTCTCTCATTACCAGGGGTCAGACACTTCTCTCTAATTACCAGGGGCCAGACACTTCTCTCTAATTACCAGGGGTCAGACACTTCTCTCTAATTACCAGGGGTCAGACACTGCCCTCTAATTACCAGGGGTCAGACACTTCTCTCTAATTACCAGGGGCCAGACACTTCTCTGTAATTAACAGGGGTCAGACACTTCCCTCTAATTACCAGGGGTCAGACTCTTCTCACTAATTACCAGGGGTCAGACACTTCTCTCTAATTACCCGGGGTCAGACACTTCTCACTAATTACCCGGGGTCAGACACTTCCCTCTAATTACCAGGGGTCAGACACTACTCTCTAATTACCAGGGGTCAGACACTTCCCTCTAATTACCAGGGATCAGACACTTCTCACTCAATACCAAGGGTCAGATAGTTCCCTCGAATTACCAGGGGTCAGCCAATTCTCTCTAATTACCAGGGGCCAGACACTTCTCACTAATTACCAGGGGTGAGACACTTCCCTCTAATTACCAGGGGTCAGACACTTCTCACTAATTACCAGGGGGCAGACACTTCCCTCTAATTACCAGGGGTCAGACACTTCTCTCTCAATACCAAGGGTCAGATAGTTCCCTCGAATTACCAGGGGTCAGACAATTCTCTCTAATTACCAGGGGCCAGACACTTCTCACGAATTACCAGGGGTGAGACACTTCCCTCTAATTACCAGGGGTCAGACACTTCTCTCTAATTACCAGGAGTCAGACACTTCTCTTTAATTACCAGGGGTCAAACACTTCTCTCTAATTACCAGGGGTCAGACACTTCTCACTAATTACCAGCCGTCAGACACTTCTCTCTAATTACCAGGGGTCAGACACTTCTCTCTCATTACCAGGGGTCAGACACTTCTCTCGAATTACCAGGGGCCAGACACTTCCCTCTAATTACCATGCGTCAGACACTTCTCACTAATTACCAGGGGCCAGACACTTCTCTCTCATTACCAGCCGTCAGACACTTCTATCTAATTACCAGGGGTCAGACACTTCTCACTAATTACCAGCCGTCAGACACTTCTCTCTCATTACCAAGTGTCAGATAGTTCCCTCGAATTACCAGGGGTCAGACACTTCTCTCGAATTACCAGGGGCCAGACACTTCTCACTAATTACCAGGGGTCAGACACTTCTCACTAATTACCAGCCGTCAGACACTTCTCTCTAATTACCAGGGGTCAGACACTTCCCTCGAATTACCAGGGGTCAGACACTTCTCACTAATTACCAGAGAGGGGGGTCAGACATTTATCTCTAATTACCAGGGGTCAGACACTTCTCACTAATTACCAGCCGTCAGACACTTCTCTCTAATTAGCAGGGGTCAGACACTTCCCTCTAATTTCCAGGGGTCAGACACTTCTCTCTAATTACCAGGGGTCAGACACTTCCCTCTAATTACCAGGGGTCAGACACTTCTCTCTCAATACCAAGGGTCAGGTAGTTCCCTCTAATTACCAGGGGTCAGACACTTCTCTCTAATTACCAGGGGCCAGACACTTCTCACTAATTACCAGGGGTCAGACACTTCTCTCTAATTACCAGCCGTCAGACACTTCCCTCTAATTACCAGGAGTCAGACACTTCTCTCTAATTACCAGGGGTCAGACACTTCCCTCTAATTACCAGTGGTCAGACACTTCTCTCACATTACCAGCGGTCAGACACTTCTCTCTAATTACCAGGGGTCAGACACTTCCCTCTAATTACCAGGGGTCAGACACTTCTCACTAATTACCCGGGGTCAGACACTTCCCTCTAATTACCAGGGGTAAGACACTTCTCACTAATTACCAGGGGTCAGACACTTCTCACTAATTACCAGGGGGCAGACACTTCCCTCTAATTACCAGGGGTCAGACACTTCTCTCTCAATACCAAGGGTCAGATAGTTCCCTCGAATTAACAGGGGTCAGACATTTCTCTCTCAATACCAAGGGTCAGATAGTTCCCTCGAATTACCAGGGGTCAGACAATTCTCTCTAATTACCAGGGGCCAGACACTTCTCACGAATTACCAGGGGTGAGACACTTCTCTCTAATTACCAGGGGTCAGATACTTCCCTCTAATTACCAGGGGTGAGACACTTCCCTCTAATTACCAGGGGTCAGATACTTCCCTCTAATTACCAGGGGTAAGACACTTCTCTCTAATTACCAGGGGCCAGACACTTCCCTCTAATTACCATGGGTCAGACACTTCTCACTAATTACCAGGGGCCAGACACTTCTCTCTAATTACCAGCCGTCAGACACTTCTCTCTAATTACCAGGGGTCAGACACTTCCCTCTAATTACCAGTGGTCAGACACTTCTCTCTCATTACCAGCGGTCAGACACTTCTCTCTAATTACCAGGGGTCAGACACTTCTCTCGAATTACCAGGGGCCAGACACTTCTCACTAATTACCAGGGGTCAGACACTTCTCTCTAATTACCAGCCGTCAGACACTTCTCTCTAATTACCAGGGGTCAGACACTTCTCACTAATTACCAGCCGTCAGACACTTCTCTCTAATTACCAGGGGTCAGACACTTCCCTCTAATTACCACGGGTCAGACACTTCTCACTAATTACCAGAGAGGGGGGGTCAGACACTTCTCTCTAATTACCAGGGGTCAGACACTTCTCACTAATTACCAGCCGTCAGACACTTCTCTCTAATTACCAGGGGTCAGACACTTCCCTCTAATTACCAGGCGTCATTCACTTCTCACTAATTACCAGAGAGGGGGGTCAGACACTTCTCTCTAATTACCAGGGGTCAGAAACTTCCCTCTAATTACCAGTGGTCAGACACTTCTCTCTCATTACCAGGGGTCAGACACCTCTCTCTAATTACCAGGGGTCAGACACTTCTCTGTAATTACCAGGGGTCAGACAATTCTCTCTAATTACCAGGGGCCAGACACTTCTCACTAATTACCAGCCGTCAGACACTTCTCTCTAATTACCAGGGGTCAGACACGTCTCTCTAATTACCAGGGGTCAGACACTTCCCTCTAATTACCAGTGGTCAGACACTTCTCTCTCATTACCAGCGGTCAGACAATTCTCTCTAATTACCAGGGGTCAGACACTTCTCTGTAATTACCAGGGGTCAGACACTTCCCTCTGATTGCCAGGGGTCAGACACTTCTCACTAATTACCAGGGGTCAGACACTTCTCTCTAATTACCCAGGGTCAGACACTTCTCACTAATTACCCGGGGTCAGACACTTCCCTCTAATTACCAGGGGTCAGACACTTCTCACAATTACCAGGGGTCAGACACTTCTCTCTAATTACCAGGGGTCAGACACTTCTCTCTAATTACCAGGGGGCAGACACTTCCCTCTAATTACCAGGGGTCAGACACTTCTCTATCAATACCAAGGGTCAGATAGTTCCCTCGAATTACCAAGGGTCAGACAATTCTCTCTAATTACCAGGGGCCAGACACTTCTCACTAATTACCAGGGGTGAGACACTTCCCTCTAATTACCAGGGGTCAGACACTTCCCTCTAATTACCAGGGGTCAGACACTTCTCTCTAATTACCAGAGGCCAGACACTTCCCTCTATTTACCATGGGTCAGACACTTCTCACTAATTACCAGGGGCCAGACACTTCTCTCTAATTACCAGCCGTCAGACACTTCTCTCTAATTACCAGGGGTCAGACACTTCCCTCTAATTACCAGGGGTCAGACACTTCTCTCTCATTACCAGGGGTCAGACACTTCTCTCTAATTACCAGGGGTCAGACACTTCCCTCTAATTACCAGGGGTCAGACACTTCCCTCTAATTACCAGGCGTCAGACACTTCTCACTAATTACCAGGGGTCAGACACTTCTCTCTAATTACCAGGGGTCAGACACTTCCCTCCAATTAACCGGGGTCAGACACTTCTCTCTAATTACCAGGGGTCAGACACTTCCCTCTCATTACCAGGGGTCAGACACTTCTCTCTAATTACCAGAGGCCAGACACTTCCCTCTATTTACCATGGGTCAGACACTTCTCACTAATTACCAGGGGCCAGACACTTCTCACTAATTACCAGGGGTCAGACACTTCTCACTAATTACCAGGAGTCAGACACTTCTCTTTAATTACCAGGGGTCAAACACTTCTCTCTAATTACCAGGGGTCAGACACTTCTCACTAATTACCAGCCGTCAGACACTTCTCTCTAATTACCAGGGGTCAGACACTTCTCTCTCATTACCAGGGGTCAGACACTTCTCTCGAATTACCAGGGGCCAGACACTTCCCTCTAATTACCATGCGTCAGACACTTCTCACTAATTACCAGGGGCCAGACACTTCTCTCTCAATACCAGCCGTCAGACACTTCTATCTAATTACCAGGGGTCAGACACTTCTCACTAATTACCAGCCGTCAGACACTTCTCTCTCATTACCAAGTGTCAGATAGTTCCCTCGAATTACCAGGGGTCAGACACTTCTCTCGAATTACCAGGGGCCAGACACTTCTCACTAATTACCAGGGGTCAGACACTTCTCACTAATTACCAGCCGTCAGACACTTCTCTCTAATTACCAGGGGTCAGACACTTCCCTCGAATTACCAGGGGTCAGACACTTCTCACTAATTACCAGAGAGGGGAGTCAGACATTTATCTCTAATTACCAGGGGTCAGACACTTCTCACTAATTACCAGCCGTCAGACACTTCTCTCTAATTAGCAGGGGTCAGACACTTCCCTCTAATTTCCAGGGGTCAGACACTTCTCTCTAATTACCAGGGGTCAGACACTTCCCTCTAATTACCAGGGGTCAGACACTTCTCTCTCAATACCAAGGGTCAGGTAGTTCCCTCTAATTACCAGGGGTCAGACACTTCTCTCTAATTACCAGGGGCCAGACACTTCTCACTAATTACCAGGGGTCAGACACTTCTCTCTAATTACCAGCCGTCAGACACTTCCCTCTAATTACCAGGAGTCAGACACTTCTCTCTAATTACCAGGGGTCAGACACTTCCCTCTAATTACCAGTGGTCAGACACTTCTCTCACATTACCAGCGGTCAGACACTTCTCTCTAATTACCAGGGGTCAGACACTTCCCTCTAATTACCAGGGGTCAGACACTTCTCACTAATTACCCGGGGTCAGACACTTCCCTCTAATTACCAGGGGTAAGACACTTCTCACTAATTACCAGGGGTCAGACACTTCTCACTAATTACCAGGGGGCAGACACTTCCCTCTAATTACCAGAGGTCAGACACTTCTCTCTCAATACCAAGGGTCAGATAGTTCCCTCGAATTAACAGGGGTCAGACACTTCTCTCTCAATACCAAGGGTCAGATAGTTCCCTCGAATTACCAGGGGTCAGACAATTCTCTCTAATTACCAGGGGCCAGACACTTCTCACGAATTACCAGGGGTGAGACACTTCTCTCTAATTACCAGGGGTCAGATACTTCCCTCTAATTACCAGGGGTGAGACACTTCCCTCTAATTACCAGGGGTCAGATACTTCCCTCTAATTACCAGGGGTAAGACACTTCTCTCTAATTACCAGGGGCCAGACACTTCCCTCTAATTACCATGGGTCAGACACTTCTCACTAATTACCAGGGGCCAGACACTTCTCTCTAATTACCAGCCGTCAGACACTTCTCTCTAATTACCAGGGGTCAGACACTTCCCTCTAATTACCAGTGGTCAGACACTTCTCTCTCATTACCAGCGGTCAGACACTTCTCTCTAATTACCAGGGGTCAGACACTTCTCTCGAATTACCAGGGGCCAGACACTTCTCACTAATTACCAGGGGTCAGACACTTCTCTCTAATTACCAGCCGTCAGACACTTCTCTCTAATTACCAGGGGTCAGACACTTCTCACTAATTACCAGCCGTCAGACACTTCTCTCTAATTACCAGGGGTCAGACACTTCCCTCTAATTACCACGGGTCAGACACTTCTCACTAATTACCAGAGAGGGGGGGTCAGACACTTCTCTCTAATTACCAGGGGTCAGACACTTCTCTCTCATTACCAGGGGTCAGACACCTCTCTCTAATTACCAGGGGTCAGACACTTCTCTGTAATTACCAGGGGTCAGACAATTCTCTCTAATTACCAGGGGCCAGACACTTCTCACTAATTACCAGGTGTCAGACACTTCTCTCTAATTACCAGCCGTCAGACACTTCTCTCTAATTACCAGGGGTCAGACACGTCTCTCTAATTACCAGGGGTCAGACACTTCCCTCTAATTACCAGTGGTCAGACACTTCTCTCTCATTACCAGCGGTCAGACAATTCTCTCTAATTACCAGGGGTCAGACACTTCTCTGTAATTACCAGGGGTCAGACACTTCCCTCTGATTGCCAGGGGTCAGACACTTCTCACTAATTACCAGGGGTCAGACACTTCTCTCTAATTACCCAGGGTCAGACACTTCTCACTAATTACCCGGGGTCAGACACTTCCCTCTAATTACCAGGGGTCAGACACTTCTCACAATTACCAGGGGTCAGACACTTCTCTCTAATTACCAGGGGTCAGACACTTCTCTCTAATTACCAGGGGGCAGACACTTCCCTCTAATTACCAGGGGTCAGACACTTCTCTATCAATACCAAGGGTCAGATAGTTCCCTCGAATTACCAATGGTCAGACAATTCTCTCTAATTACCAGGGGCCAGACACTTCTCACTAATTACCAGGGGTGAGACACTTCCCTCTAATTACCAGGGGTCAGACACTTCCCTCTAATTACCAGGGGTCAGACACTTCTCTCTAATTACCAGAGGCCAGACACTTCCCTCTATTTACCATGGGTCAGACACTTCTCACTAATTACCAGGGGCCAGACACTTCTCTCTAATTACCAGCCGTCAGACACTTCTCTCTAATTACCAGGGGTCAGACACTTCCCTCTAATTACCAGTGGTCAGACACTTCTCTCTCATTACCAGGGGTCAGACACTTCTCTCTAATTACCAGGGGTCAGACACTTCCCTCTAATTACCAGGGGTCAGACACTTCCCTCTAATTACCAGGCGTCAGACACTTCTCACTAATTACCAGGGGTCAGACACTTCTCTCTAATTACCAGGGGTCAGACACTTCCCTCCAATTAACCGGGGTCAGACACTTCTCTCTAATTACCAGGGGTCAGACACTTCCCTCTCATTACCAGGGGTCAGACACTTCTCTCTAATTACCAGAGGCCAGACACTTCCCTCTATTTACCATGGGTCAGACACTTCTCACTAATTACCAGGGGCCAGACACTTCTCACTAATTACCAGGGGTCAGACACTTCTCACTAATTACCAGCCGTCAGACACTTCTCTCTAATTACCAGGGGTCAGACACTTCCCTCGAATTACCAGGGGTCAGACACTTCTCACTAATTACCAGAGAGGGGGGTCAGACATTTATCTCTAATTACCAGGGGTCAGACACTTCTCACTAATTACCAGCCGTCAGACACTTCTCTCTAATTAGCAGGGGTCAGACACTTCCCTCTAATTTCCAGGGGTCAGACACTTCTCTCTAATTACCAGGGGTCAGACACTTCCCTCTAATTACCAGGGGTCAGACACTTCTCTCTCAATACCAAGGGTCAGGTAGTTCCCTCTAATTACCAGGGGTCAGACACTTCTCTCTAATTACCAGGGGCCAGACACTTCTCACTAATTACCAGGGGTCAGACACTTCTCTCTAATTACCAGCCGTCAGACACTTCCCTCTAATTACCAGGAGTCAGACACTTCTCTCTAATTACCAGGGGTCAGACACTTCCCTCTAATTACCAGTGGTCAGACACTTCTCTCACATTACCAGCGGTCAGACACTTCTCTCTAATTACCAGGGGTCAGACACTTCCCTCTAATTACCAGGGGTCAGACACTTCTCACTAATTACCCGGGGTCAGACACTTCCCTCTAATTACCAGGGGTCAGACACTTCTCACTAATTACCAGGGGTCAGACACTTCTCACTAATTACCAGGGGGCAGACACTTCCCTCTAATTACCAGGGGTCAGACACTTCTCTCTCAATACCAAGGGTCAGATAGTTCCCTCGAATTACCAGGGGTCAGACACTTCTCTCTCAATACCAAGGGTCAGATAGTTCCCTCGAATTACCAGGGGTCAGACAATTCTCTCTAATTACCAGGGGCCAGACACTTCTCACGAATTACCAGGGGTGAGACACTTCTCTCTAATTACCAGGGGTCAGATACTTCCCTCTAATTACCAGGGGTCAGACACTTCTCTCTAATTACCAGGGGCCAGACACTTCCCTCTAATTACCATGGGTCAGACACTTCTCACTAATTACCAGGGGTCAGACACTTCTCACTAATTACCAGGGGGCAGACACTTCCCTCTAATTACCAGGGGTCAGACACTTCTCTCTCAATACCAAGGGTCAGATAGTTCCCTGGAATTACCAGGGGTCAGACAATTCTCTCTAATTACCAGGGGCCAGACACTTCTCACGAATTACCAGGGGTGAGACACTTCCCTCTAATTACCAGGGGTCAGATACTTCCCTCTAATTACCAGGGGTAAGAAACTTCTCTCTAATTACCAGGGGCCAGACACTTCCCTCTAATTACCATGGGTCAGACACTTCTCACTAATTACCAGGGGCCAGACACTTCTCTCTAATTACCAGCCGTCAGACACTTCTCTCTAATTACCAGGGGTCAGACACTTCCCTCTAATTACCAGTGGTCAGACACTTCTCTCTCATTACCAGCGGTCAGACACTTCTCTCTAATTACCAGGGGTCAGACACTTCTCTCGAATTACCAGGGGCCAGACACTTCTCACTAATTACCCGGGGTCAGACACTTCTCTCTAATTACCAGCCGTCAGACACTTCTCTCTAATTACCAGGGGTCAGACACTTCTCACTAATTACCAGCCGTCAGACACTTCTCTCTAATTACCAGGGGTCAGACACTTCCCTCTAATTACCAGGCGTCATTCACTTCTCACTAATTACCAGAGAGGGGGGTCAGACACTTCTCTCTAATTACCAGGGGTCAGAAACTTCCCTCTAATTACCAGTGGTCAGACACTTCTCTCTCATTACCAGGGGTCAGACACCTCTCTCTAATTACCAGGGGTCAGACACTTCTCTGTAATTACCAGGGGTCAGACACTTCTCTCTAATTACCAGGGGCCAGACACTTCTCACTAATTACCAGGTGTCAGACACTTCTCTCTAATTACCAGCCGTCAGACACTTCTCTCTAATTCCCAGTGGTCAGACACTTCTCTCTCATTACCAGCGGTCAGACAATTCTCTCTAATTACCAGGGGTCAGACACTTCTCTGTAATTACCAGGGGTCAGACACTTCCCTCTGATTGCCAGGGGTCAGACACTTCTCACTAATTACCAGGGGTCAGACACTTCTCTCTAATTACCCAGGGTCAGACACTTCTCACTAATTACCCGGGGTCAGACACTTCCCTTTAATTACCAGGGGCCAGACACTTCTCTCTCAATACCAGCCGTCAGACACTTCTATCTAATTACCAGGGGTCAGACACTTCTCACTAATTACCAGCCGTCAGACACTTCTCTCTCATTACCAAGTGTCAGATAGTTCCCTCGAATTACCAGGGGTCAGACACTTCTCTCGAATTACCAGGGGCCAGACACTTCTCACTAATTACCAGGGGTCAGACACTTCTCACTAATTACCAGCCGTCAGACACTTCTCTCTAATTACCAGGGGTCAGACACTTCCCTCGAATTACCAGGGGTCAGACACTTCTCACTAATTACCAGAGAGGGGAGTCAGACATTTATCTCTAATTACCAGGGGTCAGACACTTCTCACTAATTACCAGCCGTCAGACACTTCTCTCTAATTAGCAGGGGTCAGACACTTCCTCTAATTTCCAGGGGTCAGACACTTCTCTCTAATTACCAGGGGTCAGACACTTCCCTCTAATTACCAGGGGTCAGACACTTCTCTCTCAATACCAAGGGTCAGGTAGTTCCCTCTAATTACCAGGGGTCAGACACTTCTCTCTAATTACCAGGGGCCAGACACTTCTCACTAATTACCAGGGGTCAGACACTTCTCTCTAATTACCAGCCGTCAGACACTTCCCTCTAATTACCAGGAGTCAGACACTTCTCTCTAATTACCAGGGGTCAGACACTTCCCTCTAATTACCAGTGGTCAGACACTTCTCTCACATTACCAGCGGTCAGACACTTCTCTCTAATTACCAGGGGTCAGACACTTCCCTCTAATTACCAGGGGTCAGACACTTCTCACTAATTACCCGGGGTCAGACACTTCCCTCTAATTACCAGGGGTAAGACACTTCTCACTAATTACCAGGGGTCAGACACTTCTCACTAATTACCAGGGGGCAGACACTTCCCTCTAATTACCAGAGGTCAGACACTTCTCTCTCAATACCAAGGGTCAGATAGTTCCCTCGAATTAACAGGGGTCAGACACTTCTCTCTCAATACCAAGGGTCAGATAGTTCCCTCGAATTACCAGGGGTCAGACAATTCTCTCTAATTACCAGGGGCCAGACACTTCTCACGAATTACCAGGGGTGAGACACTTCTCTCTAATTACCAGGGGTCAGATACTTCCCTCTAATTACCAGGGGTGAGACACTTCCCTCTAATTACCAGGGGTCAGATACTTCCCTCTAATTACCAGGGGTAAGACACTTCTCTCTAATTACCAGGGGCCAGACACTTCCCTCTAATTACCATGGGTCAGACACTTCTCACTAATTACCAGGGGCCAGACACTTCTCTCTAATTACCAGCCGTCAGACACTTCTCTCTAATTACCAGGGGTCAGACACTTCCCTCTAATTACCAGTGGTCAGACACTTCTCTCTCATTACCAGCGGTCAGACACTTCTCTCTAATTACCAGGGGTCAGACACTTCTCTCGAATTACCAGGGGCCAGACACTTCTCACTAATTACCAGGGGTCAGACACTTCTCTCTAATTACCAGCCGTCAGACACTTCTCTCTAATTACCAGGGGTCAGACACTTCTCACTAATTACCAGCCGTCAGACACTTCTCTCTAATTACCAGGGGTCAGACACTTCCCTCTAATTACCACGGGTCAGACACTTCTCACTAATTACCAGAGAGGGGGGGTCAGACACTTCTCTCTAATTACCAGGGGTCAGACACTTCTCACTAATTACCAGCCGTCAGACACTTCTCTCTAATTACCAGGGGTCAGACACTTCCCTCTAATTACCAGGCGTCATTCACTTCTCACTAATTACCAGAGAGGGGGGTCAGACACTTCTCTCTAATTACCAGGGGTCAGAAACTTCCCTCTAATTACCAGTGGTCAGACACTTCTCTCTCATTACCAGGGGTCAGACACCTCTCTCTAATTACCAGGGGTCAGACACTTCTCTGTAATTACCAGGGGTCAGACAATTCTCTCTAATTACCAGGGGCCAGACACTTCTCACTAATTACCAGGTGTCAGACACTTCTCTCTAATTACCAGCCGTCAGACACTTCTCTCTAATTACCAGGGGTCAGACACGTCTCTCTAATTACCAGGGGTCAGACACTTCCCTCTAATTACCAGTGGTCAGACACTTCTCTCTCATTACCAGCGGTCAGACAATTCTCTCTAATTACCAGGGGTCAGACACTTCTCTGTAATTACCAGGGGTCAGACACTTCCCTCTGATTGCCAGGGGTCAGACACTTCTCACTAATTACCAGGGGTCAGACACTTCTCTCTAATTACCCAGGGTCAGACACTTCTCACTAATTACCCGGGGTCAGACACTTCCCTCTAATTACCAGGGGTCAGACACTTCTCACAATTACCAGGGGTCAGACACTTCTCTCTAATTACCAGGGGTCAGACACTTCTCTCTAATTACCAGGGGGCAGACACTTCCCTCTAATTACCAGGGGTCAGACACTTCTCTATCAATACCAAGGGTCAGATAGTTCCCTCGAATTACCAAGGGTCAGACAATTCTCTCTAATTACCAGGGGCCAGACACTTCTCACTAATTACCAGGGGTGAGACACTTCCCTCTAATTACCAGGGGTCAGACACTTCCCTCTAATTACCAGGGGTCAGACACTTCTCTCTAATTACCAGAGGCCAGACACTTCCCTCTATTTACCATGGGTCAGACACTTCTCACTAATTACCAGGGGCCAGACACTTCTCTCTAATTACCAGCCGTCAGACACTTCTCTCTAATTACCAGGGGTCAGACACTTCCCTCTAATTACCAGTGGTCAGACACTTCTCTCTCATTACCAGGGGTCAGACACTTCTCTCTAATTACCAGGGGTCAGACACTTCCCTCTAATTACCAGGGGTCAGACACTTCCCTCTAATTACCAGGCGTCAGACACTTCTCACTAATTACCAGGGGTCAGACACTTCTCTCTAATTACCAGGGGTCAGACACTTCCCTCCAATTAACCGGGGTCAGACACTTCTCTCTAATTACCAGGGGTCAGACACTTCCCTCTCATTACCAGGGGTCAGACACTTCTCTCTAATTACCAGAGGCCAGACACTTCCCTCTATTTACCATGGGTCAGACACTTCTCACTAATTACCAGGGGCCAGACACTTCTCACTAATTACCAGGGGTCAGACACTTCTCACTAATTACCAGCCGTCAGACACTTCTCTCTAATTACCAGGGGTCAGACACTTCCCTCGAATTACCAGGGGTCAGACACTTCTCACTAATTACCAGAGAGGGGGGTCAGACATTTATCTCTAATTACCAGGGGTCAGACACTTCTCACTAATTACCAGCCGTCAGACACTTCTCTCTAATTAGCAGGGGTCAGACACTTCCCTCTAATTTCCAGGGGTCAGACACTTCTCTCTAATTACCAGGGGTCAGACACTTCCCTCTAATTACCAGGGGTCAGACACTTCTCTCTCAATACCAAGGGTCAGGTAGTTCCCTCTAATTACCAGGGGTCAGACACTTCCCTCTAATTACCAGGGGTCAGACACTTCTCTCTCAATACCAAGGGTCAGATAGTTCCCTGGAATTACCAGGGGTCAGACAATTCTCTCTAATTACCAGGGGCCAGACACTTCTCACGAATTACCAGGGGTGAGACACTTCCCTCTAATTACCAGGGGTCAGATACTTCCCTCTAATTACCAGGGGTAAGACACTTCTCTCTAATTACCAGGGGCCAGACACTTCCCTCTAATTACCATGGGTCAGACACTTCTCACTAATTACCAGGGGTCAGACACTTCTCTCGAATTACCAGGGGCCAGACACTTCTCACTAATTACCAGGGGTCAGACACTTCTCTCTAATTACCAGCCGTCAGACACTTCTCTCTAATTACCAGGGGTCAGACACTTCTCACTAATTACCAGCCGTCAGACACTTCTCTCTAATTACCAGGGGTCAGACACTTCCCTCTAATTACCACGGGTCAGACACTTCTCACTAATTACCAGAGAGGGGGGGTCAGACACTTCTCTCTAATTACCAGGGGTCAGACACTTCTCACTAATTACCAGCCGTCAGACACTTCTCTCTAATTACCAGGGGTCAGACACTTCCCTCTAATTACCAGGCGTCATTCACTTCTCACTAATTACCAGAGAGGGGGGTCAGACACTTCTCTCTAATTACCAGGGGTCAGAAACTTCCCTCTAATTACCAGTGGTCAGACACTTCTCTCTCATTACCAGGGGTCAGACACCTCTCTCTAATTACCAGGGGTCAGACACTTCTCTGTAATTACCAGGGGTCAGACAATTCTCTCTAATTACCAGGGGCCAGACACTTCTCACTAATTACCAGGTGTCAGACACTTCTCTCTAATTACCAGCCGTCAGACACTTCTCTCTAATTACCAGGGGTCAGACACGTCTCTCTAATTACCAGGGGTCAGACACTTCCCTCTAATTACCAGTGGTCAGACACTTCTCTCTCATTACCAGCGGTCAGACAATTCTCTCTAATTACCAGGGGTCAGACACTTCTCTGTAATTACCAGGGGTCAGACACTTCCCTCTGATTGCCAGGGGTCAGACACTTCTCACTAATTACCAGGGGTCAGACACTTCTCTCTAATTACCCAGGGTCAGACACTTCTCACTAATTACCCGGGGTCAGACACTTCCCTCTAATTACCAGGGGTCAGACACTTCTCACAATTACCAGGGGTCAGACACTTCTCTCTAATTACCAGGGGTCAGACACTTCTCTCTAATTACCAGGGGGCAGACACTTCCCTCTAATTACCAGGGGTCAGACACTTCTCTATCAATACCAAGGGTCAGATAGTTCCCTCGAATTACCAAGGGTCAGACAATTCTCTCTAATTACCAGGGGCCAGACACTTCTCACTAATTACCAGGGGTGAGACACTTCCCTCTAATTACCAGGGGTCAGACACTTCCCTCTAATTACCAGGGGTCAGACACTTCTCTCTAATTACCAGAGGCCAGACACTTCCCTCTATTTACCATGGGTCAGACACTTCTCACTAATTACCAGGGGCCAGACACTTCTCTCTAATTACCAGCCGTCAGACACTTCTCTCTAATTACCAGGGGTCAGACACTTCCCTCTAATTACCAGTGGTCAGACACTTCTCTCTCATTACCAGGGGTCAGACACTTCTCTCTAATTACCAGGGGTCAGACACTTCCCTCTAATTACCAGGGGTCAGACACTTCCCTCTAATTACCAGGCGTCAGACACTTCTCACTAATTACCAGGGGTCAGACACTTCTCTCTAATTACCAGGGGTCAGACACTTCCCTCCAATTAACCGGGGTCAGACACTTCTCTCTAATTACCAGGGGTCAGACACTTCCCTCTCATTACCAGGGGTCAGACACTTCTCTCTAATTACCAGAGGCCAGACACTTCCCTCTATTTACCATGGGTCAGACACTTCTCACTAATTACCAGGGGCCAGACACTTCTCACTAATTACCAGGGGTCAGACACTTCTCACTAATTACCAGCCGTCAGACACTTCTCTCTAATTACCAGGGGTCAGACACTTCCCTCGAATTACCAGGGGTCAGACACTTCTCACTAATTACCAGAGAGGGGGGTCAGACATTTATCTCTAATTACCAGGGGTCAGACACTTCTCACTAATTACCAGCCGTCAGACACTTCTCTCTAATTAGCAGGGGTCAGACACTTCCCTCTAATTTCCAGGGGTCAGACACTTCTCTCTAATTACCAGGGGTCAGACACTTCCCTCTAATTACCAGGGGTCAGACACTTCTCTCTCAATACCAAGGGTCAGGTAGTTCCCTCTAATTACCAGGGGTCAGACACTTCTCTCTAATTACCAGGGGCCAGACACTTCTCACTAATTACCAGGGGTCAGACACTTCTCTCTAATTACCAGCCGTCAGACACTTCCCTCTAATTACCAGGAGTCAGACACTTCTCTCTAATTACCAGGGGTCAGACACTTCCCTCTAATTACCAGTGGTCAGACACTTCTCTCACATTACCAGCGGTCAGACACTTCTCTCTAATTACCAGGGGTCAGACACTTCCCTCTAATTACCAGGGGTCAGACACTTCTCACTAATTACCCGGGGTCAGACACTTCCCTCTAATTACCAGGGGTCAGACACTTCTCACTAATTACCAGGGGTCAGACACTTCTCACTAATTACCAGGGGGCAGACACTTCCCTCTAATTACCAGGGGTCAGACACTTCTCTCTCAATACCAAGGGTCAGATAGTTCCCTCGAATTACCAGGGGTCAGACACTTCTCTCTCAATACCAAGGGTCAGATAGTTCCCTCGAATTACCAGGGGTCAGACAATTCTCTCTAATTACCAGGGGCCAGACACTTCTCACGAATTACCAGGGGTGAGACACTTCTCTCTAATTACCAGGGGTCAGATACTTCCCTCTAATTACCAGGGGTCAGACACTTCTCTCTAATTACCAGGGGCCAGACACTTCCCTCTAATTACCATGGGTCAGACACTTCTCACTAATTACCAGGGGTCAGACACTTCTCACTAATTACCAGGGGGCAGACACTTCCCTCTAATTACCAGGGGTCAGACACTTCTCTCTCAATACCAAGGGTCAGATAGTTCCCTGGAATTACCAGGGGTCAGACAATTCTCTCTAATTACCAGGGGCCAGATACTTCCCTCTAATTACCAGGGGTGAGACACTTCCCTCTAATTACCAGGGGTCAGATACTTCCCTCTAATTACCAGGGGTAAGACACTTCTCTCTAATTACCAGGGGCCAGACACTTCCCTCTAATTACCATGGGTCAGACACTTCTCACTAATTACCAGGGGCCAGACACTTCTCTCTAATTACCAGCCGTCAGACACTTCTCTCTAATTACCAGGGGTCAGACACTTCCCTCTAATTACCAGTGGTCAGACACTTCTCTCTCATTACCAGCGGTCAGACACTTCTCTCTAATTACCAGGGGTCAGACACTTCTCTCGAATTACCAGGGGCCAGACACTTCTCACTAATTACCCGGGGTCAGACACTTCTCTCTAATTACCAGCCGTCAGACACTTCTCTCTAATTACCAGGGGTCAGACACTTCTCACTAATTACCAGCCGTCAGACACTTCTCTCTAATTACCAGGGGTCAGACACTTCCCTCTAATTACCAGGCGTCATTCACTTCTCACTAATTACCAGAGAGGGGGGTCAGACACTTCTCTCTAATTACCAGGGGTCAGAAACTTCCCTCTAATTACCAGTGGTCAGACACTTCTCTCTCATTACCAGGGGTCAGACACCTCTCTCTAATTACCAGGGGTCAGACACTTCTCTGTAATTACCAGGGGTCAGACACTTCTCTCTAATTACCAGGGGCCAGACACTTCTCACTAATTACCAGGTGTCAGACACTTCTCTCTAATTACCAGCCGTCAGACACTTCTCTCTAATTCCCAGTGGTCAGACACTTCTCTCTCATTACCAGCGGTCAGACAATTCTCTCTAATTACCAGGGGTCAGACACTTCTCTGTAATTACCAGGGGTCAGACACTTCCCTCTGATTGCCAGGGGTCAGACACTTCTCACTAATTACCAGGGGTCAGACACTTCTCTCTAATTACCCAGGGTCAGACACTTCTCACTAATTACCCGGGGTCAGACACTTCCCTTTAATTACCAGGGGTCAGACACTTCTCACAATTACCAGGGGTCAGACACTTCTCTCTAATTACCAGGGGTCAGACACTTCTCACTAATTACCAGGGGGCAGACACTTCCCTCTAATTACCAGGGGTCAGACACTTCTCTATCAATACCAAGGGTCAGATAGTTCCCTCGAATTACCAAGGGTCAGACAATTCTCTCTAATTACCAGGGGCCAGACACTTCTCACTAATTACCAGGGGTGAGACACTTCCCTCTAATTACCAGGGGTCAGACACTTCCCTCTAATTACCAGGGGTCAGACACTTCTCTCTAATTACCAGAGGCCAGACACTTCCCTCTATTTACCATGGGTCAGACACTTCTCACTAATTACCAGGGGCCAGACACTTCTCTCTAATTACCAGCCGTCAGACACTTCTCTCTAATTACCAGGGGTCAGACACTTCCCTCTAATTACCAGTGGTCAGACACTTCTCTCTCATTACCAGGGGTCAGACACTTCTCTCTAATTACCAGGGTTCAGACACTTCCCTCTAATTACCAGGGGTCAGACACTTCCCTCTAATTACCAGGCGTCAGACACTTCTCACTAATTACCAGGGGTCAGACACTTCTCTCTAATTACCAGGGGTCAGACACTTCCCTCCAATTAACCGGGGTCAGACACTTCTCTCTAATTACCAGGGGTCAGACACTTCCCTCTCATTACCAGGGGTCAGACACTTCTCACTAATTACCAGGGGTCAGACACTTCTCTCTAATTACCAGGGGTCAGACACTTCTCTCTCATTACCAGGGGTCAGACACTTCTCTCTAATTACCAGGGGCCAGACACTTCTCTCTAATTACCAGGGGTCAGACACTTCTCTCTAATTACCAGGGGTCAGACACTGCCCTCTAATTACCAGGGGTCAGACACTTCTCTCTAATTACCAGGGGCCAGACACTTCTCTGTAATTAACAGGGGTCAGACACTTCCCTCTAATTACCAGGGGTCAGACTCTTCTCACTAATTACCAGGGGTCAGACACTTCTCTCTAATTACCCGGGGTCAGACACTTCTCACTAATTACCCGGGGTCAGACACTTCCCTCTAATTACCAGGGGTCAGACACTACTCTCTAATTACCAGGGGTCAGACACTTCCCTCTAATTACCAGGGATCAGACACTTCTCACTCAATACCAAGGGTCAGATAGTTCCCTCGAATTACCAGGGGTCAGCCAATTCTCTCTAATTACCAGGGGCCAGACACTTCTCACTAATTACCAGGGGTGAGACACTTCCCTCTAATTACCAGGGGTCAGACACTTCTCACTAATTACCAGGGGGCAGACACTTCCCTCTAATTACCAGGGGTCAGACACTTCTCTCTCAATACCAAGGGTCAGATAGTTCCCTCGAATTACCAGGGGTCAGACAATTCTCTCTAATTACCAGGGGCCAGACACTTCTCACGAATTACCAGGGGTGAGACACTTCCCTCTAATTACCAGGGGTCAGACACTTCTCTCTAATTACCAGGAGTCAGACACTT
The DNA here is from genome assembly GCF_044704955.1 of Pristiophorus japonicus. Classification (NCBI taxonomy): domain Eukaryota; kingdom Metazoa; phylum Chordata; class Chondrichthyes; family Pristiophoridae; genus Pristiophorus; species Pristiophorus japonicus. The sequence goes on from NC_091988.1 coordinate 131,467,727, forward strand.
CTCTTTAATTACCAGGGGTCAAACACTTCTCTCTAATTACCAGGGGTCAGACACTTCTCACTAATTACCAGCCGTCAGACACTTCTCTCTAATTACCAGGGGTCAGACACTTCTCTCTCATTACCAGGGGTCAGACACTTCTCTCGAATTACCAGGGGCCAGACACTTCCCTCTAATTACCATGCGTCAGACACTTCTCACTAATTACCAGGGGCCAGACACTTCTCTCTCATTACCAGCCGTCAGACACTTCTATCTAATTACCAGGGGTCAGACACTTCTCACTAATTACCAGCCGTCAGACACTTCTCTCTCATTACCAAGTGTCAGATAGTTCCCTCGAATTACCAGGGGTCAGACACTTCTCTCGAATTACCAGGGGCCAGACACTTCTCACTAATTACCAGGGGTCAGACACTTCTCACTAATTACCAGCCGTCAGACACTTCTCTCTAATTACCAGGGGTCAGACACTTCCCTCGAATTACCAGGGGTCAGACACTTCTCACTAATTACCAGAGAGGGGGGTCAGACATTTATCTCTAATTACCAGGGGTCAGACACTTCTCACTAATTACCAGCCGTCAGACACTTCTCTCTAATTAGCAGGGGTCAGACACTTCCCTCTAATTTCCAGGGGTCAGACACTTCTCTCTAATTACCAGGGGTCAGACACTTCCCTCTAATTACCAGGGGTCAGACACTTCTCTCTCAATACCAAGGGTCAGGTAGTTCCCTCTAATTACCAGGGGTCAGACACTTCTCTCTAATTACCAGGGGCCAGACACTTCTCACTAATTACCAGGGGTCAGACACTTCTCTCTAATTACCAGCCGTCAGACACTTCCCTCTAATTACCAGGAGTCAGACACTTCTCTCTAATTACCAGGGGTCAGACACTTCCCTCTAATTACCAGTGGTCAGACACTTCTCTCACATTACCAGCGGTCAGACACTTCTCTCTAATTACCAGGGGTCAGACACTTCCCTCTAATTACCAGGGGTCAGACACTTCTCACTAATTACCCGGGGTCAAACACTTCCCTCTAATTACCAGGGGTCAGACACTTCTCACTAATTACCAGGGGTCAGACACTTCTCACTAATTACCAGGGGGCAGACACTTCCCTCTAATTACCAGGGGTCAGACACTTCTCTCTCAATACCAAGGGTCAGATAGTTCCCTCGAATTACCAGGGGTCAGACACTTCTCTCTCAATACCAAGGGTCAGATAGTTCCCTCGAATTACCAGGGGTCAGACAATTCTCTCTAATTACCAGGGGCCAGACACTTCTCACGAATTACCAGGGGTGAGACACTTCTCTCTAATTACCAGGGGTCAGATACTTCCCTCTAATTACCAGGGGTGAGACACTTCCCTCTAATTACCAGGGGTCAGATACTTCCCTCTAATTACCAGGGGTAAGACACTTCTCTCTAATTACCAGGGGCCAGACACTTCCCTCTAATTACCATGGGTCAGACACTTCTCACTAATTACCAGGGGCCAGACACTTCTCTCTAATTACCAGCCGTCAGACACTTCTCTCTAATTACCAGGGGTCAGACACTTCCCTCTAATTACCAGTGGTCAGACACTTCTCTCTCATTACCAGCGGTCAGACACTTCTCTCTAATTACCAGGGGTCAGACACTTCTCTCGAATTACCAGGGGCCAGACACTTCTCACTAATTACCAGGGGTCAGACACTTCTCTCTAATTACCAGCCGTCAGACACTTCTCTCTAATTACCAGGGGTCAGACACTTCTCACTAATTACCAGCCGTCAGACACTTCTCTCTAATTACCAGGGGTCAGACACTTCCCTCTAATTACCACGGGTCAGACACTTCTCACTAATTACCAGAGAGGGGGGGTCAGACACTTCTCTCTAATTACCAGGGGTCAGACACTTCTCACTAATTACCAGCCGTCAGACACTTCTCTCTAATTACCAGGGGTCAGACACTTCCCTCTAATTACCAGTGGTCAGACACTTCTCTCTCATTACCAGGGGTCAGACACCTCTCTCTAATTACCAGGGGTCAGACACTTCTCTGTAATTACCAGGGGTCAGACAATTCTCTCTAATTACCAGGGGCCAGACAATTCTCTCTAATTACCAGGGGTCAGACACTTCTCTGTAATTACCAGGGGTCAGACACTTCCCTCTGATTGCCAGGGGTCAGACACTTCTCACTAATTACCAGGGGTCAGACACTTCTCTCTAATTACCCAGGGTCAGACACTTCTCACTAATTACCCGGGGTCAGACACTTCCCTCTAATTACCAGGGGTCAGACACTTCTCACAATTACCAGGGGTCAGACACTTCTCTCTAATTACCAGGGGTCAGACACTTCTCTCTAATTACCAGGGGGCAGACACTTCCATCTAATTACCAGGGGTCAGACACTTCTCTATCAATACCAAGGGTCAGATAGTTCCCTCGAATTACCAAGGGTCAGACAATTCTCTCTAATTACCAGGGGCCAGACACTTCTCACTAATTACCAGGGGTGAGACACTTCCCTCTAATTACCAGGGGTCAGACACTTCCCTCTAATTACCAGGGGTCAGACACTTCTCTCTAATTACCAGAGGCCAGACACTTCCCTCTATTTACCATGGGTCAGACACTTCTCACTAATTACCAGGGGCCAGACACTTCTCTCTAATTACCAGCCGTCAGACACTTCTCTCTAATTACCAGGGGTCAGACACTTCCCTCTAATTACCAGTGGTCAGACACTTCTCTCTCATTACCAGGGGTCAGACACTTCTCTCTAATTACCAGGGGTCAGACACTTCCCTCTAATTACCAGGGGTCAGACACTTCCCTCTAATTACCAGGCGTCAGACACTTCTCACTAATTACCAGGGGTCAGACACTTCTCTCTAATTACCAGGGGTCAGACACTTCCCTCCAATTAACCGGGGTCAGACACTTCTCTCTAATTACCAGGGGTCAGACACTTCCCTCTCATTACCAGGGGTCAGACACTTCTCACTAATTACCAGGGGTCAGACACTTCTCTCTAATTACCAGGGGTCAGACACTTCTCTCTAATTACCAGGGGTCAGACACTTCTCTCTAATTACCAGGGGCCAGACACTTCTCTCTAATTACCAGGGGTCAGACACTTCTCTCTAATTACCAGGGGTCAGACACTGCCCTCTAATTACCAGTGGTCAGACACTTCTCTCTCATTACCAGGGGTCAGACACTTCTCTCTAATTACCAGGGGCCAGACACTTCTCTGTAATTAACAGGGGTCAGACACTTCCCTCTAATTACCAGGGGTCAGACTCTTCTCACTAATTACCAGGGGTCAGACACTTCTCTCTAATTACCCGGGGTCAGACACTTCTCACTAATTACCCGGGGTCAGACACTTCACTCTAATTACCAGGGGTCAGACACTACTCTCTAATTACCAGGGGTCAGACACTTCCCTCTAATTACCAGGGATCAGACACTTCTCACTCAATACCAAGGGTCAGATAGTTCCCTCGAATTGCCAGGGGTCAGCCAATTCTCTCTAATTACCAGGGGCCAGACACTTCTCACTAATTACCAGGGGTGAGACACTTCCCTCTAATTACCAGGGGTCAGACACTTCCCTCTAATTACCAGGGGTCAGACACTTCTCTCTAATTACCAGGGGCCAGACACTTCCCTCTAATTACCAGGGGTCAGACACTTCTCACTAATTACCAGCCGGCAGACACTTCTCACTAATTACCAGCGGCCAGACACTTCTCTCTAATTACCAGCCGTCAGACACATCTCTCTAATTACCAGGGGTCAGACACTTCTCACTAATTACCAGCCATCAGACACTTCTCTCTAATTACCAGGGGTCAGACACTTCCCTCTAATTACCAGGGGTCAGACACTTCTCACTAATTACCAGAGAGGGGGGTCAGACACTTCTCTCTAATTACCAGGGGTCAGACACTTCTCGCTAATTACCAGGGGTCAGACACTTCTTTCTAATTACCAGGGGTCAGACACTTCTCATCTATTACCAGCCGTCAGACACTTCTCTCTAATTACCAGGGGTCTGACACATCTCTCTAATTACCAGAGGTCAGACACTTCCCTCTAATTACCAGTGGTCAGACACTTCTCTATCATTACCAGGGGTAAGACACTTCTCTCTAATTACCAGGGGTCAGACACTTCCCTCTAATTACCAGGGGTCAGACACTTCCCTCTAATTACCAGGGGTCAGACACTTCTCACTAATTACCAGGGGTCAGACACTTCTCTCTAATTACCAGGGGTCAGACACTTCCCTCCAATTAACCGGGGTCAGACACTTGCCTCTAATTACCAGGGGTCAGACACTTCTCTCAAATTACCAGGGGTCAGACACTATTCTCTAATTACCAGGGGTCAGACACTTCTCTCTCATTACCAGGGGTCAGACACTTCTCTCTAATTACCAGGGGCCAGACACTTCTCTCTAATTACCAGGGGTCAGACACTACTCTCTAATTAACAGGGGTCAGACACTTCCCTCTAATTACCAGTGGTCAGACACTTCTCTCTCATTACCACGGGTCAGACACTTCTCTCTAATTACCAGGGGTCAGACACTTCTCTGTAATTACCAGTGGTCAGACACTTCCCTCTAATTACCCGGGGTCAGACACTTCTCACTAATTACCCGGGGTCAGACACTTCCCTCTAATTACCAGGGGTCAGACACTTCTCACTAATTACCAGGGGTCAGACACTTCTCTCAAATTACCAGGGGTCAGACACTACTCTCTAATTACCAGGGGGCAGACACTTCCCTCCAATTAACAGGGGTCAGACACTTCTCACTCATTACCAAGGGTCAGATAGTTCCCTCGAATTACCAGGGGTCAGACAATTCTCTTTAATTACCAGGGGCCAGACACTTCTCACTAATTACCAGGGGTAAGACACTTCCCTCTAATTACCATGGGTCAGACACTTCCCTCCAATTACCAGGGGTCAGACACTTCTCTCTAATTACCAGGGGCCAGACACTTCCCTCTAATTACCATGGGTCAGACACTTCTCACTAATTACCAGGGGCCAGACACTTCTCTCTAATTACCAGCCGTCAGACACTTCTCTCTAATTACCAGGGGTCAGACACATCTCACTAATTACCAGCCGTCAGACACTTCCCTCTAATTACCAGGGGTCAGATACTTCCCTCTAATTACCAGGGGTCAGACACTTCCCTCTAATTACCAGGGGTCAGACACTTCTCTCTAATTACCAGGGGCCAGACACTTCCCTCTAATTACCATGCGTCAAACAGTTCTCACTAATGACCAGCGGCCAGACACTTCTCTCTAATTACCAGCCATCAGACACTTCTCTCTAATTACCAGGGGCCAGACACTTCTCACTAATTACCAGGGGTCAGACACTTCTCACTAATTACCAGCCGTCAGACACTTCTCTCTAATTACCAGGGGTCAGACACTTCCCTCTAATTACCAGGGGTCAGACACTTCTCTCTAATTACCAGGGGCCAGACACTTCCCTCTAATTACCATGCGTCAAACAGTTCTCACTAATTACCAGGGGTCAGACACTTCTCACTAATTACCAGCCGTCAGACACTTCTCTCTAATTAGCAGGGGTCAGACACTTGCCTCTAATTACCAGGGGTCAGACACTTCTCTCTAATTACCAGGGGTCAGACACTTCCCTCTAATTACCATGGGTCAGACACTTCTCTCTCAATACCAAGGGTCAGATAGTTCCCTCTAATTACCAGGGGTCAGACACTTCTCTCTAATTACCAGGGGCCAGACACTTCTCACTAATTACCAGGGGTCAGACACTTCTCTCTAATTACCAGCCGTCAGACACTTCTCTCTAATTACCAGGAGTCAGACACTTCTCTCTAATTACCAGGGGTCAGACACTTCCCTCTAATTACCAGTGGTCAGACACTTCTCTCTCATTACCAGCGGTCAGACACTTCTCTCTAATTACCAGGGGTCAGACACTTCTCTGTAATTACCAGGGGTCAGACACTTGCCTCTAATTACCAGGGGTCAGACACTTCTCACTAATTACCAGGGGTCAGACACTTCTCTCTAATTACCCGGGGTCAGACACTTCTCACTAATTACCCGGGGTCAGACACTTCCCTCTAATTACCAGGGGTCAGACACTTCCCTCGAATTACCAGGGGTCAGACACTTCTCTCGAATTACCAGGGGCCAGACACTTCTCACTAATTACCAGGGGTCAGACACTTCTCACTAATTACCAGCCGTCAGACACTTCTCTCTAATTACCAGTGGTCAGACACTTCCCTCGAATTACCAGGGGTCAGACACTTCTCACTAATTACCAGAGAGGGGGGTCAGACATTTATCTCTAATTACCAGGGGTCAGACACTTCTCACTAATTACCAGCCGTCAGACACTTCTCTCTAATTAGCAGGGGTCAGACACTTCCCTCTAATTACCAGGGGTCAGACACTTCTCTCTAATTACCAGGGGTCAGACACTTCCCTCTAATTACCAGGGGTCAGACACTTCTCTCTCAATACCAAGGGTCAGGTAGTTCCCTCTAATTACCAGGGGTCAGACACTTCTCTCTAATTACCAGGGGCCAGACACTTCTCACTAATTACCAGGGGTCAGACACTTCTCTCTAATTACCAGCCGTCAGACACTTCCCTCTAATTACCAGGAGTCAGACACTTCTCTCTAATTACCAGGGGTCAGACACTTCCATCTAATTACCAGTGGTCAGACACTTCTCTCTCATTACCAGCGGTCAGACACTTCTCTCTAATTACCAGGGGTCAGACACTTCCCTCTAATTACCAGGGGTCAGACACTTCTCACTAATTACCCGGGGTCAGACACTTCCCTCTAATTACCAGGGGTCAGACACTTCTCACTAATTACCAGGGGTCAGACACTTCTCACTAATTACCAGGGGGCAGACACTTCCCTCTAATTACCAGGGGTCAGACACTTCTCTCTCAATACCAAGGGTCAGATAGTTCCCACGAATTACCAGGGGTCAGACACTTCTCTCTCAATACCAAGGGTCAGATAGTTCCCTCGAATTACCAGGGGTCAGACAATTCTCTCTAATTACCAGGGGCCAGACACTTCTCACGAATTACCAGGGGTGAGACACTTCCCTCTAATTACCAGGGGTCAGATACTTCCCTCTAATTACCAGGGGTCAGACACTTCTCTCTAATTACCAGGGGCCAGACACTTCCCTCTAATTACCATGGGTCAGACACTTCTCACTAATTACCAGGGGTCAGACACTTCTCACTAATTACCAGGGGGCAGACACTTCCCTCTAATTACCAGGGGTCAGACACTTCTCTCTCAATACCAAGGGTCAGATAGTTCCCTGGAATTACCAGGGGTCAGACAATTCTCTCTAATTACCAGGGGCCAGACACTTCTCACGAATTACCAGGGGTGAGACACTTCCCTCTAATTACCAGGGGTCAGATACTTCCCTCTAATTACCAGGGGTAAGACACTTCTCTCTAATTACCAGGGGCCAGACACTTCCCTCTAATTACCATGGGTCAGACACTTCTCACTAATTACCAGGGGCCAGACACTTCTCTCTAATTACCAGCCGTCAGACACTTCCCTCTAATTACCAGGGGTCAGACACTTCCCTCTAATTACCAGTGGTCAGACACTTCTCTCTCATTACCAGCGGTCAGACACTTCTCTCTAATTACCAGGGGTCAGACACTTCTCTCGAATTCCCAGGGGCCAGACACTTCTCACTAATTACCAGGGGTCAGACACTTCTCTCTAATTACCAGCCGTCAGACACTTCTCTCTAATTACCAGGGGTCAGACACTTCTCACTAATTACCAGCCGTCAGACACTTCTCTCTAATTACCAGGGGTCAGACACTTCCCTCTAATTACCACGGGTCAGACACTTCTCACTAATTACCAGAGAGGGGGGTCAGACACTTCTCTCTAATTACCAGGGGTCAGACACTTCTCACTAATTACCAGCCGTCAGACACTTCTCTCTAATTACCAGGGGTCAGACACTTCCCTCTAATTACCAGGCGTCAGACACTTCTCACTAATTACCAGAGAGGGGTGTCAGACACTTCTCTCTAATTACCAGGGGTCAGAAACTTCCCTCTAATTACCAGTGGTCAGACACTTCTCTCTCATTACCAGGGGTCAGACACCTCTCTCTAATTACCAGGGGTCAGACACTTCTCTGTAATTACCAGGGGTCAGACACTTCTCACTAATTACCAGGGGCCAGACACTTCTCTCTAATTACCAGCCGTCAGACACTTCTCTCTAATTACCAGGGGTCAGACACATCTCACTAATTACCAGCCGTCAGACACTTCCCTCTAATTACCAGGGGTCAGATACTTCCCTCTAATTACCAGGGGTCAGACACTTCCCTCTAATTACCAGGGGTCAGACACTTCTCTCTAATTACCAGGGGCCAGACACTTCCCTCTAATTACCATGCGTCAAACACTTCTCACTAATTACCAGCGGCCAGACACTTCTCTCTAATTACCAGCCATCAGACACTTCTCTCTAATTACCAGGGGCCAGACACTTCTCACTAATTACCAGGGGTCAGACACTTCTCACTAATTACCAGCCGTCAGACACTTCTCTCTAATTACCAGGGGTCAGACACTTCCCTCGAATTACCAGGGGTCAGACACTTCTCACTAATTACCAGAGAGGGGGGTCAGACACTTATCTCTAATTACCAGGGGTCAGACACTTCTCACTAATTACCAGCCGTCAGACACTTCTCTCTAATTAGCAGGGGTCAGACACTTGCCTCTAATTACCAGGGGTCAGACACTTCTCTCTCAATACCAAGGGTCAGATAGTTCCCTCTAATTACCAGGGGTCAGACACTTCTCTCTAATTACCAGGGGCCAGACACTTCTCACTAATTACCAGGGGTCAGACACTTCTCTCTAATTACCAGCCGTCAGACACTTCTCTCTAATTACCAGGAGTCAGACACTTCTCTCTAATTACCAGCCGTCAGACACTTCTCTCTAATTAGCAGGGGTCAGACACTTGCCTCTAATTACCAGGGGTCAGACACTTCTCTCTAATTACCAGGGGTCAGACACTTCCCTCTAATTACCATGGGTCAGACACTTCTCTCTCAATACCAAGGGTCAGATAGTTCCCTCTAATTACCAGGGGTCAGACACTTCTCTCTCATTACCAGCGGTCAGACACTTCTCTCTAATTACCAGGGGTCAGACACTTCTCTGTAATTACCAGGGGTCAGACACTTCCCTCGAATTACCAGGGGTCAGACACTTCTCTCGAATTACCAGGGGCCAGACACTTCTCACTAATTACCAGGGGTCAGACACTTCTCACTAATTACCAGCCGTCAGACACTTCTCTCTAATTACCAGTGGTCAGACACTTCCCTCGAATTACCAGGGGTCAGACACTTCTCACTAATTACCAGAGAGGGGGGTCAGACATTTATCTCTAATTACCAGGGGTCAGACACTTCTCACTAATTACCAGCCGTCAGACACTTCTCTCTAATTAGCAGGAGTCAGACACTTCCCTCTAATTACCAGGGGTCAGACACTTCTCTCTAATTACCAGGGGTCAGACACTTCCCTCTAATTACCAGGGGTCAGACACTTCTCTCTCAATACCAAGGGTCAGGTAGTTCCCTCTAATTACCAGGGGTCAGACACTTCTCTCTAATTACCAGGGGCCAGACACTTCTCACTAATTACCAGGGGTCAGACACTTCTCTCTAATTACCAGCCGTCAGACACTTCCCTCTAATTACCAGGAGTCAGACACTTCTCTCTAATTACCAGGGGTCAGACACTTCCATCTAATTACCAGTGGTCAGACACTTCTCTCTCATTACCAGCGGTCAGACACTTCTCTCTAATTACCAGGGGTCAGACACTTCCCTCTAATTACCAGGGGTCAGACACTTCTCACTAATTACCCGGGGTCAGACACTTCCCTCTAATTACCAGGGGTCAGACACTTCTCACTAATTACCAGGGGTCAGACACTTCTCACTAATTACCAGGGGGCAGACACTTCCCTCTAATTACCAGGGGTCAGACACTTCTCTCTCAATACCAAGGGTCAGATAGTTCCCTCGAATTACCAGGGGTCAGACACTTCTCTCTCAATACCAAGGGTCAGATAGTTCCCTCGAATTACCAGGGGTCAGACAATTCTCTCTAATTACCAGGGGCCAGACACTTCTCACGAATTACCAGGGGTGAGACACTTCCCTCTAATTACCAGGGGTCAGATACTTCCCTCTAATTACCAGGGGTCAGACACTTCTCTCTAATTACCAGGGGCCAGACACTTCCCTCTAATTACCATGGGTCAGACACTTCTCACTAATTACCAGGGGTCAGACACTTCTCACTAATTACCAGGGGGCAGACACTTCCCTCTAATTACCAGGGGTCAGACACTTCTCTCTCAATACCAAGGGTCAGATAGTTCCCTGGAATTACCAGGGGTCAGACAATTCTCTCTAATTACCAGGGGCCAGACACTTCTCACGAATTACCAGGGGTCAGACACTTCTCTCTAATTACCAGCCGTCAGACACTTCTCTCTAATTACCAGGAGTCAGACACTTCTCTCTAATTACCAGGGGTCAGACACTTCTCTCTAATTACCAGGGGCCAGACACTTCCCTCTAATTACCATGCGTCAAACAGTTCTCACTAATGACCAGCGGCCAGACACTTCTCTCTAATTACCAGCCATCAGACACTTCTCTCTAATTACCAGGGGCCAGACACTTCTCACTAATTACCAGGGGTCAGACACTTCTCACTAATTACCAGCCGTCAGACACTTCTCTCTAATTACCAGGGGTCAGACACTTCCCTCTAATTACCAGGGGTCAGACACTTCTCTCTAATTACCAGGGGCCAGACACTTCCCTCTAATTACCATGCGTCAAACAGTTCTCACTAATTACCAGGGGTCAGACACTTCTCACTAATTACCAGCCGTCAGACACTTCTCTCTAATTAGCAGGGGTCAGACACTTGCCTCTAATTACCAGGGGTCAGACACTTCTCTCTAATTACCAGGGGTCAGACACTTCCCTCTAATTACCATGGGTCAGACACTTCTCTCTCAATACCAAGGGTCAGATAGTTCCCTCTAATTACCAGGGGTCAGACACTTCTCTCTAATTACCAGGGGCCAGACACTTCTCACTAATTACCAGGGGTCAGACACTTCTCTCTAATTACCAGCCGTCAGACACTTCTCTCTAATTACCAGGAGTCAGACACTTCTCTCTAATTACCAGGGGTCAGACACTTCCCTCTAATTACCAGTGGTCAGACACTTCTCTCTCATTACCAGCGGTCAGACACTTCTCTCTAATTACCAGGGGTCAGACACTTCTCTGTAATTACCAGGGGTCAGACACTTGCCTCTAATTACCAGGGGTCAGACACTTCTCACTAATTACCAGGGGTCAGACACTTCTCTCTAATTACCCGGGGTCAGACACTTCTCACTAATTACCCGGGGTCAGACACTTCCCTCTAATTACCAGGGGTCAGACACTTCCCTCGAATTACCAGGGGTCAGACACTTCTCTCGAATTACCAGGGGCCAGACACTTCTCACTAATTACCAGGGGTCAGACACTTCTCACTAATTACCAGCCGTCAGACACTTCTCTCTAATTACCAGTGGTCAGACACTTCCCTCGAATTACCAGGGGTCAGACACTTCTCACTAATTACCAGAGAGGGGGGTCAGACATTTATCTCTAATTACCAGGGGTCAGACACTTCTCACTAATTACCAGCCGTCAGACACTTCTCTCTAATTAGCAGGGGTCAGACACTTCCCTCTAATTACCAGGGGTCAGACACTTCTCTCTAATTACCAGGGGTCAGACACTTCCCTCTAATTACCAGGGGTCAGACACTTCTCTCTCAATACCAAGGGTCAGGTAGTTCCCTCTAATTACCAGGGGTCAGACACTTCTCTCTAATTACCAGGGGCCAGACACTTCTCACTAATTACCAGGGGTCAGACACTTCTCTCTAATTACCAGCCGTCAGACACTTCCCTCTAATTACCAGGAGTCAGACACTTCTCTCTAATTACCAGGGGTCAGACACTTCCATCTAATTACCAGTGGTCAGACACTTCTCTCTCATTACCAGCGGTCAGACACTTCTCTCTAATTACCAGGGGTCAGACACTTCCCTCTAATTACCAGGGGTCAGACACTTCTCACTAATTACCCGGGGTCAGACACTTCCCTCTAATTACCAGGGGTCAGACACTTCTCACTAATTACCAGGGGTCAGACACTTCTCACTAATTACCAGGGGGCAGACACTTCCCTCTAATTACCAGGGGTCAGACACTTCTCTCTCAATACCAAGGGTCAGATAGTTCCCACGAATTACCAGGGGTCAGACACTTCTCTCTCAATACCAAGGGTCAGATAGTTCCCTCGAATTACCAGGGGTCAGACAATTCTCTCTAATTACCAGGGGCCAGACACTTCTCACGAATTACCAGGGGTGAGACACTTCCCTCTAATTACCAGGGGTCAGATACTTCCCTCTAATTACCAGGGGTCAGACACTTCTCTCTAATTACCAGGGGCCAGACACTTCCCTCTAATTACCATGGGTCAGACACTTCTCACTAATTACCAGGGGTCAGACACTTCTCACTAATTACCAGGGGGCAGACACTTCCCTCTAATTACCAGGGGTCAGACACTTCTCTCTCAATACCAAGGGTCAGATAGTTCCCTGGAATTACCAGGGGTCAGACAATTCTCTCTAATTACCAGGGGCCAGACACTTCTCACGAATTACCAGGGGTGAGACACTTCCCTCTAATTACCAGGGGTCAGATACTTCCCTCTAATTACCAGGGGTAAGACACTTCTCTCTAATTACCAGGGGCCAGACACTTCCCTCTAATTACCATGGGTCAGACACTTCTCACTAATTACCAGGGGCCAGACACTTCTCTCTAATTACCAGCCGTCAGACACTTCCCTCTAATTACCAGGGGTCAGACACTTCCCTCTAATTACCAGTGGTCAGACACTTCTCTCTCATTACCAGCGGTCAGACACTTCTCTCTAATTACCAGGGGTCAGACACTTCTCTCGAATTCCCAGGGGCCAGACACTTCTCACTAATTACCAGGGGTCAGACACTTCTCTCTAATTACCAGCCGTCAGACACTTCTCTCTAATTACCAGGGGTCAGACACTTCTCACTAATTACCAGCCGTCAGACACTTCTCTCTAATTACCAGGGGTCAGACACTTCCCTCTAATTACCACGGGTCAGACACTTCTCACTAATTACCAGAGAGGGGGGTCAGACACTTCTCTCTAATTACCAGGGGTCAGACACTTCTCACTAATTACCAGCCGTCAGACACTTCTCTCTAATTACCAGGGGTCAGACACTTCCCTCTAATTACCAGGCGTCAGACACTTCTCACTAATTACCAGAGAGGGGTGTCAGACACTTCTCTCTAATTACCAGGGGTCAGAAACTTCCCTCTAATTACCAGTGGTCAGACACTTCTCTCTCATTACCAGGGGTCAGACACCTCTCTCTAATTACCAGGGGTCAGACACTTCTCTGTAATTACCAGGGGTCAGACACTTCTCACTAATTACCAGGGGCCAGACACTTCTCTCTAATTACCAGCCGTCAGACACTTCTCTCTAATTACCAGGGGTCAGACACATCTCACTAATTACCAGCCGTCAGACACTTCCCTCTAATTACCAGGGGTCAGATACTTCCCTCTAATTACCAGGGGTCAGACACTTCCCTCTAATTACCAGGGGTCAGACACTTCTCTCTAATTACCAGGGGCCAGACACTTCCCTCTAATTACCATGCGTCAAACACTTCTCACTAATTACCAGCGGCCAGACACTTCTCTCTAATTACCAGCCATCAGACACTTCTCTCTAATTACCAGGGGCCAGACACTTCTCACTAATTACCAGGGGTCAGACACTTCTCACTAATTACCAGCCGTCAGACACTTCTCTCTAATTACCAGGGGTCAGACACTTCCCTCGAATTACCAGGGGTCAGACACTTCTCACTAATTACCAGAGAGGGGGGTCAGACACTTATCTCTAATTACCAGGGGTCAGACACTTCTCACTAATTACCAGCCGTCAGACACTTCTCTCTAATTAGCAGGGGTCAGACACTTGCCTCTAATTACCAGGGGTCAGACACTTCTCTCTCAATACCAAGGGTCAGATAGTTCCCTCTAATTACCAGGGGTCAGACACTTCTCTCTAATTACCAGGGGCCAGACACTTCTCACTAATTACCAGGGGTCAGACACTTCTCTCTAATTACCAGCCGTCAGACACTTCTCTCTAATTACCAGGAGTCAGACACTTCTCTCTAATTACCAGCCGTCAGACACTTCTCTCTAATTAGCAGGGGTCAGACACTTGCCTCTAATTACCAGGGGTCAGACACTTCTCTCTAATTACCAGGGGTCAGACACTTCCCTCTAATTACCATGGGTCAGACACTTCTCTCTCAATACCAAGGGTCAGATAGTTCCCTCTAATTACCAGGGGTCAGACACTTCTCTCTCATTACCAGCGGTCAGACACTTCTCTCTAATTACCAGGGGTCAGACACTTCTCTGTAATTACCAGGGGTCAGACACTTCTCTCTCAATACCAAGTGTCAGATAGTTCCCACGAATTACCAGGGGTCAGACACTTCTCTCTCAATACCAAGGGTCAGATAGTTCCCTCGAATTACCAGGGGTCAGACAATTCTCTCTAATTACCAGGGGCCAGACACTTCTCACGAATTACCAGGGGTGAGACACTTCCCTCTAATTACCAGGGGTCAGATACTTCCCTCTAATTACCAGGGGTCAGACACTTCTCTCTAATTACCAGGGGCCAGACACTTCCCTCTAATTACCATGGGTCAGACACTTCTCACTAATTACCAGGGGTCAGACACTTCTCACTAATTACCAGGGGGCAGACACTTCCCTCTAATTACCAGGGGTCAGACACTTCTCTCTCAATACCAAGGGTCAGATAGTTCCCTGGAATTACCAGGGGTCAGACAATTCTCTCTAATTACCAGGGGCCAGACACTTCTCACGAATTACCAGGGGTGAGACACTTCCCTCTAATTACCAGGGGTCAGATACTTCCCTCTAATTACCAGGGGTAAGACACTTCTCTCTAATTACCAGGGGCCAGACACTTCCCTCTAATTACCATGGGTCAGACACTTCTCACTAATTACCAGGGGCCAGACACTTCTCTCTAATTACCAGCCGTCAGACACTTCCCTCTAATTACCAGGGGTCAGACACTTCCCTCTAATTACCAGTGGTCAGACACTTCTCTCTCATTACCAGCGGTCAGACACTTCTCTCTAATTACCAGGGGTCAGACACTTCTCTCGAATTCCCAGGGGCCAGACACTTCTCACTAATTACCAGGGGTCAGACACTTCTCTCTAATTACCAGCCGTCAGACACTTCTCTCTAATTACCAGGGGTCAGACACTTCTCACTAATTACCAGCCGTCAGACACTTCTCTCTAATTACCAGGGGTCAGACACTTCCCTCTAATTACCACGGGTCAGACACTTCTCACTAATTACCAGAGAGGGGGGTCAGACACTTCTCTCTAATTACCAGGGGTCAGACACTTCTCACTAATTACCAGCCGTCAGACACTTCTCTCTAATTACCAGGGGTCAGACACTTCCCTCTAATTACCAGGCGTCAGACACTTCTCACTAATTACCAGAGAGGGGTGTCAGACACTTCTCTCTAATTACCAGGGGTCAGAAACTTCCCTCTAATTACCAGTGGTCAGACACTTCTCTCTCATTACCAGGGGTCAGACACCTCTCTCTAATTACCAGGGGTCAGACACTTCTCTGTAATTACCAGGGGTCAGACACTTCTCACTAATTACCAGGGGCCAGACACTTCTCTCTAATTACCAGCCGTCAGACACTTCTCTCTAATTACCAGGGGTCAGACACATCTCACTAATTACCAGCCGTCAGACACTTCCCTCTAATTACCAGGGGTCAGATACTTCCCTCTAATTACCAGGGGTCAGACACTTCCCTCTAATTACCAGGGGTCAGACACTTCTCTCTAATTACCAGGGGCCAGACACTTCCCTCTAATTACCATGCGTCAAACACTTCTCACTAATTACCAGCGGCCAGACACTTCTCTCTAATTACCAGCCATCAGACACTTCTCTCTAATTACCAGGGGCCAGACACTTCTCACTAATTACCAGGGGTCAGACACTTCTCACTAATTACCAGCCGTCAGACACTTCTCTCTAATTACCAGGGGTCAGACACTTCCCTCGAATTACCAGGGGTCAGACACTTCTCACTAATTACCAGAGAGGGGGGTCAGACACTTATCTCTAATTACCAGGGGTCAGACACTTCTCACTAATTACCAGCCGTCAGACACTTCTCTCTAATTAGCAGGGGTCAGACACTTGCCTCTAATTACCAGGGGTCAGACACTTCTCTCTCAATACCAAGGGTCAGATAGTTCCCTCTAATTACCAGGGGTCAGACACTTCTCTCTAATTACCAGGGGCCAGACACTTCTCACTAATTACCAGGGGTCAGACACTTCTCTCTAATTACCAGCCGTCAGACACTTCTCTCTAATTACCAGGAGTCAGACACTTCTCTCTAATTACCAGGGGTCAGACACTTCCCTCTAATTACCAGTGGTCAGACACTTCTCTCTCATTACCAGCGGTCAGACACTTCTCTCTAATTACCAGGGGTCAGACACTTCTCTGTAATTACCAGGGGTCAGACACTTCCCTCGAATTACCAGGGGTCAGACACTTCTCTCGAATTACCAGGGGCCAGACACTTCTCACTAATTACCAGGGGTCAGACACTTCTCACTAATTACCAGCCGTCAGACACTTCTCTCTAATTACCAGTGGTCAGACACTTCCCTCGAATTACCAGGGGTCAGACACTTCTCACTAATTACCAGAGAGGGGGGTCAGACATTTATCTCTAATTACCAGGGGTCAGACACTTCTCACTAATTACCAGCCGTCAGACACTTCTCTCTAATTAGCAGGAGTCAGACACTTCCCTCTAATTACCAGGGGTCAGACACTTCTCTCTAATTACCAGGGGTCAGACACTTCCCTCTAATTACCAGGGGTCAGACACTTCTCTCTCAATACCAAGGGTCAGGTAGTTCCCTCTAATTACCAGGGGTCAGACACTTCTCTCTAATTACCAGGGGCCAGACACTTCTCACTAATTACCAGGGGTCAGACACTTCTCTCTAATTACCAGCCGTCAGACACTTCCCTCTAATTACCAGGAGTCAGACACTTCTCTCTAATTACCAGGGGTCAGACACTTCCATCTAATTACCAGTGGTCAGACACTTCTCTCTCATTACCAGCGGTCAGACACTTCTCTCTAATTACCAGGGGTCAGACACTTCCCTCTAATTACCAGGGGTCAGACACTTCTCACTAATTACCCGGGGTCAGACACTTCCCTCTAATTACCAGGGGTCAGACACTTCTCACTAATTACCAGGGGTCAGACACTTCTCACTAATTACCAGGGGGCAGACACTTCCCTCTAATTACCAGGGGTCAGACACTTCTCTCTCAATACCAAGGGTCAGATAGTTCCCTCGAATTACCAGGGGTCAGACACTTCTCTCTCAATACCAAGGGTCAGATAGTTCCCTCGAATTACCAGGGGTCAGACAATTCTCTCTAATTACCAGGGGCCAGACACTTCTCACGAATTACCAGGGGTGAGACACTTCCCTCTAATTACCAGGGGTCAGATACTTCCCTCTAATTACCAGGGGTCAGACACTTCTCTCTAATTACCAGGGGCCAGACACTTCCCTCTAATTACCATGGGTCAGACACTTCTCACTAATTACCAGGGGTCAGACACTTCTCACTAATTACCAGGGGGCAGACACTTCCCTCTAATTACCAGGGGTCAGACACTTCTCTCTCAATACCAAGGGTCAGATAGTTCCCTGGAATTACCAGGGGTCAGACAATTCTCTCTAATTACCAGGGGCCAGACACTTCTCACGAATTACCAGGGGTGAGACACTTCCCTCTAATTACCAGGGGTCAGATACTTCCCTCTAATTACCAGGGGTAAGACACTTCTCTCTAATTACCAGGGGCCAGACACTTCCCTCTAATTACCATGGGTCAGACACTTCTCACTAATTACCAGGGGCCAGACACTTCTCTCTAATTACCAGCCGTCAGACACTTCCCTCTAATTACCAGGGGTCAGACACTTCCCTCTAATTACCAGTGGTCAGACACTTCTCTCTCATTACCAGCGGTCAGACACTTCTCTCTAATTACCAGGGGTCAGACACTTCTCTCGAATTCCCAGGGGCCAGACACTTCTCACTAATTACCAGGGGTCAGACACTTCTCTCTAATTACCAGCCGTCAGACACTTCTCTCTAATTACCAGGGGTCAGACACTTCTCACTAATTACCAGCCGTCAGACACTTCTCTCTAATTACCAGGGGTCAAACACTTCCCTCTAATTACCACGGGTCAGACACTTCTCACTAATTACTAGAGAGGGGGGTCAGACACTTCTCTCTAATTACCAGGGGTCAGACACTTCTCACTAATTACCAGCCGTCAGACACTTCTCTCTAATTACCAGGGGTCAGACACTTCCCTCTAATTACCAGGCGTCAGACACTTCTCACTAATTACCAGAGAGGGGTGTCAGACACTTCTCTCTAATTACCAGGGGTCAGAAACTTCCCTCTAATTACCAGTGGTCAGACACTTCTCTCTCATTACCAGGGGTCAGACACCTCTCTCTAATTACCAGGGGTCAGACACTTCTCTGTAATTACCAGGGGTCAGACACTTCTCACTAATTACCAGGGGCCAGACACTTCTCTCTAATTACCAGCCGTCAGACACTTCTCTCTAATTACCAGGGGTCAGACACATCTCACTAATTACCAGCCGTCAGACACTTCCCTCTAATTACCAGGGGTCAGATACTTCCCTCTAATTACCAGGGGTCAGACACTTCCCTCTAATTACCAGGGGTCAGACACTTCTCTCTAATTACCAGGGGCCAGACACTTCCCTCTAATTACCATGCGTCAAACACTTCTCACTAATTACCAGCGGCCAGACACTTCTCTCTAATTACCAGCCATCAGACACTTCTCTCTAATTACCAGGGGCCAGACACTTCTCACTAATTACCAGGGGTCAGACACTTCTCACTAATTACCAGCCGTCAGACACTTCTCTCTAATTACCAGGGGTCAGACACTTCCCTCGAATTACCAGGGGTCAGACACTTCTCACTAATTACCAGAGAGGGGGGTCAGACACTTATCTCTAATTACCAGGGGTCAGACACTTCTCACTAATTACCAGCCGTCAGACACTTCTCTCTAATTAGCAGGGGTCAGACACTTGCCTCTAATTACCAGGGGTCAGACACTTCTCTCTAATTACCAGGGGTCAGACACTTCCCTCTAATTACCAGGGGTCAGACACTTCTCTCTCAATACCAAGGGTCAGATAGTTCCCTCTAATTACCAGGGGTCAGACACTTCTCTCTAATTACCAGGGGCCAGACACTTCTCACTAATTACCAGGGGTCAGACACTTCTCTCTAATTACCAGCCGTCAGACACTTCTCTCTAATTACCAGGAGTCAGACACTTCTCTCTAATTACCAGGGGTCAGACACTTCCCTCTAATTACCAGTGGTCAGACACTTCTCTCTCATTACCAGCGGTCAGACACTTCTCTCTAATTACCAGGGGTCAGACACTTCTCTGTAATTACCAGGGGTCAGACACTTCTCACTAATTACCAGGGGTCAGACACTTCTCTCTAATTACCCGGGGTCAGACACTTCTCACTAATTACCCGGGGTCAGACACTTCCCTCTAATTACCAGGGGTCAGACACTTCTCACTAATTACCAGGGGTCAGACACTTCTCACTAATTACCAGGGGGCAGACACTTCCCTCTAATTACCAGGGGTCAGACACTTCTCTCTCAATACCAAGGGTCAGATAGTTCCCTCGAATTACCAGGGGTCAGACAATTCTCTCTAATTACCAGGGGCCAGACACTTCTCACGATTTACCAGGAGTCAGACACTTCTCTGTAATTACCAGGGGTCAAACACTTCTCTCTAATTACCAGGGGTCAGACACTTCTCACTAATTACCAGCCGGCAGACACTTCTCACTAATTACCAGCGGCCAGACACTTCTCTCTAATTACCAGCCGTCAGACACATCTCTCTAATTACCAGGGGTCAGACACTTCTCACTAATTACCAGCCATCAGACACTTCTCTCTAATTACCAGGGGTCAGACACTTCCCTCTAATTACCAGGGGTCAGACACTTCTCACTAATTACCAGAGAGGGGGGTCAGACACTTCTCTCTAATTACCAGGGGTCAGACACTTCTCGCTAATTACCAGGGGTCAGACACTTCTTTCTAATTACCAGGGGTCAGACACTTCTCATCTATTACCAGCCGTCAGACACTTCTCTCTAATTACCAGGGGTCTGACACATCTCTCTAATTACCAGAGGTCAGACACTTCCCTCTAATTACCAGTGGTCAGACACTTCTCTATCATTACCAGGGGTAAGACACTTCTCTCTAATTACCAGGGGTCAGACACTTCCCTCTAATTACCAGGGGTCAGACACTTCCCTCTAATTACCAGGGGTCAGACACTTCTCACTAATTACCAGGGGTCAGACACTTCTCTCTAATTACCAGGGGTCAGACACTTCCCTCCAATTAACCGGGGTCAGACACTTGCCTCTAATTACCAGGGGTCAGACACTTCTCTCAAATTACCAGGGGTCAGACACTATTCTCTAATTACCAGGGGTCAGACACTTCTCTCTCATTACCAGGGGTCAGACACTTCTCTCTAATTACCAGGGGCCAGACACTTCTCTCTAATTACCAGGGGTCAGATACTTCTCTCTAATTAACAGGGGTCAGAAACTTCCCTCTAATTACCAGTGGTCAGACACTTCTCTCTCATTACCACGGGTCAGACACTTCTCTCTAATTACCAGGGGTCAGACACTTCTCTGTAATTACCAGGGGTCAGACACTTCCCTCTAATTACCCGGGGTCAGACACTTCTCACTAATTACCCGGGGTCAGACACTTCCCTCTAATTACCAGGGGTCAGACACTTCTCACTAATTACCAGGGGTCAGACACTTCTCTCAAATTACCAGGGGTCAGACACTACTCTCTAATTACCAGGGGGCAGACACTTCCCTCTAATTACCAGGGGTCAGACACTTCTCACTCATTACCAAGGGTCAGATAGTTCCCTCGAATTACCAGGGGTCAGACAATTCTCTTTAATTACCATGGGCCAGACACTTCTCACTAATTACCAGGGGTAAGACACTTCCCTCTAATTACCATGGGTCAGACACTTCCCTCCAATTACCAGGGGTCAGACACTTCTCTCTAATTACCAGGGGCCAGACACTTCCCTCTAATTACCATGGGTCAGACACTTCTCACTAATTACCAGGGGCCAGACACTTCTCTCTAATTACCAGCCGTCAGACACTTCTCTCTAATTACCAGGGGTCAGACACATCTCACTAATTACCAGCCGTCAGACACTTCCCTCTAATTACCAGGGGTCAGATACTTCCCTCTAATTACCAGGGGTCAGACACTTCCCTCTAATTACCAGGGGTCAGACACTTCTCTCTAATTACCAGGGGCCAGACACTTCCCTCTAATTACCATGCGTCAAACACTTCTCACTAATTACCAGCGGCCAGACACTTCTCTCTAATTACCAGCCATCAGACACTTCTCTCTAATTACCAGGGGCCAGACACTTCTCACTAATTACCAGGGGTCAGACACTTCTCACTAATTACCAGCCGTCAGACACTTCTCTCTAATTACCAGGGGTCAGACACTTGCCTCTAATTACCAGGGGTCAGACACTTCTCTCTAATTACCAGGGGTCAGACACTTCCCT
The DNA here is from genome assembly GCF_044704955.1 of Pristiophorus japonicus. Classification (NCBI taxonomy): domain Eukaryota; kingdom Metazoa; phylum Chordata; class Chondrichthyes; family Pristiophoridae; genus Pristiophorus; species Pristiophorus japonicus. Next base: position 131,489,887 of record NC_091988.1, read on the forward strand.
CTAATTACCAGGGGTCAGACACTTCTCTCTCAATACCAAGGGTCAGATAGTTCCCTCTAATTACCAGGGGTCAGACACTTCTCTCTAATTACCAGGGGCCAGACACTTCTCACTAATTACCAGGGGTCAGACACTTCTCTCTAATTACCAGCCGTCAGACACTTCTCTCTAATTACCAGGAGTCAGACACTTCTCTCTAATTACCAGGGGTCAGACACTTCCCTCTAATTACCAGTGGTCAGACACTTCTCTCTCATTACCAGCGGTCAGACACTTCTCTCTAATTACCAGGGGTCAGACACTTCTCTGTAATTACCAGGGGTCAGACACTTGCCTCTAATTACCAGGGGTCAGACACTTCTCACTAATTACCAGGGGGCAGACACTTCCCTCTAATTACCAGGGGTCAGACACTTCTCTCTCAATACCAAGGGTCAGATAGTTCCCTCGAATTACCAGGGATCAGACAATTCTCTCTAATTACCAGGGGCCAGACACTTCTCACGAATTACCAGGAGTCAGACACTTCTCTGTAATTACCAGGGGTCAAACACTTCTCTCTAATTACCAGGGGTCAGACACTTCTCACTAATTACCAGCCGTCAGACACTTCTCTCTAATTACCAGGGGTCAGACACTTCTCTCTCATTACCAGGGGTCAGACACTTCTCTCGAATTACCAGGGGCCAGACACTTCCCTCTAATTACCATGCGTCAGACACTTCTCACTAATTACCAGGGGCCAGACACTTCTCTCTAATTACCAGCCGTCAGACACTTCTATCTAATTACCAGGGGTCAGACACTTCTCACTAATTACCAGCCGTCAGACACTTCTATCTCATTACCAAGTGTCAGATAGTTCCCTCGAATTACCAGGGGTCAGACACTTCTCTCGAATTACCAGGGGCCAGACACTTCTCACTAATTACCAGGGGTCAGACACTTCTCACTAATTACCAGCCGTCAGACACTTCTCTCTAATTACCAGTGGTCAGACACTTCCCTCGAATTACCAGGGGTCAGACACTTCTCACTAATTACCAGAGAGGGGGGTCAGACATTTATCTCTAATTACCAGGGGTCAGACACTTCTCACTAATTACCAGCCGTCAGACACTTCTCTCTAATTAGCAGGGGTCAGACACTTCCCTCTAATTACCAGGGGTCAGACACTTCTCTCTAATTACCAGGGGTCAGACACTTCCCTCTAATTACCAGGGGTCAGACACTTCTCTCTCAATACCAAGGGTCAGGTAGTTCCCTCTAATTACCAGGGGTCAGACACTTCTCTCTAATTACCAGGGGCCAGACACTTCTCACTAATTACCAGGGGTCAGACACTTCCCTCTAATTACCAGGAGTCAGACACTTCTCTCTAATTACCAGGGGTCAGACACTTCCCTCTAATTACCAGTGGTCAGACACTTCTCTCTCATTACCAGCGGTCAGACACTTCTCTCTAATTACCAGGGGTCAGACACTTCCCTCTAATTACCAGGGGTCAGACACTTCTCACTAATTACCCAGGGTCAGACACTTCCCTCTAATTACCAGGGGTCAGACACTTCTCACTAATTACCAGGGGTCAGACACTTCTCACTAATTACCAGGGGGCAGACACTTCCCTCTAATTACCAGGGGTCAGACACTTCTCTCTCAATACCAAGGGTCAGATAGTTCCCTCGAATTACCAGGGGTCAGACACTTCTCTCTCAATACCAAGGGTCAGATAGTTCCCTCGAATTACCAGGGGTCAGACAATTCTCTCTAATTACCAGGGGCCAGACACTTCTCACGAATTACCAGGGGTGAGACACTTCCCTCTAATTACCAGGGGTCAGATACTTCCCTCTAATTACCAGGGGTCAGTCACTTCTCTCTAATTACCAGGGGCCAGACACTTCCCTCTAATTACCATGGGTCAGACACTTCTCACTAATTACCAGGGGTCAGACACTTCTCACTAATTACCAGGGGGCAGACACTTCCCTCTAATTACCAGGGGTCAGACACTTCTCTCTCAATACCAAGGGTCAGATAGTTCCCTGGAATTACCAGGGGTCAGACAATTCTCTCTAATTACCAGGGGCCAGACACTTCTCACGAATTACCAGGGGTGAGACACTTCCCTCTAATTACCAGGGGTCAGATACTTCCCTCTAATTACCAGGGGTAAGACACTTCTCTCTAATTACCAGGGGCCAGACACTTCCCTCTAATTACCATGGGTCAGACACTTCTCACTAATTACCAGGGGCCAGACACTTCTCTCTAATTACCAGCCGTCAGACACTTCTCTCTAATTACCAGGGGTCAGACACTTCCCTCTAATTACCAGTGGTCAGACACTTCTCTCTCATTACCAGCGGTCAGACACTTCTCTCTAATTACCAGGGGTCAGACACTTCTCTCGAATTCCCAGGGGCCAGACACTTCTCACTAATTACCAGGGGTCAGACACTTCTCTCTAATTACCAGCCGTCAGACACTTCTCTCTAATTACCAGGGGTCAGACACTTCTCACTAATTACCAGCCGTCAGACACTTCTCTCTAATTACCAGGGGTCAGACACTTCCCTCTAATTACCACGGGTCAGACACTTCTCACTAATTACCAGAGAGGGGGGTCAGACACTTCTCTCTAATTACCAGGGGTCAGACACTTCTCACTAATTACCAGCCGTCAGACACTTCTCTCTAATTACCAGGGGTCAGACACTTCCCTCTAATTACCAGGCGTCAGACACTTCTCACTAATTACCAGAGAGGGGGGTCAGACACTTCTCTCTAATTACCAGGGGTCAGAAACTTCCCTCTAATTACCAGTGGTCAGACACTTCTCTCTCATTACCAGGGGTCAGACACCTCTCTCTAATTACCAGGGGTCAGACACTTCTCTGTAATTACCAGGGGTCAGACACTTCTCACTAATTACCAGGGGCCAGACACTTCTCTCTAATTACCAGCCGTCAGACACTTCTCTCTAATTACCAGGGGTCAGACACATCTCACTAATTACCAGCCGTCAGACACTTCCCTCTAATTACCAGGGGTCAGATACTTCCCTCTAATTACCAGGGGTCAGACACTTCCCTCTAATTACCAGGGGTCAGACTCTTCTCTCTAATTACCAGGGGCCAGACACTTCCCTCTAATTACCATGCGTCAAACACTTCTCACTAATTACCAGCGGCCAGACACTTCTCTCTAATTACCAGCCATCAGACACTTCTCTCTAATTACCAGGGGCCAGACACTTCTCACTAATTACCAGGGGTCAGACACTGCTCACTAATTACCAGCCGTCAGACACTTCTCTCTAATTACCAGGGGTCAGACACTTCCCTCGAATTACCAGGGGTCAGACACTTCTCACTAATTACCAGAGAGGGGGGTCAGACACTTATCTCTAATTACCAGGGGTCAGACACTTCTCTCTAATTACCAGCCGTCAGACACTTCTCTCTAATTAGCAGGGGTCAGACACTTGCCTCTAATTACCAGGGGTCAGACACTTCTCTCTAATTACCAGGGGTCAGACACTTCCCTCTAATTACCAGGGGTCAGACACTTCTCTCTCAATACCAAGGGTCAGATAGTTCCCTCTAATTACCAGGGGTCAGACACTTCTCTCTAATTACCAGGGGCCAGACACTTCTCACTAATTACCAGGGGTCAGACACTTCTCTCTAATTACCAGCCGTCAGACACTTCTCTCTAATTACCAGGAGTCAGACACTTCTCTCTAATTACCAGGGGTCAGACACTTCCCTCTAATTACCAGTGGTCAGACACTTCTCTCTCATTACCAGCGGTCAGACACTTCTCTCTAATTACCAGGGGTCAGACACTTCTCTGTAATTACCAGGGGTCAGACACTTGCCTCTAATTACCAGGGGTCAGACACTTCTCACTAATTACCAGGGGTCAGACACTTCTCTCTAATTACCCGGGGTCAGACACTTCTCACTAATTACCCGGGGTCAGACACTTCCCTCTAATTACCAGGGGTCAGACACTTCTCACTAATTACCAGGGGTCAGACACTTCTCACTAATTACCAGGGGGCAGACACTTCCCTCTAATTACCAGGGGTCAGACACTTCTCTCTCAATACCAAGGGTCAGATAGTTCCCTCGAATTACCAGGGGTCAGACAATTCTCTCTAATTACCAGGGGCCAGACACTTCTCACGAATTACCAGGAGTCAGACACTTCTCTGTAATTACCAGGGGTCAAACACTTCTCTCTAATTACCAGGGGTCAGACACTTCTCACTAATTACCAGCCGTCAGACACTTCTCTCTAATTACCAGGGGTCAGACACTTCTCTCTCATTACCAGGGGTCAGACACTTCTCTCGAATTACCAGGGGCCAGACACTTCCCTCTAATTACCATGCGTCAGACACTTCTCACTAATTACCAGGGGCCAGACACTTCTCTCTAATTACCAGCCGTCAGACACTTCTATCTAATTACCAGGGGTCAGACACTTCTCACTAATTACCAGCCGTCAGACACTTCTCTCTCATTACCAAGTGTCAGATAGTTCCCTCGAATTACCAGGGGTCAGACACTTCTCTCGAATTACCAGGGGCCAGACACTTCTCACTAATTACCAGGGGTCAGACACTTCTCACTAATTACCAGCCGTCAGACACTTCTCTCTAATTACCAGTGGTCAGACACTTCCCTCGAATTACCAGGGGTCAGACACTTCTCACTAATTACCAGAGAGGGGGGTCAGACATTTATCTCTAATTACCAGGGGTCAGACACTTCTCACTAATTACCAGCCGTCAGACACTTCTCTCTAATTAGCAGGGGTCAGACACTTCCCTCTAATTACCAGGGGTCAGACACTTCTCTCTAATTACCAGGGGTCAGACACTTCCCTCTAATTACCAGGGGTCAGACACTTCTCTCTCAATACCAAGGGTCAGGTAGTTCCCTCTAATTACCAGGGGTCAGACACTTCTCTCTAATTACCAGGGGCCAGACACTTCTCACTAATTACCAGGGGTCAGACACTTCTCTCTAATTACCAGCCGTCAGACACTTCCCTCTAATTACCAGGAGTCAGACACTTCTCTCTAATTACCAGGGGTCAGACACTTCCCTCTAATTACCAGTGGTCAGACACTTCTCTCTCATTACCAGCGGTCAGACACTTCTCTCTAATTACCAGGGGTCAGACACTTCCCTCTAATTACCAGGGGTCAGACACTTCTCACTAATTACCCGGGGTCAGACACTTCCCTCTAATTACCAGGGGTCAGACACTTCTCACTAATTACCAGGGGTCAGACACTTCTCACTAATTACCAGGGGGCAGACACTTCCCTCTAATTACCAGGGGTCAGACACTTCTCTCTCAATACCAAGGGTCAGATAGTTCCCTCGAATTACCAGGGGTCAGACACATCTCTCTCAATACCAATCGTCAGATAGTTCCCTCGAATTACCAGGGGTCAGAAAATTCTCTCTAATTACCAGGGGCCAGACACTTCTCACGAATTACCAGGGGTGAGACACTTCCCTCTAATTACCAGGGGTCAGATACTTCCCTCTAATTACCAGGGGTCAGACACTTCTCTCTAATTACCAGGGGCCAGACACTTCCCTCTAATTACCATGGGTCAGACACTTCTCACTAATTACCAGGGGCCAGACACTTCTCTCTAATTACCAGCCGTCAGACACTTCTCTCTAATTACCAGGGGTCAGACACTTCCCTCTAATTACCAGTGGTCAGACACTTCTCTCTCATTACCAGCGGTCAGACACTTCTCTCTAATTACCAGGGGTCAGACACTTCTCTCGAATTCCCAGGGGCCAGACACTTCTCACTAATTACCAGGGGTCAGACACTTCTCTCTAATTACCAGCCGTCAGACACTTCTCTCTAATTACCAGGGGTCAGACACTTCTCACTAATTACCAGCCGTCAGACACTTCTCTCTAAATACCAGGGGTCAGACACTTCCCTCTAATTACCAGAGAGGGGGGTCAGACACTTCTCTCTAATTACCAGGGGTCAGACACTTCTCACTAATTACCAGCCGTCAGACACTTCTCTCTAATTACCAGGTGTCAGACACTTCCCTCTAATTACCAGGCGTCAGACACTTCTCACTAATTACCAGAGAGGGGGGTCAGACACTTCTCTCTAATTACCAGGGGTCAGAAACTTCCCTCTAATTACCAGTGGTCAGACACTTCTCTCTCATTACCAGGGGTCAGACACCTCTCTCTAATTACCAGGGGTCAGACACTTCTCTGTAATTACCAGGGGTCAGACACTTCTCTCTAATTACCAGGGGCCAGACACTTCTCACTAATTACCAGGTGTCAGACACTTCTCTCTAATTACCAGCCGTCAGACACTTCTCTCTAATTACCAGGGGTCAGACACGTCTCTCTAATTACCAGGGGTCAGACACTTCCCTCTAATTACCAGTGGTCAGACACTTCTCTCTCATTACCAGCGGTCAGACAATTCTCTCTAATTACCAGGGGTCAGACACTTCTCTGTAATTACCAGGGGTCAGACACTTCCCTCTAATTGCCAGGGGTCAGACACTTCTCACTAATTACCAGGGGTCAGACACTTCTCTCTAATTACCCAGGGTCAGACACTTCTCACTAATTACCCGGGGTCAGACACTTCCCTCTAATTACCAGGGGTCAGACACTTCTCACAATTACCAGGGGTCAGACACTTCTCTCTAATTACCAGGGGTCAGACACTTCTCTCTAATTACCAGGGGCAGACACTTCCCTCTAATTACCAGGGGTCAGACACTTCTCTATCAATACCAAGGGTCAGATAGTTCCCTCGAATTACCAAGGGTCAGACAATTCTCTCTAATTACCAGGGGCCAGACACTTCTCACTAATTACCAGGGGTGAGACACTTCCCTCTAATTAGCAGGGGTCAGACACTTCCCTCTAATTACCAGGGGTCAGACACTTCTGTCTAATTACCAGAGGCCAGACACTTCCCTCTATTTACCATGGGTCAGACACTTCTCACTAATTACCAGGGGCCAGACACTTCTCTCTAATTACCAGCCGTCAGACACTTCTCTCTAATTACCAGGGGTCAGACACTTCTCACTAATTACCAGCCGTCAGACACTTCCCTCTAATTACCAGGGGTCAGACACTTCCCTCTAATTACCAGGGGTCAGACACTTCTCTCTAATTACCAGGGGCCAGACACTTCCCTCTAATTACCATGCGTCAAACACTTCTCACTAATTACCAGCGGCCAGACACTTCTCTCTAATTACCAGCCATCAGACACTTCTCTCTAATTACCAGGGTTCAGACACTTCTCACTAATTACCACCCGTCAGACACTTCTCTCTAATTACCAGTGGTCAGACACTTCCCTCTAATTACCAGGGGTCAGACACTTCTCACTAATTACCAGAGAGGGGGGTCAGACACTTCTCTCTAATTACCAGGGGTCAGACACTTCTCTCTAATTACCAGGGGTCAGACACTTCTCTCTAATTACCAGGGGTCAGACACTTCTCTCTAATTACCAGGAGTCAGACACTTCTCTCTAATTACCAGGGGTCAGACACTTCTCTCTAATTACCAGGGGTCAGACACTTCTCTCTAATTACCAGGGGTCAGACACTTCTCTCTCATTACCAGGGGTCAGACACTTCTCTCTAATTACCAGGGGCCAGACACTTCCCTCTAATTACCATGCGTCAGACACTGCTCACTAATTACCAGGGGTCAGACACTTCTCTCTAATTACCAGGGGCCAGACACTTCCCTCTAATTACCAGGGGTCAGACACTTCTCACTAATTACCAGCCGTCAGACACTTCCCTCTAATTACCAGGTGTCAGACACTTCTCACTAATTACCAGGGGTCAGACACTTCTCTCTAATTAACAGGGGTCAGACACTTCTCTCTCATTACCAGGGGTCAGACACTTCTCTCTAATTACCAGGGGTCAGACACTTCTCACTAATTACCAGGGGTCAGACACTTCTCTCTAATTACCAGGAGTCAGACACTGCCCTCTAATTACCAGTGGTCAGACACTTCTCTCTCATTACCAGGGGTCAGACACTTCTCTCTCATTACCAGGGGTCAGACACTTCTCTGTAATTAACAGGGGTCAGACACTTCCCTCTAATTACCAGTGGTCAGACTCTTCTCACTAATTACCAGGGGTCAGACACTTCTCTCTAATTACCCGGGGTCAGACACTTCTCACTAATTACCCGGGGTAAGACACTTCTCACTAATTACCAGAGAGGGGGGTCAGACACTTCTCTCTAATTACCAGGGGTCAGACACTTCTCTCTAATTACCAGGGGCCAGACACTTCCCTCTAATTACCAGGGGTCAGACACTTCTCACTAATTACCAGCCGGCAGACACTTCTCTCTAATTACCAGCCGTCAGACACTTCTCTCTAATTACCAGGGGTCAGACACTTCTCACTAATTACCAGCCGTCAGACACTTCTCTCTAATTACCAGGGGTCAGACACTTCCCTCTAATTACCACGGGTCAGACACTTCTCACTAATTACCAGAGAGGGGGGTCAGACACTTCTCTCTAATTACCAGGGGTCAGACACTTCTCTCTAATTACCAGGGGTCAGACACATCTCTCTAATTACCAGAGGTCAGACACTTCCCTCTAATTACCAGTGGTCAGACACTTCTCTATCATTACCAGGGGTAAGACACTTCTCTCTAATTACCAGGGGTCAGACACTTCTCTGTAATTACCAGGGGTCAGACACTTCCCTCTAATTACCAGGGGTCAGACACTTCTCACTAATTACCAGAGAGGGGGGTCAGACACTTCTCTCTAATTACCAGGGGTCAGACACTTCCCTCTAATTACCAGTGGTCAGACACTTCTCTCTCATTACCAGGGGTCAGACACTTCCCTCTAATTACTAGGGGTCAGACACTTCCCTCTAATTACCAGGGGTCAGACACGTCTCTCTAATTACCAGAGGCCAGACACTTCCCTCTATTTACCATGGGTCAGACACTTCTCACTAATTACCAGGGGCCAGACACTTCTCTCTAATTACCAGCCGTCAGACACTTCTCTCTAATTACCAGGGGTCAGACACTTCTCACTAATTACCAGCCGTCAGACACTTCTCTCTCATTACCAAGGGTCAGATAGTTCCCTGTAATTACCAGGGGTCAGACACTTCTCTCGAATTACCAGGGGCCAGACACTTCTCACTAATTACCAGGTGTCAGACACTTCTCTCTAATTACCAGCCGTCAGACACTTCTCACTAATTACCAGCCGTCAGACACTTCTCTCTAATTACCAGGGGTCAGACACTTCCCTCTAATTACCAGGGGTCAGACACTTCTCACTAATTACCAGAGAGGGGTGTCAGACACTTCTCTCTAATTACCAGGGGTCAGACACTTCTCACTAATTACCAGAGAGGGGGGTCAGACACTTCTCTCTAATTACCAGGGGTCAGACACTTCTCTCTAATTACCAGGAGTCAGACACTTCTCTGTAATTACCAGGGGTCAGACACTTCTCTCTAATTTCCAGGGGTCAGACACTTCTCTCTCATTACCAGGGGTCAGACACTTCTCTCGAATTACCAGGGGCCAGACACTTCCCTCTAATTACCATGCGTCAGACACTTCTCTCTCAATACCAAGGGTCAGATAGTTCCCTCGAATTACCAGGGGTCAGACACTTCTCTCTCAATACCAAGGGTCAGATAGTTCCCTCGAATTACCAGGGGTCAGACAATTCTCTCTAATTACCAGGGGCCAGACACTTCTCACGAATTACCAGGGGTGAGACACTTCCCTCTAATTACCAGGGGTCAGATACTTCCCTCTAATTACCAGGGGTCAGACACTTCTCTCTAATTACCAGGGGCCAAACACTTCCCTCTAATTACCATGGGTCAGACACTTCTCACTAATTACCAGGGGTCAGACACTTCTCACTAATTACCAGGGGGCAGACACTTCCCTCTAATTACCAGGGGTCAGACACTTCTCTCTCAATACCAAGGGTCAGATAGTTCCCTCGAATTACCAGGGGTCAGACAATTCTCTCTAATTACCAGGGGCCAGACACTTCTCACGAATTACCAGGGGTGAGACACTTCCCTCTAATTACCAGGGGTCAGATACGTCCCTCTAATTACCAGGGGTAAGACACTTCTCTCTAATTACCAGGGGCCAGACACTTCCCTCTAATTACCATGGGTCAGACACTTCTCACTAATTACCAGGGGCCAGACACTTCTCTCTAATTACCAGTCGTCAGACACTTCTCTCTAATTACCAGGGGTCAGACACTTCCCTCTAATTACCAGTGGTCAGACACTTCTCTCTCATTACCAGCGGTCAGACACTTCTCTCTAATTACCAGGGGTCAGACACTTCTCTCGAATTACCAGGGGCCAGACACTTCTCACTAATTACCAGGGGTCAGACACTTCTCTCTAATTACCAGCCGTCAGACACTTCTCTCTAATTACCAGGGGTCAGACACTTCTCACTAATTACCAGCCGTCAGACACTTCTCTCTAATTACCAGGGGTCAGACACTTCCCTCTAATTACAACGGGTCAGACACTTCTCACTAATTACCAGAGAGGGGGGTCAGACACTTCTCTCTAATTACCAGGGGTCAGACACTTCTCACTAATTACCAGCCGTCAGACACTTCTCTCTAATTACCAGGGGTCAGACACTTCCCTCTAATTATCAGGCGTCAGACACTTCTCACTAATTACCAGAGAGGGGGGTCAGACACTTCTCTCTAATTACCAGGGGTCAGAAACTTCCCTCTAATTACCAGTGGTCAGACATTTCTCTCTCATTACCAGGGGTCAGACACCTCTCTCTAATTACCAGGGGTCAGACACTTCTCTGTAATTACCAGGGGTCAGACACTTCTCTCTAATTACCAGGGGCCAGACACTTCTCACTAATTACCAGGTGTCAGACACTTCTCTCTAATTACCAGCCGTCAGACACTTCTCTCTTATTACCAGGGGTCAGACACGTCTCTCTAATTACCAGGGGTCAGACACTTCCCTCTAATTACCAGTGGTCAGACACTTCTCTCTCATTACCAGCGGTCAGACAATTCTGTCTAATTACCAGGCGTCAGACACTTCTCTGTAATTACCAGGGGTCAGACACTTCCCTCTAATTGCCAGGGGTCAGACACTTCTCACTAATTACCAGGGGTCAGACACTTCTCTCTAATTACCCAGGGTCAGACACTTCTCACTAATTACCCGGGGTCAGACACTTCCCTCTAATTACCAGGGGTCAGACACTTCTCACAATTACCAGGGGTCAGACACTTCTCTCTAATTACCAGGGGTCAGACACTTCCCTCTAATTACCAGGGGTCAGACACTTCTCTCTAATTACCAGAGGCCAGACACTTCCCTCTATTTACCATGGGTCAGACACTTCTCACTAATTACCAGGGGCCAGACACTTATCTCTAATTACCAGCCGTCAGACACTTCTCTCTAATTACCAGGGGTCAGACACTTCTCACTAATTACCAGCCGTCAGACACTTCCCTCTAATTACCAGGGGTCAGATACTTCCCTCTAATTACCAGGGGTCAGACACTTCCCTCTAATTACCAGGGGCCAGACACTTCTCTCTAATTACCAGGGGCCAGACACTTCCCTCTAATTACCATGCGTCAAACACTTCTCACTAATTACCAGCGGCCAGACACTTCTCTCTAATTACCAGCCATCAGACACTTCTCTCTAATTACCAGTGGTCAGACACTTCCCTCTAATTACCAGGGGTCAGACACTTCTCACTAATTACCAGAGAGGGGGGTCAGACACTTCTCTCTAATTACCAGGGGTCAGACACTTCTCACTAATTACCAGCCGTCAGACAGACACTTCTCTCTAATTACCAGGGGTCAGACACTTCTCTGTAATTACCAGGAGTCAGACACTTCTCTCTAATTACCAGGGGTCAGACACTTCTCCCTAATTACCAGCCGTCAGGCACTTCTCTCTAATTACCAGGGGTCAGACACTTCTCTCTCATTACCAGGGGTCAGACACTTCTCTCGAATTACCAGGGGCCAGACACTTCCCTCTAATTACCATGCGTCAGACACTGCTCACTAATTACCAGGGGTCAGACACTTCTCTCTAATTACCAGGGGCCAGACACTTCCCTCTAATTACCAGGGGTCAGACACTTCTCACTAATTACCAGCCGTCAGACACTTCCCTCTAATTACCAGGTGTCAGACACTTCTCACTAATTACCAGGGGTCAGACACTTCTCTCTAATTAACAGTGGTCAGACACTTCTCTCTCATTACCAGGGGTCAGACACTTCGCTCTAATTACCAGGGGTCAGACACTTCTCACTAATTACCAGGGGTCAGACACTTCTCTCTAATTACCAGGGGTCAGACACTGCCCTCTAATTACCAGTGGTCAGACACTTCTCTCTCATTACCAGGGGTCAGACACTTCTCTCTAATTACCAGGGGTCAGACACTTCTCTGTAATTAACAGGGGTCAGACACTTCCCTCTAATTACCAGTGGTCAGACTCTTCTCACTAATTACCAGGGGTCAGACACTTCTCTCTAATTACCCGGGGTTCAGACACTTCTCACTAATTACCCGGGGTCAGACACTTCCCTCTAATTACCAGGGGTCAGACACTTCTCACTAATTACCAGGGGTCAGACACTTCTCTCTAATTACCAGGGGTCAGACACTACTCTCTAATTACCAGGGGGCAGACACTTCCCTCTAATTACCAGGGGTCAGACACTTCTCACTCAATACCAAGGGTCAGATAGTTCCCTCGAATTACCAGGGGTCAGACAATTCTCTCTAATTACCAGGGGCCAGACACTTCTCACTAATTACCAGGGGTGAGACACTTCCCTCTAATTACCAGGGGTCAGACACTTCCCTCTAATTACCAGGGGTCAGACACTTCTCTCTAATTACCAGGGGCCAGACACTTCCCTCTAATTACCAGGGGTCAGACACTTCTCACTAATTACCAGCCGGCAGACACTTCTCACTAATTACCAGCGGCCAGACACTTCTCTCTAATTACCAGCCGTCAGACACTTCTCTCTAATTACCAGGGGTCAGACACTTCTCACTAATTACCAGCCGTCAGACACTTCTCTCTAATTACCAGGGGTCAGACACTTCCCTCTAATTACCAGGGGTCAGACACTTCTCACTAATTACCAGAGAGGGGGGTCAGACACTTCTCTCTAATTACCAGGGGTCAGACACTTCTCTCTAATTACCAGGGGTCAGACACTTCTTTCTAATTACCAGGGGTCAGACACTTCTCCTCTATTACCAGCCGTCAGACACTTCTCTCTAATTAGCAGGGGTCTGACACATCTCTCTAATTACCAGAGGTCAGACACTTCCCTCTAATTACCAGTGGTCAGACACTTCTCTATCATCACCAGGGGTAAGACACTTCTCTCTAATTACCAGGGGTCAGACACTTCTCTGTAATTACCAGGGGTCAGACACTTCCCTCTAATTACCAGGGCTCAGACACTTCTCACTAATTTCCAGAGAGGGGGGTCAGACACTTCTCTCTAATTACCAGGGGTCAGACACTTCTCACTAATTACCAGCCGTCAGACACTTCTCTCTAATTAACAGGGGTCAGACACTTCCCTCTAATTACCAGTGGTCAGACACTTCTCTCTCATTACCAGGGGTCAGACACTTCCCTCTAATTACCAGGGGCCAGACACTTCCCTCTAATTACCAGGGGTCAGACACTTCTCTCTAATTACCAGAGGCCAGACACTTCCCTCTATTTACCAGGGGTCAGACACTTCTCTCTAATTACCAGGGGTCAGACACTACTCTCTACAGACCAGGGGGCAGACACTTCCCTCTAATTACCAGGGGTCAGACAGTTCTCACTCAATACCAAGGGTCAGATAGTTCCCTCGAATTACCAGGGGTCAGACAATTCTCTCTAATTACCAGGAGCCAGACACTTCTCACTAATTACCAGGGGTGAGACACTTCCCTCTAATTACCAGGGGTCAGACACTTCCCTCTAATTACCAGGGGTCAGACACTTCTCTCTAATTACCAGAGGCCAGACACTTCCCTCTAATTACCAGGGGTCAGACACTTCTCACTAATTACCAGCCGGCAGACACTTCTCACTAATTACCAGTGGCCAGACACTTCTCTCTAATTACCAGCCGTCAGACACTTCTCTCTAATTACCAGGGGTCAGACACTTCTCACTAATTACCAGCCGTCAGACACTTCTCTCTAATTACCAGGGGTCAGACACTTCCCTCTAATTACCAGGGGTCAGACACTTCTCACTAATTACCAGAGAGGGGGGTCAGACACTTCTCTCTAATTACCAGGGGTCAGACACTTCTCTCTAATTACCAGGGGTCAGACACTTCTTTCTAATTACCAGGGGTCAGACACTTCTCCTCTATTACCAGCCGTCAGACACTTCTCTCTAATTACCAGGGGTCTGACACATCTCTCTAATTACCAGAGGTCAGACACTTCCCTCTAATTACCAGTGGTCAGACACTTCTCTATCATTACCAGGGGTAAGACACTTCTCTCTAATTACCAGGGGTCAGACACTTCTCTGTAATTACCAGGGGTCAGACACTTCCCTCTAATTACCAGGGCTCAGACACTTCTCACTAATTACCAGAGAGGGGGGTAAGACACTTCTCTCTAATTACCAGGGGTCAGACACTTCTCACTAATTACCAGCCGTCAGACACTTCTCTCTAATTACCAGGGGTCAGACACTTCCCTCTAATTACCAGTGGTCAGACACTTCTCTCTCATTACCAGGGGTCAGACACTTCCCTCTAATTACCAGGGGTCAGACACTTCCCTCTAATTACCAGGGTCAGACACTTCTCTCTAATTACCAGAGGCCAGACACTTCCCTCTATTTACCATGGGTCAGACACTTCTCACTAATTACCAGGGGCCAGACACTTCTCTCTAATTACCAGCCGTCAGACACTTCTCTCTAATTACCAGGGGTCAGACACTTTTCACTAATTACCAGCCGTCAGACACTTCTCTCTCATTACCAAGGGTCAGATAGTTCCCTCTAATTACCAGGGGTCAGACACTTCTCTCGAATTACCAGGGGCCAGACACTTCTCACTAATTACCAGGGGTCAGACACTTCTCTCTAATTACCAGCCGTCAGACACTTCTCACTAATTACCAGCCGTCAGACACTTCTCTCTAATTACCAGGGGTCAGACACTTCCCTCTAATTACCAGGGGTCAGACACTTCTCACTAATTACCAGAGAGGGGTGTCAGACACTTCTCTCTAATTACCAGGGGTCAGACACTTCTCACTAATTACCAGAGAGGGGGGTCAGACACTTCTCTCTAATTACCAGGGGTCAGACACTTCTCTCTAATTACCAGGAGTCAGACACTTCTCTGTAATTACCAGGGGTCAGACACTTCACTCTAATTTCCAGGGGTCAGACACTTCTCTCTCATTACCAGGGGTCAGACACTTCTCTCGAATTACCAGGGGCCAGACACTTCTCTCTAATTACCAGCCGTCAGACACTTCTATCTAATTACCAGGGGTCAGACACTTCTCACTAATTACCAGCCGTCAGACACTTCTCTCTCATTACCAAGGGTCAGATAGTTCCCTCGAATTACCAGGGGTCAGACACTTCTCTCGAATTACCAAGGGCCAGACACTTCTCACTAATTACCAAGGGTCAGACACTTCTCACTAATTACCAGCCGTCAGACACTTCTCTCTAATTACCACGGGTCAGACACTTCCCTCGAATTACCAGGGGTCAGACACTTCTCACTAATTACCAGAGAGGGGGGTCAGACACTTATCTCTAATTACCAGGGGTCAGACACTTCTCACTAATTACCAGCCGTCAGACACTTCTCTCTAATTACCAGGGGTCAGAGACTTCTCACTAATTACCCGGGGTCAGACACTTCCCTCTAATTACCAGGGGTCAGACACTTCTCACTAATTACCAGGGGTCAGACACTTCTCTCTAATTACCAGGGGTCAGACACTACTCTCTAATTACCAGGGGGCAGACACTTCCCTCTAATTACCAGGGGTCAGACACTTCTCACTCAATACCAAGGGTCAGATAGTTCCCTCGAATTACCAGGGGTCAGACAATTCTCTCTAATTACCAGGTGCCAGACACTTCTCACTAATTACCAGGGGTGAGACACTTCCCTCTAATTACCAGGGGTCAGACACTTCCCTCTAATTACCAGGGGTCAGACACTTCTCTCTAATTACCAGAGGCCAGACACTTCCCTCTAATTACCAGGGGTCAGACACTTCTCACTAATTACCAGCCGGCAGACACTTCTCACTAATTACCAGCGGCTCGACACTTCTCTCTAATTACCAGCCGTCAGACACTTCTCTCTAATTACCAGGGGTCAGACACTTCTCACTAATTACCAGCCGTCAGACACTTCTCTCTAATTACCAGGGGTCAGACACTTCCCTCTAATTACCAGGGGTCAGACACTTCTCACTAATTACCAGGGGTCAGACACTTCTCTCTCATTACCAGGGGTCAGACACTTCTCATCTATTACCAGCCGTCAGACACTTCTCTCTAATTACCATGGGTCTGACACATCTCTCTAATTACCAGAGGTCAGACACTTCCCTCGAATTACCAGTGGTCAGACACTTCCCTCTAATTACCAGGTGTCAGACACTTCTCTCTCATTACCAGGGGTCAGACACTTCTCTCTAATTACCAGGGGTCAGACACTTCTCTCTAATTACCAGGGGTCAGACACTTCCCTCTAATTACCAGGGGTCAGACACTTCTCACTAATTACCAGAGAGGGGGGTCAGACACTTCTCTCTAATTACCAGGGGTCAGACACTTCTCTGTAATTACCAGGGGTCAGACACTTCTTTCTAATTACCAGGGGTCAGACACTTCTCATCTATTACCAGCCGTCAGACACTTCTCTCTAATTACCATGGGTCTGACACATCTCTCTAATTACCAGAGGTCAGACACTTCTCACTAATTACCAGGGGTCAGACACTTCTCTCTAATTAACAGGGGTCAGACACTTCTCTCTCATTACCAGGGGTCAGACACTTCTCTCTAATTACCAGGGGTCAGACACTTCTCACTAATTACCAGGGGTCAGACACTTCTCTCTAATTACCAGGGGTCAGACACTGCCATCTAATTACCAGTGGTCAGACACTTCTCTCTCATTACCAGGGGTCAGACACTTCTCTCTAATTACCAGGGGTCAGACACTTCTCTGTAATTAACAGGGGTCAGACACTTCCCTCTATTTACCAGGGGTCAGACTCTTCTCACTAATTACCAGGGGTCAGACACTTCTCTCTAATTACCCGGGTCAGACACTTCTCACTAATTACCCGGGGTCAGACACTTCTCACTAATTACCAGGGGTCAGACACTTCTCTCTAATTACCAGGGGTCAGACACTACTCTCTAATTACCAGGGGGCAGACACTTCCCTCTAATTACCAGGGGTCAGACACTTCTCACTCAATACCAAGGGTCAGATAGTTCCCTCGAATTACCAGGGGTCAGACAATTCTCTCTAATTACCAGGGGCCAGACACTTCTCACTAATTACCAGGGGTGAGACACTTCCCTCTAATTACCAGGGGTCAGACACTTCCCTCTAATTACCAGGGGTCAGACACTTCTGTCTAATTACCAGGGGCCAGACACTTCCCTCTAATTACCAGGGGTCAGACACTTCTCACTAATTACCAGCCGGCAGACACTTCTCACTAATTACCAGCGGCCAGACACTTCTCTCTAATTACCAGCCGTCAGACACTTCTCTCTAATTAACAGGGGTCAGACACTTCTCTCTCATTACCAGGGGTCAGACACTTCTCTCTAATTACCAGGGGTCAGACACTTCTCACTAATTACCAGGGGTCAGACACTTCTCTCTAATTACCAGGGGTCAGACACTGCCCTCTAATTACCAGTGGTCAGACACTTCTCTCTCATTACCAGGGGTCAGACACTTCTCTCTAATTACCAGGGGTCAGACACTTCTCTGTAATTAACAGGGGTCAGACACTTCCCTCTAATTACCAGGGGTCAGACTCTTCTCACTAATTACCAGGGGTCAGACACTTCTCTCTAATTACCCGGGTCAGACACTTCTCACTAATTACCCGGGGTCAGACACTTCCCTCTAATTACCAGGGGTCAGACACTTCTCTCAAATTACCAGGGGTCAGACACTTCTCTCTAATTACCATGTGTCAGACACTTCTCTCTAATTACCAGGGGTCAGACACTTGCCTCTAATTACCAGGGGTCAGACACTTCTCTCTCAATACCAAGGGTCAGAAAGTTCCCTCGAATTACCAGGGGTCAGACACGTCTCTCTAATTACCAGGGGCCAGACACTTCCCTCTAATTACCATGCGTCAGACACTTCTCACTAATTACCAGGGGCCAGACACTTCTCTCTAATTACCAGCCGTCAGACACTTCTCTCTAATTACCAGGGGTCAGACACTTCTCACTAATTACCAGCCGTCAGACACTTCTCTCTCATTACCAAGGGTCAGATAGTTCCCTCTAATTACCAGGGGTCAGACACTTCTCTCGAATTACCAGGGGCCAGACACTTCTCACTAATTACCAGGGGTCAGACACTTCTCTCTAATTACCAGGGGTCAGACACTTCACTCTAATTACCAGCCGTCAGACACTTCTCTCTAATTATCAGGGGTCAGACACTTCTCACTAATTACCAGCCGTCAGACACTTCTCTCTAATTACCAGGGGTCAGACACTTCCCTCTAATTACCAGGGGTCAGACACTTCTCACTAATTACCAGAGAGGGGGGTGAGATACTTCTCTCTAATTACCAGGGTTCAGACACTTCTCACTAATTACCAGCCGTCAGACACTTCGCTCTAATTACCAGGGGTCAGACACTTCCCTCTAATTACCAGTGGTCAGACACTTCTCTCTCATTACCACGGGTCAGACACTTCTCTCTAATT
Source organism: Pristiophorus japonicus (assembly GCF_044704955.1). Taxonomy (NCBI): domain Eukaryota; kingdom Metazoa; phylum Chordata; class Chondrichthyes; family Pristiophoridae; genus Pristiophorus; species Pristiophorus japonicus. The sequence goes on from NC_091988.1 coordinate 131,508,998, forward strand.
ACCAGGGGTCAGATAGTTCCCTCTAATTACCAGGGGTCAGACACTTCTCTCGAATTACCAGGGGCCAGACACTTCTCACTAATTACCAGGGGTCAGACACTTTTCTCTAATTACCAGCCGTCAGACACTTCTCTCTAATTACCAGGGGTCAGACACTTCTCACTAATTACCAGCCGTCAGACACTTCTCTCTAATTACCAGGGGTCAGACACTTCCCTCTAATTACCAGGGGTCAGACACTTCTCACTAATTACCAGAGAGGGGGGTCAGACACTTCTCTCTAATTACCAGGGGTCAGACACTTCTCACTAATGACCAGCCGTCAGACACTTCTCTCTAATTACCAGGGGTCAGACACTTCCCTCTAATTACCAGTGGTCAGACACTTCTCTCTCATTACCAGGGGTCAGACACTTCTCTCTAATTACCAGGGGTCAGACACTTCTCTGTAATTACCAGGGGTCAGACACTTCCCTCTAATTACCAGGGGTCAGACACTTCTCACTAATTACCAAGGGTCAGACACTTCTCTTTAATTACCAGGGGTCAGACACTTCCCTCCAATTAACCGGGGTCAGACACTTCTCTCTAATTACCAGGGGTCAGACCCTTCCCTCTAATTACCAGGGGTCAGACACTTCTCACTAATTACCAGGGGTCAGACACTTCTCTCTCATTACCAGGGGTCAGACACTTCTCTCTAATTACCAGGGGTCAGACACTTCTCTCTAATTACCAGGGGTCAGACACTGCCCTCTAATTACCAGTGGTCAGACACTTCTCTCTCATTACCAGGGGTCAGACACTTCTCTCTAATTACCAGGGGTCAGACACTTCTCTGTAATTAACAGGGGTCAGACACTTCCCTCTAATTACCAGGGGTCAGACTCTTCTCACTAATTACCAGGGGTCAGACACTTCTCTCTAATTACCCGGGGTCAGACACTTCTCACTAATTACGCGGGGTCAGACACTTCCCTCTAATTACCAGGGGTCAGACACTTCTCACAAATTACCAGGGGTCAGACACTTCTCTCTAATTACCAGGGGTCAGACACTACTCTCTAATTACCAGGGGTCAGACACTTCCCTCTAATTACCCGGGGTCAGACACTTCTCACAAATTACCAGGGGTCAGACACTTCTCTCTAATTACCAGGGGTCAGACACTACTCTCTAATTACCAGGGGGCAGACACTTCCCTCTAATTAACAGGGGTCAGACACTTCTCACTCAATACCAAGGGTCAGATAGTTCCCTCGAATTACCAGGGGTCAGACAATTCTCTCTAATTACCAGGGGCCAGACACTTCTCACTAATTACCAGGGGTGAGACACTTCCCTCTAATTACCAGGGGTCAGACACTTCCCTCTAATTACCAGGGGTCAGACACTTCTCTCTAATTACCAGGGGTCAGACACTTCCCTCTAATTACCAGGGGTCAGACACTTCTCACTAATTACCAGCCGGCAGACACTTCTCACTAATTACCAGCGGCCAGACACTTCTCTCTAATTACCAGCCGTCAGACACTTCTCTCTAATTACCAGGGGTCAGACACTTCTCACTAATTACCAGCCGTCAGACACTTCTCTCTAATTACCAGGGGTCAGACACTTCCCTCTAATTACCAGGGGTCAGACACTTCTCACTAATCACCAGAGAGGGGGGTCAGACACTTCTCTCTAATTACCAGGGGTCAGACACTTCTCTCTAATTACCAGGGGTCAGACACTTCTTTCTAATTACCAGGGGTCAGACACTTCTCATCTATTACCAACCGTCAGACACTTCTCTCTAATTACCAGGGGTCTGACACATCTCTCTAATTACCAGAGGTCAGACACTTCCCTCTAATTACCAGTGGTCAGAAACTTCTCTATCATTAGCAGGGGTAAGACACTTCTCTCTAATTACCAGGGGTCAGACACTTCTCTGTAATTACCGGGGTCAGACACTTCCCTCTAATTACCAGGGGTCAGACACTTCCCTCCAATTAACCGGGGTCAGACACTTCTCTCGAATTACCAGGGGTCAGACACTTCCCTCTAATTACCAGGGGTCAGACACTTCTCTCAAATTACCAGGGGTCAGACACTTCTCTCTAATTACCAGGGGTCAGACACTTCTCTCTCATTACCAGGGGTCAGACACTTCTCTCTAATTACCAGGGGCCAGACACTTCTCTCTAATTACCAGGGGTCAGACACTTCTCTCTAATTACCAGGGGTCAGACACTTCTCTCTAATTACCAGGGGTCAGACACTTCTTACTAATTACCAGCCGTCAGACACTTCTCTCTAATTACCAGGGGTCAGACACTTCCCTCTAATTACCAGGGGTCAGACACTTCTCACTAATTACCAGAGAGGGGGGTCAGACACTTCTCTCTAATTACCAGGGGTCAGACACTTCTCTCTAATTACCAGGGGTCAGACACTTCTTTCTAATTACCAGGGGTCAGACACTTCTCATCTATTACCAACCGTCAGACACTTCTCTCTAATTACCAGGGGTCTGACACATCTCTCTAATTACCAGAGGTCAGACACTTCCCTCTAATTACCAGTGGTCAGAAACTTCTCTATCATTACCAGGGGTAAGACACTTCTCTCTAATTACCAGGGGTCAGACACTTCTCTGTAATTACCGGGGTCAGACACTTCCCTCTCATTACCAGGGGTTAGACACTTCCCTCCAATTAACCGGGGTCAGACACTTCTCTCTAATTACCAGGGGTCAGACACTTCCCTCTAATTACCAGGGGTCAGACACTTCTCTCAAATTACCAGGGGTCAGACACTTCTCTCTAATTACCAGGAGTCAGACACTTCTCACTAATTACCAGGGGTCAGACACTTCTCTCTAATTACCAGGGGCCAGACACTTCTCTTTAATTACCAGGGGTCAGACACTTCTCTCTAATAAACAGGGGTCAGACACTTCCCTCTAATTACCAGTGGTCAGACACTTCTCTCTCATTACCACGGGTCAGACACTTCTCTCTAATTACCAGGGGTCAGACACTTCTCTGTAATTACCAGGGGTCAGACACTTCCCTCTAATTACCCGGGGTCAGACACTTCTCACTAATTACCTGGGGTCAGACACTTCCCTCTAATTACCAGGGGTCAGACACTTCTCACTAATTACCAGGGGTCAGACACTTCTCTCTAATTACCAGGGGTCAGACACTACTCTCTAATTACCAGGGGGCAGACACTTCCCTCTAATTACCAGGGGTCAGACACTTCTCACTCATTACCAAGGGTCAGATAGTTCCCTCGAATTACCAGGGGTCAGACAATTCTCTCTAATTACCAGGGGCCAGACACTTCTCACTAATTACCAGGGGTAAGACACTTCCCTCTAATTACCAGGGGTCAGACACTTCCCTCTAATTACCAGGGGTCAGACACTTCTCACTAATTACCAGGGGCCAGACACTTCCCTCTAATTACCATGGGTCAGACACTTCTCACTAATTACCAGGGGCCAGACACTTCTCTCTAATTACCAGCCGTCAGACACTTCTCTCTAATTACCAGGGGTCAGACACATCTCACTAATTACCAGCCGTCAGACACTTCCCTCTAATTACCAGGGGTCAGATACTTCCCTCTAATTACCAGGGGTCAGACACTTCCCTCTAATTACCAGGGGTCAGACACTTCTCTCTAATTACCAGGGGCCAGACACTTCCCTCTAATTACCATGCGTCAAACACTTCTCACTAATTACCAGCGGCCAGACACTTCACTCTAATTACCAGCCATCAGACACTTCTCTCTAATTACCAGGGGCCAGACACTTCTCACTAATTACCAGGGGTCAGACACTTCTCACTAATTACCAGCCGTCAGACACTTCTCTCTAATTACCAGGGGTCAGACACTTCCCTCGAATTACCAGGGGTCAGACACTTCTCACTAATTACCAGAGAGGGGGGTCAGACACTTATCTCTAATTACCACGGGTCAGACACTTCTCACTAATTACCAGCCGTCAGACACTTCTTTCTAATTAGCAGGGGTCAGACACTTCTCTCTAATTACCAGGAGTCAGACACTTCTCTCTAATTACCAGGGGTCAGACACTTCCCTCTAATTACCAGCCGTCAGACACTTCTCTCTAATTACCAGGAGTCAGACACTTCTCTCTAATGACCAGGGGTCAGACACTTCCCTCTAATTACCAGTGGTCAGACACTTCTCTCTCATTACCAGCGGTCAGACACTTCTCTCTAATTACCAGGGGTCAGACACTTCTCACTAATTACCAGGGGTCAGACACTTCTCTCTAATTACCAGGGGTCAGACACTTCCCTCTAATTACCAGGGGTCAGACACTTCTCTCAAATTACCAGGGGTCAGACATTTCTCTCTAATTACCAGGGGTCAGACACTTCTCTCTCATTACCAGGGGTCAGACACTTCTCTCTAATTACCAGGGGCCAGACACTTCTCTCTAATTACCAGGGGTCAGACACTTCTCTCTAATTAACAGGGGTCAGACACTTCCCTCTAATTACCAGTGGTCAGACACTTCTCTCTCATCACCACGGGTCAGACACTTCTCTCTAATTACCAGGGGTCAGACACTTCTCTGTAATTACCAGGGGTCAGACACTTCCCTCTAATTACCCGGGGTCAGACACTTCTCACTAATTACCCGGGGTCAGACACTTCCCTCTAATTACCAGGGGTCAGACACTTCTCACTAATTACCAGGGGTCAGACACTTCTCTCTAATTACCAGGGGTCAGACACTATTCTCTAATTACCAGGGGGCAGACACTTCCCTCTAATTACCAGGGGTCAGACACTTCTCACTCATTACCAAGGGTCAGATAGTTCCCTCGAATTACCAGGGGTCAGACAATTCTCTCTAATTACCAGGGGCCAGACACTTCTCACTAATTACCAGGGGTAAGACACTTCCCTCTAATTACCAGGGGTCAGACACTTCCCTCTAATTACCAGGGGTCAGACACTTCTCTCTAATTACCAGGGGCCAGACACTTCCCTCTAATTACCATGGGTCAGACACTTCTCACTAATTACCAGGGGCCAGACACTTCTCTCTAATTACCAGCCGTCAGACACTTCTCTCTAATTACAAGGGGTCAGACACATCTCACTAATTACCAGCCGTCAGACACTTCCCTCTAATTACCAGGGGTCAGACACTTCCCTCTAATTACCAGGGGTCAGACACTTCTCTCTCATTACCAGGGGCCAGACACTTCCCTCTAATTACCATGCGTCAAACACTTCTCACTAATTACCAGCGGCCAGACACTTCACTCTAATTACCAGCCATCAGACACTTCTCTCTAATTACCAGGGGCCAGACACTTCTCACTAATTACCAGGGGTCAGACACTTCTCACTAATTACCAGCCGTCAGACACTTCTCTCTAATTACCAGGGGTCAGACACTTCCCTCGAATTACCAGGGGTCAGACACTTCTCACTAATTACCAGAGAGGCGGGTCAGACACTTATCTCTAATTACCAGGGGTCAGACACTTCTCACTAATTACCAGCCGTCAGACACTTCTTTCTAATTAGCAGGGGTCAGACACTTCCCTCTAATTACCAGGGGTCAGACACTTCTCTCTAATTACCAGGGGTCAAACACTTCCCTCTAATTACCAGGGGTCAGACACTTCTCTCTCAATACCAAGGGTCAGGTAGTTCCCTCTAGTTACCAGGGGTCAGACACTTCACTCTAATTACCAGGGGCCAGACACTTCTCACTAATTACCAGGGGTCAGACACTTCTCTCTAATTACCAGCCGTCAGACACTTCTCTCTAATTACCAGGAGTCAGACACTTCTCTCTAATTACCAGGGGTCAGACACTTCCCTCTAATTACCAGCCGTCAGACACTTCTCTCTAATTACCAGGAGTCAGACACTTCTCTCTAATGACCAGGGGTCAGACACTTCCCTCTAATTACCAGTGGTCAGACACTTCTCTCTAATTACCAGGGGTCAGACACTTCTCTGTAATTACCAGGGGTCAAACACTTCCCTCTAATTACCAGGGGTCAGACACTTCTCACTAATTACCAGGGGTCAGACACTTCTCTCTAATTACCAGGGGTCAGACACTTCTCACTAATTACCAGCCATCAGACACTTCTCTCTAATTACCAGGGGTCAGACACTTCCCTCCAATTAACCGGGGTCAGACACTTCTCTCTAATTACCAGCGGTCAGACACTTCCCTCTAATTACCAGGGGTCAGACACTTCTCACTAATTACCAGGGGTCAGACACTTCTCTCTAATTACCAGGGGTCAGACACTTCTCTCTAATTACCAGGGGTCGGACACTTCCCTCTAATTACCAGGGGTCAGACACTTCTCTCTCATTACCAGGGGTCAGACACTTCTCTCTAATTACCAGGGGTCAGACACTTCTCTCTAATTACCAGTGGTCAGACACTTCTGTCTCATTACCAGGGGTCAGACACTTCTCTCTAATTACCAGGGGTCAGACATTTCTCTGTAATTAACAGGGGTCAGACACTTCCCTCTAATTACCAGGGTTCAGACACTTCTCTCTCATTACCAGGGGTCAGACACTTCTCTCTAATTACCAGGGGTCATACATTTCTCTCGAATTACCAGGGACCAGACACTTCTCACTAATTACCAGGGGCCAGACACTTCTCTCTAATTACCAGCCATCAGACACTTCTCTCTAATTACCAGGGGTCAGACACTTCTCACTAATTACCAGCCGTCAGACACTTCTCTCTCATTACCAAGGGTCAGATAGTTCCCTCTAATTACCAGGGGTCAGACACTTCTCTCGAATTACCAGGGGCCAGACACTTCTCACTAATTACCAGGGGTCAGACACTTTTCTCTAATTACCAGCCGTCAGACACTTCTCTCTAATTACCAGGGGTCAGACACTTCTCACTAATTACCAGCCGTCAGACACTTCTCTCTAATTACCAGGGGTCAGACACTTCCCTCTAATTACCAGGGGTCAGACACTTCTCACTAATTACCAGAGAGGGGGGTCAGACACTTCTCTCTAATTACCAGGGGTCAGACACTTCTCACTAATTACCAGCCGTCAGACACTTCTCTCTAATTACCAGGGGTCAGACACTTCCCTCTAATTACCAGTGGTCAGACACTTCTCTCTCATTACCAGGGGTCAGACACTTCTCTCTAATTACCAGGGGTCAGACACTTCTCTGTAATTACCAGGGGTCAGACACTTCCCTCTAATTACCAGGGGTCAGACACTTCTTACTAATTACCAGGGGTCAGACACATCTCTCTAATTACCAGGGGCCAGACACTTCCCTCTAATTAACCGGGGTCAGACACTTCTCTCTAATTACCAGCGGTCAGACACTTCCCTCTAATTACCAGGGGTCAGACACTTCTCTCTAATTACCAGGGGTCAGACACTTCCCTCTAATTACCAGGGGTCAGACACTTCTCTCTCATTACCAGTGGTCAGACACTTCTCTCTAATTACCAGGGGTCAGACATTTCTCTGTAATTAACAGGGGTCAGACACTTCCCTCTAATTACCAGGGTTCAGACACTTCTCACTAATTACCAGGGGTCAGACACTTCTCTCTAATTACCCGGGGTCAGACACTTCTCACTAATTACCCGGGGTCAGACACTTCCCTCTAATTACCAGGGGTCAGACACTTCTCACTAATTACCAGGGGTCAGACACTTCTCTCTAATTACCAGGGGTCAGACACTACTCTCTAATTACCAGGGGTCAGACACTTCCCTCTAATTACCAGGGGTCAGACACTTCTCACTCAATACCAATGGTCAGATAGTTCCCTCGAATTACCAGGGGTCAGACAATTCTCACTATTTATCAGGGGCTAGACACTTCTCACTAATTACCAGGGGTGAGACACTTCCCTCTAATTACCAGGGGTCAGATACTTCCCTCTAATTACCAGGGGTCAGACTCTTCTCTCTAATTACCAGGGGTCAGACACTTCTCTGTAATTACCAGGGGTCAGACACTTCCCTCTAATTACCAGGGGTCAGACACTTCTTACTAATTACCAGGGGTCAGACACATCTCTCTAATTACCAGGGGCCAGACACTTCCTCCAATTAACCGGGGTCAGACACTTCTCTCTAATTACCAGCGGTCAGACACTTCCCTCTAATTACCAGGGGTCAGACACTTCTCTCTAATTACCAGGGGTCAGACACTTCCCTCTAATTACCAGGGGTCAGACACTTCTCTCTCATTACCAGGGGTCAGACACTTATCTCTAATTACCAGGGGTCAGACACTTCTCTCTAATTACCAGGGGTCAAACACTTCTCTCTCATTACCAGGGGTCAGACACTTCTCTCTAATTACCAGGGGTCAGACATTTCTCTGTAATTAACAGGGGTCAGACACTTCCCTCTAATTACCAGGGTTCAGACACTTCTCACTAATTACCAGGGGTCAGACACTTCTCTCAAATTACCCGGGGTCAGACACTTCTCACTAATTACCCGGGGTCAGACACTTCCCTCTAATTACCAGGGGCTAGACACTTCTCACTAATTACCAGGGGTGAGACACTTCCCTCTAATTACCAGGGGTCAGATACTTCCCTCTAATTACCAGGGGCCAGACACTTCTCTTTAATTACCAGGGGTCAGACACTTCTCTCTAATAAACAGGGGTCAGACACTTCCCTCTAATTACCAGTGGTCAGACACTTCTCTCTCATTACCACGGGTCAGACACTTCTCTCTAATTACCAGGGGTCAGACACTTCTCTGTAATTACCAGGGGTCAGACACTTCCCTCTAATTACCCGGGGTCAGACACTTCTCACTAATTACCTGGGGTCAGACACTTCCCTCTAATTACCAGGGGTCAGACACTTCTCACTAATTACCAGGGGTCAGACACTTCTCTCTAATTACCAGGGGTCAGACACTACTCTCTAATTACCAGGGGGCAGACACTTCCCTCTATATACCAGGGGTCAGACACTTCTCACTCATTATCAAGGGTCAGATAGTTCCCTCGAATTACCAGGGGTCAGACAATTCTCTCTAATTACCAGGGGCCAGACACTTCTCACTAATTACCAGGGGTAAGACACTTCCCTCTAATTACCAGGGGTCAGACACTTCCCTCTAATTACCAGGGGTCAGACACTTCTCACTAATTACCAGGGGCCAGACACTTCCCTCTAATTACCATGGGTCAGACACTTCTCACTAATTACCAGGGGCCAGACACTTCTCTCTAATTACCAGCCGTCAGACACTTCTCTCTAATTACCAGGGGTCAGACACATCTCACTAATTACCAGCCGTCAGACACTTCCCTCTAATTACCAGGGGTCAGATACTTCCCTCTAATTACCAGGGGTCAGACACTTCCCTCTAATTACCAGGGGTCAGACACTTCTCTCTAATTACCAGGGGCCAGACACTTCCCTCTAATTACCATGCGTCAAACACTTCTCACTAATTACCAGCGGCCAGACACTTCACTCTAATTACCAGCCATCAGACACTTCTCTCTAATTACCAGGGGCCAGACACTTCTCACTAATTACCAGCGGTCAGACACTTCTCACTAATTACCAGCCGTCAGACACTTCTCTCTAATTACCAGGGGTCAGACACTTCCCTCGAATTACCAGGGGTCAGACACTTCTCACTAATTACCAGAGAGGGGGGTCAGACACTTATCTCTAATTACCAGGGGTCAGACACTTCTCACTAATTACCAGCCGTCAGACACTTCTTTCTAATTAGCAGGGGTCAGACACTTCTCTCTAATTACCAGGAGTCAGACACTTCTCTCTAATTACCAGTGGTCAGACACTTCTCTCTCATTACCAGCGGTCAGACACTTCTCTCTAATTACCAGGGGTCAGACACTTCTCACTAATTACCAGGGGTCAGACACTTCTCTCTAATTACCAGGGGTCAGACACTTCCCTCTAATTACCAGGGGTCAGACACTTCTCTCAAATTACCAGGGGTCAGACACTTCTCTCTAATTACCAGGGGTCAGACACTTCTCTCTCATTACCAGGGGTCAGACACTTCTCTCTAATTACCAGGGGCCAGACACTTCTCTCTAATTACCAGGGGTCAGACACTTCTCTCTAATTAACAGGGGTCAGACACTTCCCTCTAATTACCAGTGGTCAGACACTTCTCTCTCATTACCACGGGTCAGACACTTCTCTCTAATTACCAGGGGTCAGACACTTCTCTGTAATTACCAGGGGTCAGACACTTCCCTCTAATTACCCGGGGTCAGACACTTCTCACTAATTACCCGGGGTCAGACACTTCCCTCTAATTACCTGGGGTCAGACACTTCTCACTAATTACCAGGGGTCAGACACTTCTCTCTAATTACCAGGGGTCAGACACTATTCTCTAATTACCAGGGGGCAGACACTTCCCTCTAATTACCAGGGGTCAGACACTTCTCACTCATTACCAAGGGTCAGATAGTTCCCTCGAATTACCAGGGGTCAGACAATTCTCTCTAATTACCAGGGGCCAGACACTTCTCACTAATTACCAGGGGTAAGACACTTCCCTCTAATTACCAGGGGTCAGACACTTCCCTCTAATTACCAGGGGTCAGACACTTCTCTCTAATTACCAGGGGCCAGACACTTCCCTCTAATTACCATGGGTCAGACACTTCTCACTAATTACCAGGGGCCAGACACTTCTCTCTAATTACCAGCCGTCAGACACTTCTCTCTAATTACAAGGGGTCAGACACATCTCACTAATTACCAGCCGTCAGACACTTCCCTCTAATTACCAGGGGTCAGACACTTCTCTCTCATTACCAGGGGCCAGACACTTCCCTCTAATTACCATGCGTCAAACACTTCTCACTAATTACCAGCGGCCAGACACTTCACTCTAATTACCAGCCATCAGACACTTCTCTCTAATTACCAGGGGCCAGACACTTCTCACTAATTACCAGGGGTCAGACACTTCTCACTAATTACCAGCCGTCAGACACTTCTCTCTAATTACCAGGGGTCAGACACTTCCCTCGAATTACCAGGGGTCAGACACTTCTCACTAATTACCAGAGAGGCGGGTCAGACACTTATCTCTAATTACCAGGGGTCAGACACTTCTCACTAATTACCAGCCGTCAGACACTTCTTTCTAATTAGCAGGGGTCAGACACTTCCCTCTAATTACCAGGGGTCAGACACTTCTCTCTAATTACCAGGGGTCAGACACTTCCCTCTAATTACCAGGGGTCAGACACTTCTCTCTCAATACCAAGGGTCAGGTAGTTCCCTCTAATTACCAGGGGTCAGACACTTCACTCTAATTACCAGGGGCCAGACACTTCTCACTAATTACCAGGGGTCAGACACTTCTCTCTAATTACCAGCCGTCAGACACTTCTCTCTAATTACCAGGAGTCAGACACTTCTCTCTAATTACCAGGGGTCAGACACTTCCCTCTAATTACCAGCCGTCAGACACTTCTCTCTAATTACCAGGAGTCAGACACTTCTCTCTAATGACCAGGGGTCAGACACTTCCCTCTAATTACCAGTGGTCAGACACTTCTCTCTAATTACCAGGGGTCAGACACTTCTCTGTAATTACCAGGGGTCAAACACTTCCCTCTAATTACCAGGGGTCAGACACTTCTCACTAATTACCAGGGGTCAGACACTTCTCTCTAATTACCAGGGGTCAGACACTTCTCACTAATTACCAGCCGTCAGACACTTCTCTCTAATTACCAGGGGTCAGACACTTCCCTCCAATTAACCGGGGTCAGACACTTCTCTCTAATTACCAGCGGTCAGACACTTCCCTCTAATTACCAGGGGTCAGACACTTCTCACTAATTACCAGGGGTCAGACACTTCTCTCTAATTACCAGGGGTCAGACACTTCTCTCTAATTACCAGGGGTCGGACACTTCCCTCTAATTACCAGGGGTCAGACACTTCTCTCTCATTACCAGGGGTCAGACACTTCTCTCTAATTACCAGGGGTCAGACACTTCTCTCTAATTACCAGTGGTCAGACACTTCTGTCTCATTACCAGGGGTCAGACACTTCTCTCTAATTACCAGGGGTCAGACATTTCTCTGTAATTAACAGGGGTCAGACACTTCCCTCTAATTACCAGGGTTCAGACACTTCTCTCTCATTACCAGGGGTCAGACACTTCTCTCTAATTACCAGGGGTCATACATTTCTCTCGAATTACCAGGGACCAGACACTTCTCACTAATTACCAGGGGCCAGACACTTCTCTCTAATTACCAGCCATCAGACACTTCTCTCTAATTACCAGGGGTCAGACACTTCTCACTAATTACCAGCCGTCAGACACTTCTCTCTCATTACCAAGGGTCAGATAGTTCCCTCTAATTACCAGGGTTCAGACACTTCTCTCGAATTACCAGGGGCCAGACACTTCTCACTAATTACCAGGGGTCAGACACTTTTCTCTAATTACCAGCCGTCAGACACTTCTCTCTAATTACCAGGGGTCAGACACTTCTCACTAATTACCAGCCGTCAGACACCTCTCTCTAATTACCAGGGGTCAGACACTTCCCTCTAATTACCAGGGGTCAGACACTTCTCACTAATTACCAGAGAGGGGGGTCAGACACTTCTCTCTAATTACCAGGGGTCAGACACTTCTCACTAATTACCAGCCGTCAGACACTTCTCTCTAATTACCAGGGGTCAGACACTTCCCTCTAATTACCAGTGGTCAGACACTTCTCTCTCATTACCAGGGGTCAGACACTTCTCTCTAATTACCAGGGGTCAGACACTTCTCTGTAATTACCAGGGGTCAGACACTTCCCTCTAATTACCAGGGGTCAGACACTTCTTACTAATTACCAGGGGTCAGACACATCTCTCTAATTACCAGGGGCCAGACACTTCCCTCTAATTAACCGGGGTCAGACACTTCTCTCTAATTACCAGCGGTCAGACACTTCCCTCTAATTACCAGGGGTCAGACACTTCTCTCTAATTACCAGGGGTCAGACACTTCCCTCTAATTACCAGGGGTCAGACACTTCTCTCTCATTACCAGTGGTCAGACACTTCTCTCTAATTACCAGGGGTCAGACATTTCTCTGTAATTAACAGGGGTCAGACACTTCCCTCTAATTACCAGGGTTCAGACACTTCTCACTAATTACCAGGGGTCAGACACTTCTCTCTAATTACCCGGGGTCAGACACTTCTCACTAATTACCCGGGGTCAGACACTTCCCTCTAATTACCAGGGGTCAGACACTTCTCACTAATTACCAGGGGTCAGACACTTCTCTCTAATTACCAGGGGTCAGACACTACTCTCTAATTACCAGGGGGCAGACACTTCCCTCTAATTACCAGGGGTCAGACACTTCTCACTCAATACCAATGGTCAGATAGTTCCCTCGAATTACCAGGGGTCAGACAATTCTCACTATTTATCAGGGGCTAGACACTTCTCACTAATTACCAGGGGTGAGACACTTCCCTCTAATTACCAGGGGTCAGATACTTCCCTCTAATTACCAGGGGTCAGACTCTTCTCTCTAATTACCAGGGGTCAGACACTTCTCTGTAATTACCAGGGGTCAGACACTTCCCTCTAATTACCAGGGGTCAGACACTTCTTACTAATTACCAGGGGTCAGACACATCTCTCTAATTACCAGGGGCCAGACACTTCCTCCAATTAACCGGGGTCAGACACTTCTCTCTAATTACCAGCGGTCAGACACTTCCCTCTAATTACCAGGGGTCAGACACTTCTCTCTAATTACCAGGGGTCAGACACTTCCCTCTAATTACCAGGGGTCAGACACTTCTCTCTCATTACCAGGGGTCAGACACTTCTCTCTAATTACCAGGGGTCAGACACTTCTCTCTAATTACCAGGGGTCAGACACTTCTCTCTCATTACCAGGGGTCAGACACTTCTCTCTAATTACCAGGGGTCAGACATTTCTCTGTAATTAACAGGGGTCAGACACTTCCCTCTAATTACCAGGGTTCAGACACTTCTCACTAATTACCAGGGGTCAGACACTTCTCTCAAATTACCCGGGGTCAGACACTTCTCACTAATTACCCGGGGTCAGACACTTCCCTCTAATTACCAGGGGTCAGACACTTCTCACTAATTACCAGGGGTCAGACACTTCTCTCTAATTACCAGGGGTCAGACACTACTCTCTAATTACCAGGGGGCAGACACTTCCCTCTAATTACCAGGGGTCAGACACTTCTCACTCAATACCAAGGGTCAGATAGTTCCCTCGAATTACCAGGGGTCAGACAAATCTCTCTATTTACCAGGGGCTAGACACTTCTCACTAATTACCAGGGGTGAGACACTTCCCTCTAATTACCAGGGGTCAGATACTTCCCTCTAATTACCAGGGGTCAGACACTTCTCTCTAATTACCAGGGGCCAGACACTTCCCTCTAATTACCAGGGGTCAGACACTTCTCACTAATTACTCGAGGCCAGACACTTCTCTCTAATTACCAGCCGTCAGACACTTCTCTCTAATTACCAGGGGTCAGACACTTCTCACTAATTACCAGCCGTCAGAAACTTCTCTCTCATTACCAAGGGTCAGATCGTTCCCTCTAATTACAAGGGGTCAGACACTTCTCTCGAATTACCAGGGGCCAGACACTTCTCACTAATTACCAGGGGTGAGACACTTCTCTCTAATTACCAGCCGTCAGACACTTCTCTCTAATTACCAGGGGTCAGACACTTCTCAATAATTACCAGCTGTCAGACACTTCTCTCTAATTACCAGGGGTCAGACACTTCCCTCTAATTACCAGGGGTCAGACACTTCTCACTAATTACCAGGGGTCAGACACTTCTCTCTAATTACCAGCCGTCAGACACTTCTCTCTAATTACCAGGGGTCAGACACTTCCCTCTAATTACCAGGGGTCAGGCACTTCTCTCTCATTACCAGGGGTCAGACACTTCTCTCTAATTACCAGGGGTCAGACACTTCTCTGGAATTTCGAGGGGTCATTACACTTCCCTCTAATTACCAGGGGTCAGACACTTCTCACTAATTACCAGGGGTCAGACACTTCTCTCTAATTACCCGGGGTCAGACACTTCTCACTAATTACCCGGGGTCAGACACTTCCCTCTAATTACCAGGGGTCAGACACTTCTCACTAATTACCAGGGGTCAGACACTTCTCACTAATTACCCGGGGTCAGACACTTCCCTCTAATTACCAGGGGTCAGACACTTCTCACTAATTACCAGGGGTCAGATACTTCTCTCTAATTACCAGGGGTCAGATACTTCCCTCTAATTACCAGGGGTCAGACACTTCTCTCTCAATACCAAGGGTCAGATAGTTCCCTCGAATTACCAGGGGTCAGACAATTCTCTCTAATTACCAGGGGCCAGACACTTCTCACTAATTACCAGGGGCCAGACACTTCCCTCTAATTACCATGGGACAGACACTTCTCACTAATTACCAGGGGTCAGACACTTCCCTCTAATTACCAGTGGTCAGACACTTCTCTCTCATTACCAGGGGTCAGACACTTCCCTCTAATTACCAGAGGTCAGACAATTCCCTCTAATTACCAGGGGTCAGACACTTCTCTCTAATTACCAGGGGCCAGACACTTCCCTCTAATTACCATGGGTCAGACACTTCTCACTAATTACCAGGGGTCAGACACTTCTCTCTAATTACCAGTGGTCAGACACTTCTCTCTCATTACCAGAGGTCAGACACTTCTCTCTAAT
The DNA here is from genome assembly GCF_044704955.1 of Pristiophorus japonicus. NCBI lineage: Eukaryota > Metazoa > Chordata > Chondrichthyes > Pristiophoridae > Pristiophorus > Pristiophorus japonicus. Next base: position 131,524,812 of record NC_091988.1, read on the forward strand.
TACCAGGGGTCAGACATTTTTCTCGAATTACCAGGGGCCAGACACTTCTCACTAATTACCAGGGGCCAGACACTTCTCTCCAATTACCAGCCATCAGACACTGCTCTCTAATTACCAGGGGTCAGACACTTCTCACTAATTACCAGCCGTCAGACACTTCTCTCTCATTACCAAGGGTCAGATAGTTCCCTCTAATTACCAGGGGTCAGACACTTCTCTCGAATTACCACGGGCCAGGCACTTCTCACTAATTACCAGGGGTTAGACACTTCTCTCTAATTACCAGCCGTCAGACACTTCTCTCTAATTACCAGGGGTCAGACACTTCTCACTAATTACCAGCCGTCAGACACTTCTCTCTAATTACCAGGGGTCAGACACTTCCCTCTAATTACCAGGGGTCAGACACTTCTCACTAATTACCAGAGAGGGGGGTCAGACACTTCTCTCTAATTACCAGGTGTCAGACACTTCTCACTAATTACCAGCCGTCAGACACTTCTCTCTAATTACCAGGGGTCAGACACTTCCCTCTAATTACCAGTGGTCAGACACTTCTCTCTCATTACCAGGGGTCAGACACCTCTCTGTAATTACCAGGGGTCAGACACTTCCCTCTAATTACCAGGGGTCAGACACTTCTCACTAATTACCAGGGGTCAGACACTTCTCTCTTATTACCAGGGGTCAGACACTTCTCTCTAATTACCAGGGGTCAGACACTTCTCTGTAATTACCAGGGGTCAGACACTTCCCTCTAATTACCAGGGGTCAGACACTTCTCACTAATTACCAGGGGTCAGACACTTCTCTCTAATTACCAGGGGTCAGACACTTCTCACTAATTACCAGCCGTCCGACACTTCTCTCTAATTACCAGGGGTCAGACACTTCCCTCCAATTAACCGGGGTCAGACACTTCTCTCTAATTACCAGCGGTCAGACACTTCCCTCTAATTACCAGGGGTCAGACACTTCTCACTAATTACCAGGGGTCAGACACTTCTCTCTAATTACCAGGGGTCAGACACTTCTCTCTAATTACCAGGGGTCGGACACTTCCCTCTAATTACCAGGGGTCAGACACTTCTCTCTCATTACCAGGGGTCAGACACTTCTCTCTAATTACCAGGGGTCAGACACTTCTCTCTAATTACCAGTGGTCAGACACTTCTGTCTCATTACCAGGGGTCAGACACTTCTCTCTAATTACCAGGGGTCAGACATTTCTCTGTAATTAACAGGGGTCAGACACTTCACTCTAATTACCAGGGTTCAGACACTTCTCTCTCATTATCAGGGGTCAGACACTTCTCTCTAATTACCAGGGGTCATACATTTCTCTCGAATTACCAGGGACCAGACACTTCTCACGAATTACCAGGGGCCAGACACTTCTCTCTAATTACCAGCCATCAGACACTTCTCTCTAATTACCAGGGGTCAGACACTTCTCACTAATTACCAGCCGTCAGACACTTCTCTCTCATTACCAAGGGTCAGATAGTTCCCTCTAATTACCAGGGGTCAGACACTTCTCTCGAATTACCAGGGGCCAGACACTTCTCACTAATTACCAGGGGTCAGACACTTCTCTCTAATTACCAGCCGTCAGACACTTCTCTCTAATTACCAGGGGTCAGACACTTCTCACTAATTACCAGCCGTCAGACACTTCTCCCTAATTACCAGGGGTCAGACACTTCCCTCTAATTACCAGGGGTCAGACACTTCTCACTAATTACCAGAGAGGGGGGTCAGACACTTCTCTCGAATTACCAGGGGCCAGACACTTCTGACTAATTACCAGGGGTCAGACACTTCTCTCTAATTACCAGCCGTCAGACACTTCTCTCTAATTACCAGGGGCCAGACACTTCTCTCTAATTACCAGCCATCAGACACTTCTCTCTAATTACCAGGGGTCAGACATTTCTCTCGAATTACCAGGGGCCAGACACTTCTCACTAATTACCAGGGGTCAGACACTTCTCTCTAATTACCCGGGGTCAGACACTTCTCACTAATTACCCGGGGTCAGACACTTCCCTCTAATTACCAGGGGTCAGACACTTCTCACTAATTACCAGGGGTCAGACACTTCTCACTAATTACCCGGGGTCAGACACTTCCCTCTAATTACCAGGGGTCAGACACTTCTCACTAATTACCAGGGGTCAGACACTTCTCTCTAATTACCAGGGGTCAGATACTTCTCTCTAATTACGAGGGGGCAGGCACTTCCCTCTAATTACCAGGGGTCAGACACTTATCTCTCAATACCAAGGGTCAGATAGTTCCCTCGAATTACCAGGGGTCAGACAATTCTCTCTAATTACCAGGGGCCAGACACTTCTCATTAATTACCAGGGGCCAGACACTTCCCTCTAATTACCATGGGACAGACACTTCTCACTAATTACCAGGGGTCAGACACTTCCCTCTAATTACCAGTGGTCAGACACTTCTCTCTCATTACCAGGGGTCAGACACTTCCCTCTAATTACCAGAGGTCAGACACTTCCCTCTAATTACCAGGGGTCAGACACTTCTCTCTAATTACCAGGGGCCAGACACTTCCCTCTAATTACCATGGGTCAGACACTTCTCACTAATTACCAGGGGTCAGACACTTCCCTCTAATTACCAGTGGTCAGACACTTCTCTCTCATTACCAGAGGTCAGACACTTCTCTCTAATTACCAGGGGTCAGACATTTCTCTCGAATTACCAGGGGCCAGACACTTCTCTCTAATTACCAGGGGCCAGACACTTCTCTCCAATTACCAGCCATCAGACACTTCTCTCTAATTACCAGGGGTCAGACACTTCTCACTAATTACCAGCCGTCAGACACTTCTCTCTCATTACCAAGGGTCAGATAGATCCCTCTAATTACCAGGGGTCAGACACTTCTCTCGAATTACCACGGGCCAGACACTTCTCACTAATTACCAGGGGTCAGACACTTCTCTCTAATTACCAGCCGTCAGACACTTCTCTCTAATTACCAGGGGTCAGACACTTCTCACTAATTACCAGCCGTCAGACACTTCTCTCTAATTACCAGGGGTCAGACACTTCCCTCTAATTACCAGGGGTCAGACACTTCTCACTAATTACCAGAGAGGGGGGTCAGACACTTCTCTCTAATTACCAGGTGTCAGACAATTCTCACTAATTACCAGCCGTCAGACACTTCTCTCTAATTACCAGGGGTCAGACACTTCCCTCTAATTACCAGTGGTCAGACACTTCTCTCTCATTACCAGGGGTCAGACACTTCGCTGTAATTACCAGGGGTCAGACACTTCCCTCTAATTACCAGGGGTCAGACACTTCTCACTAATTACCAGGGGTCAGACACTTCTCTCTTATTCCAGGGGTCAGACACTTCTCTCTAATTACCAGGGGTCAGACACTTCTCTGTAATTACCAGGGGTCAGACACTTCCCTCTAATTACCAGGGGTCAGACACTTCTCACTAATTACCAGGGGTCAGACACTTCTCTCTAATTACCAGGGGTCAGACACTTCTCTCTCATTACCAGGGGTCAGACACTTCTCTCTAATTACCAGGGGTCAGACATTTCTCTGTAATTAACAGGGGTCAGACACTTCCCTCTAATTACCAGGGTTCAGACACTTCTCACTAATTACCAGGGGTCAGACACTTCTCTCTAATTACCCGGGGTCAGACACTTCTCACTAATTACCCGGGGTTAGGCACTTCCCTCTAATTACCAGGGGTCAGACACTTCTCACTAATTACCAGGGGTCAGACACTTCTCTCTAATTACCAGGGGTCAGACACTACTCTCTAATTACCAGGGGGCAGACACTTCCCTCTAATTACCAGGGGTCAGACACTTCTCACTCAATACCAAGGGTCAGATAGTTCCCTCGAATTACCAGGGGTCAGACAATTCTCTCTATTTACCAGGGGCTAGACACTTCTCACGAATTACCAGGGGTGAGACACTTCCCTCTAATTACCAGGGGTCAGACACTTCCCTCTAATTACCAGGCGTCAGACACTTCTCTCTAATTACCAGGGGCCAGACACTTCCCTCTAATTACCATGGGTCAGACACTTCTCACTAATTACTAGGGGCCAGACACTTCTCTCTAATTACCAGCCGTCAGACACTTCTCTCTAATTACCAGGGGTCAGACACTTCTCACTAATTACCAGCCGTCAGACACTTCTCTCTCATTACCAAGGGTCAGATCGTTCCCTCTAATTACAAGGGGTCAGACACTTCTCTCGAATTACCAGGGGCCAGACACATCTCACTAATTACCAGGGGTCAGACACTTCTCTCTAATTACCAGCCGTCAGACACTTCTCTCTAATTACCAGGGGTCAGACACTTCTCAATAATTACCAGCTGTCAGACACTTCTCTCTAATTACCAGGGGTCAGACACTTCCCTCTAATTACCAGGGGTCAGACACTTCTCACTAATTACCAGGGGTCAGACACTTCTCTCTAATTACCAGCCGTCAGACACTTCTCTCTAATTACCAGGGGTCAGACACTTCTCTCTAATTAACAAGGGTCAGACACTTCCCTCTAATTACCAGGGGTCAGGCACTTCTCTCTCATTACCAGGGGTCAGACACTTCTCTCTAATTACCAGGGGTCAGACACTTCTCTGGAATTTCCAGGGGTCATTACACTTCCCTCTAATTACCAGGGGTCAGACACTTCTCACTAATTACCAGGGGTCAGACACTTCTCTCTAATTACCCGGGGTCAGACACTTCTCACTAATTACCCGGGGTCAGACACTTCCCTCTAATTACCAGGGGTCAGACACTTCTCACTAATTACCAGGGGTCAGACACTTCTCACTAATTACCCGGGGTCAGACACTTCCCTCTAATTACCAGGTGTCAGACACTTCTCACTAATTACCAGGGGTCAGACACTTCTCTCTAATTACCAGGGGTCAGATACTTCTCTCTAATTACGAGGGGGCAGACACTTCCCTCTAATTACCAGGGGTCAGACACTTCTCTCTCAATACCAAGGGTCAGATAGTTCACTCGAATTACCAGGGGTCAGACAATTCTCTCTAATTACCAGGGGCCAGACACTTCTCACTAATTACCAGGGGCCAGACACTTCCCTCTAATTACCATGGGACAGACACTTCTCACTAATTACCAGGGGTCAGACACTTCCCTCTAATTACCAGTGGTCAGACACTTCTCTCTCATTACCAGGGGTCAGACACTTCCCTCTAATTACCAGAGGTCAGACACTTCCCTCTAATTACCAGGGGTCAGACACTTCTCTCTAATTACCAGGGGCCAGACACTTCCCTCTAATTACCATGGGTCAGACACTTCTCACTAATTACCAGGGGTCAGACACTTCCCTCTAATTACCAGTGGTCAGACACTTCTCTCTCATTACCAGAGGTCAGACACTTCTCTCTAATTACCAGGGGTCAGACATTTCTCTCGAATTACCAGGGGCCAGACACTTCTCACTAATTACCAGGGGCCAGACACTTCTCTCCAATTACCAGCCATCAGACACTTCTCTCTAATTACCAGGGGTCAGACACTTCTCACTAATTACCAGCCGTCAGACACTTCTCTCTCATTACCAAGGGTCAGATAGTTCCCTCTAATTACCAGGGGTCAGACACTTCTCTCGAATTACCACGGGCCAGACACTTCTCACTAATTACCAGGGGTCAGACACTTCTCTCTAATTACCAGCCGTCAGACACTTCTCTCTAATTACCAGGGGTCAGACACTTCTCACTAATTACCAGCCGTCAGACACTTCTCTCTAATTACCAGGGGTCAGACACTTCCCTCTAATTACCAGTGGTCAGACACTTCTCTCTCATTACCAGGGGTCAGACACTTCTCTGTAATTACCAGGGGTCAGACACTTACCTCTAATTACCAGGGGTCAGACACTTCTCACTAATTACCAGGGGTCAGACACTTTTCTCTAATTAACCGGGGTCAGACACTTCTCTCTAATTACCAGGGGTCAGACACTTCCCTCTAATTACCAGGGGTCAGACACTTCTCACTAATTACCAGGGGTCAGACACTTCTCTCTAATTACCAGGGGTCAGACACTTCTCTCTAATTACCAGTGGTCAGACACTTCCCTCTAATTACCAGGGGTCAGACACTTCTCTCTAATTACCAGGGGTCAGACACTTCTCACTAATTAGCAGCCGTCAGACACCTCTCTAATTACCAGGGGTCAGACACTTCCCTCTAATTACCAGGGGTCAGACACTTCTCACTAATTACTAGAGAGGGGGGTCAGACACTTCTCTCTAATTACCAGGGGTCAGACACTTCTCACTAATTACCAGGGGTCAGACACTTCTCTCTAATTACCAGGGGTCAGACACTTCCCTCTAATTACCAGTGGTCAGACACTTCTCTCTCATTACCAGGGGTCAGACACTTCTCTCTAATTACCAGGGGTCAGACACTTCTCTGTAATTACCAGGGGTCAGACACTTCCCTCTAATTACCAGGGGTCAGACACTTCTTACTAATTACCAGGGGTCAGACACTTCTCTCTAATTACCAGGGGTCAGACACTTCCCTCCAATTAACCGGGGTCAGACACTTCTCTCTAATTACAAGCGGTCAGACACTTCCCTCTAATTACCAGGGGTCAGACACTTCTCACTAATTACCAGGGGTCAGACACTTCTCTCTAATTACCAGGGGTCAGACACTTCTCTCTAATTACCAGGGGTCGGACACTTCCCTCTAATTACCAGGGGTCAGACACTTCTCTCTCATTACCAGGGGTCAGACACTTCTCTCTAATTACCAGGGGTCAGACACTTCTCTCTAATTACCAGTGGTCAGACACTTCTCTCTCATTACCAGGGGTCAGACACTTCTCTCTAATTACCAGGGGTCAGACATTTCTCTGTAATTAACAGGCGTCAGACACTTCCCTCTAATTACCAGGGTTCAGACACTTCTCACTAATTACCAGGGGTCAGACACTTCTCTCTAATTACCCGGGGTCAGACACTTCTCACTAATTACCCGGGGTCAGACACTTCCCTCTAATTACCAGGGGTCAGACACTTCTCACTAATTACCAGGGGTCAGACACTTCTCTCTAATTACCAGGGGTCAGACACTACTCTCTAATTACCAGGGGGCAGACACTTCCCTCTAATTACCAGGGGTCAGACACTTCTCACTCAATACCAAGGGTCAGATAGTTCCCTCGAATTACCAGGGGTCAGACAATTCTCTCTATTTACCAGGGGCAAGACACTTCTCACTAATTACCAGGGGTGAGACACTTCCCTCTAATTACCAGTGGTCAGGCACTTCTCTCTCATTACCAGGGGTCAGACACTTCCCTCTAATTACCAGGGGTCAGACACTTCCCTCTAATTACCAGGGGTCAGACACTTCTCTCTAATTACCAGGGGCCAGACACTTCCCTCTAATTACCATGGGTCAGACACTTCTCACTAATTACCAGGGGTCAGACACTTCCCTCTAATTACCAGTGGTCAGACACTTCTCTCTCATTACCAGGCGTCAGACACTTCTCTCTAATTACCAGGGGTCAGACATTTCTCTCGAATTACCAGGGGCCAGACACTTCTCACTAATTACCAGGGGCCAGACACTTCTCTCCAATTACCAGCCATCAGACACTTCTCTCTATTTACCAGGGGTCAGACACTTCTCACTAATTACCAGGGGTCAGACACTTCTCTCTCATTACCAAGGGTCAGATAGTTCCCTCTAATTACCAGGGGTCAGACACTTCTCTCGAATTACCAGGGGTCAGACACTTCTCTCTAATTACCAGTGGTCAGACACTTCCCTCTAATTACCAGGGGTCAGACACTTCTCTCTAATTACCAGGGGCCAGACACTTCTCTCTAATTACCAGGGGTCAGACACTTCTCTCTAATTACCAGGGGTCAGACACTTCCCTCTAATTACCAGTGGTCAGACACTTCTCTCTCATTACCAGGGGTCAGACACTTCTCTCTAATTACCAGGGGTCAGACATTTCTCTGCAATTAACAGGGGTCAGACACTTCCCTCTAATTACCAGGGTTCAGACACTTCTCACTAATTACCAGGGGTCAGACACTTCTCTCTAATTACCCGGGGTCAGACACTTCTCACTAATTACCCGGGGTCAGACACTTCCCTCTAATTACCAGGGGTCAGACACTTCTCACTAATTACCAGGGGTCAGACACTTCTCTCTAATTACCCGGGGTCAGACACTTCTCACTAATGACCCGGGGTCAGACACTTCCCTCTAATTACCAGGGGTCAGACACTTCTCACTAATTACCAGGGGTCAGACACTTCTCTCTAATTACCAGGGGTCAGACACTACTCTCTAATTACCAGGGGGCAGACACTTCCCTCTAATTACCAGGGGTCAGACACTTCTCACTCAATACCAAGGGTCAGATAGTTCCCTCGAATTACCAGGGGTCAGACAATTCTCTCTATTTACCAGGGGCCAGACACTTCTCACTAATTACCCGGGGTCAGACACTTCCCTCTAATTACCAGGGGTCAGACACTTCTCTCTAATTACCCGGGGTCAGACACTTCTCACTAATGACCCGGGGTCAGACACTTCCCTCTAATTACCAGGGGTCAGACACTTCTCACTAATTACCAGGGGTCAGACACTTCTCTCTAATTACCAGGGGTCAGACACTACTCTCTAATTACCAGGGGGCAGACACTTCCCTCTAATTACCAGGGGCCAGACACTTCTCTCTAATTACCAGGGGCCAGACACTTCCCTCTAATTACCATGGGTCAGACACTTCTCACTAATTACTAGGGGCCAGACACTTCTCTCTAATTACCAGCCGTCAGACACTTCTCTCTAATTACCAGGGGTCAGACACTTCTCACTAATTACCAGCCGTCAGACACTTCTCTCTCATTACCAAGGGTCAGATCGTTCCCTCTAATTACAAGGGGTCAGACACTTCTCTCGAATTACCAGGGGCCAGACACTTCTCACTAATTATCAGGGGTCAGACACTTCTCTCTAATTACCAGCCGTCAGACACTTCTCTCTCATTACCAGGGGTCAGACACTTCTCACTAATTACCAGCCGTCAGACACTTCTCTCTAATTACCAGCCGTCAGACACTTCCCTCTAATTACCAGGGGTCAGACACTACTCTCTAATTACCAGGGGGCAGACACTTCCCTCTAATTACCAGTGGTCAGACACTTCTCTCTCATCACCAGGGGTCAGACACTTCTCTCTAATTACCAGGGGTCAGACACTTCTCTGTAATTACCAGGGGTCAGACACTTCCCTGTAATTACCAGGGGTCAGACACTTCTCACTAATTACCCGGGGTCAGACACTTCTCACTAATTACCCGGGGTCAGACACTTCCCTCTAATTACCAGGGGTCAGACACTTCTCACTAATTACCAGGGGTCAGACACTTCTCTCTCATTACCCGGGGTCAGACACTTCTCACTAATTACCCGGGGTCAGACACTTCCCTCTAATTACCAGGGGTCAGACACTTCTCACTAATTACCAGGGGTCAGACACTTCTCTCTAATTACCAGGGGTCAGATACTTCTCTCTAATTACCAGGGGGCAGACACTTCCCTCTAATTACCAGGGGTCAGACACTTCTCTCTCAATACCAAGGGTCAGATAGTTCCCTCGAATTACCAGGGGTCAGACAATTCTCTCTAATTACCAGGGGCCAGACACTTCTCACTAATTACCAGGGGCCAGACACTTCCCTCTAATTACCATGGGTCAGACACTTCTCACTAATTACCAGGGGTCAGATACTTCCCTCTAATTACCTGTGGTCAGACACTTCTCTCTCATTACCAGGGGTCAGACACTTCCCTCTAATTACCAGGGGTCAGACACTTCCCTCTAATTACCAGGGGTCAGACACTTCTCTCTAATTACCAGGGGTCAGATACTTCCCTCTAATTACCTGTGGTCAGACACTTCCCTCGAATTACCAGGGGTCAGACAATTCTCTCTGTTTACCAGGGGCCAGACACTTCTCTCTAATTACCAGGGGCCAGACACTTCCCTCTAATTACCATGGGTCAGACACTTCTCACTAATTACTAGGGGCCAGACACTTCTCTCTAATTACCAGCCGTCAGACACTTCTCTCTAATTACCAGGGGTCAGACACTTCTCACTAATTACCAGCCGTCAGACACTTCTCTCTCATTACCAAGGGTCAGATCGTTCCCTCTAATTACAAGGGGTCAGACACTTCTCTCGAATTACCAGGGGCCAGACACTTCTCACTAATTACCAGGGGTCAGACACTTCTCTCTAATTACCAGCCGTCAGACACTTCTCTCTCATTACCAGGGGTCAGACACTTCTCACTAATTACCAGCCGTCAGACACTTCTCTCTAATTACCAGCCGTCAGACACTTCCCTCTAATTACCAGGGGTCAGACACTTCTCATTAATTACCAGGGGTCAGACACTTCTCTCTAATTACCAGCCGTCAGACACTTCTCTCTAATTACCAGGGGTCAGACCCTTCTCTCTAATTACCAAGGGTCAGACACTTCCCTCTAATTACCAGGGGTCAGGCACTTCTCTCTCATTACCAGGGGTCAGACACTTCTCTCTAATTACCAGGGGTCAGACACTTCTCTGGAATTTCCAGGGGTCAGACACTTCCCTCTAATTACCAGGGGTCAGACACTTCTCACTAATTACCAGGGGTCAGACACTTCTCTCTCATTACCCGGGGTCAGACACTTCTCACTAATTACCCGGGGTCAGACACTTCCCTCTAATTACCAGGGGTCAGACACTTCTCACTAATTACCAGGGGTCAGACACTTCTCTCTAATTACCAGGGGTCAGATACTTCTCTCTAATTACCAGGGGGCAGACACTTCCCTCTAATTACCAGGGGTCAGACACTTCTCTCTCAATACCAAGGGTCAGATAGTTCCCTCGAATTACCAGGGGTCAGACAATTCTCTCTAATTACCAGGGGCCAGACACTTCTCACTAATTACCAGGGGCCAGACACTTCCCTCTAATTACCATGGGTCAGACACTTCTCACTAATTACCAGGGGTCAGATACTTCCCTCTAATTACCTGTGGTCAGACACTTCTCTCTCATTACCAGGGGTCAGACACTTCCCTCTAATTACCAGGGGTCAGACACTTCTCTCTAATTACCAGGGGTCAGACATTTCTCTCGAATTACCAGGGGCCAGACACTTCTCACTAATTACCAGGGGCCAGACACTTCTCACCAATTACCAGCCATCAGACACTTCTCTCTATTTACCAGGGGTCAGACAATTCTCACTAATTACCAGCCGTCAGACACTTCTCTCTCATTACCAAGGGTCAGATAGTTCCCTCTAATTACCAGGGGTCAGACACTTCTCTCGAATTACCAGGGGCCAGACACTTCTCACTAATAACCAGGGGTCAGACACTTCTCTCTAATTACCAGCCGTCAGACACTTCTCTCTAATTACCAGGGGTCAGACACTTCTCACTAATTACCAGCCGTCAGACACTTCTCTCTAATTACCAGGGGTCAGACACTTCCCTCTAATTACCAGGGGTCAGACACTTCTCACTAATTACCAGAGAGGGGGGTCAGACACTTCTCTCTAATTACCAGGGGTCAGACACTTCTCACTAATTACCAGCCGTCAGACACTTCTCTCTATTTACCAGGGGTCAGACACTTCTCACTAATTACCAGGGGTCAGACACTTCTCTCTAATTACCAGGGGTCAGACACTTCTCTCTAATTACCAGTGGTCAGACACTTCCCTCTAATTACCAGGGGTCAGACACTTCTCTCTCATTACCAGGGGTCAGACACTTCTCTCTAATTACCAGGGGCCAGACACTTCTCTCTAATTACCAGGGGTCAGACACTTCTCTCTAATTACCAGGGGTCAGACACTTCCCTCTAATTACCAGTGGTCAGACACTTCTCTCTCTTTACCAGGGGTCAGACACTTCTCTCTAATTACCAGGGGTCAGACATTTCTCTGTAATTAACAGGGGTCAGACACTTCCCTCTAATTACCAGGGTTCAGACACTTCTCACTAATTACCAGGGGTCAGACACTTCTCTCTAATTACCCGGGGTCAGACACTTCTCACTAATTATCCGGGGTCAGACACTTCCCTCTAATTACCAGGGGTCAGACACTTCTCACTAATTACCAGGGGTCAGACACTTCTCTCTAATTACCAGGGGTCAGACACTACTCTCTAATTACCAGAGGGCAGACACTTCCCTCTAATTACCAGGGGTCAGACACTTCTCACTCAATACCAAGGGTCAGATAGTTCCCTCGAATTACCAGGGGTCAGACAATTCTCTCTATTTACCAGGGGCCAGACACTTCTCACTAATTACCAGGGGTGAGACACTTCCCTCTAATTACCAGGGGTCAGACACTTCTCACTAATTACTAGGGGTCAGACACTTCTCACTAATTACCAGCCGTCAGACACTTCTCTCTAATTACCAGGGGTCAGACACTTCTCACTAATTACCAGCCGTCAGACACTTATCTCTCATTACCAAGGGTCAGATAGTTCCCCCTAATTACCAGGGGTCAGACACTTCTCTCAAATTAACAGCGGCCAGACACTTCTCACTAATTACCAGGGGTCAGACACTTCTCTCTAATTACCAGCCGTCAGACACTTCTCTCTAATTACCAGGGGTCAGACACTTCTCACTAATTACCAGCCGTCAGACACTTCTCTCTAATTACCAGGGGTCAGACACTTCCCTCTAATTACCAGGGGTCAGACACTTCTCACTAATTACTAGAGAGGGGGGTCAGACACTTCTCACTAATTACCAGCCTTCAGACACTTCTCTCTAATTACCAGGGGTCAGACACTTCCCTCTAATTACCAGGGGTCAGACACTTCTCACTAATTACCAGAGAGGGGGGTCAGACACTTCTCTCTAATTACCAGGAGTCAGACACTTCTCTCTAATTACCAGGGGTCAGACACTTCTCACTAATTAGCAGCCGTCAGACACTTCTCTCTAATTACCAGGGGTCAGACACTTCCCTCTAATTACCAGTGGTCAGACACTTCTCTCTCATTACCAGGGGTCAGACACTTCTCTCTAATTACCAGGGGTCAGACACTTCTCTGTAATTACCAGGGGTCAGACACTTCCCTCTAATTACCAGCGGTCAGACACTTCTCACTAATTACCAGGGGTCAGACACTTCTCTCTAATTACCAGGGGTCAGACACTTCCCTCCAATTAACCGGGGTCAGACACTTCTCTCTAATTACCAGCGGTCAGACACTTCCCTCTAATTACCAGGGGTCAGACACTTCTCACTAATTACCAGGGGTCAGACACTTCCCTCTAATTACCAGGGGTCAGACACTTCTCTCTAATTACCAGGGGTCAGACACTTCCCTCTAATTACCAGGGGTCAGACACTTCTCACTAATTACCAGAGAGGGGGGTCAGACACTTCTCTCTAATTACCAGGGGTCAGACACTTCTCACTAATTACCAGCCGTCAGACACTTCTCTCTAATTACCAGGGGTCAGACACTTCCCTCTAATTACCAGTGGTCAGACACTTCTCTCTCATTACCAGGGGTCAGACACTTCTCTGTAATTACCAGGGGTCAGACACTTCCCTCTAATTACCAGTGGTCAGACACTTCCCTCCAATTAACCGGGGTCAGACACTTCTCTCGAATTACCACGGGTCAGACACTTCCCTCTAATTACCAGGGGTCAGACACTTCTCACTAATTACCAGGGGTCAGACACTTCTCTCTAATTACCAGGGGTCAGACACTTCTCTCTAATTACCAGTGGTCAGACACTTCCCTCTAATTACCAGGGGTCAGACACTTCTCTCTCATTACCAGGGGTCAGACACTTCTCTCTAATTACCAGGGGCCAGACACTTCTCTCTAATTACCAGGGGTCAGACACTTCTCTCTAATTACCAGGGGTCAGACACTTCCCTCTAATTACCAGTGGTCAGACACTTCTCTCTCTTTACCAGGGGTCAGACACTTCTCACTAATTACCAGGGGTCAGACATTTCTCTGTAATTAACAGGGGTCAGACACTTCCCTCTAATTACCAGGGTTCAGACACTTCTCACTAATTACCAGGGGTCAGACACTTCTCTCTAATTACCCGGGGTCAGACACTTCTCACTAATTACCTGGGGTCAGACACTTCCCTCTAATTACCAGGGGTCAGACACTTCTCACTAATTACCAGGGGTCAGACACTTCTCTCTAATTACCAGGGGTCAGACACTACTCTCTAATTACCAGAGGGCAGACACTTCCCTCTAATTACCAGGGGTCAGACACTTCTCACTCAATACCAAGGGTCAGATAGTTCCCTCGAATTACCAGGGGTCAGACAATTCTCTCTATTTACCAGGGGCCAGACACTTCTCACTAATTACCAGGGGTGAGACACTTCCCTCTAATTACCAGGGGTCAGACACTTCTCACTAATTACTAGGGGTCAGACACTTCTCACTAATTACCAGCCGTCAGACACTTCTCTCTAATTACCAGGGGTCAGACACTTCTCACTAATTACCAGCCGTCAGACACTTCTCTCTCATTACCAAGGGTCAGATAGTTCCCTCTAATTACCAGGGGTCAGACACTTCTCTCAAATTAACAGCGGCCAGACACTTCTCACTAATTACCAGGGGTCAGACACTTCTCTCTAATTACCAGCCGTCAGACACTTCTCTCTCATTACCAGGGGTCAGACACTTCTCACTAATTACAAGCCGTCAGACACTTCTCTCTAATTACCAGGGGTCAGACACTTCCCTCTAATTACCAGGGGTCAGACACTTCTCACTAATTACTAGAGAGGGGGGTCAGACACTTCTCACTAATTACCAGCCTTCAGACACTTCTCTCTAATTACCAGGGGTCAGACACTTCCCTCTAATTACCAGGGGTCAGACACTTCTCACTAATTACCAGAGAGGGGGGGTCAGACACTTCTCTCTAATTACCAGGAGTCAGACACTTCTCTCTAATTACCAGGGGTCAGACACTAATCACTAATTAGCAGCCGTCAGACACTTCTCTCTAATTACCAGGGGTCAGACACTTCCCTCTAATTACCAGTGGTCAGACACTTCTCTCTCATTACCAGGGGTCAGACACTTCTCTCTAATTACCAGGGGTCAGACACTTCTCTGTAATTACCAGGGGTCAGACACTTCCCTCTAATTACCAGCGGTCAGACACATCTCACTAATTACCAGGGGTCAGACACTTCTCTGTAATTACCAGGGGTCAGACACTTCCCTCCAATTAACCGGGGTCAGACACTTCTCTCTAATTACCAGCGGTCAGACACTTCCCTCTAATTACCAGGGGTCAGACACTTCTCACTAATTACCAGGGGTCAGACACTTCCCTCTAATTACCAGGGGTCAGACACTTCCCTCTAATTACCAGGGGCCAGACACTTCCCTCTAATTACCATGGGTCAGACACTTCTCACTAATTACCAGAGGTCAGACACTTCCCTCTAATTACCAGTGGTCAGACACTTCTCTCTCATTACCAGGGGTCAGACACTTCTCTCTAATTACCAGGGGTCATACATTTCTCTCGAATTACCAGGGACCAGACATTTCTCACTAATTACCAGGGGCCAGACACTTCTCTCTAATTACCAGCCATCAGACACTTCTCTCTAATTACCAGGGGTCAGACACTTCTTACTAATTACCAGCCGTCAGACACTTCTCTCTCATTACCAAGGGTCAGATAGTTCCCTCTAATTACCAGGGGTCAGACACTTCTCTCGAATTACCAGGGGCCAGACACTTCTCACTAATTACCAGGGGTCAGACACATCTCTCTAATTACCAGCCGTCAGACACTTCTCTCTAATTACCAGGGGTCAGACACTTCTCACTAATTACCAGCCGTCAGACACTTCTCTCTAATTACCAGGGGTCAGACACTTCCCTCTAATTACCAGGGGTCAGACACTTCTCACTAATTACCAGAGAGGGGGGTCAGACACTTCTCACTAATTACCAGCCGTCAGACACTTCTCTCTAATTACCAGGGGTCAGACACTTCCCTCTAATTACCAGTGGTCAGACACTTCTCTCTCATTACCAGGGGTCAGACACTTCTCTCTAATTACCAGGAGTCAGACACTTCTCTGTAATTACCAGGGGTCAGACACTTCCCTCTAATTACCAGGGGTCAGACACTTCTTACTAATAACCAGGGGTCAGACACTTCTCTCTAATTACCAGGGGTCAGACACTACCCTCCAATTACCAGGGGTCAGACACTTCTCTCTAATTACCAGGGGTCAGACACTTCCCTCTAATTACCAGGGGTCAGACACTTCTCTCTAATTACCAGGGGTCAGACACTTCTCTCTAATTACCAGGGGTCAGACACTTCTCTCTCATTACCAGGGGTCAGACACTTCTCTCTAATTACCAGGGGTCAGACATTTCTCTGTAATTAACAGGGGTCAGACACTTCCCTCTAATTACCAGGGTTCAGACACTTCTCACTAATTTCCAGGGGTCAGACACCTCTCTCTAATTACCCGGGGTCAGACACTTCTCACTAATTACCCGGGGTCAGACACTTCCCTCTAATTACCAGGGGTCAGACAATTCTCACTAATTACCAGGGGTCAGACACTTCTCTCTAATTACCAGGGGTCAGACACTACTCTCTAATTACCAGGGGGCAGACACTTCCCTCTAATTACCAGGGGTCAGACACTTCTCACTCAATACCAAGGGTCAGATAATTCCCTCGAATTACCAGGGGTCAGACAATTCTCTCTATTTACCAGGGGCCAGACACTTCACACTAATTACCAGGGGTGAGACACTTCCCTCTAATTACCAGGGGTCAGACACTTCCCTCTAATTACCAGGGGTCAGACACTTCTCTCTAATTACCAGGGGCCAGACACTTCCCTCTAATTACCATGGGTCAGACACTTCTCACTAATTACTAGGGGCCAGACACTTCTCTCTAATTACCAGCCGTCAGACACTTCTCTCTAATTACCAGGGGTCAGACACTTCTCACTAATTACCAGCCGTCAGACACTTCTCTCTCATTACCAAGGGTCAGATCGTTCCCTCTAATTACAAGGGGTCAGACACTTCTCTCGAATTACCAGGGGCCAGACACTTCTCACTAATTACCAGGGGTCAGACACTTCTCTCTAATTACCAGCCGTCAGACACTTCTCTCTAATTACCAGGGGTCAGACACTTCTCAATAATTACCAGCTGTCAGACACTTCTCTCTAATTGCCAGGGGTCAGACACTTCCCTCTAATTACCAGGGGTCAGACACTTCTCACTAATTACCAGGGGTCAGACACTTCTCTCTAATTACCAGCCGTCAGACACTTCTCTCTAATTACCAGGGGTCAGACACTTCTCTCTAATTACCAAGGGTCAGACACTTCCCTCCAATTACCAGGGGTCAGGCACTTCTCTCTCATTACCAGGGGTCAGACACTTCTCTCTAATTACCAGCCGTCAGACACTTCTCTCTAATTACCAGGGGTCAGACACTTCTCTCTAATTACCAAGGGTCAGACACTTCCCTCCAATTACCAGGGGTCAGACACTTCTCACTAATTACCCGGGGTCAGACACTTCCCTCTAATTACCAGGGGTCAGACACTTCTCTCTAATTACCAGGGGTCAGACACTTCTTACTAATTACCAGCCGTCAGACACTTCTCTCTCATTACCAAGGGTCAGATAGTTCCCTCTAATTACCAGGGGTCAGACACTTCTCTCGAATTACCAGGGGCCAGACACTTCTCACTAATTACCAGGGGTCAGACACATCTCTCTAATTACCAGCCGTCAGACACTTCTCTCTAATTACCAGGGGTCAGACACTTCTCACCAATTACCAGCCGTCAGACACTTCTCTCTAATCACCAGGGGTCAGACACTTCCCTCTAATTACCAGGGGTCAGACACTTCTCACTAATTACCAGAGAGGGGGGTCAGACACTTCTCACTAATTACCAGCCGTCAGACACTTCTCTCTAATTACCAGTGGTCAGACACTTCCCTCTAATTACCAGTGGTCAGACACTTCTCTCTCATTACCAGGGGTCAGACACTTCTCTCTAATTACCAGGAGTCAGACACTTCTCTGTAATTACCAGGGGTCAGACACTTCCCTCTAATTACCAGGGGTCAGACACTTCTTACTAATAACCAGGGGTCAGACACTTCTCTCTAATTACCAGGGGTCAGACACTACCCTCCAATTAACCGGAGTCAGACACTTCTCTCTAATTACCAGGGGTCAGACACTTCTCTCTAATTACCAGGGGTCAGACACTTCTCTCTAATTACCAGGGGTCAGACACTTCCCTCTAATTACCAGGGGTCAGACACTTCTCTCTAATTACCAGGGGTCAGACACTTCTCTCTAATTACCAGGGGTCAGACACTTCTCTCTCATTACCAGGGGTCAGACACTTCTCTCTAATTACCAGGGGTCAGACATTTCTCTGTAATTAACCTGGGGTCAGACACTTCCCTCTAATTACCAGGGTTCAGACACTTCTCACTAATTTCCAGGGGTCAGACACCTCTCTCTAATTACCCGGGGTCAGACACTTCTCACTAATTACCAGGGGTCAGACACTTCCCTCTAATTACCAGGGGTCAGACACTTCTCACTAATTACCAGGGGTCAGACACTTCTCTCTAATTACCAGGGGTCAGACACTACTCTCTAATTACCAGGGGGCAGACACTTCCCTCTAATTACCAGGGGTCAGACACTTCTCACTCAATACCAAGGGTCAGATAATTCCCTCGAATTACCAGGGGTCAGACAATTCTCTCTATTTACCAGGGGCCAGACACTTCACACTAATTACCAGGGGTGAGACACTTCCCTCTAATTACCAGGGGTCAGACACTTCCCTCTAATTACCAGGGGTCAGACACTTCTCTCTAATTACCAGGGGCCAGACACTTCCCTCTAATTACCATGGGTCAGACACTTCTCACTAATTACCAAGGGTCAGACACTTCCCTCTAATTACCAGGGGTCAGACACTTCTCTCTAATTACCAGGGGTCAGACACTTCTTACTAATTACCAGCCGTCAGACACTTCTCTCTCATTACCAAGGGTCAGATAGTTCCCTCTAATTACCAGGGGTCAGACACTTCTCTCGAATTACCAGGGGCCAGACACTTCTCACTAATTACCAGGGGTCAGACACATCTCTCTAATTACCAGCCGTCAGACACTTCTCTCTAATTACCAGGGGTCAGACACTTCTCACCAATTACCAGCCGTCAGACACTTCTCTCTAATCACCAGGGGTCAGACACTTCCCTCTAATTACCAGGGGTCAGACACTTCTCACTAATTACCAGAGAGGGGGGTCAGACACTTCTCACTAATTACCAGCCGTCAGACACTTCTCTCTAATTACCAGTGGTCAGACACTTCCCTCTAATTACCAGTGGTCAGACACTTCTCTCTCATTACCAGGGGTCAGACACTTCTCTCTAATTACCAGGAGTCAGACACTTCTCTGTAATTACCAGGGGTCAGACACTTCCCTCTAATTACCAGGGGTCAGACACTTCTTACTAATAACCAGGGGTCAGACACTTCTCTCTAATTACCAGGGGTCAGACACTACCCTCCAATTAACCGGAGTCAGACACTTCTCTCTAATTACCAGGGGTCAGACACTTCTCTCTAATTACCAGGGGTCAGACACTTCTCTCTAATTACCAGGGGTCAGACACTTCCCTCTAATTACCAGGGGTCAGACACTTCTCTCTAATTACCAGGGGTCAGACACTTCTCTCTAATTACCAGGGGTCAGACACTTCTCTCTCATTACCAGGGGTCAGACACTTCTCTCTAATTACCAGGGGTCAGACATTTCTCTGTAATTAACCTGGGGTCAGACACTTCCCTCTAATTACCAGGGTTCAGACACTTCTCACTAATTTCCAGGGGTCAGACACCTCTCTCTAATTACCCGGGGTCAGACACTTCTCACTAATTACCAGGGGTCAGACACTTCCCTCTAATTACCAGGGGTCAGACACTTCTCACTAATTACCAGGGGTCAGACACTTCTCTCTAATTACCAGGGGTCAGACACTACTCTCTAATTACCAGGGGGCAGACACTTCCCTCTAATTACCAGGGGTCAGACACTTCTCACTCAATACCAAGGGTCAGATAATTCCCTCGAATTACCAGGGGTCAGACAATTCTCTCTATTTACCAGGGGCCAGACACTTCACACTAATTACCAGGGGTGAGACACTTCCCTCTAATTACCAGGGGTCAGACACTTCCCTCTAATTACCAGGGGTCAGACACTTCTCTCTAATTACCAGGGGCCAGACACTTCCCTCTAATTACCATGGGTCAGACACTTCTCACTAATTACTAGGGGCCAGACACTTCTCTCTAATTACCAGCCGTCAGACACTTCTCTCTAATTACCAGGGGTCAGACACTTCTCACTAATTACCAGCCGTCAGACACTTCTCTCTCATTACCAAGGGTCAGATCGTTCCCTCTAATTACAAGGGGTCAGACACTTCTCTCGAATTACCAGGGGCCAGACACTTCTCACTAATTACCAGGGGTCAGACACTTCTCTCTAATTACCAGCCGTCAGACACTTCTCTCTAATTACCAGGGGTCAGACACTTCTCAATAATTACCAGCTGTCAGACACTTCTCTCTAATTACCAGGGGTCAGACACTACCCTCTAATTACCAGGGGTCAGACACTTCTCACTAATTACCAGGGGTCAGACACTTCTCTCTAATTACCAGCCGTCAGACACTTCTCTCTAATTACCAGGGGTCAGACACTTCTCTCTAATTACCAAGGGTCAGACACTTCCCTCCAATTACCAGGGGTCAGGCACTTCTCTCTCATTACCAGGGGTCAGACACTTCTCTCTAATTACCAGGGGTCAGACACTTCTCTGGAATTTCCAGGGGTCATTACACTTCCCTCTAATTACCAGGGGTCAGACACTTCTCACTAATTACCAGGGGTCAGACACTTCTCTCTAATTACCCGGGGTCAGACACTTCTCACTAATTACCCGGGGTCAGACACTTCCCTCTAATTACCAGGGGTCAGACACTTCTCACTAATTACCAGGGGTCAGACACTTCTCTCTAATTACCCGGGGTCAGACACTTCTCACTAATTACCCGGGGTCAGACACTTCCCTCTAATTATCAGGGGTCAGACACTTCTCACTAATTACCAGGGGTCAGACACTTCTCTCTAATTACCAGGGGTCAGATACTTCTCTCTAATTACCAGGGGGCAGACACTTCCCTCTAATTACCAGGGGTCAGACACTTCTCTCTCAATACCAAGGGTCAGATAGTTCCCTCGAATTACCAGGGGTCAGACAATTCTCTCTATTTACCAGGGGCCAGACACTTCACACTAATTACCAGGGGTGAGACACTTCCCTCTAATTACCAGGGGTCAGACGCTTCCCTCTAATTACCAGTGGTCAGACACTTCTCTCTCATTACCAGGGGTCAGACACTTCCCTCTAATTACCAGAGGTCAGACACTTCCCTCTAATTACCAGGGGTCAGACACTTCTCTCTAATTACCAGGGGCCAGACACTTCCCTCTAATTACCATGGGTCAGACACTTCTCACTAATTACCAGGGGTCAGACACTTCTCTCTCATTACCAGGGGTCAGACACTTCTCTCTAATTACCAGGGGTCAGACATTTCTCTCGAATTACCAGGGGCCAGACACTTCTCACTAATTACCAGGGGCCAGACACTTCTCTCTAATTACCAGGGGTCAGACACTTCTCTGGAATTTCCAGGGGTCATTACACTTCCCTCTAATTACCAGGGGTCAGACACTTCTCACTAATTACCAGGGGTCAGACACTTCTCTCTAATTACCCGGGGTCAGACACTTCTCACTAATTACCCGGGGTCAGACACTTCCCTCTAATTACCAGAGGTCAGACACTTCCCTCTAATTACCAGGGGTCAGACACTTCTCTCTAATTACCAGGGGCCAGACACTTCCCTCTAATTACCATGGGTCAGACACTTCTCTCTAATTACCCGGGGTCAGACACTTCTCACTAATTACCCGGGGTCAGACACTTCCCTCTAATTACCAGGGGTCAGACACTTCTCACTAATTACCAGGGGTCAGACACTTCTCTCTAATTACCAGGGGTCAGATACTTCTCTCTAATTACCAGGGGGCAGACACTTCCCTCTAATTACCAGGGGTCAGACACTTCTCTCTCAATACCAAGGGTCAGATAGTTCCCTCGAATTACCAGGGGTCAGACAATTCTCTCTAATTACCAGGGGCCAGACACTTCTCACTAATTACCAGGGGCCAGACACTTCCCTCGAATTACCATAGGTCAGACACTTCTCACTAATTACCAGGGGTCAGACGCTTCCCTCTAATTACCAGTGGTCAGACACTTCTCTCTCATTACCAGGGGTCAGACACTTCCCTCTAATTACCAGAGGTCAGACACTTCCCTCTAATTACCAGGGGTCAGACACTTCTCTCTAATTACCAGGGGCCAGACACTTCCCTCTAATTACCATGGGTCAGACACTTCTCACTAATTACCAGGGGTCAGACACTTCTCTCTCATTACCAGGGGTCAGACACTTCTCTCTAATTACCAGGGGTCAGACATTTCTCTCGAATTACCAGGGGCCAGACACTTCTCACTAATTACCAGGGGCCAGACACTTCTCTCTAATTACCATCGGTCAGACACTTCTCTGGAATTTCCAGGGGTCATTACACTTCCCTCTAATTACCAGGGGTCAAACACTTCTCACTAATTACCAGGGGTCAGACACTTCTCTCTAATTACCCGGGGTCAGACACTTCTCACTAATTACCCGGGGTCAGACACTTCCCTCTAATTACCAGAGGTCAGACACTTCCCTCTAATTACCAGGGGTCAGACACTTCTCTCTAATTACCAGGGGCCAGACACTTCCCTCTAATTACCATGGGTCAGACACTTCTCTCTAATTACCCGGGGTCAGACACTTCTCACTAATTACCCGGGGTCAGACACTTCCCTCTAATTACCAGGGGTCAGACACTTCTCACTAATTACCAGTGGTCAGACACTTCCCTCTAATTACCAGTGGTCAGACACTTCTCTCTCATTACCAGGGGTCAGACACTTCTCTCTAATTACCAGGAGTCAGACACTTCTCTGTAATTACCAGGGGTCAGACACTTCCCTCTAATTACCAGGGGTCAGACACTTCTTACTAATAACCAGGGGTCAGACACTTCTCTCTAATTACCAGGGGTCAGACACTACCCTCCAATTAACCGGAGTCAGACACTTCTCTCTAATTACCAGGGGTCAGACACTTCTCTCTAATTACCAGGGGTCAGACACTTCTCTCTAATTACCAGGGGTCAGACACTTCCCTCTAATTACCAGGGGTCAGACACTTCTCTCTAATTACCAGGGGTCAGACACTTCTCTCTAATTACCAGGGGTCAGACACTTCTCTCTCATTACCAGGGGTCAGACACTTCTCTCTAATTACCAGGGGTCAGACATTTCTCTGTAATTAACAGGGGTCAGACACTTCCCTCTAATTACCAGGGTTCAGACACTTCTCACTAATTTCCAGGGGTCAGACACCTCTCTCTAATTACCCGGGGTCAGACACTTCTCACTAATTACCAGGGGTCAGACACTTCCCTCTAATTACCAGGGGTCAGACACTTCTCACTAATTACCAGGGGTCAGACACTTCTCTCTAATTACCAGGGGTCAGACACTACTCTCTAATTACCAGGGGGCAGACACTTCCCTCTAATTACCAGGGGTCAGACACTTCTCACTCAATACCAAGGGTCAGATAATTCCCTCGAATTACCAGGGGTCAGACAATTCTCTCTATTTACCAGGGGCCAGACACTTCACACTAATTACCAGGGGTGAGACACTTCCCTCTAATTACCAGGGGTCAGACACTTCCCTCTAATTACCAGGGGTCAGACACTTCTCTCTAATTACCAGGGGCCAGACACTTCCCTCTAATTACCATGGGTCAGACACTTCTCACTAATTACTAGGGGCCAGACACTTCTCTCTAATTACCAGCCGTCAGACACTTCTCTCTAATTACCAGGGGTCAGACACTTCTCACTAATTACCAGCCGTCAGACACTTCTCTCTCATTACCAAGGGTCAGATCGTTCCCTCTAATTACAAGGGGTCAGACACTTCTCTCGAATTACCAGGGGCCAGACACTTCTCACTAATTACCAGGGGTCAGACACTTCTCTCTAATTACCAGCCGTCAGACACTTCTCTCTAATTACCAGGGGTCAGACACTTCTCAATAATTACCAGCTGTCAGACACTTCTCTCTAATTACCAGGGGTCAGACACTACCCTCTAATTACCAGGGGTCAGACACTTCTCACTAATTACCAGGGGTCAGACACTTCTCTCTAATTACCAGCCGTCAGACACTTCTCTCTAATTACCAGGGGTCAGACACTTCTCTCTAATTACCAAGGGTCAGACACTTCCCTCCAATTACCAGGGGTCAGGCACTTCTCTCTCATTACCAGGGGTCAGACACTTCTCTCTAATTACCAGGGGTCAGACACTTCTCTGGAATTTCCAGGGGTCATTACACTTCCCTCTAATTACCAGGGGTCAGACACTTCTCACTAATTACCAGGGGTCAGACACTTCTCTCTAATTACCCGGGGTCAGACACTTCTCACTAATTACCCGGGGTCAGACACTTCCCTCTAATTACCAGGGGTCAGACACTTCTCACTAATTACCAGGGGTCAGACACTTCTCTCTAATTACCCGGGGTCAGACACTTCTCACTAATTACCCGGGGTCAGACACTTCCCTCTAATTACCAGGGGTCAGACACTTCTCACTAATTACCAGGGGTCAGACACTTCTCTCTAATTACCAGGGGTCAGATACTTCTCTCTAATTACCAGGGGGCAGACACTTCCCTCTAATTACCAGGGGTCAGACACTTCTCTCTCAATACCAAGGGTCAGATAGTTCCCTCGAATTACCAGGGGTCAGACAATTCTCTCTAATTACCAGGGGCCAGACACTTCTCACTAATTACCAGGGGCCAGACACTTCCCTCGAATTACCATAGGTCAGACACTTCTCACTAATTACCAGGGGTCAGACGCTTCCCTCTAATTACCAGTGGTCAGACACTTCTCTCTCATTACCAGGGGTCAGACACTTCCCTCTAATTACCAGAGGTCAGACACTTCCCTCTAATTACCAGGGGTCAGACACTTCTCTCTAATTACCAGGGGCCAGACACTTCCCTCTAATTACCATGGGTCAGACACTTCTCACTAATTACCAGGGGTCAGACACTTCTCTCTAATGACCAGGGGCCAGACACTTCCCTCTAATTACCATGGGTCAGACACTTCTCACTAATTACCAGGGGTCAGACACTTCTCTCTCATTACCAGGGGTCAGACACTTCTCTCTAATTACCAGGGGTCAGACATTTCTCTCGAATTACCAGGGGCCAGACACTTCTCACTAATTACCAGGGGCCAGACACTTCTCTCTAATTACCAGGGGTCAGACACTTCTCTGGAATTTCCAGGGGTCATTACACTTCCCTCTAATTACCAGGGGTCAGACACTTCTCACTAATTACCAGGGGTCAGACACTTCTCTCTAATTACCCGGGGTCAGACACTTCTCACTAATTACCCGGGGTCAGACACTTCCCTCTAATTACCAGAGGTCAGACACTTCCCTCTAATTACCAGGGGTCAGACACTTCTCTCTAATTACCAGGGGCCAGACACTTCCCTCTAATTACCATGGGTCAGACACTTCTCTCTAATTACCCGGGGTCAGACACTTCTCACTAATTACCCGGGGTCAGACACTTCCCTCTAATTACCAGGGGTCAGACACTTCTCACTAATTACCAGGGGTCAGACACTTCTCTCTAATTACCAGGGGTCAGATACTTCTCTCTAATTACCAGGGGGCAGACACTTCCCTCTAATTACCAGGGGTCAGACACTTCTCTCTCAATACCAAGGGTCAGATAGTTCCCTCGAATTACCAGGGGTCAGACAATTCTCTCTAATTACCAGGGGCCAGACACTTCTCACTAATTACCAGGGGCCAGACACTTCCCTCGAATTACCATAGGTCAGACACTTCTCACTAATTACCAGGGGTCAGACGCTTCCCTCTAATTACCAGTGGTCAGACACTTCTCTCTCATTACCAGGGGTCAGACACTTCCCTCTAATTACCAGAGGTCAGACACTTCCCTCTAATTACCAGGGGTCAGACACTTCTCTCTAATTACCAGGGGCCAGACACTTCCCTCTAATTACCATGGGTCAGACACTTCTCACTAATTACCAGGGGTCAGACACTTCTCTCTCATTACCAGGGGTCAGACACTTCTCTCTAATTACCAGGGGTCAGACATTTCTCTCGAATTACCAGGGGCCAGACACTTCTCACTAATTACCAGGGGCCAGACACTTCTCTCTAATTACCAGGGGTCAGACACTTCTCTCTAATTACCAGGGGTCAGACACTACCCTCCAATTAACCGGAGTCAGACACTTCTCTCTAATTACCAGGGGTCAGACACTTCTCTCTAATTACCAGGGGTCAGACACTTCTCTCTAATTACCAGGGGTCAGACACTTCTCTCTAATTACCAGGGGTCAGACACTTCTCTCTAATTACCAGGGGTCAGACACTTCTCTCTCATTACCAGGGGTCAGACACTTCTCTCTAATTACCAGGGGTCAGACATTTCTCTGTAATTAACAGGGGTCAGACACTTCCCTCTAATTACCAGGGTTCAGACACTTCTCACTAATTTCCAGGGGTCAGACACCTCTCTCTAATTACCCGGGGTCAGACACTTCTCACTAATTACCAGGGGTCAGACACTTCCCTCTAATTACCAGGGGTCAGACACTTCTCACTAATTACCAGGGGTCAGACACTTCTCTCTAATTACCAGGGGTCAGACACTACTCTCTAATTACCAGGGGGCAGACACTTCCCTCTAATTACCAGGGGTCAGACACTTCTCACTCAATACCAAGGGTCAGATAATTCCCTCGAATTACCAGGGGTCAGACAATTCTCTCTATTTACCAGGGGCCAGACACTTCACACTAATTACCAGGGGTGAGACACTTCCCTCTAATTACCAGGGGTCAGACACTTCCCTCTAATTACCAGGGGTCAGACACTTCTCTCTAATTACCAGGGGCCAGACACTTCCCTCTAATTACCATGGGTCAGACACTTCTCACTAATTACTAGGGGCCAGACACTTCTCTCTAATTACCAGCCGTCAGACACTTCTCTCTAATTACCAGGGGTCAGACACTTCTCACTAATTACCAGCCGTCAGACACTTCTCTCTCATTACCAAGGGTCAGATCGTTCCCTCTAATTACAAGGGGTCAGACACTTCTCTCGAATTACCAGGGGCCAGACACTTCTCACTAATTACCAGGGGTCAGACACTTCTCTCTAATTACCAGCCGTCAGACACTTCTCTCTAATTACCAGGGGTCAGACACTTCTCAATAATTACCAGCTGTCAGACACTTCTCTCTAATTACCAGGGGTCAGACACTACCCTCTAATTACCAGGGGTCAGACACTTCTCACTAATTACCAGGGGTCAGACACTTCTCTCTAATTACCAGCCGTCAGACACTTCTCTCTAATTACCAGGGGTCAGACACTTCTCTCTAATTACCAAGGGTCAGACACTTCCCTCCAATTACCAGGGGTCAGGCACTTCTCTCTCATTACCAGGGGTCAGACACTTCTCTCTAATTACCAGGGGTCAGACACTTCTCTGGAATTTCCAGGGGTCATTACACTTCCCTCTAATTACCAGGGGTCAGACACTTCTCACTAATTACCAGGGGTCAGACACTTCTCTCTAATTACCCGGGGTCAGACACTTCTCACTAATTACCCGGGGTCAGACACTTCCCTCTAATTACCAGGGGTCAGACACTTCTCACTAATTACCAGGGGTCAGACACTTCTCTCTAATTACCCGGGGTCAGACACTTCTCACTAATTACCCGGGGTCAGACACTTCCCTCTAATTACCAGGGGTCAGACACTTCTCACTAATTACCAGGGGTCAGACACTTCTCTCTAATTACCAGGGGTCAGATACTTCTCTCTAATTACCAGGGGGCAGACACTTCCCTCTAATTACCAGGGGTCAGACACTTCTCTCTCAATACCAAGGGTCAGATAGTTCCCTCGAATTACCAGGGGTCAGACAATTCTCTCTAATTACCAGGGGCCAGACACTTCTCACTAATTACCAGGGGCCAGACACTTCCCTCGAATTACCATAGGTCAGACACTTCTCACTAATTACCAGGGGTCAGACGCTTCCCTCTAATTACCAGTGGTCAGACACTTCTCTCTCATTACCAGGGGTCAGACACTTCCCTCTAATTACCAGAGGTCAGACACTTCCCTCTAATTACCAGGGGTCAGACACTTCTCTCTAATTACCAGGGGCCAGACACTTCCCTCTAATTACCATGGGTCAGACACTTCTCACTAATTACCAGGGGTCAGACACTTCTCTCTAATTACCAGGGGCCAGACACTTCCCTCTAATTACCATGGGTCAGACACTTCTCACTAATTACCAGGGGTCAGACACTTCTCTCTCATTACCAGGGGTCAGACACTTCTCTCTAATTACCAGGGGTCAGACATTTCTCTCGAATTACCAGGGGCCAGACACTTCTCACTAATTACCAGGGGCCAGACACTTCTCTCTAATTACCAGGGGTCAGACACTTCTCTGGAATTTCCAGGGGTCATTACACTTCCCTCTAATTACCAGGGGTCAGACACTTCTCACTAATTACCAGGGGTCAGACACTTCTCTCTAATTACCCGGGGTCAGACACTTCTCACTAATTACCCGGGGTCAGACACTTCCCTCTAATTACCAGAGGTCAGACACTTCCCTCTAATTACCAGGGGTCAGACACTTCTCTCTAATTACCAGGGGCCAGACACTTCCCTCTAATTACCATGGGTCAGACACTTCTCTCTAATTACCCGGGGTCAGACACTTCTCACTAATTACCCGGGGTCAGACACTTCCCTCTAATTACCAGGGGTCAGACACTTCTCACTAATTACCAGGGGTCAGACACTTCTCTCTAATTACCAGGGGTCAGATACTTCTCTCTAATTACCAGGGGGCAGACACTTCCCTCTAATTACCAGGGGTCAGACACTTCTCTCTCAATACCAAGGGTCAGATAGTTCCCTCGAATTACCAGGGGTCAGACAATTCTCTCTAATTACCAGGGGCCAGACACTTCTCACTAATTACCAGGGGCCAGACACTTCCCTCGAATTACCATAGGTCAGACACTTCTCACTAATTACCAGGGGTCAGACGCTTCCCTCTAATTACCAGTGGTCAGACACTTCTCTCTCATTACCAGGGGTCAGACACTTCCCTCTAATTACCAGAGGTCAGACACTTCCCTCTAATTACCAGGGGTCAGACACTTCTCTCTAATTACCAGGGGCCAGACACTTCCCTCTAATTACCATGGGTCAGACACTTCTCACTAATTACCAGGGGTCAGACACTTCTCTCTCATTACCAGGGGTCAGACACTTCTCTCTAATTACCAGGGGTCAGACATTTCTCTCGAATTACCAGGGGCCAGACACTTCTCACTAATTACCAGGGGCCAGACACTTCTCTCTAATTACCAGGGGTCAGACACTTCTCTGGAATTTCCAGGGGTCATTACACTTCCCTCTAATTACCAGGGGTCAGACACTTCTCACTAATTACCAGGGGTCAGACACTTCTCTCTAATTACCCGGGGTCAGACACTTCTCACTAATTACCCGGGGTCAGACACTTCCCTCTAATTACCAGAGGTCAGACACTTCCCTCTAATTACCAGGGGTCAGACACTTCTCTCTAATTACCAGGGGCCAGACACTTCCCTCTAATTACCATGGGTCAGACACTTCTCACTAATTACCAGGGGTCAGACACTTCTCTCTCATTACCAGGGGTCAGACACTTCTCTCTAATTACCAGGGGTCAGACATTTCTCTCGAATTACCAGGGGCCAGACACTTCTCACTAATTACCAGGGGCCAGACACTTCTCTCCAATTACCAGCCATCAGACACTTCTCTCTGATTACCAGGGGTCAGACACTTCTCACTAATTACCAGCCGTCAGACACTTCTCTCTCATTACCAAGGGTCAGATAGTTCCCTCTAATTACCAGGGGTCAGACACTTCTCTCGAATTACCACGGGCCAGACACTTCTCACTAATTACCAGGGGTCAGACACTTCTCTCTAATTACCAGCCGTCAGACACTTCTCTCTAATTACCAGGGGTCAGACACTTCTCACTAATTACCAGCCGTCAGACACTTCTCTCTAATTACCAGGGGTCAGACACTTCCCTCTAATTACCAGGGGTCAGACACTTCTCACTAATTACCAGAGAGGGGGGTCATACACTTCTCTCTAATTACCAGGGGTCAGACACTTCTCACTAATTACCAGCCGTCAGACACTTCTCTCTAATTACCAGGGGTCAGACACTTCCCTCTAATTACCAATGGTCAGACACTTCTCTCTCATTACCAGGGGTCAGACACTTCTCTCTAATTACCAGGGGTCAGACACTTCTCTGTAATTACCAGTGGTCAGACACTTCCCTCTAATTACCAGGGGTCAGACACTTCTTACTAATTACCAGTGGTCATACACTTCTCTCTAATTACCAGCGGTCAGACACTTCTCTGTAATTACCAGGGGTCAAACACTTCCCTCCAATTACCAGGGGTCAGACACTTCTCTCTAATTACCAGGGGTCAGACACTTCCCTCTAATTACCAGTGGTCAGACACTTCTCTCTCATTACCAGGGGTCAGACACTTCTCTCTAATTACCAGGGGTCAGACACTTCTCTCTCATTACCAGGGGTCAGACACTTCTCTCTAATTACCAGGGGTCAGACATTTCTCTGTAATTAACAGGGGTCAGACACTTCCCTCTAATTACCAGGGTTCAGACACTTCTCACTAATTTCCAGGGGTCAGACACTTCTCTCTAATTACCAGGGGCCAGACACTTCTCACTAATTACCAGGGGCCAGACACTTCTCTCCAATTACCAGCCATCAGACACTTTTCTCTGATTACCAGGGGTCAGACACTTCTCACTAATTACCAGCCGTCAGACACTTCTCTCTCATTACCAAGGGTCAGATAGTTCCCTCTAATTACCAGGGGTCAGACACTTCTCTCGAATTACCACGGGCCAGACACTTCTCACTAATTACCAGGGGTCAGACACTTCTCTCTAATTACCAGCCGTCAGACACTTCTCTCTAATTACCAGGGGTCAGACACTTCTCACTAATTACCAGCCGTCAGACACTTCTCTCTAATTACCAGGGGTCAGACACTTCCCTCTAATTACCAGGGGTCAGACACTTCTCACTAATTACCAGAGAGGGGGGTCAGACACTTCTCTCTAATTACCAGGTGTCAGACACTTCTCACTAATTACCAGCCGTCAGACACTTCTCTCGAATTACCAGGGGTCAGACACTTCCCTCTAATTACCAGTGGTCAGACACTTCTCTCTCATTACCAGGGGTCAGACACTTCTCTGTAATTACCAGGGGTCAGACACTTCCCTCTAATTACCAGGGGCCAGACACTTCTCACTAATTACCAGGGGTCAGACACTTCTCTCTAATTACCAGCCGTCAGACACTTCTCTCTAATTACCAGGGGTCAGACACTTCTCACTAATTACCAGCCATCAGACACTTCTCTCTAATTACCAGGGGTCAGACACTTCCCTCTAATTACCAGGGGTCAGACACTTCTCACTAATTACCAGAGAGGGGGGTCAGACACTTCTCTCTAATTACCAGGGGTCAGACACTTCTCACTAATTACCAGCCGTCAGACACTTCTCTCTAATTACCAGGGGTCAGACACTTCCCTCTAATTACCAGTGGTCAGACACTTCTCTCTCATTACCAGGGGTCAGACACTTCTCTCTAATTACCAGGGGTCAGACACTTCTCTGTAATTACCAGGGGTCAGACACTTCCCTCTAATTACCAGGGGTCAGACACTTCTTACTAATTACCAGTGGTCATACACTTCTCTCTAATTACCAGGGGTCAGACACTTCTCTGTAATTACCAGGGGTCAAACACTTCCCTCCAATTACCAGGGGTCAGACACTTCTCTCTAATTACCAGGGGTCAGACACTTCCCTCTAATTACCAGTGGTCAGACACTTCTCTCTCATTACCAGGGGTCAGACACTTCTCTCTAATTACCAGGGGTCAGACACTTCTCTCTCATTACCAGGGGTCAGACACTTCTCTCTAATTACCAGGGGTCAGACATTTCTCTGTAATTAACAGGGGTCAGACACTTCCCTCTAATTACCAGGGTTCAGACACTTCTCACTAATTTCCAGGGGTCAGACACTTCTCTCTAATTACCCGGGGTCAGACACTTCTCACTAATTACCCGGGGTCAGACACTTCCCTCTAATTACCAGGGGTCAGACACTTCTCACTAATTACCAGGGGTCAGACACTTCTCTCTAATTACCAGGGGTCAGACACTACTCTCTAATTACCAGGGGGCAGACACTTCCCTCTAATTACCAGGGGTCAGACACTTCTCACTCAATACCAAGGGTCAGATAGTTCCCTCGAATTACCAGGGGTCAGACAATTCTCTCTATTTACCAGGGGTCAGACACTTCTCACTAATTACCAGGGGTGAGACACTTCCCTCTAATTACCAGGGGTCAGACACTTCCCTCTAATTACCAGGGGTCAGACACTTCTCTCTAATTACCAGGGGCCAGACACTTCCCTCTAATTACCATGGGTCAGACACTTCTCACTAATTACCAGGGGCCAGACACTTCCCTCTAATTACCATGGGTCAGACACTTCTCACTAATTACCAGGGGTCAGACACTTCCCTCTAATTACCAGTGGTCAGACACTTCTCTCTCATTACCAGGGGTCAGACACTTCCCTCTAATTACCAGGGGTCAGACACTTCTCTCGAATTACCAGGGGCCAGACACTTCTCACTAATTACCAGGGGTCAGACACTTCTCTCTAATTACCAGCCGTCAGACACTTCTCTCTAATTACCAGGGGTCAGACACTTCTCAATAATTACCAGCTGTCAGACACTTCTCTCTAATTACCAGGGGTCAGACACTTCCCTCTAATTACCAGGGGTCAGACACTTCTCACTAATTACCAGGGGTCAGACACATCTCTCTAATTACCAGCCGTCAGACACTTCTCTCTAATTACCAGGGGTCAGACACTTCTCTCTAATTACCAAGGGTCAGACACTTCCCTCTAATTACCAGGGGTCAGGCACTTCTCTCTCATTACCAGGGGTCAGACACTTCTCTCTAATTACCAGGGGTCAGACACTTCTCTGGAATTTCCAGGGGTCATTACACTTCCCTCTAATTACCAGGGGTCAGACACTTCTCACTAATTACCAGGGGTCAGACACTTCCCTCTAATTACCAGGGGTCAGACACTTCTCACTAATTACCAGGGGTCAGACACTTCTCTCTAATTACCCGGGGTCAGACACTTCTCTCTAATTACCAGGGGTCAGATACTTCTCTCTAATTACCAGGGGTCAGACACTTCTCTCTAATTACCAGGGGTCAGACACTTCTCTCTAATTACCAGGGGTCAGATACTTCTCTCTAATTACCAGGGGTCAGACACTTCTCTCTAATTACCCGGGGTCAGACACTTCTCTCTAATTACCAGGGGTCAGATACTTCTCTCTAATTACCAGGGGTCAGACACTTCTCTCTAATTACCAGGGGTCAGACACTTCTCTCTAATTACCAGGGGTCAGATACTTCTCTCTAATTACCAGGGGGCAGACACTTCCCTCTAATTACCAGGGGTCAGACACTTCTCTCTCAATACCAAGGGTCAGATAGTTCCCTCGAATTACCAGGGGTCAGACAACTCTCTCTAATTACCAGGGGCCAGACACTTCTCACTAATTACCAGGGGCCAGACACTTCCCTCGAATTACCATGGGTCAGACACTTCTCACTAATTACCAGGGGTCAGACGCTTCCCTCTAATTACCAGTGGTCAGACACTTCTCTCTCATTACCAGGGGTCAGACACTTCCCTCTAATTACCAGAGGTCAGACACTTCCCTCTAATTACCAGGGGTCAGACACTTCTCTCTAATTACCAGGGGCCAGACACTTCCCTCTAATTACCATGGGTCAGACACTTCTCACTAATTACCAGGGGTCAGACACTTCTCTCTCATTACCAGGGGTCAGACACTTCTCTCTAATTACCAGGGGTCAGACATTTCTCTCGAATTACCAGGGGCCAGACACTTCTCTCTAATTACCAGGGGCCAGACACTTCTCTCCAATTACCAGCCATCAGACACTTCTCTCTAATTACCAGGGGTCAGAAACTTCTCACTAATTACCAGCCGTCAGACACTTCTCTCGCATTACCAAGGGTCAGATAGTTCCCTCTAATTACCAGGGGTCAGACACTTCTCTCGAATTACCACGGGCCAGACACTTCTCACTAATTACCAGGGGTCAGACACTTCTCTCTAATTACCAGCCGTCAGACACTTCCCTCTAATTACCAGTGGTCAGACACTTCGCTCTCATTACCAGGGGTCAGACACTTCTCTGTAATTACCAGGGGTCAGACACTTCCCTCTAATTACCAGGGGTCAGACACTTCTCACTAATTACCAGGGGTCAGACACTTCTCTCTAATTGCCAGGGGTCAGACACTTCCCTCCAATTAACCGGGGTCAGACACTTCTCTCTAATTACCAGGGGTCAGACACTTCCCTCTAATTACCAGGGGTCAGACACTTCTCACTAATTACCAGGGGTCAGACACTTCTCTCTAATTACCAGGGGTCAGACACTTCTTTCTAATTACCAGTGGTCAGACACTTCCCTCTAATTACCAGGGGTCAGATACTTCTCTCTAATTACCAGGGGTCAGACATATCTCTCGAATTACCAGGGGCCAGACACTTCTCACTAATTACCAGGGGCCAGACACTTCTCTCTAATTACCAGCCATCAGACACTTCTCTCTAATTACCAGGGGTCAGACACTTCTCACTAATTACCAGCCGTCAGACACTTCTCTCTCATTACCAAGGGTCAGATAGTTCCCTCTAATTACCAGGGGTCAGACACTTCTCTCTCATTACCAGGGGTCAGACACTTCTCTCTAATTACCAGGGGTCAGACAGTTCTCTGGAATTTCCAGGGGTCATTACACTTCCCTCTAATTACCAGGGGTCAGACACTTCTCACTAATTACCAGGGGTCAGACACTTCTCTCTAATTACCCGGGGTCAGACACTTCTCACTAATTACCCGGGGTCAGACACTTCCCTCTAATTACCAGGGGTCAGACACTTCTCACTAATTACCAGGGGTCAGACACTTCTCTCTAATTACCCGGGGTCAGACACTTCTCACTAATTACCCGGGGTCAGACACTTCCCTCTAATTACCAGGGGTCAGACACTTCTCACTAATTACCAGGGGTCAGACACTTCTCTCTAATTACCAGGGGTCAGATACTTCTCTCTAATTACCAGGGGGCAGACACTTCCCTCTAATTACCAGGGGTCAGACACTTCTCTCTCAATACCAGGGGTCAGATAGTTCCCTCGAATTACCAGGGGTCAGACAACTCTCTCTAATTACCAGGGGCCAGACACTTCTCACTAATTACCAGGGGCCAGACACTTCCCTCGAATTACCAGGGGTCAGACACTTCTCACTAATTACCAGGGGTCAGACACTTCTCTCTAATTACCAGGGGTCAGACACTTCCCTCCAATTAACCGGGGTCAGACACTTCTCTCTAATTACCAGGGGTCAGACACTTCCCTCTAATTACCAGGGATCAGACACTTCTCACTAATTACCAGGGGTCAGACACTTCTCTCTAATTACCAGGGGTCAGACACTTTCCTCTAATTACCAGTGGTCAGACAATTCCCTCTAATTACCAGGGGTCAGATACTTCTCTCTAATTACCAGGGGTCAGACATATCTCTCGAATTACCAGGGGCCAGACACTTCTCACTAATTACCAGGGGCCAGACACTTCTCTCTAATTACCAGCCATCAGACACTTCTCTCTAATTACCAGGGGTCAGACACTTCTCACTAATTACCAGCCGTCAGACACTTCTCTCTCATTACCAAGGGTCAGATAGTTCCCTCTAATTACCAGGGGTCAGACACTTCTCTCGAATTACCAGGGGCCAGACACTTCTCACTAATTACCAGGGGTCAGACACTTCTCACTCAATACCAAGGGTCAGATAGTTCCCTCGAATTACCAGGGGTCAGACAATTCTCTCTATTTAGCAGGGGCCAGACACTTCTCACTAATTACCAGGGGTGAGACACTTCCCTCTAATTACCAGGGGTAAGACACTTCCCTCTAATTACCAGGGGTCAGACACTTCTCTCTAATTACCAGGGGCCAGACACTTCCCTCTAATTACCATGGATCAGACACTTCTCACTAATTACTAGGGGCCAGACACTTCTCTCTAATTACCAGCCGTCAGACACTTCTCTCTAATTACCAGGGGTCAGACACTTCTCACTAATTACCAGCCGTCAGACACTTCTCTCTAATTACCAGGGGTCAGACACTTCCCTCTAATTACCAGGGGTCAGACACTTCTCACTAATTACCAGGGGTCAGACACTTCTCTCTAATTACCAGCCGTCAGACACTTCTCTCTAATTTCCAGGGGTCAGACACTTCTCTCTAATTACCAAGGGTCAGACACTTCCCTCTAATTACCAGGGGTCAGGCACTTCTCTCTCATTACCAGGGGTCAGACACTTCTCTCTAATTACCAGGGGTCAGAAACTTCTCTGGAATTTCCAGGGGTCAGACACTTCCCTCTAATTACCAGGGGTCAGACACTTCCCTCTAATTACCAGAGGTCAGACACTTCTCACTAATTACCAGAGAGGGGGGTCAGACACTTCTCTCCAATTAACCGGGGTCAGACACTTCTCTCTAATTACCAGGGGTCAGACACTTCTCTGTAATTACCAGGGGTCAGACACTATCCTCTAATTACCAGGGGTCAGACACTTCTCACTAATTACCAGGGGTCAGACACTTCTCTCTAATTACCAGGGGTCAGACACTTCCCTCCAATTAACCGGGGTCAGACACTTCTCTCTAATTACCAGGGGTCAGACACTTCCCTCTAATTACCAGGGGTCAGACACTTTTCACTAATTACCAGGGGTCAGACACTTCTCTCTAATTACCAGGGGTCAGGCACTTCTCTCTAATTACCAGTGGTCAGACACTTCCCTCTAATTACAAGGGGTCAGACACTTCTCTCTAATTACCAGGGGTCAGACATTTCTCTCGAATTACCAGGGGCCAGACACTTCTCACTAATTACCAGGGGCCAGACACTTCTCTCTAATTACCAGCCATCAGACACTTCTCTCGAATTACCAGGGGCCAGACACTTCTCACTAATTACCAGGGGTCAGACACTTCTCTCTAATTACCAGCCGTCAGACACTTCTCTCTAATTACCAGGGGTCAGACACTTCTCACTAATTACCAGCCGTCAGACACTTCTCTCTAATTACCAGGGGTCAGACACTTCCCTCTAATTACCAGGGGTCAGACACTTCTCACTAATTACTAGAGAGGGGGGTCAGACACTTCTCTCTAATTACCAGGGGTCAGACACTTCTCTCTAATTACCAGGGGTCAGACACTTCCCTCTAATTACCAGTGGTCAGACACTTCTCTCTCATTACCAGGGGTCAGACACTTCTCTCTAATTACCAGGGGTCAGACACTTCTCTGTAATTACCAGGGGTCAGACACTTCCCTCTAATTACCAGTGGTCAGACACTTCTCTCTAATTACCAGCGGTCAGACACTTCCCTCTAATTACCAGGGGTCAGACACTTCTCACTAATTACCAGGGGTCAGACACTTCTCACTAATTAACAGGGGTCAGACACTTCTCTCTAATTACCAGGGGTCAGACACTTCTCTCTCATTACCAGGGGTCAGACACTTCTCTCTAATTACCAGGGGTCAGACACTTCTCTCTAATTACCAGGGGTCAGACACTTCTCTCTCATTACCAGGGGTCAGACACTTCTCTCTAATTACCAGGGGTCAGACATTTCTCTGTAATTAACAGGGGTCAGACACTTCCCTCTAATTACCAGGGTTCAGACACTTCTCACTAATTACCAGGGGTCAGACACTTCTCTCTAATTACCCGGGGTCAGACACTTCCCTCTAATTACCAGGGGTCAGACACTTCTCACTAATTACCAGGGGTCAGACACTTCTCTCTAATTACCAGGGGTCAGACACTACTCTCTAATTACCAGGGGGCAGACACTTTCCTCTAATTACCAGGGGTCAGACACTTCTCACTCAATACCAAGGGTCAGATAGTTCCCTCGAATTACCAGGGGTCAGACAATTCTCTCTATTTACCAGGAGTCAGACACTTCTCACTAATTACCAGGGGTGAGACACTTCCCTCTAATTACCAGGGGTAAGACACTTCCCTCTAATTACAGGGGTCAGACACTTCTCTCTAATTACCAGGGGCCAGACACTTCCCTCTAATTACCATGGGTCAGACACTTCTCACTAATTACTAGGGGCCAGACACTTCTCTCTAATTACCAGCCGTCAGACACTTCTCTCTAATTACCAGGGGTCAGACACTTCTCACTAATTGCCAGCCGTCAGACACTTCTCTCTCATTACCAAGGGTCAGATCGTTCCCTCTAATTACCAGGGGCCAGACACTTCTCACTAATTACCAGGGGTCAAACACTTCTCTCTAATTACCAGCCGTCAGACACTTCTCTCCAATTACCAGGGGTCAGACACTTCTCACTAATTACCAGCCGTCAGACACTTCTCTCTAATTACCAGCCATCAGACACTTCCCTCTAATTACCAGGGGTCAGACACTTCTCACTAATTACCAGGGGTCAGACACTTCTCTCTAATTACCAGCCGTCAGACACTTCTCTCTAATTACCAGGGGTCAGACACTTCTCGCTAATTCCCAAGGGTCAGAAACTTCCCTCTAATTACCAGGGGTCAGGCACTTCTCTCTCATTACCAGGGGTCAGACACTTCTCTCTAATTACCAGGGGTCAGACACTTCTCTGGAATTTCCAGGGGTCAGACACTTCCCTCTAATTACCAGGGGTCAGACACTTCTCACTAATTACCAGGGGTCAGACACTTCTCTCTAATTACCAGGGGTCAGACACTTCTCTCTAATTACCAGGGGTCAGATACTTCTCTCTAATTACCAGGGGGCAGACACTTCCCTCTAATTACCAGGGGTCAGACACTTCTCTCTCAATACCAAGGGTCAGATAGTTCCCTCGAATTACCAGGGGTCAGACAATTCTCTCTAATTACCAGGGGCCAGACACTTCTCACTAATTACCAGGGGCCAGACACTTCCCTCTAATTACCATGGGTCAGACACTTCTCACTAATTACCAGGGGTCAGACACTTCCCTCTAATTACCAGTGGTCAGACACTTCTCTCTCATTACCAGGGGTCAGACACTTCCCTCTAATTACCAGGGGTCAGACACTTCCCTCTAATTACCAGGGGTCAGACACTTCTCTCTAATTACCAGGGGCCAGACACTTCCCTCTAATTACCATGGGTCAGACACTTCTCACTAATTACCAGGGGTCAGACACTTCCCTCCAATTACCAGTGGTCAGACACTTCTCTCTCATTACCAGGCGTCAGACACTTCTCTCTAATTACCAGGGGTCAGACATTTCTCTCGAAATACCAGGGGTCAGACACTTCTCACTAATTACCAGGGGCCAGACACTTCTCTCCAATTACCAGCCATCAGACACTTCTCTCTATTTACCAGGGGTCAGACACTTCTCACTAATTACCAGCCGTCAGACACTTCTCTCTCATTACCAAGGGTCAGATAGTTCCCTCTAATTAACAGGGGTCAGACACTTCTCTCGAATTACCAGGGGCCAGACACTTCTCACTAATTACCAGGGGTCAGGCACTTCTCTCTCATTACCAGGGGTCAGACACTTCTCTCTAATTACCAGGGGTCAGACACTTCTCTGGAATTTCCAGGGGTCAGACACTTCCCTCTAATTACCAGGGGTCAGACACTTCTCACTAATTACCAGGGGTCAGACACTTCTCTCTAATTACCAGGGGTCAGACACTTCTCTCTAATTACCAGGGGTCAGATACTTCTCTCTAATTACCAGGGGGCAGACACTTCCCTCTAATTACCAGGGGTCAGACACTTCTCTCTCAATACCAAGGGTCAGATAGTTCCCTCGAATTACCAGGGGTCAGACAATTCTCTCTAATTACCAGGGGCCAGACACTTCTCACTAATTACCAGGGGCCAGACACTTCCCTCTAATTACCATGGGTCAGACACTTCTCACTAATTACCAGGGGTCAGACACTTCCCTCTAATTACCAGTGGTCAGACACTTCTCTCTCATTACCAGGGGTCAGACACTTCCCTCTAATTACCAGGGGTCAGACACTTCTCTCTAATTACCAGAGGCCAGACACTTCCCTCTATTTACCATGGGTCAGACACTTCTCACTAATTACCAGGGGCCAGACACTTCTCTCTAATTACCAGCCGTCAGACACTTCTCTCTAATTACCAGGGGTCAGACACTTCTCACTAATTACCAGGGGTCAGACACTTCTCTCTAATTACCAGCCGTCAGACACTTCTCTCTAATTACCAGGGGTCAGACACTTCTCGCTAATTCCCAAGGGTCAGAAACTTCCCTCTAATTACCAGGGGTCAGGCACTTCTCTCTCATTACCAGGGGTCAGACACTTCTCTCTAATTACCAGGGGTCAGACACTTCTCTGGAATTTCCAGGGGTCAGACACTTCCCTCTAATTACCAGGGGTCAGACACTTCTCACTAATTACCAGGGGTCAGACACTTCTCTCTAATTACCAGGGGTCAGACACTTCTCTCTAATTACCAGGGGTCAGATACTTCTCTCTAATTACCAGGGGGCAGACACTTCCCTCTAATTACCAGGGGTCAGACACTTCTCTCTCAATACCAAGGGTCAGATAGTTCCCTCGAATTACCAGGGGTCAGACAATTCTCTCTAATTACCAGGGGCCAGACACTTCTCACTAATTACCAGGGGCCAGACACTTCCCTCTAATTACCATGGGTCAGACACTTCTCACTAATTACCAGGGGTCAGACACTTCCCTCTAATTACCAGTGGTCAGACACTTCTCTCTCATTACCAGGGGTCAGACACTTCCCTCTAATTACCAGGGGTCAGACACTTCCCTCTAATTACCAGGGGTCAGACACTTCTCTCTAATTACCAGGGGCCAGACACTTCCCTCTAATTACCATGGGTCAGACACTTCTCACTAATTACCAGGGGTCAGACACTTCCCTCCAATTACCAGTGGTCAGACACTTCTCTCTCATTACCAGGCGTCAGACACTTCTCTCTAATTACCAGGGGTCAGACATTTCTCTCGAAATACCAGGGGTCAGACACTTCTCACTAATTACCAGGGGCCAGACACTTCTCTCCAATTACCAGCCATCAGACACTTCTCTCTATTTACCAGGGGTCAGACACTTCTCACTAATTACCAGCCGTCAGACACTTCTCTCTCATTACCAAGGGTCAGATAGTTCCCTCTAATTAACAGGGGTCAGACACTTCTCTCGAATTACCAGGGGCCAGACACTTCTCACTAATTACCAGGGGTCAGGCACTTCTCTCTCATTACCAGGGGTCAGACACTTCTCTCTAATTACCAGGGGTCAGACACTTCTCTGGAATTTCCAGGGGTCAGACACTTCCCTCTAATTACCAGGGGTCAGACACTTCTCACTAATTACCAGGGGTCAGACACTTCTCTCTAATTACCAGGGGTCAGACACTTCTCTCTAATTACCAGGGGTCAGATACTTCTCTCTAATTACCAGGGGGCAGACACTTCCCTCTAATTACCAGGGGTCAGACACTTCTCTCTCAATACCAAGGGTCAGATAGTTCCCTCGAATTACCAGGGGTCAGACAATTCTCTCTAATTACCAGGGGCCAGACACTTCTCACTAATTACCAGGGGCCAGACACTTCCCTCTAATTACCATGGGTCAGACACTTCTCACTAATTACCAGGGGTCAGACACTTCCCTCTAATTACCAGTGGTCAGACACTTCTCTCTCATTACCAGGGGTCAGACACTTCCCTCTAATTACCAGGGGTCAGACACTTCCCTCTAATTACCAGGGGTCAGACACTTCTCTCTAATTACCAGGGGCCAGACACTTCCCTCTAATTACCATGGGTCAGACACTTCTCACTAATTACCAGGGGTCAGACACTTCCCTCTAATTACCAGTGGTCAGACACTTCTCTCTCATTACCAGGCGTCAGACACTTCTCTCTAATTACCAGGGGTCAGACATTTCTCTCGAAATACCAGGGGTCAGACACTTCTCACTAATTACCAGGGGCCAGACACTTCTCTCCAATTACCAGCCATCAGACACTTCTCTCTATTTACCAGGGGTCAGACACTTCTCACTAATTACCAGCCGTCAGACACTTCTCTCTCATTACCAAGGGTCAGATAGTTCCCTCTAATTACCAGGGGTCAGACACTTCTCTCGAATTACCAGGGGCCAGACACTTCTCACTAATTACCAGGGGTCAGACAATTCTCTCTAATTACCAGCCGTCAGACACTTCTCTCTAATTACCAGGGGTCAGACACTTCTCACTAATTACCAGCCGTCAGACACTTCTCTCTAATTACCAGGGGTCAGACACTTCCCTCTAATTACCAGGGGTCAGACACTTCTCACTAATTACCAGAGAGGGGGGTCAGACACTTCTCTTTAATTACCAGGGGTCAGACACTTCTCACTAATTACCAGCCGTCAGACACTTCTCTCTAATTACCAGGGGTCAGACACTTCCCTCTAATTACCAGTGGTCAGACACTTCTCTCTCATTACCAGGGGTCAGACACTTCTCTGTAATTACCAGGGGTCAGACACTTCCCTCTAATTACCAGGGGTCAGACACTTCTCACTAATTACCAGGGGTCAGACACTTCTCTCTAATTACCAGGGGTCAGACACTTCCCTCCAATTAACCGGGGTCAGACACTTCTCTCGAATTACCAGGGGCCAGACACTTCTCACTAATTACCAGGGGTCAGACACTTCCCTCTAATTACCAGTGGTCAGACACTTCTCTCTCATTACCAGGCGTCAGACACTTCTCTCTAATTACCAGGGGTCAGACATTTCTCTCGAAATACCAGGGGTCAGACACTTCTCACTAATTACCAGGGGCCAGACACTTCTCTCCAATTACCAGCCATCAGACACTTCTCTCTATTTACCAGGGGTCAGACACTTCTCACTAATTACCAGCCGTCAGACACTTCTCTCTCATTACCAAGGGTCAGATAGTTCCCTCTAATTACCAGGGGTCAGACACTTCTCTCGAATTACCAGGGGCCAGACACTTCTCACTAATTACCAGGGGTCAGACAATTCTCTCTAATTACCAGCCGTCAGACACTTCTCTCTAATTACCAGGGGTCAGACACTTCTCACTAATTACCAGCCGTC
This sequence comes from Pristiophorus japonicus, assembly GCF_044704955.1. Lineage (NCBI taxonomy): Eukaryota > Metazoa > Chordata > Chondrichthyes > Pristiophoridae > Pristiophorus > Pristiophorus japonicus. The sequence continues at coordinate 131,568,823 of NC_091988.1, forward strand.
AGACACTTCTCTCTAATTACCAGGGGTCAGACACTTCCCTCTAATTACCAGGGGTCAGACACTTCTCACTAATTACCAGAGAGGGGGGTCAGACACTTCTCTTTAATTACCAGGGGTCAGACACTTCTCACTAATTACCAGCCGTCAGACACTTCTCTCTAATTACCAGGGGTCAGACACTTCCCTCTAATTACCAGTGGTCAGACACTTCTCTCTCATTACCAGGGGTCAGACACTTCTCTGTAATTACCAGGGGTCAGACACTTCCCTCTAATTACCAGGGGTCAGACACTTCTCACTAATTACCAGGGGTCAGACACTTCTCTCTAATTACCAGGGGTCAGACACTTCTCACTAATTACCAGCCGTCAGACACTTCTCTCTAATTACCAGGGGTCAGACACTTCCCTCTAATTACCAGGGGTCAGACACTTCTCACTAATTACCAGAGAGGGGGGTCAGACACTTCTCTCTAATTACCAGGGGTCAGACACTTCCCTCTAATTACCAGTGGTCAGACACTTCTCTCTAATTACCAGGGGTCAGACACTTCTCTGTAATTACCAGGGGTCAGACACTTCCCTCTAATTACCAGTGGTCAGACACTTCTCTCTCATTACCAGGGGTCAGACACTTCTCTCTAATTACCAGGGGTCAGACATTTCTCTGTAATTAACAGTGGTCAGACACTTCCCTCTAATTACCAGGGTTCAGACACTTCTCACTAATTACCAGGGGTCAGACACTTCTCTCTAATTACCCGGGGTCAGACACTTCTCACTAATTACCAGGGGTCAGACACTTCCCTCTAATTACCAGGGGTCAGACACTTCTCACTAATTACCAGGGGTCAGACACTTCTCTCTAATTACCCGGGGTCAGACACTTCTCACTAATTACCCGGGGTCAGACACTTCCCTCTAATTACCAGGGGTCAGACACTTCTCACTAATTACCAGGGGTCAGACACTTCTCTCTAATTACCAGGGGTCAGACACTACTCTCTAATTACCAGGGGGCAGACACTTCCCTCTAATTACCAGGGGTCAGACACTTCTCACTCAATACCAAGGGTCAGATAGTTCCCTCGAATTACCAGGGGTCAGACAATTCTCTCTATTTACCAGGGGCCAGAAACTTCTCACTAATTACCAGGGGTGAGACACTTCCTTCTAATTACCAGGGGTAAGACACTTCCCTCTAATTACCAGGGGTCAGACACTTCTCTCTAATTACCAGGGGCCAGACACTTCCCTCTAATTACCATGGGTCAGACACTTCTCACTAATTACTAGGGGCCAGACACTTCTCTCTAATTACCAGGGGTCAGACACTTCCCTCTAATTACCAGGGGTCAGACACTTCTCACTAATTACCATGTGTCAGACACTTCTCTCTAATTACCAGCCGTCAGACACTTCTCTCTAATTACCAGGGGTCAGACACTTCTCTCTAATTACCAAGGGTCAGACACTTCCCTCTAATTACCAGGGGTCAGGCACTTCTCACTAATTACCCGGGGTCAGACACTTCCCTCTAATTACCAGGGGTCAGACACTTCTCACTAATTACCAGGGGTCAGATACTTCTCTCTAATTACCAGGGGGCAGACACTTCCCTCTAATTACCCGGGGTCAGACACTTCTCTCTAATTACCAGGGGTCAGACACTTCTCTGGAATTTCCAGGGGTCAGACACTTCCCTCTAATTACCAGGGGTCAGACACTTCTCACTAATTACCAGGGGTCAGAAACTTCTCTCTAATTACCCGGGGTCAGACACTTCTCTCTCATTACCAGGGGTCAGACACTTCTCTCTAATTACCAGGGGTCAGACACTTCTCTCTAATTACCAGTGGTCAGACACTTCTCTCTCATTACCAGGGGTCAGACACTTCTCTCTAATTACCAGGGGTCAGACATTTCTCTGTAATTAACAGGGGTCAGACACTTCCCTCTAATTACCAGGGTTCAGACACTTCTCACTAATTACCAGGGGTCAGACACTTCTCTCTAATTACCCGGGGTCAGACACTTCTCACTAATTACCCGGGGTCAGACACTTCCCTCTAATTACCAGGGGTCAGACACTTCTCACTAATTACCAGGGGTCAGACACTTCTCTCTAATTACCAGGGGTCAGACACTACTCTCTAATTACCAGGGGGCAGACACTTTCCTCTAATTACCAGGGGTCAGACACTTCTCACTCAATAGCAAGGGTCAGATAGTTCCCTCGAATTACCAGGGGTCAGACAATTCTCTCTATTTACCAGGAGTCAGACACTTCTCACTAATTACCAGGGGTGAGACACTTCCCTCTAATTACCAGGGGTAAGACACTTCCCTCTAATTACAGGGGTCAGACACTTCTCTCTAATTACCAGGGGCCAGACACTTCCCTCTAATTACCATGGGTCAGACACTTCTCACTAATTACTAGGGGCCAGACACTTCTCTCTAATTACCAGCCGTCAGACACTTCTCTCTAATTACCAGGGGTCAGACACTTCTCACTAATTGCCAGCCGTCAGACACTTCTCTCTCATTACCAAGGGTCAGATCGTTCCCTCTAATTACCAGGGGCCAGACACTTCTCACTAATTACCAGGGGTCAAACACTTCTCTCTAATTACCAGCCGTCAGACACTTCTCTCCAATTACCAGGGGTCAGACACTTCTCACTAATTACCAGCCGTCAGACACTTCTCTCTAATTACCAGCCATCAGACACTTCCCTCTAATTACCAGGGGTCAGACACTTCTCACTAATTACCAGGGGTCAGACACTTCTCTCTAATTACCAGCCGTCAGACACTTCTCTCTAATTACCAGGGGTCAGACACTTCTCGCTAATTCCCAAGGGTCAGAAACTTCCCTCTAATTACCAGGGGTCAGGCACTTCTCTCTCATTACCAGGGGTCAGACACTTCTCTCTAATTACCAGGGGTCAGACACTTCTCTGGAATTTCCAGGGGTCAGACACTTCCCTCTAATTACCAGGGGTCAGACACTTCTCACTAATTACCAGGGGTCAGACACTTCTCTCTAATTACCAGGGGTCAGACACTTCTCTCTAATTACCAGGGGTCAGATACTTCTCTCTAATTACCAGGGGGCAGACACTTCCCTCTAATTACCAGGGGTCAGACACTTCTCTCTCAATACCAAGGGTCAGATAGTTCCCTCGAATTACCAGGGGTCAGACAATTCTCTCTAATTACCAGGGGCCAGACACTTCTCACTAATTACCAGGGGCCAGACACTTCCCTCTAATTACCATGGGTCAGACACTTCTCACTAATTACCAGGGGTCAGACACTTCCCTCTAATTACCAGTGGTCAGACACTTCTCTCTCATTACCAGGGGTCAGACACTTCCCTCTAATTACCAGGGGTCAGACACTTCCCTCTAATTACCAGGGGTCAGACACTTCTCTCTAATTACCAGGGGCCAGACACTTCCCTCTAATTACCATGGGTCAGACACTTCTCACTAATTACCAGGGGTCAGACACTTCCCTCCAATTACCAGTGGTCAGACACTTCTCTCTCATTACCAGGCGTCAGACACTTCTCTCTAATTACCAGGGGTCAGACATTTCTCTCGAAATACCAGGGGTCAGACACTTCTCACTAATTACCAGGGGCCAGACACTTCTCTCCAATTACCAGCCATCAGACACTTCTCTCTATTTACCAGGGGTCAGACACTTCTCACTAATTACCAGCCGTCAGACACTTCTCTCTCATTAACAAGGGTCAGATAGTTCCCTCTAATTAACAGGGGTCAGACACTTCTCTCGAATTACCAGGGGCCAGACACTTCTCACTAATTACCAGGGGTCAGGCACTTCTCTCTCATTACCAGGGGTCAGACACTTCTCTCTAATTACCAGGGGTCAGACACTTCTCTGGAATTTCCAGGGGTCAGACACTTCCCTCTAATGACCAGGGGTCAGACACTTCTCACTAATTACCAGGGGTCAGACACTTCTCTCTAATTACCAGGGGTCAGACACTTCTCTCTAATTACCAGGGGTCAGATACTTCTCTCTAATTACCAGGGGGCAGACACTTCCCTCTAATTACCAGGGGTCAGACACTTCTCTCTCAATACCAAGGGTCAGATAGTTCCCTCGAATTACCAGGGGTCAGACAATTCTCTCTAATTACCAGGGGCCAGACACTTCTCACTAATTACCAGGGGCCAGACACTTCCCTCTAATTACCATGGGTCAGACACTTCTCACTAATTACCAGGGGTCAGACACTTCCCTCTAATTACCAGTGGTCAGACACTTCTCTCTCATTACCAGGGGTCAGACACTTCCCTCTAATTACCAGGGGTCAGACACTTCCCTCTAATTACCAGGGGTCAGACACTTCTCTCTAATTACCAGGGGCCAGACACTTCCCTCTAATTACCATGGGTCAGACACTTCTCACTAATTACCAGGGGTCAGACACTTCCCTCTAATTACCAGTGGTCAGACACTTCTCTCTCATTACCAGGCGTCAGACACTTCTCTCTAATTACCAGGGGTCAGACATTTCTCTCGAAATACCAGGGGTCAGACACTTCTCACTAATTACCAGGGGCCAGACACTTCTCTCCAATTACCAGCCATCAGACACTTCTCTCTATTTACCAGGGGTCAGACACTTCTCACTAATTACCAGCCGTCAGACACTTCTCTCTCATTACCAAGGGTCAGATAGTTCCCTCTAATTACCAGGGGTCAGACACTTCTCTCGAATTACCAGGGGCCAGACACTTCTCACTAATTACCAGGGGTCAGACAATTCTCTCTAATTACCAGCCGTCAGACACTTCTCTCTAATTACCAGGGGTCAGACACTTCTCACTAATTACCAGCCGTCAGACACTTCTCTCTAATTACCAGGGGTCAGACACTTCCCTCTAATTACCAGGGGTCAGACACTTCTCACTAATTACCAGAGAGGGGGGTCAGACACTTCTCTTTAATTACCAGGGGTCAGACACTTCTCACTAATTACCAGCCGTCAGACACTTCTCTCTAATTACCAGGGGTCAGACACTTCCCTCTAATTACCAGTGGTCAGACACTTCTCTCTCATTACCAGGGGTCAGACACTTCTCTGTAATTACCAGGGGTCAGACACTTCCCTCTAATTACCAGGGGTCAGACACTTCTCACTAATTACCAGGGGTCAGACACTTCTCTCTAATTACCAGGGGTCAGACACTTCCCTCCAATTAACCGGGGTCAGACACTTCTCTCGAATTACCAGGGGCCAGACACTTCTCACTAATTACCAGGGGTCAGACACTTCCCTCTAATTACCAGTGGTCAGACACTTCTCTCTCATTACCAGGCGTCAGACACTTCTCTCTAATTACCAGGGGTCAGACATTTCTCTCGAAATACCAGGGGTCAGACACTTCTCACTAATTACCAGGGGCCAGACACTTCTCTCCAATTACCAGCCATCAGACACTTCTCTCTATTTACCAGGGGTCAGACACTTCTCACTAATTACCAGCCGTCAGACACTTCTCTCTCATTACCAAGGGTCAGATAGTTCCCTCTAATTACCAGGGGTCAGACACTTCTCTCGAATTACCAGGGGCCAGACACTTCTCACTAATTACCAGGGGTCAGACAATTCTCTCTAATTACCAGCCGTCAGACACTTCTCTCTAATTACCAGGGGTCAGACACTTCTCACTAATTACCAGCCGTCAGACACTTCTCTCTAATTACCAGGGGTCAGACACTTCCCTCTAATTACCAGGGGTCAGACACTTCTCACTAATTACCAGAGAGGGGGGTCAGACACTTCTCTTTAATTACCAGGGGTCAGACACTTCTCACTAATTACCAGCCGTCAGACACTTCTCTCTAATTACCAGGGGTCAGACACTTCCCTCTAATTACCAGTGGTCAGACACTTCTCTCTCATTACCAGGGGTCAGACACTTCTCTGTAATTACCAGGGGTCAGACACTTCCCTCTAATTACCAGGGGTCAGACACTTCTCACTAATTACCAGGGGTCAGACACTTCTCTCTAATTACCAGGGGTCAGACACTTCCCTCCAATTAACCGGGGTCAGACACTTCTCTCGAATTACCAGGGGCCAGACACTTCTCACTAATTACCAGGGGTCAGACAATTCTCTCTAATTACCAGCCGTCAGACACTTCTCTCTAATTACCAGGGGTCAGACACTTCTCACTAATTACCAGCCGTCAGACACTTCTCTCTAATTACCAGGGGTCAGACACTTCCCTCTAATTACCAGGGGTCAGACACTTCTCACTAATTACCAGAGAGGGGGGTCAGACACTTCTCTCTAATTACCAGGGGTCAGACACTTCCCTCTAATTACCAGTGGTCAGACACTTCTCTCTAATTACCAGGGGTCAGACACTTCTCTGTAATTACCAGGGGTCAGACACTTCCCTCTAATTACCAGTGGTCAGACACTTCTCTCTCATTACCAGGGGTCAGACACTTCTCTCTAATTACCAGGGGTCAGACATTTCTCTGTAATTAACAGTGGTCAGACACTTCCCTCTAATTACCAGGGTTCAGACACTTCTCACTAATTACCAGGGGTCAGACACTTCTCTCTAATTACCCGGGGTCAGACACTTCTCACTAATTACCAGGGGTCAGACACTTCCCTCTAATTACCAGGGGTCAGACACTTCTCACTAATTACCAGGGGTCAGACACTTCTCTCTAATTACCCGGGGTCAGACACTTCTCACTAATTACCCGGGGTCAGACACTTCCCTCTAATTACCAGGGGTCAGACACTTCTCACTAATTACCAGGGGTCAGACACTTCTCTCTAATTACCAGGGGTCAGACACTACTCTCTAATTACCAGGGGGCAGACACTTCCCTCTAATTACCAGGGGTCAGACACTTCTCACTCAATACCAAGGGTCAGATAGTTCCCTCGAATTACCAGGGGTCAGACAATTCTCTCTATTTACCAGGGGCCAGAAACTTCTCACTAATTACCAGGGGTGAGACACTTCCTTCTAATTACCAGGGGTAAGACACTTCCCTCTAATTACCAGGGGTCAGACACTTCTCTCTAATTACCAGGGGCCAGACACTTCCCTCTAATTACCATGGGTCAGACACTTCTCACTAATTACTAGGGGCCAGACACTTCCCTCTAATTACCAGGGGTCAGACACTTCCCTCTAATTACCAGGGGTCAGACACTTCTCACTAATTACCATGTGTCAGACACTTCTCTCTAATTACCAGCCGTCAGACACTTCTCTCTAATTACCAGGGGTCAGACACTTCTCTCTAATTACCAAGGGTCAGACACTTCCCTCTAATTACCAGGGGTCAGGCACTTCTCACTAATTACCCGGGGTCAGACACTTCCCTCTAATTACCAGGGGTCAGACACTTCTCACTAATTACCAGGGGTCAGACACTTCTCTCTAATTACCAGGGGTCAGATACTTCTCTCTAATTACCAGGGGGCAGACACTTCCCTCTAATTACCCGGGGTCAGACACTTCTCTCTAATTACCAGGGGTCAGACACTTCTCTGGAATTTCCAGGGGTCAGACACTTCCCTCTAATTACCAGGGGTCAGACACTTCTCACTAATTACCAGGGGTCAGACACTTCTCTCTAATTACCCGGGGTCAGACACTTCTCACTAATTACCCGTGGTCAGACACTTCCCTCTAATTACCAGGGGTCAGACACTTCTCACTAATTACCAGGGGTCAGACACTTCCCTCTAATTACCAGGGGTCAGACACTTCTCTCTAATTACCAGGGGCCAGACACTTCCCTCTAATTACCAGGGGGCAGACACTTCCCTCTAATTACCAGGGGTCAAACACTTCTCTCTCAATACCAAGGGTCAGATAGTTCCCTCGAATTACCAGGGGTCAGACAATTCTCTCTAATTACCAGGGGCCAGACACTTCTCACTAATTACCAGGGGCCAGACACTTCCCTCTAATTACCAGGGGTCAGACACTTCCCTCTAATTACCAGTGGTCAGACACTTCCCTCTAATTACCAGGGGTCAGACACTTCCCTCTAATTACCAGGGGTCAGACACTTCTCTCTAATTACCAGGGGCCAGACACTTCCCTCTAATTACCATGGGTCAGACACTTCTCACTAATTACCAGGGGTCAGACACTTCCCTCTAATTACCAGTGGTCAGACACTTCTCTCTCATTACCAGGCGTCAGACACTTCTCTCTAATTACCAGGGGTCAGACATTTCTCTCGAATTACCAGGGGCCAGACACTTCTCACTAATTACCAGGGGCCAGACACTTCTCTCCAATTACCAGCCATCAGACACTTCTCTCTATTTACCAGGGGTCAGACACTTCTCACTAATTACCAGCCGTCAGACACTTCTCTCTCATTACCAAGGGTCAGATAGTTCCCTCTAATTACCAGGGGTCAGACACTTCTCTCGAATTACCAGGGGCCAGACACTTCTCACTAATTACCAGGGGTCAGACAATTCTCTCTAATTACCAGCCGTCAGACACTTCTCTCTAATTACCAGGGGTCAGACACTTCTCATTAATTACCAGCCGTCAGACACTTCTCTCTAATTACCAGGGGTCAGACACTTCCCTCTAATTACCAGGGGTCAGACACTTCTCACTAATTACCAGAGAGGGGGCTCAGACACTTCTCTCTAATTACCAGGGGTCAGACACTTCTCACGAATTACCAGCCGTCAGACACTTCTCTCTAATTACCAGGGGTCAGACACTTCCCTCTAATTACCAGTGGTCAGACACTTCTCTCTCATTACCAGGGGTCAGACACTTCTCTGTAATTACCAGGGGTCAGACACTTCCCTCTAATTAACAGGGGTCAGACACTTCTCACTAATTACCAGGGGTCAGACACTTCTCTCTAATTACCAGGGGTCAGACACTTCCCTCCAATTAACCGGGGTCAGACACTTCTCTCGAATTACCAGGGGTCAGACACTTCCCTCTAATTACCAGGGGTCAGACAATTCTCTCAAAATACCAGGGGCCAGACACTTCTCACTAATTACCAGGGGTCAGACACTTCTCACTAATTACCAGCCGTCAGACACTTCTCTCTAATTACCAGGGGTCAGACACTTCCCTCTAATTACCAGGGGTCAGACACTTCTCACTAATTACCAGAGAGGGGGGTCAGACACTTCTCTCTAATTACCAGGTGTCAGACACTTCTCACTAATTACCAGCCGTCAGACACTTCTCTCTAATTACCAGGGGTCAGACACTTCCCTCTAATTACCAGTGGTCAGACACTTCTCTCTCATTACCAGAGGTCAGACACTTCTCTGTAATTACCAGGGGTCAGACACTTCCCTCTAATTACCAGGGGTCAGACACTTCTCACTAATTACCAGGGGTCAGACACTTCTCTCTAATTACCAGGGGTCAGACACTTCCCTCCAATTAACCGGGGTCAGACACTTCTCTCGAATTACCAGGGGTCAGACACTTCCCTCTAATTACCAGGGGTCAGACACTTCTCTCTAATTACCAGTGGTCAGACACTTCCCGCTAATTACCAGGGGTCAGACACTTCTCTCTCATTACCAGGGGTCAGACACTTCTCTCTAATTACCAGGGGCCAGACACTTCTCTCTATTACCAGGGGTCAGACACTTCTCTCTAATTACCAGGGGTCAGACACTTCCCTCTAATTACCAGGGTTCAGACACTTCTCACTAATTACCAGGGGTCAGACACTTCTCTCTAATTACCCGGGGTCAGACACTTCTCACTAATTACCCGGGGTCAGACACTTCCCTCTAATTACCAGGGGTCAGACACTTCTCTCTAATTACCAGGGGCCAGACACTTCTCTCTAATTACCAGGGGTCAGACACTTCTCTCTAATTACCAGGGGTCAGACACTTCCCTCTAATTACCAGTGGTCAGACACTTCTCTCTCATTACCAGGGGTCAGACACTTCTCTCTAATTACCAGGGGTCAGACATTTCTCTGTAATTAACAGGGGTCAGACACTTCCCTCTAATTACCAGGGTTCAGACACTTCTCACTAATTACCAGGGGTCAGACACTTCTCTCTAATTACCAGGGCTCAGACACTTCCCTCTAATTACCAGGGGTCAGACACTTCTCACTAATTACCAGGGGTCACACACTTCTCACTAATTACCAGGGGTCAGACACTTCTCTCTAATTACCCGGGGTCAGACACTTCTCACTAATTACCCGGGGTCAGACACTTCCCTCTAATTACCAGGGGTCAGACACTTCTCACTAATTACCAGGGGTCAGACACTTCTCTCTAATTACCAGGGGTCAGACACTACTCTCTAATTACCAGGGGGCAGACACTTCCCTCTAATTACCAGGGGTCAGACACTTCTCACTCAATACCAAGGGTCAGATAGTTCCCTCGAATTACCAGGGGTCAGACAATTCTCTCTATTTACCAGGGGCCAGACACTTCTCACTAATTACCAGGGGCCAGACACTTCCCTCTAATTACCATGGGTAAGACACTTCCCTCTAATTACCAGGGGTCAGACACTTCTCTCTAATTACCAGGGGCCAGACACTTCCCTCTAATTACCATGGGTCAGACACTTCTCACTAATTACTAGGGGCCAGACACTTCTCTCTAATTACTAGCCGTCAGACACTTCTCTCTAATTACCAGGGGTCAGACACTTCTCACTAATTACCAGCCGTCAGACACTTCTCTCTCATTACCAAGGGTCAGATCGTTCCCTCTAATTACAAGGGGTCAGACACTTCTCTCGAATTACCAGGGGCCAGACACTTCTCACTAATTACCAGGGGTCAGACACTTCTCTCTAATTACCAGCCGTCAGACACTTCTCTCTAATTACCAGGGGTCAGACACTTCTTACTAATTACCAGCCGTCAGACACTTCTCTCTAATTACCAGGGGTCAGACACTTCCCTCTAATTACCAGGGGTCAGACACTTCTCACTAATTACCAGGGGTCAGACACTTCTCTCTAATTACCAGCCGTCAGACACTTCTCTCTAATTACCAGGGGTCAGACACTTCTCTCTAATTACCAAGGGTCAGACACTTCCCTCTAATTACCAGGGGTCAGGCACTTCTCTCTCATTACCAGGGGTCAGACACTTCTCTCTAATTACCAGGGGTCAGACACTTCTCTGGAATTTCCAGGGGTCAGACACTTCCCTCTAATTACCAGGGGTCAGACACTTCTCACTAATTACCAGCGGTCAGACACTTCTCTCTAATTACCCGGGGTCAGACACTTCTCACTAATTACCCGGGGTCAGACACTTCCCTCTAATTACCAGGGGTCAGACACTTCTCACTAATTACCAGGGGTCAGACACTTCTCTCTAATTACCAGGGGTCAGATACTTCTCTCTAATTACCAGGGGGCAGACACTTCCCTCTAATTACCAGGGGTCAGACACTTCTCTCTCAATACCAAGGGTCAGATAGTTCCCTCGAATTACCAGGGGTCAGACAATTCTCTCTAATTACCAGGGGCCAGACACTTCCCTCTAATTACCATGGGTCAGACACTTCTAACTAATTACCGGGGGTCAGACACTTCCCTCTAATTACCAGTGGTCAGACACTTCTCTCTCATTACCAGGGGTCAGACACTTCCCTCTAATTACCAGGGGTCAGACACTTCCCTCTAATTACCAGGGGTCAGACACTTCTCTCTAATTACCAGGGGCCAGACACTTCCCTCTAATTACCATGGGTCAGACACTTCTCACTAATTACCAGGGGTCAGACACTTCCCTCTAATTACCGGTGGTCAGACACTTCTCTCTCATTACCAGGCGTCAGACACTTCTCTCTAATTACCAGGGGTCAGACATTTCTCTCGAATTACCAGGGGCCAGACACTTCTCACTAATTACCAGGGGCCAGACACTTCTCTCCAATTACCAGCCATCAGACACTTCTCTCTATTTACCAGGGGTCAGACACTTCTCACTAATTACCAGCCGTCAGACACTTCTCTCTCATTACCAAGGGTCAGATAGTTCCCTCTAATTACCAGCCGTCAGACACTTCTCTCTAATTACCAGCGGTCAGACACTTCTCACTAATTACCAGCCGTCAGACACTTCTCTCTAATTACCAGGGCTCAGACACTTCCCTCTAATTACCAGGGGTCAGACACTTCTCACTAATTACCAGAGAGGGGGGTCAGACACTTCTCTCTAATTACCAGGGGTCAGACACTTCTCACTAATTACCAGCCGTCAGACACTTCTCTCTAATTACCAGGGGTCAGACACTTCCCTCTAATTACCAGGGGTCAGACACTTCTCACTAATTGCCAGGGGTCAGACACTTCTCTCTAATTACCAGGGGTCAGACATTTCTCTCTAATTACCAGTGGTCAGACACTTCCCTCTAATTACCAGGGGTCAGACACTTCTCTCTCATTACCAGGGGTCAGACACTTCTCTCTAATTACCAGGGGCCAGACACTTCTCTCTAATTACCAGGGGTCAGACACTTCTCTCTAATTACCAGGGGTCAGACACTTCCCTCTAATTACCAGTGGTCAGACACTTCTCTCTCATTACCAGGGGTCAGACACTTTCTCTAATTACCAGGGGTCAGACATTTCTCTGTAATTAACAGGGGTCAGACACTTCCCTCTAATTACCAGGGTTCAGAAACTTCTCACTAATTACCAGGGGTCAGACACTTCTCTCTAATTACCCGGGGTCAGACACTTCTCACTAATTACCCGGGGTCAGACACTTCCCTCGAATTACCAGGGGTCAGACACTTCTCACTAATTACCAGGGGTCAGACACTTCCCTCTAATTACCAGGGGTCAGACACTTCTCACTCAATACCAAGGGTCAGATAGTTCCCTCGAATTACCAGGGGTCAGACAATTCTCTCTATTTACCAGGGGCCAGACACTTCTCACTAATTACCAGGGGTGAGACACTTCCCTCTAATTACCAGGGGTCAGACACTTCTCACTAATTACTCGGGGCCAGACACTTCTCTCTAATTACCAGCCGTCAGACACTTCTCTCTAATTACCAGGGGTCAGAAACTTCTCACTAATTACCAGCCGTCAGACACTTCTCTCTCATTACCAAGGGTCAGATAGTTCCCTCTAATTACCAGGGGTCAGACACTTCTCTCGAATTACCAGGGGCCAGACACTTCTCACTAATTACCAGGGGTCAGACACTTCTCTCTAATTACCAGCCGTCAGACACTTCTCTCTAATTACCAGGGGTCAGACACTTCTCACTAATTACCAGCCGTCAGACACTTCTCTCTAATTACCAGGGGTCAGACACTTCCCTCTAATTACCAGGGGTCAGACACTTCTCACTAATTACCAGAGAGGGGGGTCAGACACTTCTCACTAATTACCAGCCTTCAGACACTTCTCTCTAATTACCAGGGGTCAGACACTTCCCTCTAATTACCAGGGGTCAGACACTTCTCACTAATTACCAGAGAGGGGGGTCAGACACTTCTCTCTAATTACCAGGGGTCAGACACTTCTCTCTAATTACCAGGGGTCAGACACTTCTCACTAATTACCAGCCGTCAGACACTTCTCTCTAATTACCAGGGGTCAGACACTTCCCTCTAATTACCAGGGGTCAGACACTTCTCACTAATTACTCGGGGCCAGACACTTCTCTCTAATTACCAGCCGTCAGACACTTCTCTCTAATTACCAGGGGTCAGACACTTCTCACTAATTACCAGCCGTCAGACACTTCTCTCTCATTACCAAGGGTCAGATAGTTCCCTCTAATTACCAGGGGTCAGACACTTCTCTCGAATTACCAGGGGCCAGACACTTCTCACTAATTACCAGGGGTCAGACACTTCTCTCTAATTACCAGCCGTCAGACACTTCTCTCTAATTACCAGGGGTCAGACACTTCTCACTAATTACCAGCCGTCAGACACTTCTCTCTAATTACCAGGGGTCAGACACTTCCCTCTAATTACCAGGGGTCAGACACTTCTCACTAATTACCAGAGAGGGGGGTCAGACACTTCTCACTAATTACCAGCCTTCAGACACTTCTCTCTAATTACCAGGGGTCAGATACTTCCCTCTAATTACCAGGGGTCAGACACTTCTCACTAATTACCAGAGAGGGGGGTCAGACACTTCTCTCTAATTACCAGGGGTCAGACACTTCTCTCTAATTACCAGGGGTCAGACACTTCTCACTAATTACCAGCCGTCAGACACTTCTCTCTAATTACCAGGGGTCAGACACTTCCCTCTAATTACCAGTGGTCAGACACTTCTCTATCATTACCAGGGGTCAGACACTTCTCTCTAATTACCAGGGGTCAGACACTTCTCTGTAATTACCAGGGGTCAGACACTTCCCTCTAATTACCAGGGGTCAGACACTTCTCACTAATTACCAGGGGTCAGACACTTCTCTCTAATTACCAGGGGTCAGGCACTTCGCTCCAATTAACCGGGGTCAGACACTTCTCTCTAATTACCAGGGGTCAGACACTTCCCTCTAATTACCAGGGGTCAGACACTTCTCACTAATTACCAGGGGTCAGACACTTCTCTCTAATTACCAGGGGTCAGACACTTCCCCCTAATTATCAGTGGTCAGACACTTCTCTCTCATTACCAGGGGTCAGACACTTCTCACTAATTACCAACCGTCAGACACTTCTCTCTAATTACCAGGGGTCAGACACTTCCCTCTAATTAGCAGGGGTCAGACACTTCTCACTAATTACCAGAGAGGGGGGTCAGACACTTCTCACTAATTACCAGCCTTCAGACACTTCTCTCTAATTACCAGGGGTCAGACACTTCCCTCTAATTACCAGGGGTCAGACACTTCTCACTAATTACCAGAGAGGGGGGTCAGACACTTCTCTCTAATTACCAGGGGTCAGACACTTCTCTCTAATTACCAGGGGTCAGACACTTCTCACTAATTACCAGCCGTCAGACACTTCTCTCTAATTACCAGGGGTCAGACACTTCCCTCTAATTACCAGTGGTCAGACACTTCTCTATCATTACCAGGGGTCAGACACTTCTCTCTAATTACCAGGGGTCAGACACTTCTCTGTAATTACCAGGGGTCAGACACTTCTCACTAATTACCAGCCGTCAGACACTTCTCTCTGATTACCAGGGGTCAGACACTTCTCTCTAATTACCAGGGGTCAGACACTTCTCACTAATTACCAGCCGTCAGACACTTCCCTCTAATTACCAGGGGTCAGACACTTCTCACTCAATACCAAGGGTCAGATAGTTCCCTTGAATTACCAGGGGTCAGACAATTCTCTCAATTTACCAGGGGCCAGACACTTCTCACTAATTACCAGAGAGGGGGGTCAGACACTTCTCTCTAATTACCAGGGGTCAGACACTTCTCACTAATTACCAGCCGTCAGACACTTCTCTCTGATTACCAGGGGTCAGACACTTCTCTCTAATTACCAGGGGTCAGACACTTCTCACTAATTACCAGCCGTCAGACACTTCCCTCTAATTACCAGGGGTCAGACACTTCTCACTCAATACCAAGGGTCAGATAGTTCCCTTGAATTACCAGGGGTCAGACAATTCTCTCAATTTACCAGGGGCCAGACACTTCTCACTAATTACCAGGGGTGAGACACTTCCTTCTAATTACCAGGGGTAAGACACTTCCCTCTAATTACCAGGGGTCAGACACTTCTCTCTAATTACCAGGGGCCAGACACTTCCCTCTAATTACCATGGGTCAGACACTTCTCACTAATTACTAGGGGCCAGACACTTCTCTCTAATTACCAGCCGTCAGACACTTCTCTCTCATTACCAGAGGTCAGACACTTCTCACTAATTACCAGCCGTCAGACACTTCTCTCTCATTACCAGGGGTCAGGCACTTCTCTCTCATTACCAGGGGTCAGACACTTCTCTCTAATTACCAGGGGTCAGACACTTCTCTCTAATTACCAGCCGTCAGACACTTCTCTCTAATTACCAGGGGTCAGACACTTCTCTCTAATTACCCGGGGTCAGACACTTCTCACTAATTACCCGGGGTCAGACACTTCCCTCTAATTACCAGGGGTCAGACACTTCTCACTAATTACCAGGGGTCAGACACTTCTCTCTAATTACCAGGGGTCAGATACTTCTCTCTAATTACCAGTGGGCAGACACTTCCCTCTAATTACCAGGGGTCAGACACTTCTCTCTCAATACCAAGGGTCAGATAGTTCCCTCGAATTACCAGGGGTCAGACAATTCTCTCTAATTACCAGGGGCCAGACACTTCTCACTAATTACCAGGGGCCAGACACTTCCCTCTAATTACCATGGGTCAGACACTTCTAACTAATTACCGGGGGTCAGACACTTCCCTCTAATTACCAGTGGTCAGACACTTCTCTCTCATTACCAGGGGTCAGACACTTCCCTCTAATTACTATGGGTCAGACACTTCTCACTAATTACCAGTGGTCAGACACTTCTCTCTCATTACCAGGCGTCAGACACTTCTCTCTAATTACCAGGGGTCAGACATTTCTCTCGAATTACCAGGGGCCAGACACTTCTCACTAATTACCAGGGGCCAGACACTTCTGTCCAATTACCAGCCATCAGACACTTCTCTCTATTTACCAGGGGTCAGACACTTCTCACTAATTACCAGCCGTCAGACACTTCTCTCTCATTACCAAGGGTCAGATAGTTCCCTCTAATTACCAGTCGTCAGACACTTCTCTCTAATTACCAGGGGTCAGACACTTCTCACTAATTACCAGGGGTCAGACACTTCTCTCTAATTACCAGGGGTCAGACACTTCCCTCTAATTACCAGTGGTCAGACACTTCTCTCTCATTACCAGGGGTCAGACACTTTCTCTAATTACCAGGGGTCAGACATTTCTCTGTAATTAACAGGGGTCAGACACTTCCCTCTAATTACCAGGGTTCAGAAACTTCTCACTAATTACCAGGGGTCAGACACTTCTCTCTAATTACCCGGGGTCAGACACTTCTCACTAATTACCCGGGGTCAGACACTTCCCTCGAATTACCAGGGGTCAGACACTTCTCACTAATTACCAGGGCTCAGACACTTCTCTCTAATTACCAGGGGTCAGACACTACTCTCTAATTACCAGGGGTCAGACACTTCTCACTCAATACCAAGGGTCAGATAGTTCCCTCGAATTACCAGGGGTCAGACAATTCTCTCTATTTACCAGGGGCCAGACACTTCTCACTAATTACCAGGGGTGAGACACTTCCCTCTAATTACCAGGGGTCAGACACTTCTCACTAATTACTCGGGGCCAGACACTTCTCTCTAATTACCAGCCGTCAGACACTTCTCTCTAATTACCAGCCGTCAGACACTTCTCTCTCATTACCAAGGGTCAGATAGTTCCCTCTAATTACCAGGGGTCAGACACTTCTCTCGAATTACCAGGGGCCAGACACTTCTCACTAATTACCAGGGGTCAGACACTTCTCTCTAATTACCAGCCGTCAGACACTTCTCTCTAATTACCAGGGGTCAGACACTTCTCACTAATTACCAGCCGTCAGACACTTCTCTCTAATTACCAGGGGTCAGACACTTCCCTCTAATTACCAGGGGTCAGACACTTCTCACTAATTACCAGAGAGGGGGGTCAGACACTTCTCACTAATTACCAGCCTTCAGACACTTCTCTCTAATTACCAGGGGTCAGACACTTCCCTCTAATTACCAGGGGTCAGACACTTCTCACTAATTACCAGAGAGGGGGGTCAGACACTTCTCTCTAATTACCAGGGGTCAGACACTTCTCTCTAATTACCAGGGGTCAGACACTTCTCACTAATTACCAGCCGTCAGACACTTCTCTCTAATTACCAGGGGTCAGACACTTCCCTCTAATTACCAGTGGTCAGACACTTCTCTCTCATTACCAGGGGTCAGACACTTCTCTCTAATTACCAGGGGTCAGACACTTCTCTGTAATTACCAGGGGTCAGACACTTCCCTCTAATTACCAGGGGTCAGACACTTCTCACTAATTACCAGGGGTCAGACACTTCTCTCTAATTACCAGGGGTCAGGCACTTCCCTCCAATTAACCGGGGTCAGACACTTCTCTCTAATTACCAGGGGTCAGACACTTCCCTCTAATTACCAGGGGTCAGACACTTCTCACTAATTACCAGGGGTCAGACACTTCTCTCTAATTACCAGGGGTCAGACACTTCCCCCTAATTATCAGTGGTCAGACACTTCTCTCTCATTACCAGGGGTCAGACACTTCTCTCTAATTACTAGGGGTCAGACATTTCTCTGTAATTAACAGGGGTCAGACACTTCCCTCTAATTACCAGGGTTCAGACACTTCTCACTAATTACCAGGGGTCAGACACTTCTCTCTAATTACCAGGGGTCAGACACTACTCTCTAATTACCAGGGGGCAGACACTTCCCTCTAATTACCAGGGGTCAGACACTTCTCACTCAATACCAAGGGTCAGATAGTTCCCTTGAATTACCAGGGGTCAGACAATTCTCTCTATTTACCAGGGGCCAGACACTTCTCACTAATTACCAGGGGTGAGACACTTCCCTCTAATTACCAGGGATCAAACACTTCTCACTAATTACCAGGGGTCAGACACTTCTCTCTAATTACTAGGGGTCAGACACTTCCCTCCAATTAACCGGGGTCAGACACTTCTCTCTAATTACCAGGGGTCAGACACTTCCCTCTAATTACCAGGGGTCAGACACTTCTCTCTAATTACCAGGGGTCAGACACTTCCCTCTAATTACCAGCCGTCAGACACTTCTCTCTAATTACCAGGGGTCAGACACATCCCTCTAATTACCAGGGGTCAGACACTTCCCTCTAATTACCAGGGGTCAGACACTTCCCTCTAATTACCAGGTGCCAGACACTTCCCTCTAATTACCAGTGGTCAGACACTTCTCTCTCATTACCAGGGGTCAGACACTTCTCTCTAATTACCAGGGGTCAGACACTTCTCTGTAATTACCAGGGGTCAGACACTTCTCTCTATTTACCAGGGGTCAGGCACTTCCCTCTAATTACCAGGGGTCAGACACTACTCTCTAATTACCAGGGGGCAGACACTTCCCTCTAATTACCAGGGGTCAGACACTTCTCACTCAACACCAAGGGTCAGATAGTTCCCTCGAATTACCAGGTGTCAGACAATTCTCTCTAATTACCAGGGGCCAGACACTTCTCACTAATTACCAGGGGCCAGACACTTCTCTCTAATTACCAGCCGTCAGACACTTCTCTCTAATTACCAGGGGTCAGACACTTCTCACTAATTACCAGCCGTCAGACACTTCTCTCTAATTACCAGGGGTCAGACACATCCCTCTAATTACCAGGGGTCAGACACTTCCCTCTAATTACCATGCGTCAAACACTTCTCACTAATTACCAGCGGCCAGACACTTCTCTCTAATTACCAGCCGTCAGACACTGCTCTCTAATTACCAGGGGTCAGACACTTCTCACTAATTACCAGCCGTCAGACACTTCTCTCTAATTACCAGGGGTCAGACAATTCCCTCTAATTGCCAGGGGTCAGACACTTCTCACTAATTCCCAGCCGTCAGACACTTCTCTCTAATTACCAGGGGTCAGACACTTCTCTCTAATTACCAGGGGTCAGATACTTCCCTCTAATTACCAGTGGTCATACACTTCTCTCTAATTTCCAGGAGTCAGACACTTCTCTGTAATTACCAGGGGTCAGACACTTCTCTCTAATTACCAGGGGTCAGACACTTCTCACTAATTACCAGCCGTCAGACACTTCTCTCTAATTACCAGGGGTCAGACACTTCTCTCGAATTACCAGGGGCGAGACACTTCTCTCTAATTACCAGTGGTCAGACACTTCCCTCTAATTACCAGGGGTCAGACACTTCTCTCTCATTACCAGGGGTCAGACACTTCTCTCTAATTACCAGGGGCCAGACACTTCTCACTAATTACCAGGGGTGAGACACTTCCCTCTAATTACCAGGGATCAAACACTTCTCACTAATTACCAGGGGTCAGACACTTCTCTCTAATTACTAGGGGTCAGACACTTCCCTCCAATTAACCGGGGTCAGACACTTCTCTCTAATTACCAGGGGTCAGACACTTCCCTCTAATTACCAGGGGTCAGACACTTCTCTCTAATTACCAGGGGTCAGACACTTCCCTCTAATTACCAGCCGTCAGACACTTCTCTCTAATTACCAGGGGTCAGACACATCCCTCTAATTACCAGGGGTCAGACACTTCCCTCTAATTACCAGGGGTCAGACACTTCCCTCTAATTACCAGGTGCCAGACACTTCCCTCTAATTACCAGTGGTCAGACACTTCTCTCTCATTACCAGGGGTCAGACACTTCTCTCTAATTACCAGCGGTCAGACACTTCTCTGTAATTACCAGGGGTCAGACACTTCTCTCTATTTACCAGGGGTCAGGCACTTCCCTCTAATTACCAGGGGTCAGACACTACTCTCTAATTACCAGAGGGCAGACACTTCCCTCTAATTACCAGGGGTCAGACACTTCTCACTCAACACCAAGGGTCAGATAGTTCCCTCGAATTACCAGGTGTCAGACAATTCTCTCTAATTACCAGGGGCCAGACACTTCTCACTAATTACCAGGGGCCAGACACTTCTCTCTAATTACCAGCCGTCAGACACTTCTCTCTAATTACCAGGGGTCAGACACTTCTCAATAATTACCAGCCGTCAGACACTTCTCTCTAATTACCAGGGGTCAGACACATCCCTCTAATTACCAGGGGTCAGACACTTCCCTCTAATTACCATGCGTCAAACACTTCTCACTAATTACCAGCGGCCAGACACTTCTCTCTAATTACCAGCCGTCAGACACTGCTCTCTAATTACCAGGGGTCAGACACTTCTCACTAATTACCAGCCGTCAGACACTTCTCTCTAATTACCAGGGGTCAGACAATTCCCTCTAATTGCCAGGGGTCAGACACTTCTCACTAATTCCCAGCCGTCAGACACTTCTCTCTAATTACCAGGGGTCAGACACTTCTCTCTAATTACCAGGGGTCAGATACTTCCCTCTAATTACCAGTGGTCATACACTTCTCTCTAATTTCCAGGAGTCAGACACTTCTCTGTAATTACCAGGGGTCAGACACTTCTCTCTAATTACCAGGGGTCAGACACTTCTCACTAATTACCAGCCGTCAGACACTTCTCTCTAATTACCAGGGGTCAGACACTTCTCTCGAATTACCAGGGGCGAGACACTTCCCTCTAATTACCATGCGTCAGACACAAATCACTAATTACCAGAGGCCAGACACTTCTCTCTAATTACCAGCCGTCAGACACTTCTCTCTAATTACCAGGGGTCAGACACTTCTCACTAATTACCAGTGGTCAGACACTTCTCTCTAATTACCAGGAGTCAGACACTTCTCTGTAATTACCAGGGGTCAGACACTTCTCTCTAATTACCAGGGGTCAGACACTTCCCTCTAATTACCAGGGGTCAGACACTTCTCTCTCATTACCAAGGGTCAGACACTTCTCTCTAATTACCAGGGGTCAGACACTTCTCTCTAATTACCAGGGGTCAGACACTTCCCTCTAATTACCAGTGGTCAGACACTTCTCTCTCATTACCAGGGGTCAGACACTTCTCTCTAATTACCAGGGGTCAGACATTTCTCTGTAATTAACAGGGGTCAGACACTTCCCTCTAATTACCAGGGTTCAGACACTTCTCACTAATTACCAGGGGTCAGACACTTCTCTCTAATTACCCGGGGTCAGACACTTCTCACTAATTACCCGGGGTCAGACACTTCCCTCTAATTACCAGGGGTCAGACACTTCTCTCTAATTACCAGTGGTCAGACACTTCCCTCTAATTACCAGGGGTCAGTCACTTCTCTCTCATTACCAGGGGTCAGACACTTCTCTCTAATTACCAGGGGCCAGACACTTCTCTCTAATTACCAGGGGTCAGACACTTCTCTCTAATTACCAGGGGTCAGACACTTCCCTCTAATTACCAGTGGTCAGACACTTCTCTCTCATTACCAGGGGTCAGACACTTTCTCTAATTACCAGGGGTCAGACATTTCTCTGTAATTAACAGGGGTCAGACACTTCCCTCTAATTACCAGGGTTCAGAAACTTCTCACTAATTACCAGGGGTCAGACACTTCTCTCTAATTACCCGGGGTCAGACACTTCTCACTAATTACCCGGGGTCAGACACTTCCCTCGAATTACCAGGGGTCAGACACTTCTCACTAATTACCAGGGCTCAGACACTTCTCTCTAATTACCAGGGGTCAGACACTACTCTCTAATTACCAGGGGTCAGACACTTCTCACTCAATACCAAGGGTCAGATAGTTCCCTCGAATTACCAGGGGTCAGACAATTCTCTCTATTTACCAGGGGCCAGACACTTCTCACTAATTACCAGGGGTGAGACAGTTCCCTCTAATTACCAGTGGTCAGACACTTCTCACTAATTACTCGGGGCCAGAAACTTCTCTCTAATTACCAGCCGTCAGACACTTCTCTCTAATTACCAGCCGTCAGACACTTCTCTCTCATTACCAAGGGTCAGATAGTTCCCTCTAATTACCAGGGGTCAGACACTTCTCTCGAATTACCAGGGGCCAGACACTTCTCACTAATTACCAGGGGTCAGACACTTCTCTCTAATTACCAGCCGTCAGACACTTCTCTCTAATTACCAGGGGTCAGACACTTCTCACTAATTACCAGCCGTCAGACACTTCTCTCTAATTACCAGGGGTCAGACACTTCCCTCTAATTACCAGGGGTCAGACACTTCTCACTAATTACCAGAGAGGGGGGTCAGACACTTCTCACTAATTACCAGCCTTCAGACACTTCTCTCTAATTACCAGGGGTCAGACACTTCCCTCTAATTACCAGGGGTCAGACACTTCTCACTAATTACCAGAGAGGGGGGTCAGACACTTCTCTCTAATTACCAGGGGTCAGACACTTCTCTCTAATTACCAGGGGTCAGACACTTCTCACTAATTACCAGCCGTCAGACACTTCTCTCTAATTACCAGGAGTCAGACACTTCCCTCTAATTACCAGTGGTCAGACACTTCTCTCTCATTACCAGGGGTCAGACACTTCTCTCTAATTACCAGGGGTCAGACACTTCTCTCTAATTACCCGGGGTCAGACACTTCTCACTAATTACCCGGGGTCAGACACTTCCCTCGAATTACCAGGGGTCAGACACTTCTCACTAATTACCAGGGCTCAGACACTTCTCTCTCATTACCAGGGGTCAGACACTACTCTCTAATTACCAGGGGTCAGACACTTCTCACTCAATACCAAGGGTCAGATAGTTCCCTCGAATTACCAGGGGTCAGACAATTCTCTCTATTTACCAGGGGCCAGACACTTCTCACTAATTATCAGGGGTGAGACACTTCCCTCTAATTACCAGGGGTCAGACACTTCTCACTAATTACTCGGGGCCAGACACTTCTCTCTAATTACCAGCCGTCAGACACTTCTCTCTAATTACCAGCCGTCAGACACTTCTCTCTCATTACCAAGGGTCAGATAGTTCCCTCTAATTACCAGGGGTCAGACACTTCTCTCGAATTACCAGGGGCCAGACACTTCTCACTAATTACCAGGGGTCAGACACTTCTCTCTAATTACCAGCCGTCAGACACTTCTCTCTAATTACCAGGGGTCAGACACTTCTCACTAATTACCAGCCGTCAGACACTTCTCTCTAATTACCAGGGGTCAGACACTTCCCTCTAATTACCAGGGGTCAGACACTTCTCACTAATTACCAGAGAGGGGGGTCAGACACTTCTCACTAATTACCAGCCTTCAGACACTTCTCTCTAATTACCAGGGGTCAGACACTTCCCTCTAATTACCAGGGGTCAGACACTTCTCACTAATTACCAGAGAGGGGGGTCAGACACTTCTCTCTAATTACCAGGGGTCAGACACTTCTCTCTAATTACCAGGGGTCAGACACTTCTCACTAATTACCAGCCGTCAGACACTTCTCTCTAATTACCAGGAGTCAGACACTTCCCTCTAATTACCAGTGGTCAGACACTTCTCTCTCATTACCAGGGGTCAGACACTTCTCTCTAATTACCAGGGGTCAGACACTTCTCTGTAATTACCAGGGGTCAGACACTTCCCTCTAATTACCAGGGGTCAGACACTTCTCACTAATTACCAGGGGTCAGACACTTCTCTCTAATTACCAGGGGTCAGGCACTTCCCTCCAATTAACCGGGGTCAGACACTTCCCTCTAATTACCAGGGGTCAGACACTTCCCTCTAATTACCAGGGGTCAGACACTTCTCACTAATTACCAGGGGTCAGACACTTCTCTCTAATTACCAGGGGTCAGACACTTCCCCCTAATTATCAGTGGTCAGACACTTCTCTCTCATTACCAGGGGTCAGACACTTCTCTCTAATTACTAGGGGTCAGACATTTCTCTGTAATTAACAGGGGTCAGACACTTCCCTCTAATTACCAGGGTTCAGACACTTCTCACTAATTACCAGGGGTCAGACACTTCTCTCTAATTACCAGGGGTCAGACACTACTCTCTAATTACCAGGGGGCAGACACTTCCCTCTAATTACCAGGGGTCAGACACTTCTCACTCAATACCAAGGGTCAGATAGTTCCCTTGAATTACCAGGGGTCAGACAATTCTCTCTATTTACCAGGGGCCAGACACTTCTCACTAATTACCAGGGGTGAGACACTTCCCTCTAATTACCAGGGATCAAACACTTCTCACTAATTACCAGGGGTCAGACACTTCTCTCTAATTACTAGGGGTCAGACACTTCCCTCCAATTAACCGGGGTCAGACACTTCTCTCTAATTACCAGGGGTCAGACACTTCCCTCTAATTACCAGGGGTCAGACACTTCTCTCTAATTACCAGGGGTCAGACACTTCCCTCTAATTACCAGCCGTCAGACACTTCTCTCTAATTACCAGGGGTCAGACACATCCCTCTAATTACCAGGGGTCAGACACTTCCCTCTAATTACCAGGGGTCAGACACTTCCCTCTAATTACCAGGTGCCAGACACTTCCCTCTAATTACCAGTGGTCAGACACTTCTCTCTCATTACCAGGGGTCAGACACTTCTCTCTAATTACCAGGGGTCAGACACTTCTCTGTAATTACCAGGGGTCAGACACTTCTCTCTATTTACCAGGGGTCAGGCTCTTCCCTCTAATTACCAGGGGTCAGACACTTCTCACTCAACACCAAGGGTCAGATAGTTCCCTCGAATTACCAGGTGTCAGACAATTCTCTCTAATTACCAGGGGCCAGACACTTCTCACTAATTACCAGGGGCCAGACACTTCTCTCTAATTACCAGCCGTCAGACACTTCTCTCTAATTACCAGGGGTCAGACACTTCTCACTAATTACCAGCCGTCAGACACTTCTCTCTTATTACCAGGGGTCAGACACATCCCTCTAATTACCAGGGGTCAGACACTTCCCTCTAATTACCATGCGTCAAACACTTCTCACTAATTACCAGCGGCCAGACACTTCTCTCTAATTACCAGCCGTCAGACACTGCTCTCTAATTACCAGGGGTCAGACACTTCTCACTAATTACCAGGGGCCAGACACTTCTCACTAATTACCAGGGGCCAGACACTTCTCTCCAATTACCAGCCATCAGACACTTCTCTCTATTTACCAGGGGTCAGACACTTCTCACTAATTACCAGCCGTCAGACACTTCTCTCTCATTAACAAGGGTCAGATAGTTCCCTCTAATTACCAGCCGTCAGACACTTCACTCTAATTACCAGGGCTCAGACACTTCCCTCTAATTACCAGGGGTCAGACACTTCTCACTAATTACCAGAGAGGGGGGTCAGACAATTCTCTCTAATTACCAGGGGTCAGACACTTCTCACTAATTACCAGCCGTCAGACACTTCTCTCTAATTACCAGGGGTCAGACACTTCCCTCTAATTACCAGGGGTCAGACACTTCTCACTAATTGCCAGGGGTCAGACACTTCTCTCTAATTACCAGGGGTCAGACATTTCTCTCTAATTACCAGTGGTCAGACACTTCTCTCTAATTACCAGGGGTCAGACACTTCTCTCTCATTACCAGGGGTCAGACACTTCTCTCTAATTACCAGGGGCCAGACACTTCTCTCTAAATACCAGGGGTCAGACACTTCTCTCTAATTACCAGGGGTCAGACACTTCACTCTAATTACCAGTGGTCAGACACTTCTCTCTTATTACCAGGGGTCAGACACTTTCTCTAATTACCAGGGGTCAGACATTTCTCTGTAATTAACAGGGGTCAGACACTTCCCTCTAATTACCAGGGTTCAGAAACTTCTCACTAATTACCAGGGGTCAGACACTTCTCACTAATTACCCGGGGTCAGACACTTCCCTCGAATTACCAGGGGTCAGACACTTCTCACTAATTACCAGGGCTCAGACACTTCTCTCTAATTACCAGGGGTCAGACACTACTCTCTAATTACCAGGGGTCAGACACTTCCCTCTAATTACCAGGGGTCAGACACTTCTCACTCAATACCAAGGGTCAGATAGTTCCCTCGAATTACCAGGGGTCAGACAATTCTCTCTATTTACCAGGGGCCAGACACTTCTCACTAATTACCAGGGGTGAGACACTTCCCTCTAATTACCAGGGGTCAGACACTTCTCACTAATTACTCGGGGCCAGACACTTCTCTCTAATTACCATGGGTCAGACACTTCTCACTAATTACTAGGGGCCAGACACTTCTCTCTAATTACCAGCCGTCAGACACTTCTCTCTAATTACCAGAGGTCAGACACTTCTCACTAATTACCAGCCGTCAGACACTTCTCTCTAATTACCAGGGGTCAGACACTTCTCACTAATTACCAGCCGTCAGACACTTCTCTCTCATTACCAAGGGTCAGATAGTTCCCTCTAATTACCAGGGGTCAGACACTTCTCTCGAATTACCAGGGGCCAGACACTTCTCACTAATTACCAGGGGTCAGACACTTCTCTCTAATTACCAGCCGTCAGACACTTCTCTCTAATTACCAGGGGTCAGACACTTCTCACTAATTACCAGCCGTCAGACACTTCTCTCTAATTACCAGGGGTCAGACACTTCCCTCTAATTACCAGGGGTCAGACACTTCTCACTAATTACCAGAGAGGGGGGTCAGACACTTCTCACTAATTACCAGCCTTCAGACACTTCTCTCTAATTACCAGGGGTCAGACACTTCCCTCTAATTACCAGGGGTCAGACACTTCTCACTAATTACCAGAGAGGGGGGTCAGACACTTCTCTCTAATTCCCAGGGGTCAGACAATTCTCTCTAATTACCAGGGGTCAGACACTTCTCACTAATTACCAGCCGTCAGACACTTCTCTCTAATTACCAGGGGTCAGACACTTCCCTCTAATTACCAGTGGTCAGACACTTCTCTCTCATTACCAGGGGTCAGACACTTCTCTCTAATTACCAGGGGTCAGACACTTCTCTGTAATTACCAGGGGTCAGACACTTCCCTCTAATTACCAGGGGTCAGACACTTCTCACTAATTACCAGGGGTCAGACACTTCTCTCTAATTACCAGGGGTCAGGCACTTCCCTCCAATTAACCGGGGTCAGACACTTCCCTCTAATTACCAGGGGTCAGACACTTCCCTCTAATTACCAGGGGTCAGACACTTCTCACTAATTACCAGGGGTCAGACACTTCTCTCTAATTACCAGGGGTCAGACACTTCCCCCTAATTATCAGTGGTCAGACACTTCTCTCTCATTACCAGGGGTCAGACACTTCTCACTAATTACCAACCATCAGACACTTCTCTCTAATTACCAGGGGTCAGACACTTCCCTCTAATTACCAGGGGTCAGACACTTCTCACTAATTACCAGAGAGGGGGGTCAGACACTTCTCTCTAATTACCAGGGGTCAGACACTTCTCACTAATTACCAGCCGTCAGACACTTCTCTCTGATTACCAGGGGTCAGACACTTCTCTCTAATTACCAGGGGTCAGACACTTCTCACTAATTACCAGCCGTCAGACACTTCCCTCTAATTACCAGGGGTCAGACACTTCTCACTCAATACCAAGGGTCAGATAGTTCCCTTGAATTACCAGGGGTCAGATAATTCTCTCAATTTACCAGGGGCCAGACACTTCTCACTAATTACCAGGGGTGAGACACTTCCTTCTAATTACCAGGGGTAAGACACTTCCCTCTAATTACCAGGGTTCAGACACTTCTCTCTAATTACCAGGGGCCAGACACTTCCCTCTAATTACCATGGGTCAGACACTTCTCACTAATTACTAGGGGCCAGACACTTCTCTCTAATTACCAGCCGTCAGACACTTCTCTCTAATTACCAGAGGTCAGACACTTCTCACTAATTACCAGCCGTCAGACACTTCTCTCTCATTACCAGGGGCCAGGCACTTCTCTCTCATTACCAGGGGTCAGACACTTCTCTCTAATTACCAGGGGTCAGACACTTCTCTCTAATTACCAGCCGTCAGACACTTCTCTCTAATTACCAGGGGTCAGACACTTCTCTCTAATTACCCGGGGTCAGACACTTCTCACTAATTACCCGGGGTCAGACACTTCCCTCTAATTACCAGGGGTCAGACACTTCTCTCTAATTACCAGGGGTCAGACACTTCTCTCTAATTACCAGGGGTCAGATACTTCTCTCTAATTACCAGGGGGCAGACACTTCCCTCTAATTACCAGGGGTCAGACACTTCTCTCTCAATACCAAGGGTCAGATAGTTCCCTCGAATTACCAGGGGTCAGACAATTCTCTCTAATTACCAGGGGCCAGACACTTCTCACTAATTACCAGGGGCCAGACACTTCCCTCTAATTACCATGGGTCAGACACTTCTAACTAATTACCGGGGGTCAGACACTTCCCTCTAATTACCAGTGGTCAGACACTTCTCTCTCATTACCAGGGGTCAGACACTTCCCTCTAATTACCAGGGGTCAGACACTTCCCTCTAATTACCAGGGGTCAGACACTTCTCTCTAATTACCAGGGGCCAGACACTTCCCTCTAATTACCATGGGTCAGACACTTCTCACTAATTACCAGTGGTCAGACACTTCTCTCTCATTACCAGGCGTCAGACACTTCTCTCTAATTCCCAGGGGTCAGACATTTCTCTCGAATTACCAGGGGCCAGACACTTCTCACTAATTACCAGGGGCCAGACACTTCTGTCCAATTACCAGCCATCAGACACTTCTCTCTATTTACCAGGGGTCAGACACTTCTCACTAATTACCAGCCGTCAGACACTTCTCTCTCATTACCAAGGGTCAGATAGTTCCCTCTAATTACCAGTCGTCAGACACTTCTCTCTAATTACCAGGGGTCAGACACTTCCCTCTAATTACCAGGGGTCAGACATTTCTCTCGAATTACCAGGGGCCAGACACTTCTCACTAATTACCAGGGGCCAGACACTTCTGTCCAATTACCAGCCATCAGACACTTCTCTCTATTTACCAGGGGTCAGACACTTCTCACTAATTACCAGCCGTCAGACACTTCTCTCTAATTACCAGGGCTCAGACACTTCCCTCTAATTACCAGGGGTCAGACACTTCTCACTAATTGCCAGGGGTCAGACACTTCTCTCTAATTACCAGCGGTCAGACACTTCTCTCTAATTACCAGTGGTCAGACACTTCCCTCTAATTACCAGGGGTCAGACACTTCTCTCTCATTACCAGGGGTCAGACACTTCTCTCTAATTACCAGGGGCCAGACACTTCTCTCTAATTACCAGGGGTCAGACACTTCTCTCTAATTACCAGGGGTCAGACACTTCCCTCTAATTACCAGTGGTCAGACACTTCTCTCTCATTACCAGGGGTCAGACACTTTCTCTAATTACCAGGGGTCAGACATTTCTCTGTAATTAACAGGGGTCAGACACTTCCCTCTAATTACCAGGGTTCAGAAACTTCCCTCTAATTAGCAGGGGTCAGACACTTCTCACTAATTACCAGAGGTCACACACTTCTCTCTAATTACCAGGGGTCAGAGACTTCTCTCTAATTGCCAGGGGTCAGACACTTCCCTCGAATTACCAGGGGTCAGACACTTCTCTCTAATTACCAGGGGTCAGACGCTTCCCTCTAATTACCAGGGGTCAGATACTTCCCTCTAATTACCAGTGGTCAGACACTTCGCACTAATTACCAGGGGTCAGACACTTCTCTCTAATTTCCAGGGGTCAGACACTTCTCACTAATTACCAGGGGTCAGACACTTCCCTCTAATTACCAGGGGTCAGACACTTCTCTCTAATTACCAGGGGTCAGACACTTCTCACTAATTACCAGGGGTCAGACACTACCCTCTAATTACAAGGGGTCAGACACTTCTCACCAATTACCAGGGGTCAGACACTTCTCTCTAATTACCAGGGGTCAGACACTTCCCTCTAATTACCAGGGGTCAGACACTTCTCACTAATTACCAGGGGTCAGACACTTCTCACTAATTACCAGCCGTCAGACACTTCTCTCTAATTACCAGGGCTCAGACACTTCTCTCTAATTACCAAGGGTCAGACACTTCCCTCTAATTACCAGTGGTCAGACACTTCTCTCTCATTACCAGGGGTCAGACACTTCTCACTAATTACCAGCCGTCAGACACTTCTCACTAATTACCAGAGAGGGGGGTCAGACACTTCTCTCTAATTACCAGGGGTCAGACACTTCTCACTAATTACCAGCCGTCAGACACTTCTCTCTAATTACCAGGGCTCAGACACTTCTCACTAATTACCATGGGTCAGACACTTCTCTGTAATTACCAGGGGTCAGACACTTCCCTCTAATTACCAGGGGTGAGACACTTCCCTCTAATTACCAGGATTCAGACACTTCTCACTAATTAGCAGGGGTCAGACACTTCTCACTAATTACCAGGGGTCAGATACTTCCCTCCAATTAACCGGGGTCAGACACTTCTCTCTAATTACCAGGGGTCAGATACTTCCCTCTAATTACCAGGGGTCAGACACTTCTCACTAATTACCAGGGGTTTGACACTTCCCTCTAATTACCACGGGTCAGACACTTCTCACTCATTACCAGGGGTCAGACACTTCTCTCTAATTACCAGGGGTCAGACACTTCTCTCTAATTACCAGGGGTCAGACACTTGCCCCTAATTACCAGGGGTCAGACACTTCTCTCTCATTACCAAGGGTCAGATAGTTCCCTCTAATTACCAGGGGTCAGACACTTCTCTCTAATTACCAGGGGTCAGACACATCCCTCTAATTACCAGTGGTCAGACACTTCTCTCTCATTACCAGGGGTCAGACACTTCTCTCTAATTACCAGGGGTCAGACACTTCTCTGTAATTACCAGGGGTCAGACACTTCCCTCCAATTACCAGGGGTCAGACACTTCTCACTAATTACCAGGGGTCTGACACTTCTCTCTAATTACCCGGGGTCAGACACTTCTCACTAATTCCCCGGGGTCAGAAACTTCCCTCTAATTACCAGGGGTCAGACACTTCTCACTAATTACCAGGGGTCAGACACTTCTCTCTAATTACCAGGGGTCAGACATTACTCTCTAATTACCAGGGGGCAGACACTTCCCTCTAATTACCAGGGGTCAGACACTTCTCACTCAATACCAAGGTACAGATAGTTCCCTCGAATTACCTGGAGTCAGAAAATTCTCTCTATTTAACAGGGGCCAGACACTTCTCACTAATTACCAGGGGTGAGACACTTCCCTCTAATTACCAGGGGTCAGACACTTCCCTCTAATTACCAGGGGTCAGACACTTCTCTCTAATTACCAGGGGCCAGACACTTCCCTCTAATTACCATGGGTCAGACACTTCTCACTAATTACCAGGGGCCAGACACTTCTCTCTAATTACCAGGGGTCAGATACTTCTCACTAATTACCAGCCGTCAGACACTTCTCTCTAATTACCAGGGCTCAGACACTTCTCTCTAATTACCAAGGGTCAGACACTTCCCTCTAATTACGAGTGGTCAGACACTTCCCTCTAATTACCATGGGTTAAACACTTCTTCCTAATTACCAGGGGCCAGACACTTCTCTCTAATTACCAGCCGTCAGACACTTCTCTCTAATTACCAGGGGTCAGACAATTCTCTGTAATTACCAGGGGCCAGACACTTCTCACTAATTACCAGGGGTCAGACACTTCCCTCTAATTACCAGGGGTCAGACACTTCCCTCTAATTACCATGGGTCAGACACTTCTCACTAATTACCAGGGGCCAGACACTTCTCACTAATTACCAGGGGTCAGACACTTCCCTCTAATTGCCAGGGGTCCGACACTTTTCTGGAATTTCCAGCTTGCAGACACTTCTCACTAATTACCAGGGGCCAGACACTTTTCTCTAATTACCAGGGTTCAGACACTTCTCTCTAATTACCATAGGTCAGACACTTCCCTCTAATTTCCAGGGGTCAGACACTTCCCTCCAATTAACCGTGGTCAGACACTTCTCTCTAATTACCAGGGGTCAGACACTTCCCTCTAATTACCAGGGGTCAGACACTTCCCTCCAATTACCAGGGGTCAGACACTTCTCTCTAATTACCAGGGATCAGACACTTCTCACTAATTACCAGTGGTCAGACACTTCCCTCTAATTACCAGAGGTCAGACAATTTTTTCTAATTACCAGGGGTCAGAAACTTCCCTCTAATTAGCAGGGGTCAGACACTTCTCACTAATTACCAGAGGTCACACACTTCTCTCTAATTACCAGGGGTCAGAGACTTCTCTCTAATTGCCAGGGGTCAGACACTTCCCTCGAATTACCAGGGGTCAGACACTTCTCTCTAATTACCAGGGGTCAGACGCTTCCCTCTAATTACCAGGGGTCAGATACTTCCCTCTAATTACCAGTGGTCAGACACTTCGCACTAATTACCAGGGGTCAGACACTTCCCTCTAATTACCAGTGGTCAGACACTTCCCTCTAATTACCATGGGTCAAACACTTCTCACTAATTACCAGGGGCCAGACACTTCTCTCTAATTACCAGCCGTCAGACACTTCTCTCTAATTACCAGGGGTCAGACACTTCTCACTAATTACCAGCCATCAGACACTTCTCTCTAATTCCCAGGGGTCAGACACTTCCCTCTAATTACCAGGGGTCAGACACTTCTCACTAATTACCAGAGAGGGGGGTCAGACACTTCTCACTAATTACCAGGGGTCAGACACTTCTCACTAATTACCAGCCGTCAGACACTTCCCTCTAATTACCATGGGTCAAACACTTCTCACTAATTACCATGGGTCAAACACTTCTCACTAATTACCAGGGGCCAGACACTTCTCTCTAATTACCAGCCGTCAGACACTTCTCTCTAATTACCAGGGGTCAGACACTTCTCACTAATTACCAGCCATCAGACACTTCTCTCTAATTACCAGGGGTCAGACACTTCTCACTAATTACCAGCCATCAGACACTTCTCTCTAATTACCAGGGTCCAGACACTTCTCACTAATTACCAGGGGTCAGACACTTCCCTCTAATTACCAGGGGTCAGACACTTCCCTCTAATTACCATGGGTCAGACACTTCTCACTAATTACCAGGGGCCAGAAACTTCTCACTAATTACCAGGGGTCAGACAATTCCCTCAAATTGCCAGCGGTCCGACACTTTTCTGGAATTACCAGCTTGCAGACACTTCTCACTAATTACCAGGGGCCAGACACTTTTCTCTAATTACCAGGGTTCAGACACTTCTCTCTAATTACCATAGGTCAGACACTTCCCGCTAATTTCCAGGGGTCAGACACTTCCCTCCAATTAACCGGGGTCAGACACTTCACTCTAATTACCAGGGGTCAGACACATCCCTCTAATTACCAGGGGTCAGACACTTCCCTCCAATTACCAGGGGTCAGACACTTCTCTCTTATTACCAGGGATCAGACACTTCTCACTAATTACCAGGGGTCAGACACTTCCCTCTAATTACCAGAGGTCAGACAATTTTTTCTAATTACCACGGGTCAGAAACTTCCCTCTAATTAGTAGGGGTCAGACACTTCTCACTAATTACCAGAGGTCACACACTTCTCTCTAATTACCAGGGGTCAGAGACTTCTCTCTAATTGCCAGGGGTCAGACACTTCCCTCGAATTACCAGGGGTCAGACACTTCTCTCTAATTACCAGGGGTCAGACGCTTCCCTCTAATTACCAGGCGTCAGATACTTCCCTCTAATTACCAGTGGTCAGACACTTCGCACTAATTACCAGGGGTCAGACACTTCTCTCTAATTACCAGGGGTCAGACACTTCTCACTAATTACCAGGGGTCAGACACTTCCCTCTCATTACCAGGGGTCAGACACTTCTCTCTAATTACCAGGGGTCAGACACTTCTCACTAATTACCAGGGGTCAGACACTACCCTCTAATTACAAGGGGTCAGACACTTCTCACCAATTACCAGGGGTCAGACACTTCTCTCTAATTACCAGGGGTCAGACACTTCCCTCTAATTACCAGGGGTCAGACACTTCTCACTAATTACCAGGGGTCAGACACTTCCCTCTAATTACCAGGGGTCAAACATTTCACTCTAATTACCAGGGGTCCTACACTTCCCTCTAATTACCAGGGGTCAGACACTTCCCTCTAATTACCAGGGGTCAGACACTTCTCTCAAATTACCAGCCGTCAAACACTTCTCACTAATTACCAGGGGTCAGACACTTCCCTCTAATTACCAGGGGTCAGGCACTTCTCACTAATTACCAGAGAGGGGGGTCAGACACTTCTCTCTAATTACCAGGGGTCAGACACTTCTCACTAATTACCAGCCGTCAGACACTTCTCTCTAATTACCAGGGCTCAGACACTTCACTCTAATTACCAAGGGTCAGACACTTCCCTCTAATTACCAGTGGTCAGACACTTCTCTCTCATTACCAGGGGTCAGACACTTCTCACTAATTACCAGCCGTCAGACACTTCTCACTAATTACCAGAGAGGGGTGTCAGACACTTCTCTCTAATTACCAGGGGTCAGACACTTCTCACTAATTACCAGCCGTCAGACACTTCTCTCTAATTACCAGGGCTCAGACACTTCTCACTAATTACCATGGGTCAGACACTTCTCTCTAATTACCAGGGGTCAGAGACTTCCCTCTAATTACCAGGGGTCAGACACTTCTCTCTAATTACCAGGTGTCAGACACTTCTCACGAATTAGCAGGGGTCAGACACTTCTCTCTAATTATCAGGGGTCAGATACTTCCCTCCAATTAACCGGGGTCAGACACTTCTCTCTAATTACCAGGGGTCAGATACTTCCCTCTAATTACCAGGGGTCAGACACTGCTCACTAATTACCAGGGGTCTGACACTTCCCTCTAATTACCAGGGGTCAGACACTTCTCTCTAATTACCAGGGGTCAGACACTTGCCCCTAATTACCAGGGGTCAGACACTTCTCTCTCATTACCAAGGGTCAGATAGTTCCCTCTAATTACCAGGGGTCAGACACTTCCCTCTAATTACCAGGGGCCAGACACTTCTCTCTAATTACCAGGGGTCAGACACTTCTCTCTAATTACCAGGGGTCAGACACATCCCTCTAATTACCAGTGGTCAGACACTTCTCTCTCATTACCAGGGGTCAGACACTTCTCTCTAATTACCAGGGGTCAGACACTTCTCTGTAATTACCAGGGGTCTGACACTTCTCTCTAATTACCCGGGGTCAGACACTTCTCACTAATTCCCCGGGGTCAGACACTTCCCTCTAATTACCAGGGGTCAGACACTTCTCTCTAATTACCAGGGGTCAGACATTACTCTCTAATTACCAGGGGGCAGACACTTCCCTCTAATTACCAGGGGTCAGACACTTCTCACTCAATACCAAGTTACAGATAGTTCCCTCTAATTACCAGGGTTCAGACAATTCTCTATAATTACCAGGGGCCAGACACTTCTCACTAATTACCAGGGGTCAGACACTTCCCTCTAATTACCAGGGGTCAGACACTTCCCTCTAATTACCATGGGTCAGACACTTCTCACTAATTACCAGGGGCCAGACACTTCTCACTAATTACCAGGGGTCAGACACTTCCCTCTAATTGCCAGGGGTCCGACACTTTTCTGGAATTTCCAGCTTGCAGACACTTCTCACTAATTACCAGGGGCCAGACACTTTTCTCTAATTACCAGGGTTCAGACACTTCTCTCTAATTACCATAGGTCAGACACTTCCCTCTAATTTCCAGGGGTCAGACACTTCCCTCCAAATAACCGGGGTCAGACACTTCTCTCTAATTACCAGGGGTCAGACACTTCCCTCTAATTACCAGGGGTCAGACACTTCCCTCCAATTACCAGGGGTCAGACAGTTCTCTCTAATTACCAGGGATCAGACACTTCTCACTAATTACCAGGGGTCAGACACTTCCCTCTAATTACCAGAGGTCAGACAATTTTTTCTAATTACCAGGGGTCAGAAACTTCCCTCTAATTAGCAGGGGTCAGACACTTCTCACTAATTACCAGAGGTCACACACTTCTCTCTAATTACCAGGGGTCAGAGACTTCTCTCTAATTGCCGGGGGTCAGACACTTCCCTCGAATTACCAGGGGTCAGACACTTCTCTCTAATTACCAGGGGTCAGACGCTTCCCTCTAATTACCAGGGGTCAGATACTTCCCTCTAATTACCAGTGGTCAGACACTTCGCACTAATTACCAGGGGTCAGACACTTCTCTCTAATTACCAGGGGTCAGACACTTCCCTCTAATTACCAGGGGTCAGACACTTCCCTCTAATTACCAGGGGTCAGACACTTCTCTCTAATTACCAGGGGTCAGACACTTCTCACTAATTACCAGGGGTCAGACACTACCCTCTAATTACAAGGGGTCAGACACTTCTCACCAATTACCAGGGGTCAGACACTTCTTTCTAATTACCAGGGGTCAGACACTTCCCTCTAATTACCAGGGGTCAGGCACTTCTCACTAATTACCAGGGGTCAGACACTTCCCTCTAATTACCAGGGGTCAAACATTTCACTCTAATTACCAGGGGTCATACACTTCCCTCTAATTACCAGGGGTCAGACACTTCCCTCTAATTACCAGGGGTCAGACACTTCTCTCAAATTACCAGCCGTCAAACACTTCTCACTAATTACCAGGGGTCAGACACTTCCCTCTAATTACCAGGGGTCAGACACTTCTCACTAATTACCAGAGAGGGGGGTCAGACACTTCTCTCTAATTACCAGGGGTCAGACACTTCTCACTAATTACCAGCCGTCAGACACTTCTCTCTAATTACCAGGGCTCAGACACTTCTCTCTAATTGCCAGGGGTCAGACACGTCCCTCGAATTACCAGGGGTCAGACACTTCTCTCTAATTACCAGGGGTCAGACGCTTCCCTCTAATTACCAGGGGTCAGATACTTCCCTCTAATTACCAGTGGTCAGACACTTCGCACTAATTACCAGGGGTCAGACACTTCTCTCTAATTACCAGGGGTCAGACACTTCCCTCTAATTACCAGGGGTCAGACACTTCCCTCTAATTTCCAGGGGTCAGACACTTCTCTCTAATTACCAGGGATCAGACACTTCTCACTAATTACCAGGGGTCAGACACTACCCTCTAATTACAAGGGGTCAGACACTTCTCACCAATTACCAGGGGTCAGACACTTCTCTCTAATTACCAGGGGTCAGACACTTCCCTCTAATTACCAGGGGTCAGACACTTCTCACTAATTACCAGGGGTCAGACACTTCCCTCTAATTACCAGGGGTCAAACATTTCACTCTAATTACCAGGGGTCATACACTTCCCTCTAATTACCAGGGGTCAGACACTTCCCTCTAATTACCAGGGGCCAGACACTTCTCTCTAATTAACAGGGGTCAGACACTTCTCTCTAATTACCAGGGGTCAGACACATCCCTCTAATTACCAGTGGTCAGACACTTCTCTCTCATTACCAGGGGTCAGACACTTCTCTCTAATTACCAGGGGTCAGACACTTCTCTGTAATTATCAGGGGTCAGACACTTCCCTCCAATTACCAGGGGTCAGACACTTCTCACTAATTACCAGGGGTTAGACACTTCTCTCTAATTACCCGGGGTCAGACACTTCTCACTAATTCCCCGGGGTCAGACACTTCCCTCTAATTACCAGGGGTCAGACACTTCTCTCAAATTACCAGCCGTCAAACACTTCTCACTAATTACCAGGGGTCAGACACTTCCCTCTAATTACCAGGGGTCAGACACTTCTCACTAATTACCAGAGAGGTGGGTCAGACACTTCTCTCTAATTACCAGGGCTCAGACACTTCTCTCTAATTGCCAGGGGTCAGACACTTCCCTCGAATTACCAGGGGTCAGACACTTCTCTCTAATTACCAGGGGTCAGACGCTTCCCTCTAATTACCAGGGGTCAGATACTTCCCTCTAATTACCAGCCGTCAAACACTTCTCACTAATTACCAGGGGTCAGACACTTCCCTCTAATTACCAGGGGTCAGACACTTCTCACTAATTACCAGAGAGGTGGGTCAGACACTTCTCTCTAATTACCAGGGCTCAGACACTTCTCTCTAATTGCCAGGGGTCAGACACTTCCCTCGAATTACCAGGGGTCAGACACTTCTCTCTAATTACCAGGGGTCAGACACTTCCCTCTAATTACCAGGGGTCAGACACTTCCCTCTAATTACCAGGGGTCAGACACTTCTCTCTAATTACCAGGGGTCAGACACTTCTCACTAATTACCAGGGGTCAGACACTACCCTCTAATTACAAGGGGTCAGACACTTCTCACCAATTACCAGGGGTCAGACACTTCTCTCCAATTACCAGGGGTCAGACACTTCCCTCTAATTACCAGGGGTCAGACACTTCTCACAAATTACCAGGGGTCAGACACTTCCCTCTAATTACCAGGGGTCAAACATTTCACTCTAATTACCAGGGGTCATACACTTCCCTCTAATTACCAGTGGTCATACACTTCCCTCTAATTACCAGGGGTCAGACACTTCTCTCTAATTACCAGGGGTCAGACACTTCCCTCTAATTACCAGGGGTCAGACACTTCTCACTAATTACCAGAGAGGGGGGTCAGACACTTCTCTCTCATTACCAGCGGTCAGACACTTCTCACTAATTACCAGCCATCAGACACTTCTCACTAATTACCAGAGAGGGGGGTCAGACACTTCTCCCTAATTACCAGGGGTCAGACACTTCTCACTAATTACCAGCCATCAGACACTTCTCTCTAATTACCAGGGCTCAGACACTTCTCACTAATTACCATGGGTCAGACACTTCTCTGTAATTACCAGGGGTCAGACACTTCCCTCTAATTACCAGGGGTCAGACACTTCCCTCTAATTGCCAGGTGTCAGACACTTCTCACTAATTAGCAGGGGTCAGACACTTCTCTCTAATTACCAGGGGTCAGATACTTCCCTCCAATTAACTGGGGTCAGACACTTCTCTCTAATTACCAGGGGTCAGATACTTCCCTCTAATTACCAGGGGTCAGACACTTCTCACTAATTACCAGGGGTCTGACACTTCCCTCTAATTACCAGGGGTCAGACACTTCTCACTCATTACCAGGGGTCAGACACTTCTCTCTAATTACCAGGGGTCAGACACTTCTCTCTAATTACCAGGGGTCAGACACTTGCCCCTAATTACCAGGGGTCAGACACTTCTCTCTCATTACCAAGGATCCAATAGTTCCCTCTAATTACCAGGGGTCAGACACTTCCCTCTAATTACCAGGGGCCAGACACTTCTCTCTAATTACCAGGGGTCAGACACTTCTCTCTAATTACCAGGGGTCAGACACATCCCTCTAATTACCAGTGGTCAGACACTTCTCTCTCATTACCAGGGGTCAGACACTTCTCTCTAATTACCAGGGGTCAGACACTTCTCTGTAATTACCAGGGGTCAGACACTTCCCTCCAATTACCAGGGGTCAGACACTTCTCACTAATTA
The DNA here is from genome assembly GCF_044704955.1 of Pristiophorus japonicus. Taxonomy (NCBI): domain Eukaryota; kingdom Metazoa; phylum Chordata; class Chondrichthyes; family Pristiophoridae; genus Pristiophorus; species Pristiophorus japonicus. Next base: position 131,609,107 of record NC_091988.1, read on the forward strand.
CCAGGGGTCTGACACTTCTCTCTAATTACCCGGGGTCAGACACTTCTCACTAATTCCCCGGGGTCAGACACTTCCCTCTAATTACCAGGGGTCAGACACTTCTCACTAATTACCAGGGGTCAGACACTTCTCTCTAATTACCAGGGGTCAGACATTACTCTCTAATTACCAGGGGGCAGACACTTCCCTCTAATTACCAGGGGTCAGACACTTCTCACTAATTACCAGGGGTCAGACACTTCTCTCTCATTACCAAGGGTCAGATAGTTCCCTCTAATTACCAGGGGTCAGACAATTCTCTATAATTTACAGGGGCCAGACACTTCTCACTAATTACCAGGGGTCAGACATTACTCTCTAATTACCAGGGGGCAGACACTTCCCTCTAATTACCAGGGGTCAGACACTTCTCACTAATTACCAGCCATCAGACACTTCTCTCTAATTCCCAGGGGTCAGACACTTCCCTCTAATTACCAGGGGTCAGACACTTCTCACTAATTACCAGAGAGGGGGGTCAGACACTTCTCACTAATTACCAGGGGTCAGACACTTCTCACTAATTACCAGCCGTCAGACACTTCTCTCTAATTACCAGGGGTCAGACACTTCCCTCTAATTACCAGGGGTCAGACACTTCTCACTAATTACCAGGGGTCAGACACTTCTCTCTAATTACCAGGGGTCAGACACTTCTCTCTCATTACCAAGGGTCAGATAGTTCCCTCTAATTACCAGGGGTCAGACAATTCTCTATAATTTACAGGGGCCAGACACTTCTCACTAATTACCAGGGGTCAGACACTTCCCTCTAATTACCAGGGGTCAGACACTTCCCTCTAATTACCATGGGTCAGACACTTCTCACTAATTACCAGGGGCCAGACACTTCTCACTAATTACCAGGGGTCAGACACTTCCCTCTAATTGCCAGGGGTCCGACACTTTTCTGGAATTTCCAGCTTGCAGACACTTCTCACTAACTACCAGGGGCCAGACACTTTTCTCTAATTACCAGGGTTCAGACACTTCTCTCTAATTACCATAGGTCAGACACTTCCCTCTAATTTCCAGGGGTCAGACACTTCCCTCCAATTAACCGGGGTCAGACACTTCTCTCTAATTACCAGGGGTCAGACACTTCCCTCTAATTACCAGGGGTCAGACACTTCCCTCCAATTACCAGGGGTCAGACACTTCTCTCTAATTACCAGGGATCAGACACTTCTCACTAATTACCAGGGGTCAGACACTTCCCTCTAATTACCAGAGGTCAGACATTTTTTTCTAATTACCAGGGGTCAGAAACTTCCCTCTAATTAGCAGGGGTCAGACACTTCTCACTAATTACCAGAGGTCACACACTTCTCTCTAATTACCAGGGGTCAGACACTTCTCTGTAATTACCAGGGGTCAGACACTTCCCTCTAATTACCAGGGGTCAGACACTTCCCTCTAATTGCCAGGTGTCAGACACTTCTCACTAATTAGCAGGGGTCAGACACTTCCCTCTAATTACCAGGGATCAGATACTTCCCTCCAATTAACCGGGGTCAGACACTTCTCTCTAATTACCAGGGGTCAGATACTTCCCTCTAATTACCAGGGGTCAGACACTTCTCACTAATTACCAGGGGTCTGACACTTCCCTCTAATTACCAGGGGTCAGACACTTCTCACTCATTACCAGGGGTCAGACACTTCTCTCTAATTACCAGGGGTCAGACACTTCTCTCTAATTACCAGGGGTCAGACACTTGCCCCTAATTACCAGGGGTCAGACACTTTTCTCTCATTACCAAGGATCCAATAGTTCCCTCTAATTACCAGGGGTCAGACACTTCCCTCTAATTACCAGGGGCCAGACACTTCTCTCTAATTATCAGGGGTCAGACACTTCTCTCTAATTACCAGGGGTCAGACACATCCCTCTAATTACCAGTGGTCAGACACTTCTCTCTCATTACCAGGGGTCAGACACTTCTCTCTAATTACCAGGGGTCAGACACTTCTCTGTAATTACCAGGGGTCAGACACTTCCCTCCAATTACCAGGGGTCAGACACTTCTCACTAATTACCAGGGGTCTGACACTTCTCTCTAATTACCCGGGGTCAGACACTTCTCACTAATTCCCCGGGGTCAGACACTTCCCTCTAATTACCAGGGGTCAGACACTTCTCACTAATTACCAGGGGTCAGACACTTCTCTCTAATTACCAGGGGTCAGACATTACTCTCTAATTACCAGGGGGCAGACACTTCCCTCTAATTACCAGGGGTCAGACACTTCTCACTCAATACCAAGGTACAGATAGTTCCCTCGAATTACCTGGAGTCAGACAATTCTCTCTATTTACCAGGGGCCAGACACTTCTCACTAATTACCAGGGGTGAGACACTTCCCTCTAATTACCAGGGGTCAGACACTTCCCTCTAATAACCAGGGGTCAGACACTTCCCTCTAATTACCATGGGTCAGACACTTCTCACTAATTGCCAGGGGCCAGACACTTCTCTCTAATTACCAGGGGTCAGATACTTCTCACTAATTACCAGTCGTCAGACACTTCTCTCTAATTACCAGGGCTCAGACACTTCTCTCTAATTACCAAGGGTCAGACACTTCCCTCTAATTACCAGTGGTCAGACACTTCCCTCTAATTACCATGGGTCAAACACTTCTCACTAATTACCAGGGGTCAGACACTTCTCTCTAATTACCAGCCGTCAGACACTTCTCTCTAATTACCAGGGGTCAGACACTTCTCACTAATTACCAGGGGTCAGACACTTCTCTCTAATTACCAGGGGTCAGACACTTCCCTCTAATTACCAGGGGTCAGACACTTCTCACTAATTACCAGAGAGGGGGGTCAGACACTTCTCACTGATTACCAGGGGTCAGACAATTCTCACTAATTACCAGCCGTCAGACACTTCTCTCTAATTACCAGGGGTCAGAAACTTCCCTCTAATTACCAGGGGTCAGACACTTCTCACTAATTACCAGGGGTCAGACACTTCTCTCTAATTACCAGGGGTCAGACACTTCTCTCTCATTACCAAGGGTCAGATAGTTCCCTCTAATTACCAGGGGTCAGACAATTCTCTATAATTTACAGGGGCCAGACACTTCTCACTAATTACCAGGGGTCAGACACTTCCCTCTAATTACCAGGGGTCAGACACTTCTCTCTAATTACCATGGGTCAGACACTTCTCACTAATTACCAGGGGCCAGACACTTCTCACTAATTACCAGGGGTCAGACACTTCCCTCTAATTGCCAGGGGTCCGACACTTTTCTGGAATTTCCAGCTTGCAGACACTTCTCACTAACTACCAGGGGCCAGACACTTTTCTCTAATTACCAGGGTTCAGACACTTCTCTCTAATTACCATAGGTCAGACACTTCCCTCTAATTTCCAGGGGTCAGACACTTCCCTCCAATTAACCGGGGTCAGACACTTCTCTCTAATTACCAGGGGTCAGACACTTCCCTCTAATTACCAGGGGTCAGACACTTCCCTCCAATTACCAGGGGTCAGACACTTCTCTCTAATTACCAGGGATCAGACACTTCTCACTAATTACCAGGGGTCAGACACTTCCCTCTAATTACCAAAGGTCAGACAATTTTTTCTAATTACCAGGGGTCAGAAACTTCCCTCTAATTAGCAGGGGTCAGACACTTCTCACTAATTACCAGAGGTCACACACTTCTCTCTAATTACCAGGGGTCAGAGACTTCTCTCTAATTGCCAGGGTTCAGACACTTCCCTCGAATTACCAGGGGTCAGACACTTCTCTCTAATTACCAGGGGTCAGACGCTTCCCGCTAATTACCAGGGGTCAGATACTTCCCTCTAATTACCAGTGGTCAGACACTTCGCACTAATTACCAGGGGTCAGACACTTCTCTCTAATTACCAGGGGTCAGACACTTCTCACTAATTACCAGGGGTCAGACACTTCCCTCTAATTACCAGGGGTCAGACACTTCTCTCTAATTACCAGGGGTCAGACACTTCTCACTAATTACCAGGGGTCAGACACTACCCTCTAATTACAAGGGGTCAGACACTTCTCACCAATTACCAGGGGTCAGACACTTCTCTCTAATTACCAGGGGTCAAACATTTCAATCTAATTACCAGGGGTCATACACTTCTCACTAATTACCAGGTGTCAGACACTACCCTCTAATTAAAGGGGTCAGACACTTCTCACCAATTACCAGGGGTCAGACACTTCTCTCTAATTACCAGGGGTCAGACACTTCCCTCTAATTACCAGGGGTCAGACACTTCTCACTAATTACCAGGGGTCAGACACTTCCCTCTAATTACCAGGGGTCAAACATTTCACTCTAATTACCAGGGGTCATACACTTCCCTCTAATTACCAGGGGTCAGACACTTCCCTCTAATTACCAGGGGTCAGACACTTCTCTCAAATTACCAGCCGTCAAACACTTCTCACTAATTACCAGGGGTCAGACACTTCCCTCTAATTACCAGGGGTCAGACACTTCTCACTAATTATCAGAGAGGGGGGTCAGACACTTCTCTCTAATTACCAGGGGTCAGACACTTCTCACTAATTACCAGCCGTCAGACACTTCTCTCTAATTACCAGGGCTCAGACACTTCTCTCTAATTACCAAGGGTCAGACACTTCCCTCTAATTACCAGTGGTCAGACACTTCTCTCTCATTACCAGGGGTCAGACACTTCTCACTAATTACCAGCCGTCAGACACTTCTCACTAATTACCAGAGAGGGGGGTCAGACACTTCTCTCTAATTACCAGGGGTCAGATACATCCCTCTAATTACCAGGGGTCAGACACTTCTCACTAATTACCAGGGGTCTGACACTTCTCTCCAATTACCAGGGGTCAGACACTTCTCTCCAATTACCAGGGGTCAGACACTTCTCTCTCATTACCAAGGGTCAGATAGTTCCCTCTAATTACCAGGGGTCAGATACTTCTCTCTAATTACCAGCCGTCAGACACTTCCCTCTAATTACCAGGGGTCAGACACTTCGCACTAATTACCAGAGAGGGGGGTCAGACACTTCTCTCTAATTACCAGGGGTCAGACACTTCTCACTAATTACCAGCCGTCAGACACTTCTCTCTGATTACCAGGGGTCAGACACTTCTCACTAATTCCCCGGGGTCAGACACTTCCCTCTAATTACCAGGGGTCAGACACTTCTCACTAATTACCAGGGGTCAGACACTTCTCTCTAATTACCAGCCGTCAGACACTACTCTCTAATTACCAGGGGGCAGACACTTCCCTCTAATTACCAGGGGTCAGACACTTCTCACTCAATACCAAGGTTCAGATAGTTCCCTCGAATTAGCAGGGGTGAGACAATTCTCTCTAATTACCAGGGGCCAGACACTTCTCACTAATTACCAGGGGTGAGACACTTCCCTCTAATTACCAGGGGTCAGACACTTCCCTCTAATTACCAGGGGTCAGACACTTCTCTCTAATTACCAGGGGCCAGACACTTCCCTCCAATTACCATGGGTCAGACACTTCTCACTAATTACCAGGGGCCAGACACTTCTCTCTAATTACCAGCCGTCAGACACTTCTCTCTAATTACCAGGGGTCAGACACTTCTCACTAATTACCAGCCGTCAGACACTTCCCTCTAATTACCAGGGGTCAGACACTTCCCTCTAATTACCAGGGGTCAGACACTTCTCTCTAATTACCAGGGGCCAGACACTTCCCTCTAATTACCATGGGTCAAACACTTCTCACTAATTACCAGGGGCCAGACACTTCTCTCTAATTACCAGCCGTCAGACACTTCTCTCTAATTACCAGGGGTCAGACACTTCTCACTAATTACCAGCCATCAGACACTTCTCTCTAATTCCCAGGGGTCAGACACTTCCCTCTATTTACCAGGGGTCAGACACTTCTCACTAATTACCAGGGAGGGGGGTCAGACACTTCTCTCTAATTACCAGGGGTCAGACACTTCTCACTAATTACCAGCCGTCAGACACTTCTCTCTAATTACCAGGGGTCAGACACTTCTCTCTAATTACCAGGGGTCAGACACTTCCCTCTAATTACCAGTGGTCAGACACTTCTCTCTAATTACCAGGAGTCAGACACTTCTCTGTAATTACCAGGGGTCAGACACTTCCCTCTATTTACCAGGGATCAGACACTTCCCTCTAATTACCAGGGGTCAGACACTTCTCACTAATTACCAAGGGTCAGATAGTTCCCTCTAATTACCAGGGGTGAGACACTTCTCTATAATTACCAGGGGCCAGACACTTCTCACTAATTACCAGGGGTCAGACACTTCCCTCTAATTACCAGGGGTCAGACACTTCCCTCTAATTACCAGGGGTCAGACACTTCTCTCTAATTACGAGGGGCCAGACACTTCCCTCTAATTACCATGGGCCAGACACTTCTCACTAATTACCAGGGGCCAGACACTTCTCACTCATTACCAGGGGTCAGACACTTCCCTCTAATTGCCAGGGGTCAGACACTTTTCTCGAATTACCAGCTTGCAGACACTTCTCACTAATTACCAGGGGCCAGACACTTTTCTCTAATTACCAGGGTTCAGACACTTCTCTCTAATTACCATAGGTCAGACACTTCCCTCTAATTACCAGGGGTCAGACACTTCCCTCCAATTAACCGGGGTCAGACACTTCCCTCTAATTACCAGTGGTCAGACACTTCTCTCTCATTACCAGGGGTCAGACACTTCTCTCTAATTACCAGGGGTCAGACACTTCCCTCCAATTACCAGGGGTCAGACACTTCTCACTAATTACCAGGGGTCAGACACTTCTCTCTAATTACCCGGGGTCATACACTTCTCACTAATTCCCCGGGGTCAGACACTTCCCTCTAATTACCAGGGGTCAGACACTTCTCACTAATTACCAGGGGTCAGACACTTCTCACTCAATAGCAAGGTTCAGATAGTTCCCTCGAATTAGCAGGGGTCAGACAATTCTCTCTAATTACCAGGGGCCAGACACTTCTCACTAATTACCAGGGTTGAGACACTTCCCTCTAATTACCAGGGGTCAGACACTTCCCTCTAATTACCAGGGGTCAGATACTTCTCTCTAATTACCAGGGGCCAGACACTTCCCTCTAATTACCATGGGTCAGACACTTCTCACTAATTACCAGGGGCCAGACACTTCTCTCTAATTACCAGCCGTCAGACACTTCTCTCTAATTACCAGGGGTCAGACACTTCTCACTAATTACCAGCCGTCAGACACTTCTCTCTAATTACCAGGGGTCAGACACTTCCCTCTAATTACCAGGGGTCAGACACTTCCCTCTAATTACCAGGGGTCAGACACTTCCCTCTAAATACCATGGGTCAAACACTTCTCATAATTACCAGGGGCCAGACACATCTCTCAAATTACCAGCCGTCAGACACTTCTCTCTAATTACCAGGGGTCAGACACTTCTCACTAATTACCAGCCATCAGACACTTCCCTCTAATTACCAGGGGTCAGACACTTCCCTCTAATTACCATGGGTCAAACACTTCCCTCTAATTAACATGGGTCAGACACTTCTCACTAATTACCAGGGGCCAGACACTTCTCTCGAATTACCTGCCGTCAGACACTTCTCTCTAATTACCAGGGGTCAGACACTTCTCACTAATTACCAGCCGTCAGACACTTCTCTCTAATTACCAGGGGTCAGACACTTCCCTCTAATTACCAGGGGTCAGATACTTCTCTCTAATTGCAAGGGGTCAGACACTTCCCTCTAATTACCAGCGGTCAGACACTTCTCTCTAATTACCAGGAGTCAGACACTTCTCTCAAATTACCAGGGGTCAGACACTTCCCTCTAATTACCAGTGGTCAGACACTTCTCTCTCATTACCAGGGGTCAGACACTTCTCTCTAATTACCAGGAGTCAGACACTTCTCTGTAATTACCAGGGGTCAGACACTTCCCTCTAATTACCAGGGGTCAGACACTTCCCTCTAATTACCAGGGGTCAGACACTTCTCACTAATTACCAAGGGTCAGATAGTTCCCTCTAATTACCAGGGGTCAGACACTTCTCTCTAATTACCAGGGGCCAGACACTTCCCTCCAATTACCATGGGTCAGACACTTCTCACTAATTACCAGGGGCCAGACACTTCTCTCTAATTACCAGCCGTCAGACACTTCTCTCTAATTACCAGGGGTCAGACACTTCTCACTAATTACCAGCCGTCAGACACTTCCCTCTAATTACCAGGGGTCAGACACTTCCCTCTAATTACCAGGGGTCAGACACTTCTCTCTAATTACCAGGGGCCAGACACTTCCCTCTAATTACCATGGGTCAAACACTTCTCACTAATGACCAGGGGCCAGACACTTCTCTCTAATTACCAGCCGTCAGACACTTCTCTCTAATTACCAGGGGTCAGACACTTCTCACTAATTACCAGCCATCAGACACTTCTCTCTAATTCCCAGGGGTCAGACACTTCCCTCTAATTACCAGGGGTCAGACACTTCTCACTAATTACCAGGGAGGGGGGTCAGACACTTCTCTCTAATTACCAGGGGTCAGACACTTCTCACTAATTACCAGCCGTCAGACACTTCTCTCTAATTACCAGGGGTCAGACACTTCTCTCTAATTACCAGGGGTCAGACACTTCCCTCTAATTACCAGTGGTCAGACACTTCTCTCTAATTACCAGGAGTCAGACACTTCTCTGTAATTACCAGGGGTCAGACACTTCCCTCTAATTACCAGGGATCAGACACTTCCCTCTAATTACCAGGGGTCAGACACTTCTCACTAATTACCAAGGGTCAGATAGTTCCCTCTAATTACCAGGGGTGAGACACTTCTCTATAATTACCAGGGGCCAGACACTTCTCACTAATTACCAGGGGTCAGACACTTCCCTCTAATTACCAGGGGTCAGACACTTCCCTCTAATTACCAGGGGTCAGACACTTCTCTCTAATTACGAGGGGCCAGACACTTCCCTCTAATTACCATGGGCCAGACACTTCTCACTAATTACCAGGGGCCAGACACTTCTCACTCATTACCAGGGGTCAGACACTTCCCTCTAATTGCCAGGGGTCAGACACTTTTCTCGAATTACCAGCTTGCAGACACTTCTCACTAATTACCAGGGGCCAGACACTTTTCTCTAATTACCAGGGTTCAGACACTTCTCTCTAATTACCATAGGTCAGACACTTCCCTCTAATTACCAGGGGTCAGACACTTCCCTCCAATTAACCGGGGTCAGACACTTCCCTCTAATTACCAGTGGTCAGACACTTCTCTCTCATTACCAGGGGTCAGACACTTCTCTCTAATTACCAGGGGTCAGACACTTCCCTCCAATTACCAGGGGTCAGACACTTCTCACTAATTACCAGGGGTCAGACACTTCTCTCTAATTACCCGGGGTCATACACTTCTCACTAATTCCCCGGGGTCAGACACTTCCCTCTAATTACCAGGGGTCAGACACTTCTCACTAATTACCAGGGGTCAGACACTTCTCACTCAATAGCAAGGTTCAGATAGTTCCCTCGAATTAGCAGGGGTCAGACAATTCTCTCTAATTACCAGGGGCCAGACACTTCTCACTAATTACCAGGGTTGAGACACTTCCCTCTAATTACCAGGGGTCAGACACTTCCCTCTAATTACCAGGGGTCAGATACTTCTCTCTAATTACCAGGGGCCAGACACTTCCCTCTAATTACCATGGGTCAGACACTTCTCACTAATTACCAGGGGCCAGACACTTCTCTCTAATTACCAGCCGTCAGACACTTCTCTCTAATTACCAGGGGTCAGACACTTCTCACTAATTACCAGCCGTCAGACACTTCTCTCTAATTACCAGGGGTCAGACACTTCCCTCTAATTACCAGGGGTCAGACACTTCCCTCTAATTACCAGGGGTCAGACACTTCCCTCTAAATACCATGGGTCAAACACTTCTCATAATTACCAGGGGCCAGACACATCTCTCAAATTACCAGCCGTCAGACACTTCTCTCTAATTACCAGGGGTCAGACACTTCTCACTAATTACCAGCCATCAGACACTTCCCTCTAATTACCAGGGGTCAGACACTTCCCTCTAATTACCATGGGTCAAACACTTCCCTCTAATTAACATGGGTCAGACACTTCTCACTAATTACCAGGGGCCAGACACTTCTCTCGAATTACCTGCCGTCAGACACTTCTCTCTAATTACCAGGGGTCAGACACTTCTCACTAATTACCAGGGGTCAGACACTTCCCTCTAATTACCAGGGGTCAGATACTTCTCTCTAATTGCAAGGGGTCAGACACTTCCCTCTAATTACCAACGGTCAGACACTTCTCTCTAATTACCAGGAGTCAGACACTTCTCTCAAATTACCAGGGGTCAGACACTTCCCTCTAATTACCAGTGGTCAGACGCTTCTCTCTCATTACCAGGGGTCAGACACTTCTCTCTAATTACCAGGAGTCAGACACTTCTCTGTAATTACCAGGGGTCAGACACTTCCCTCTAAATACCATGGGTCAAACACTTCTCATAATTACCAGGGGCCAGACACATCTCTCAAATTACCAGCCGTCAGACACTTCTCTCTAATTACCAGGGGTCAGACACTTCTCACTAATTACCAGCCATCAGACACTTCCCTCTAATTACCAGGGGTCAGACACTTCCCTCTAATTACCATGGGTCAAACACTTCCCTCTAATTAACATGGGTCAGACACTTCTCACTAATTACCAGGGGCCAGACACTTCTCTCGAATTACCTGCCGTCAGACACTTCTCTCTAATTACCAGGGGTCAGACACTTCTCACTAATTACCAGGGGTCAGACACTTCCCTCTAATTACCAGGGGTCAGATACTTCTCTCTAATTGCAAGGGGTCAGACACTTCCCTCTAATTACCAACGGTCAGACACTTCTCTCTAATTACCAGGAGTCAGACACTTCTCTCAAATTACCAGGGGTCAGACACTTCCCTCTAATTACCAGTGGTCAGACGCTTCTCTCTCATTACCAGGGGTCAGACACTTCTCTCTAATTACCAGGAGTCAGACACTTCTCTGTAATTACCAGGGGTCAGACACTTCCCTCTAATTACCAGGGGTCAGACACTTCCCTCTAATTACCAGGGGTCAGACACTTCTCACTAATTACCAAGGGTCAGATAGTTCCCTCTAATTACCAGGGGTCAGACACTTCTCTATAATTACCAGGGGCCAGACACTTCTCACTAATTACCAGGGGTCAGACACTTCCCTCTAATTACCAGGGGTCAGACACTTCCCTCTAATTACCAGGGGTCAGACACTTCTCTCTAATTACCAGGGGCCAGACACTTCCCTCTAATTACCATGGGTCAGACACTTCTCACTAATTACCAGGGGCCAGACACTTCTCACTAATTACCTGGGGTCAGACACTTCCCTCTAATTGCCAGGGGTCAGACACTTTTCTCGAATTACCAGCTTGCAGACACTTCTCACTAATTACCAGGGGCCAGACACTTTTCTCTAATTACCACGGTTCAGACACTTCTCTCTAATTACCATAGGTCAGACACTTCCCTCTAATTACCAGGGGTCAGACACTTCCCTCCAATTAACCGGGGTCAGACACTTCTCTCTAATTACCAGGGGTCAGACACTTCCCTCTAATTAGCAGGGGTCAGACACTTCCCTCTAATTACCAGGGGTCAGACACTTCTCTCTAATTACCAGGGATCAGACACTTCTCACTAATTACCAGGGGTCAGACACTTCCCTCTAATTACCAGAGGTCAGACAATTCTTTCTAATTACCAGGGGTCAGACACTTCCCTCTAATTAGCAGGGGTCAGACACTTCTCACTAATTACCAGAGGTCACACACTTCTCTCTAATTACCAGGGGTCAGAGACTTTTCTCTAATTACCAGGGGTCAGACACTTCCCTCGAATTACCAGGGGTCAGACATTTCTCTCTAATTACCAGGGGTCAGACGCTTCCCTCTAATTACCAGGGGTCAGACACTTCCCTCTAATTACCAGTGGTCAGACACTTCCCACTAATTACCAGGGGTCAGACACTTCTCTCTAATTACCAGGGGTCAGACACTTCTCACTAATTACCAGGGGTCAGACACTTCCCTCTAATTACCAGGGGGTCAGACAATTCTCTCTAATTACCAGGGGTCAGACACTTCTCACTAATTACCAGGGGTCAGACACTACCCTCTAATTACAAGGGGTCAGACACTTCTCACTAATTACCAGGGGTCAGACACTTCTCTCTAATTACCAGGGGTCAGACACTTCTCACTAATTACCAGGGGTCAGACACTTCCCTCTAATTACCAGTGGTCAGACACTTCTCTCTAATTATCAGGGGTCAGACACTTCTCACTAATTACCAGCCATCAGACACTTCTCTCTAATTCCCAGGGGTCAGACACTTCCCTCTAATTACCAGGGGTCAGACACTTCTCACTAATTACCAGAGGTCACACACTTCTCTCTAATTACCAGGGGTCAGACACTTCTCACTAATTACCAGCCGTCAGACACTTCTCTCTAATTACCAGGGGTCAGACACTTCTCTCTAATTACCAGGGGTCAGACGCTTCCCTCTAATTACCAGTGGTCAGACACTTCTCTCTCATTACCAGGGGTCAGACAATTCTCTCTAATTACCAGGAGTCAGACACTTCTCTGTAATTACCAGGGGTCAGACACTTCCCTCTAATTACCAGGGGTCAGACACTTCCCTCTAATTACCAGGGGTCAGACACTTCTCACTAATTACCAAGGGTCAGATAGTTCCCTCTAATTGCCAGGGGTCAGACACTTCTCTATAATTACCAGGGGTCAGACACTTCCCTCTAATTACCAGGGGTCAGACACTTCCCTCTAATTACCAGGGGTCAGACACTTCTCTCTAATTACCAGGGGCCAGACACTTCCCTCTAATTACCATGGGTCAGACACTTCTCACTAATTACCAGGGGCCAGACACTTCTCACTAATTACCAGGGGTCAGACACTTCCCTCTAATTGCCAGGGGTGAGACACTTTTCTCGAATTACCAGCTTGTAGACACTTCTCACTAATTACCAGGGGCCAGACACTTTTCTCTAATTACCAGGGTTCAGACACTTCTCTCTAATTACCAGGGGTCAGACGCTTCCCTCTAATTACCAGTGGTCAGACACTTCTCTCTCATTACCAGGGGTCAGACAATTCTCTCTAATTACCAGGGGTCAGACACTTCCCTCTAATTACCAGGGGTCAGACACTTCTCTCTAATTACCAGGGATCAGACACTTCTCACTAATTACCAGGGGTCAGACACTTCCCTCTAATTACCAGAGGTCAGACAATTCTTTCTAATTACCAGGGGTCAGAAACTTCCCTCTAATTAGCAGGGGTCAGACACTTCTCACTAATTACCAGAGGTCACACACTTCTCTCTAATTACCAGGGGTCAGAGACTTCTCTCTAATTACCAGGGGTCAGACACTTCCCTCGAATTACCAGGGGTCAGACATTTCTCTCTAATTACCAGGGGTCAGACGCTTCCCTCTCATTAGCAGGGGTGAGACACTTCCCTCTAATTACCAGTGGTCAGACACTTCCCACTAATTACCAGGGGTCAGACACTTCTCTCTAATTACCAGGGGTCAGACACTTCTCACTAATTACCAGGGGTCAGACACTTCCCTCTAATTACCAGGTGTCAGATACTTCTCTCTAATTACCAGGGGTCAGACACTTCTCACTAATTTCCAGGGGTCAGACACTTCTCACTAATTACCAGGGGTCAGACACTTCTCTCTAATTACCAGGGGTCAGACACTTCTCACTAATTACCAGGGGTCAGACACTTCTCACTAATTACCAGGGGTCAGACACTTCCCTCTAATTACCAGGGGTCAGACACTTCTCACTAATTACCAGGGGTCAGACACTTCCCTCTAATTACCAGGAGTCAAACATTTCACTCTAATTACCAGGGGTCAGACACTTCCCTCTAATTACCAGGGGTCAGACACTTCCCTCTAATTACCAGGGGTCAGACACTTCTCTCTAATTACCAGGGGTCAGTCACTTCTCACGAAACACCAGGGGTCAGACACTTCTCTCTAATTACCAGGGGTCAGACACTTCTCACTAATTACCAGCCGTCAGACACTTCTCACTAATTACCAGCCGTCAGACACTTCTCTCTAATTACCAGGGCTCAGACACTTCTCTCTAATTACCAAGGGTCAGACACTTCCCTCTAATTACCAGTGGTCAGACACTTCTCTCTCATTACCAGGGGTCAGACACTTCTCTCTAATTACCAGGGGTAAGACATATCTCTGTAATTACCAGGGGTCAGACACTTCCCTCTAATTACCAGGGGTCAGACACTTCCCTCTAATTACCAGGTGTCAGACACTTCTCACTAGTTCGCAGGGGTCAGACACTTCTCTCTAATTACCAGGGGTCAGATACTTCCCTCCAATTAACCGGGGTCAGACACTTCTCTCTAATTACCAGGGGTCAGATACTTCCCTCTAATTACCAGGGGTCAGACACTTCTCACTAATTACCAGGGGTCTGACACTTCTCTCTAATTACCAGGGGTCAGACACTTCCCTCCAATTACCAGGGGTCAGACACTTCTCTCTCATTACCAAGGGTCAGATAGTTCCCTCTAATTACCAGGGGTCAGACACTTCTCTCTAATTACCAGGGGCCAGACACTTCTCACTAATTACCAGGGGTCAGACACTTCTCTCTAATTACCAGCCGTCAGACACTTCCCTCTAATTACCAGGGGTCAGACAATTCTCACTAATTACCAGAGAGGGGGGTCAGACACTTCTCTCTAATTACCAGGGGTCAGACACTTCTCACTAATTAGCAGCCGTCAGACACTTCTCTCTAATTACCAGGGGTCAGACACGTCTCTCTAATTACCAGGGGTCTGACACTTCCCTCTAATTACCAGTGGTCAGACACTTCTCTCTCATTACCAGGGGTCAGACACTTCTCTCTAATTACCAGGGGTCAGACACTTCTCTGTAATTACCAGGGGTCAGACACTTCCCTCTAATTACCAGGGGTCAGACACTTCACTCTAATTACCAGGGGTCAGACACTTCTCACTAATTACCAGGGGTCAGACACTTCTCTCTAATTACCAGGGGTCAGACACTTCCCTCCAATTAACCGGGGTCAGACACTTCTCTCTCATTACCAGGGGTCAGACACTTCTCTCTAATTACCAGGGGTCAGACACTTCTCTGTAATTACCAGGGGTCAGACACTTCCCTCTAATTACCAGGGGTCAGACACTTCACTCTAATTACCAGGGGTTAGACACTTCTCACTAATTACCAGGGGTCAGACACTTCTCTCTAATTACCAGCCGTCAGACACTTCTCTCTAATTACCAGGGGTCAGACACTTCTCACTAATTACCAGCCATCAGACACTTCTCTCTAATTCCCAGGGGTCAGACACTTCCCTCTAATTACCAGGGGTCAGACACTTCTCACTAATTACCAGGGAGGGGGGTCAGACACTTCTCTGTAATTACCAGGGGTCAGACACTTCTCACTAATTACCAGCCGTCAGACACTTCTCTCTAATTACCAGGGGTCAGACACTTCTCTGTAATTACCAGGGGTCAGACACTTCTCACTAATTACCAGCCGTCAGACACTTCTCTCTAATTACCAGGGGTCAGACACTTCTCTCTAATTACCAGGGGTCAGACACTTCTCTGTAATTACCAGGGGTCAGACACTTCCCTCTAATTACCAGGGGTCAGACACTTCCCTCTAATTACCAGGGGTCAGACACTTCTCACTAATTACCAAGGGTCAGATAGTTCCCTCTAATTACCAGGGGTCAGACACTTCTCTATAATTACCAGGGGCCAGACACTTCTCACTAATTACCAGGGGTCAGACACTTCCCTCTAATTACCAGGGGTCAGACACTTCCCTCTAATTACCAGGGGTCAGACACTTCTCTCTAATTACCAGGGGCCAGACACTTCCCTCTAATTACCATGGGCCAGACACTTCTCACTAATTACCAGGGGCCAGACACTTCTCACTCATTACCAAGGGTCAGACACTTCCCTCTAATTACCATGGGCCAGACACTTCTCACTAATGACCAGGGGTCAGACACTTTTCTCGAATTACCAGCTTGCCGACACTTCTCACTAATTACCAGGGGCCAGACACTTTTCTCTAATTACCAGGGTTCAGACACTTCTCTCTAATTACCATAGGTCAGACACTTCCCTCTAATTACCAGGGATCAGACACTTCCCTCCAATTAACCGGGGTCAGACACTTCCCTCTAATTACCAGGGGTCAGACACTTCTCACTAATTACCAGGGGTCAGACACTTCTCTCTAATTACCCGGGGTCAGACACTTCTCACTAATTCCCCGGGGTCAGACACTTCCCTCTAATTACCAGGGGTCAGACACTTCTCACTAATTACCAGGGGTCAGACACTTCTCACTCAATAGCAAGGTTCAGATAGTTCCCTCGAATTAGCAGGGGTCAGACAATTCTCTCTAATTACCAGGGGCCAGACACTTCTCACTAATTACCAGGGGTCAGATACTTCTCTCTAATTACCAGGGGCCAGACACTTCCCTCTAATTACCATGGGTCAGACACTTCTCACCAATTACCAGGGGCCAGACACTTCTCTCTAATTACCAGCCGTCAAACACTTCTCACTAATTACCAGGGGCCAGACACATCTCTCAAATTACCAGCCGTCAGACACTTCTCTCTAATTACCAGGGGTCAAACACTTCTCACTAATTACCAGCCATCAGACACTTCCCTCTAATTACCAGGGGTCAGACACTTCCCTCTAATTACCATGGGTCAAACACTTCCCTCTAATTAACATGGGTCAGACACTTCTCACTAATTACCAGGGGCCAGACACTTCTCTCTAATTACCTGCCATCAGACACTTCTCTCTAATTACCAGGGGTCAGACACTTCTCACTAATTACCAGCCGTCAGACACTTCTCTCTAATTACCAGGGGTCAGACACTTCCCTCTAATTACCAGGGGTCAGATACTTCTCTCTAATTACCAGGGGTCAGACACTTCCCTCTAATTACCAGGGGTCAGACACTTCTCTCTAATTACCAGGAGTCAGACACTTCTCTCAAATTACCAGGGGTCAGACACTTCCCTCTAATTACCAGTGGTCAGACACTTCTCTCTCATTACCAGGGGTCAGACACTTCTCTCTAATTACCAGGAGTCAGACACTTCTCTGTAATTACCAGGGGTCAGACACTTCTCTCTCATTACCAGGGGTCAGACACTTCCCTCTAATTACCAGGGGTCAGACACTTCTCACTAATTACCAAGGGTCAGATAGTTCCCGCTAATTACCAGGGGTCAGACACTTCTCTATAATTACCAGGGGCCAGACACTTCTCACTAATTACCAGGGGTCAGACACTTCCCTCTAATTACCAGGGGTCAGACACTTCCCTCTAATTACCAGGGGTCAGACACTTCTCTCTAATTACCAGGGGCCAGACACTTCCCTCTAATTACCATGGGTCAGACACTTCTCACTAATTACCAGGGGCCAGACACTTCTCACTAATTACCAGGGGTCAGACACTTCCCTCTAATTGCCAGGGGTCAGACACTTTTCTCGAATTACCAGCTTGCAGACACTTCTCACTAATTACCAGGGGCCAGACACTTTTCTCTAATTACCAGGGTTCAGACACTTCTCTCTAATTACCATAGGTCAGACACTTCCCTCTAATTACCAGGGGTCAGACACTTCCCTCCAATTAACCGGGGTCAGACACTTCTCACACTGACCTCTAATTACCAGGGGTCAGACACTTCCCTCTAATTAGCAGGGGTCAGACACTTCTCTCTAATTACCAGGGATCAGACACTTCTCACTAATTACCAGGGGTCAGACACTTCCCTCTAATTACCAGAGGTCAGACAATTCTTTCTAATTACCAGGGGTCAGACACTTCCCTCTAATTAGCAGGGGTCAGACACTTCTCACTAATTACCAGAGGTCACACACTTCTCTCTAATTACCAGGGGTCAGAGACATTTCTCTAATTACCAGGGGTCAGACACTTCCCTCGAATTACCAGGGGTCAGACATTTATCTCTAATTACCAGGGGTCAGACGCTTCCCTCTAATTACCAGCGGTCAGACACTTCCCTCTAATTACCAGTGGTCAGACACTTCCCACTAATTACCAGGGGTCAGACGTTTCTCTCTAATTACCAGGGGTCAGACACTTCTCACTTATTACCAGGGGTCAGACACTTCCCTCTAATTACCAGGGGTCAGACAATTCTCTCTAATTACCAGGGGTCAGACACTTCTCACTAATTACCAGGGGTCAGACACTACCCTCTAATTACAAGGGGTCAGACACTTCTCACTAATTACCAGGGGTCAGACACTTCTCTCTCATTACCAGGGGTCAGACACTTCTCACTAATTACCAGGGGTCAGACACTTCTCACTAATTACCAGGGGTCAGACACTTCCCTCTAATTACCAGTGGTCAGACACTTCTCTCTAATTATCAGGGGTCAGACACTTCTCACTAATTACCAGCCATCAGACACTTCTCTCTAATTCCCAGGGGTCAGACACTTCCCTCTAATTACCAGGGGTCAGACACTTCTCACTAATTACCAGAGGTCACACACTTCTCTCTAATTACCAGGGGTCAGACACTTCTCACTAATTACCAACCGTCAGACACTTCTCTCTAATTACCAGGGGTCAGACACTTCTCTCTAATTACCAGGGGTCAGACGCTTCCCTCTAATTACCAGTGGTCAGACACTTCTCTCTCATTACCAGGGGTCAGACACTTCTCTCTAATTACCAAGGGTCAGATAGTTCCCTCTAATTACCAGGGGTCAGACACTTCTCTATAATTACCAGGGGTCAGACACTTCCCTCTAATTACCAGGGGTCAGACACTTCCCTCTAATTACCAGGGGTCAGACACTTCTCTCTAATTACCAGGGGCCAGACACTTCCCTCTAATTACCATGGGTCAGACACTTCTCACTAATTACCAGGGGCCAGACACTTCTCACTAAGTACCAGGGGTCAGACACTTCCCTCTGATTGCCAGGGGTGAGACACTTTTCTCGAATTACCAGCTTGTAGACACTTCTCACTAATTACCAGGGGCCAGACACTTTTCTCTAATTACCAGGGTTCAGACACTTCTCTCTAATTACCATAGGTCAGACACTTCCCTCTAATTACCAGGGGTCAGACACTTCCCTCCAATTAACCGGGGTCAGACACTTCTCTCTAATTACCAGGGGTCAGACACTTCCCTCTAATTACCAGGGGTCAGACACTTCTCTCTAATTACCAGGGATCAGACACTTCTCACTAATTACCAGGGGTCAGACACTTCCCTCTAATTACCAGAGGTCAGACAATTCTTTCTAATTACCAGGGGTCAGACACTTCCCTCTAATTAGCAGGGGTCAGACACTTCTCACTAATTACCAGAGGTCACACACTTCTCTCTAATTACCAGGGGTCAGAGACTTCTCTCTAATTACCAGGGGTCAGACACTTCCCTCGAATTACCAGGGGTCAGACATTTCTCTCTAATTACCAGGGGTCAGACGCTTCCCTCTCATTACCAGGGGTGAGACACTTCCCTCTAATTACCAGTGGTCAGACACTTCCCACTAATTACCAGGGGTCAGACACTTCTCTCTAATTACCAGGGGTCAGACACTTCTCACTAATTACCAGGGGTCAGACACTTCCCTCTAATTACCAGGTGTCAGATACTTCTCTCTAATTACCAGGGGTCAGACACTTCTCACTAATTTCCAGGGCTCAGACACTTCTCACTAATTACCAGGGGTCAGACACTTCTCTCTAATTAGCAGGGGTCAGACACTTCTCACTAATTACCAGGGGTCTGACACTTCTCACTAATTACCAGGGGTCAGACACTTCCCTCTAATTACCAGGGGTCAAACATTTCACTCTAATTACCAGGGGTCAGACACTTCCCTCTAATTACCAGGGGTCAGACACTTCCCTCTAATTACCAGGGGTCAGACACTTCTCTCTAATTACCAGGGGTCAGTCACTTCTCACGAAACACCAGGGGTCAGACACTTCTCTCTAATTACCAGGGGTCAGACACTTCTCACTAATTACCAGCCGTCAGACACTTCTCTCTAATTACCAGGGCTCAGACACTTCTCTCTAATTACCAAGGGTCAGACACTTCCCTCTAATTACCAGTGGTCAGACACTTCTCTCTCATTACCAGCGGTCAGACACTTCTCTCTAATTACCAGGGGTCAGACACTTCCCTCTAATTACCAGGGGTCAGACACTTCCCTCTAATTACCAGGTGTCAGACACTTCTCACTAGTTCGCAGGGGTCAGACACTTCTCTCTAATTACCAGGGGTCAGATACTTCCCTCCAATTAACCGGGGTCAGACACTTCTCTCTAATTACCAGGGGTCAGATACTTCCCTCCAATTAACCGGGGTCAGACACTTCTCTCTAATTACCAGGGGTCAGATACTTCCCTCTAATTACCAGGGGTCAGACACTTCTCACTAATTACCAGGGGTCTGACACTTCTCTCTAATTACCAGGGGTCAGACACTTCCCTCCAATTACCAGGGGTCAGACACTTCTCTCTCATTACCAAGGGTCAGATAGTTCCCTCTAATTACCAGGGGTCAGACACTTCTCTCTAATTACCAGGGGCCAGACACTTCTCACTAATTACCATGGGTCAGACACTTCTCTCTAATTACCAGCCGTCAGACACTTCCCTCTAATTACCAGGGGTCAGACAATTCTCACTAATTACCAGAGAGGGGGGTCAGACACTTCTCTCTAATTACCAGGGGTCAGACACTTCTCACTAATTACCAGCCGTCAGACACTTCTCTCTAATTACCAGGGGTCAGACACGTCTCTCTAATTACCAGGGGTCTGACACTTCCCTCTCATTACCAGTGGTCAGACACTTCTCTCCCATTACCAGGGGTCAGACACTTCTCTCTAATTACCAGGGGTCAGACACTTCTCTGTAATTACCAGGGGTCAGACACTTCCCTCTAATTACCAGGGGTCAGACACTTCTCTCTAATTACCAGGGGTCAGACACTTCTCACTAATTACCAGCCGTCAGACACTTCTCTCTAATTACCAGGGGTCAGACACTTCTCTCTAATTACCAGGGGTCAGACGCTTCCCTCTAATTACCAGTGGTCAGACACTTCTCTCTCATTACCAGGGGTCAGACACTTCTCTCTAATTACCAGGAGTCAGACACTTTTCTGTAATTACCAGGGGTCAGACACTTCCCTCTAATTACCAGGGGTCAGACACTTCTCACTAATTACCAAGGGTCAGATAGTTCCCTCTAATTACCAGGGGTCAGACACTTCTCTATAATTACCAGGGGTCAGACACTTCCCTCTAATTACCAGGGGTCAGACACGTCTCTCTAATTACCAGGGGTCTGACACTTCCCTCTCATTACCAGTGGTCAGACACTTCTCTCTCATTACCAGGGGTCAGACACTTCTCTCTAATTACCAGGGGTCAGACACTTCTCTGTAATTACCAGGGGTCAGACACTTCCCTCTAATTACCAGGGGTCAGACACTTCTCTCTAATTACCAGGGGTCAGACACTTCTCACTAATTACCAGCCGTCAGACACTTCTCTCTAATTACCAGGGGTCAGACACTTCTCTCTAATTACCAGGGGTCAGACGCTTCCCTCTAATTACCAGTGGTCAGACACTTCTCTCTCATTACCAGGGGTCAGACACTTCTCTCTAATTACCAGGAGTCAGACACTTTTCTGTAATTACCAGGGGTCAGACACTTCCCTCTAATTACCAGGGGTCAGACACTTCCCTCTAATTACCAGTGGTCAGACACTTGTCTCTCATTACCAGCGGTCAGACACTTCTCTCTAATTACCAGGGGTCAGACACTTCCCTCTAATTACCAGGGGTCAGACACTTCCCTCTAATTACCAGGTGTCAGACACTTCTCACTAGTTCGCAGGGGTCAGACACTTCTCTCTAATTACCAGGGGTCAGATACTTCCCTCCAATTAACCGGGGTCAGACACTTCTCTCTAATTACCAGGGGTCAGATACTTCCCTCTAATTACCAGGGGTCAGACACTTCTCACTAATTACCAGGGGTCTGACACTTCTCTCTAATTACCAGGGGTCAGACACTTCCCTCCAATTACCAGGGGTCAGACACTTCTCTCTCATTACCAAGGGTCAGATAGTTCCCTCTAATTACCAGGGGTCAGACACTTCTCTCTAATTACCAGGGGCCAGACACTTCTCACTAATTACCAGGGGTCAGACACTTCTCTCTAATTACCAGCCGTCAGACACTTCCCTCTAATTACCAGGGGTCAGACAATTCTCACTAATTACCAGAGAGGGTGGTCAGACACTTCTCTCTAATTACCAGGGGTCAGACACTTCTCACTAATTACCAGCCGTCAGACACTTCTCTCTAATTACCAGGGGTCAGACACGTCTCTCTAATTACCAGGGGTCTGACACTTCCCTCTCATTACCAGTGGTCAGACACTTCTCTCTCATTACCAGGGGTCAGACACTTCTCTCTAATTACCAGGGGTCAGACACTTCTCTGTAATTACCAGGGGTCAGACACTTCCCTCTAATTACCAGGGGTCAGACACTTCTCTCTAATTACCAGGGGTCAGACACTTCTCACTAATTACCAGCCGTCAGACACTTCTCTCTAATTACCAGGGGTCAGACACTTCTCTCTAATTACCAGGGGTCAGACGCTTCCCTCTAATTACCAGTGGTCAGACACTTCTCTCTCATTACCAGGGGTCAGACACTTCTCTCTAATTACCAGGAGTCAGACACTTTTCTGTAATTACCAGGGGTCAGACACTTCCCTCTAATTACCAGGGGTCAGACACTTCTCACTAATTACCAAGGGTCAGATAGTTCCCTCTAATTACCAGGGGTCAGACACTTCTCTATAATTACCAGGGGTCAGACACTTCCCTCTAATTACCAGGGGTCAGACACTTCTCACTAATTACCAGGGGCCAGACACTTCTCACTAATTACCAGGGGTCAGACACTTCCCTCTGATTGCCAGGGGTGAGACACTTTTCTCGAATCACCAGCTTGTAGACACTTCTCACTAATTACCAGGGGCCAGACACTTTTCTCTAATTACCAGGGTTCAGACACTTCTCTCTAATTACCATAGGTCAGACACTTCCCTCTAATTACCAGGGGTCAGACACTTCCCTCCAATTAACCGGGGTCAGACACTTCTCTCTAATTACCAGGGATCAGACACTTCTCACTAATTACCAGGGGTCAGACACTTCCCTCTAATTACCAGAGGTCAGACAATTCTTTCTAATTACCAGGGGTCAGACACTTCCCTCTAATTAGCAGGGGTCAGACACTTCTCACTAATTACCAGAGGTCACACACTTCTCTCTAATTACCAGGGGTCAGAGACTTCTCTCTAATTACCAGGGGTCAGACACTTCCCTCGAATTACCAGGGGTCAGACATTTCTCTCTAATTACCAGGGGTCAGACGCTTCCCTCTCATTACCAGGGGTGAGACACTTCCCTCTAATTACCAGTGGTCAGACACTTCCCACTAATTACCAGGGGTCAGACACTTCTCTCTAATTACCAGGGGTCAGACACTTCTCACTAATTACCAGGGGTCAGACACTTCCCTCTAATTACCAGGTGTCAGATACTTCTCTCTAATTACCAGGGGTCAGACACTTCTCACTAATTTCCAGGGGTCAGACACTTCTCACTAATTACCAGGGGTCAGACACTTCTCTCTAATTACCAGGGGTCAGACACTTCTCACTAATTACCAGGGGTCAGACACTTCCCTCTAATTACCAGGGGTCAAACATTTCACTCTAATTACCAGGGGTCAGACACTTCCCTCTAATTACCAGGGGTCAGACACTTCCCTCTAATTACCAGGGGTCAGACACTTCTCTCTAATTACCAGGGGTCAGTCACTTCTCACGAAACACCAGGGGTCAGACACTTCTCTCTAATTACCAGGGGTCAGACACTTCTCACTAATTACCAGCCGTCAGACACTTCTCTCTAATTACCAGGGCTCAGACACTTCTCTCTAATTACCAAGGGTCAGACACTTCCCTCTAATTACCAGTGGTCAGACACTTCTCTCTCATTACCAGCGGTCAGACACTTCTCTCTAATTACCAGGGGTAAGACATATCTCTGTAATTACCAGGGGTCAGACACTTCCCTCTAATTACCAGGGGTCAGACACTTCCCTCTAATTACCAGGTGTCAGACACTTCTCACTAGTTCGCAGGGGTCAGACACTTCTCTCTAATTACCAGGGGTCAGATACTTCCCTCCAATTAACCGGGGTCAGACACTTCTCTCTAATTACCAGGGGTCAGATACTTCCCTCTAATTACCAGGGGTCAGACACTTCTCACTAATTACCAGGGGTCTGACACTTCTCTCTAATTACCAGGGGTCAGACACTTCCCTCCAATTACCAGGGGTCAGACACTTCTCTCTCATTACCAAGGGTCAGATAGTTCCCTCTAATTACCAGGGGTCAGACACTTCTCTCTAATTACCAGGGGCCAGACACTTCTCACTAATTACCAGGGGTCAGACACTTCTCTCTAATTACCAGCCGTCAGACACTTCCCTCTAATTACCAGGGGTCAGACAATTCTCACTAATTACCAGAGAGGGGGGTCAGACACTTCTCTCTAATTACCAGGGGTCAGACACTTCTCACTAATTACCAGCCGTCAGACACTTCTCTCTAATTACCAGGGGTCAGACACTTCTCTCTAATTACCAGGGGTCAGATACTTCCCTCTAATTACCAGGGGTCAGACACTTCTCTCTCATTACCAGGGGTCAGACACTTCTCTCTAATTACCAGGGGTCAGACACTTCTCTGTAATTACAAGGGGTCAGACACTTCCCTCTAATTACCAGGGGTCAGACACTTCTCTCTAATTACCAGGGGTCAGACACTTCTCACTAATTACCAGCCGTCAGACACTTCTCTCTAATTACCAGGGGTCAGACACTTCTCTCTAATTACCAGGGGTCAGACGCTTCCCTCTAATTACCAGTGGTCAGACACTTCTCTCTCATTACCAGGGGTCAGACACTTCTCTCTAATTACCAGGAGTCAGACACTTTTCTGTAATTACCAGGGGTCAGACACTTCCCTCTAATTACCAGGGGTCAGACACTTCTCACTAATTACCAAGGGTCAGATAGTTCCCTCTAATTACCAGGGGTCAGACACTTCTCTATAATTACCAGGGGTCAGACACTTCCCTCTAATTACCAGGGGTCAGACACTTCTCACTAATTACCAGGGGCCAGACACTTCTCACTAATTACCAGGGGTCAGACACTTCCCTCTGATTGCCAGGGGTGAGACACTTTTCTCGAATTACCAGCTTGTAGACACTTCTCACTAATTACCAGGGGCCAGACACTTTTCTCTAATTACCAGGGTTCAGACACTTCTCTCTAATTACCATAGGTCAGACACTTCCCTCTAATTACCAGGGGTCAGACACTTCCCTCCAATTAACCGGGGTCAGACACTTCTCTCTAATTACCAGGGATCAGACACTTCTCACTAATTACCAGGGGTCAGACACTTCCCTCTAATTACCAGAGGTCAGACAATTCTTTCTAATTACCAGGGGTCAGACACTTCCCTCTAATTAGCAGGGGTCAGACACTTCTCACTAATTACCAGAGGTCACACACTTCTCTCTAATTACCAGGGGTCAGAGACTTCTCTCTAATTACCAGGGGTCAGACACCTCCCTCGAATTACCAGGGGTCAGACATTTCTCTCTAATTACCAGGGGTCAGACGCTTCCCTCTCATTACCAGGGGTGAGACACTTCCCTCTAATTACCAGTGGTCAGACACTTCCCACTAATTACCAGGGGTCAGACACTTCTCTCTAATTACCAGGGGTCAGACACTTCTCACTAATTACCAGGGGTCAGACACTTCCCTCTAATTACCAGGTGTCAGATACTTCTCTCTAATTACCAGGGGTCAGACACTTCTCACTAATTTCCAGGGGTCAGACACTTCTCACTAATTACCAGGGGTCAGACACTTCTCTCTAATTACCAGGGGTCAGACACTTCTCACTAATTACCAGGGGTCAGACACTTCTCACTAATTACCAGGGGTCAGACACTTCCCTCTAATTACCAGGGGTCAAACATTTCACTCTAATTACCAGGGGTCAGACACTTCCCTCTAATTACCAGGGGTCAGACACTTCCCTCTAATTACCAGGGGTCAGACACTTCTCTCTAATTACCAGGGGTCAGTCACTTCTCACGAAACACCAGGGGTAAGACACTTCTCTCTAATTACCAGGGGTCAGACACTTCTCACTAATTACCAGCCGTCAGACACTTCTCTCTAATTACCAGGGCTCAGACACTTCTCTCTAATTACCAAGGGTCAGACACTTCCCTCTAATTACCAGTGGTCAGACACTTGTCTCTCATTACCAGCGGTCAGACACTTCCCTCTAATTACCAGGGGTCAGACACTTCCCTCTAATTACCAGGTGTCAGACACTTCTCACTAGTTCGCAGGGGTCAGACACTTCTGTCTAATTACCAGGGGTCAGATACTTCCCTCCAATTAACCGGGGTCAGACACTTCTCTCTAATTACCAGGGGTCAGATACTTCCCTCTAATTACCAGGGGTCAGACACTTCTCACTAATTACCAGAGGTCTGACACTTCTCTCTAATTACCAGGGGTCGGACACTTCCCTCCAATTACCAGGGGTCAGACACTTCTCTCTCATTACCAAGGGTCAGATAGTTCCCTCTAATTACCAGGGGTCAGACACTTCTCTCTAATTACCAGGGGCCAGACACTTCTCACTAATTACCAGGGGTCAGACACTTCTCTCTAATTACCAGGGGTCAGACACTTCTCTGTAATTACCAGGGGTCAGACACTTCTCACTAATTACCAGAGAGGGGGGTCAGACACTTCTCTCTAATTACCAGGGGTCAGACACTTCTCACTAATTACCAGCCGTCAGACACTTCTCTCTAATTACCAGGGGTCAGACACTTCTCTCTAATTACCAGGGGTCAGACGCTTCCCTCTAATTACCAGTGGTCAGACACTTCTCTCTCATTACCAGGGGTCAGACACTTCTCTCTAATTACCAGGAGTCAGACACTTTTCTGTAATTACCAGGGGTCAGACACTTCCCTCTAATTACCAGGGGTCAGACACTTCTCACTAATTACCAGGAGTCAGACACTTTTCTGTAATTACCAGGGGTCAGACACTTCTCACTAATTACCAAGGGTCAGATAGTTCCCTCTAATTACCAGGGGTCAGACACTTCCCTCTAATTACCAGGGGTCAGACACTTCTCTCTAATTACCAGGGGTCAGACACTTCTCACTAATTACCAGCCGTCAGACACTTCTCTCTAATTACCAGGGGTCAGACACTTCTCTCTAATTACCAGGGGTCAGACGCTTCCCTCTAATTACCAGTGGTCAGACACTTCTCTCTCATTACCAGGGGTCAGACACTTCTCTCTAATTACCAGGAGTCAGACACTTCTCTCTAATTACCAGGAGTCAGACACTTTTCTGTAATTACCAGGGGTCAGACACTTCCCTCTAATTACCAGGGGTCAGACACTTCTCACTAATTACCAAGGGTCAGATAGTTCCCTCTAATTACCAGGGGTCAGACACTTCCCTCTAATTACCAGGGGTCAGACACTTCCCTCCAATTAACCGGGGTCAGACACTTCTCTCTAATTACCAGGGGTCAGACACTTCCCTCTAATTACCAGGGGTCAGACACTTCTCTCTAATTACCAGGGATCAGACACTTCTCACTAATTACCAGGGGTCAGACACTTCCCTCTAATTACCAGAGGTCAGACAATTCATTCTAATTACCAGGGGTCAGACACTTCCCTCTAATTAGCAGGGGTCAGACACTTCTCACTAATTACCAGAGGTCACACACTTCTCTCTAATTACCAGGGGTCAGAGACTTCTCTCTAATTACCAGGGGTCAGACACTTCCCTCGAATTACCAGGGGTCAGACATTTCTCTCTAATTACCAGGGGTCAGACGCTTCCCTCTCATTACCAGGGGTGAGACACTTCCCTCTAATTACCAGTGGTCAGACACTTCCCACTAATTACCAGGGGTCAGACACTTCTCTCTAATTACCAGGGGTCAGACACTTCTCACTAATTACCAGGGGTCAGACACTTCCCTCTAATTACCAGGTGTCAGATACTTCTCTCTAATTACCAGGGGTCAGACACTTCTCACTAATTTCCAGGGGTCAGACACTTCTCACTAATTACCAGGGGTCAGACACTTCTCTCTAATTACCAGGGGTCAGACACTTCTCACTAATTACCAGGGGTCAGACACTTCCCTCTAATTACCAGGGGTCAGACACTTCTCACTAATTACCAGTGGTCAGACACTTCCCTCTAATTACCAGGGGTCAAACATTTCACTCTAATTACCAGGGGTCAGACACTTCCCTCTAATTACCAGGGGTCAGACACTTCTCTCTAATTACCAGGGGTCAGTCACTTCTCACGAAACACCAGGGGTCAGACACTTCTCTCTAATTACCAGGGGTCAGACACTTCCCTCGAATTACCAGGGGTCAGACATTTCTCTCTAATTACCAGGGGTCAGACGCTTCCCTCTCATTACCAGGGGTGAGACACTTCCCTCTAATTACCAGTGGTCAGACACTTCCCACTAATTACCAGGGGTCAGACACTTCTCTCTAATTACCAGGGGTCAGACACTTCTCACTAATTACCAGGGGTCAGACACTTCCCTCTAATTACCAGGTGTCAGATACTTCTCTCTAATTACCAGGGGTCAGACACTTCTCACTAATTTCCAGGGGTCAGACACTTCTCACTAATTACCAGGGGTCAGACACTTCTCTCTAATTACCAGGGGTCAGACACTTCTCACTAATTACCAGGGGTCAGACACTTCCCTCTAATTACCAGGGGTCAGACACTTCTCACTAATTACCAAGGGTCAGACACTTCCCTCTAATTACCAGGGGTCAAACATTTCACTCTAATTACCAGGGGTCAGACACTTCCCTCTAATTACCAGGGGTCAGACACTTCTCTCTAATTACCAGGGGTCAGTCACTTCTCACGAAACACCAGGGGTCAGACACTTCTCTCTAATTACCAGGGGTCAGACACTTCTCACTAATTACCAGCCGTCAGACACTTCTCTCTAATTACCAGGGCTCAGACACTTCTCTCTAATTACCAAGGGTCAGACACTTCCTTCTAATTACCAGTGGTCAGACACTTCTCTCTCATTACCAGCGGTCAGACACTTCTCTCTAATTACCAGGGGTAAGACATATCTCTGTAATTACCAGGGGTCAGACACTTCCCTCTAATTACCAGGGGTCAGACACTTCCCTCTAATTACCAGGTGTCAGACACTTCTCACTAGTTCGCAGGGGTCAGACACTTCTCTCTAATTAACCGGGGTCAGACACTTCTCTCTAATTACCAGGGGTCAGATACTTCCCTCTAATTACCAGGGGTCAGACACTTCTCACTAATTACCAGGGGTCTGACACTTCTCTCTAATTACCAGGGGTCAGACACTTCCCTCCAATTACCAGGGGTCAGACACTTCTCTCTCATTACCAAGGGTCAGATAGTTCCCTCTAATTACCAGGGGTCAGACACTTCTCTCTAATTACCAGGGGCCAGACACTTCTCACTAATTACCAGGGGTCAGACACTTCTCTCTAATTACCAGCCGTCAGACACTTCCCTCTAATTACCAGGGGTCAGACAATTCTCACTAATTACCAGAGAGGGGGGTCAGACACTTCTCTCTAATTACCAGGGGTCAGACACTTCTCACTAATTACCAGCCGTCAGACACTTCTCTCTAATTACCAGGGGTCAGACACGTCTCTCTAATTACCAGGGGTCTGACACTTCCCTCTCATTACCAGTGGTCAGACACTTCTCTCTCATTACCAGGGGTCAGACACTTCTCTGTAATTACCAGGGGTCAGACACTTCCCTCTAATTACCAGGGGTCAGACACTTCACTCTAATTACCAGGGGTCAGACACTTCTCACTAATTACCAGGGGTCAGACACTTCTCTCTAATTACCAGGGGTCAGACACTTCCCTCCAATTAACCGGGGTCAGACACTTCTCTCTCATTACCAGGGGTCAGACACTTCTCTCTAATTACCAGGGGTCAGACACTTCTCTGTAATTACCAGGGGTCAGGCACTTCTCTCTAATTACCAGGGGCCAGACACTTCCCTCTAATTACCATGGGTCAGACACTTCTCACTAATTACCAGGGGCCAGACACTTCTCACTAATTACCAGGGGTCAGACACTTCCCTCTGATTGCCAGGGGTGAGACACTTTTCTCGAATTACCAGCTTGTAGACACTTCTCACTAATTACCAGGGGCCAGACACTTTTCTCTAATTACCAGGGTTCAGACACTTCTCTCTAATTACCATAGGTCAGACACTTCCCTCTAATTACCAGGGGTCAGACACTTCTCACTAATTACCAGGGGTCAGACACTTCCCTCTAATTACCAGAGGTCAGACAATTCTTTCTAATTACCAGGGGTCAGACACTTCCCTCTAATTAGCAGGGGTCAGACACTTCTCACTAATTACCAGAGGTCACACACTTCTCTCTAATTACCAGGGGTCAGAGACTTCTCTCTAATTACCAGGGGTCAGACACTTCCCTCGAATTACCAGGGGTCAGACATTTCTCTCTAATTACCAGGGGTCAGACGCTTCCCTCTCATTACCAGGGGTGAGACACTTCCCTCTAATTACCAGTGGTCAGACACTTCCCACTAATTACCAGGGGTCAGACACTTCTCTCTAATTACCAGGGGTCAGACACTTCTCACTAATTACCAGGGGTCAGACACTTCCCTCTAATTACCAGGTGTCAGATACTTCTCTCTAATTACCAGGGGTCAGACACTTCTCACTAATTTCCAGGGGTCAGACACTTCTCTCTAATTACCAGGGGTCAGATACTTCCCTCTAATTACCAGGGGTCAGACACTTCTCACTAATTACCAGGGGTCTGACACTTCTCTCTAATTACCAGGGGTCTGACACTTCTCTCTCATTACCAAGGGTCAGATAGTTCCCTCTAATTACCAGGGGTCAGACACTTCTCTCTAATTACCAGGGGCCAGACACTTCTCACGAATTACCAGGGGTCAGACACTTCTCTCTAATTACCAGCCGTCAGACACTTCCCTCTAATTACCAGGGGTCAGACAATTCTCACTAATTACCAGAGAGGGGGGTCAGACACTTCTCTCTAATTACCAGGGGTCAGACACTTCTCACTAATTACTAGCCGTCAGACACTTCTCTCTAATTACCAGGGGTCAGACACGTCTCTCTAATTACCAGGGGTCTGACACTTCCCTCTCATTACCAGTGGTCAGACACTTCTCTCTCATTACCAGGGGTCAGACACTTCTCTCTAATTACCAGGGGTCAGACACTTCTCTGTAATTACCAGGGGTCAGACACTTCCCTCTAATTACCAGGGGTCAGACACTTCTCTCTAATTACCAGGGGTCAGACACTTCTCACTAATTACCAGCCGTCAGACACTTCTCTCTAATTACCAGGGGTGAGACACTTCTCTCTAATTACCAGGGGTCAGACGCTTCCCTCTAATTACCAGTGGTCAGACACTTCTCTCTCATTACCAGGGGTCAGACACTTCTCTCTAATTACCAGGAGTCAGACACTTTTCTGTAATTACCAGGGGTCAGACACTTCCCTCTAATTACCAGGGGTCAGACACTTCTCACTAATTACCAAGGGTCAGATAGTTCCCTCTAATTACCAGGGGTCAGACACTTCTCTATAATTACCAGGGGTCAGACACTTCCCTCTAATTACCAGGGGTCAGACACTTCCCTCTAATTACCAGGGGTCAGACACTTCTCTCTAATTACCAGGGGCCAGACACTTCCCTCTAATTACCATGGGTCAGACACTTCTCACTAATTACCAGGGGCCAGACACTTCTCACTAATTACCAGGGGTCAGACACTTCCCTCTGATTGCCAGGGGTGAGACACTTTTCTCGAATTACCAGCTTGTAGACACTTCTCACTAATTACCAGGGGCCAGACACTTTTCTCTAATTACCAGGGTTCAGACACTTCTCTCTAATTACCATAGGTCAGACACTTCCCTCTAATTACCAGGGGTCAGACACTTCCCTCCAATTAACCGGGGTCAGACACTTCTCTCTAATTACCAGGGGTCAGACACTTCCCTCTAATTACCAGGGGTCAGGCACTTCTCTCTAATTACCAGGGATCAGACACTTCTCACTAATTACCAGGGGTCAGACACTTCCCTCTAATTACCAGAGGTCAGACAATTCTTTCTAATTACCAGGGGTCAGACACTTCCCTCTAATTAGCAGGGGTCAGACACTTCTCACTAATTACCAGAGGTCACACACTTCTCTCTAATTACCAGGGGTCAGAGACTTCTCTCTAATTACCAGGGGTCAGACACTTCCCTCGAATTACCAGGGGTCAGACATTTCTCTCTAATTACCAGGGGTCAGACGCTTCCCTCTCATTACCAGGGGTGAGACACTTCCCTCTAATTACCAGTGGTCAGACACTTCCCACTAATTACCAGGGGTCAGACACTTCTCTCTAATTACCAGGGGTCAGACACTTCTCACTAATTTCCAGGGGTCAGACACTTCTCACTAATTACCAGGGGTCAGACACTTCTCTCTAATTACCAGGGGTCAGACACTTCTCACTAATTACCAGGGGTCAGACACTTCCCTCTAATTACCAGGGGTCAGACACTTCTCACTAATTACCAGGGGTCAGACACTTCCCTCTAATTACCAGGGGTCAAACATTTCACTCTAATTACCAGGGGTCAGACACTTCCCTCTAATTACCAGGGGTCAGACACTTCTCTCTAATTACCAGGGGTCAGTCACTTCTCACGAAACACCAGGGGTCAGACACTTCTCTCTGATTACCAGGGGTCAGACACTTCTCACTAATTACCAGCCGTCAGACACTTCTCTCTAATTACCAGGGCTTAGACACTTCTCTCTAATTACCAAGGGTCAGACACTTCCCTCTAATTACCAGTGGTCAGACACTTCTCTCTCATTACCAGCGGTCAGACACTTCTCTCTAATTACCAGGGGTCAGACACTTCTCACTAATTACCAAGGGTCAGATAGTTCCCTCTAATTACCAGGGGTCAGACACTTCTCTATAATTACCAGGGGTCAGACACTTCCCTCTAATTACCAGGGGTCAGACACTTCCCTCTAATTACCAGGGGTCAGACACTTCTCTCTAATTACCAGGGGCCAGACACTTCCCTCTAATTACCATGGGTCAGACACTTCTCACTAATTACCAGGGGCCAGACACTTCTCACTAATTACCAGGGGTCAGACACTTCCCTCTGATTGCCAGGGGTCAGACACTTTTCTCGAATTACCAGCTTGTAGACACTTCTCACTAATTACCAGGGGCCAGACACTTTTCTCTAATTACCAGGGTTCAGACACTTCTCTCTAATTACCATAGGTCAGACACTTCCCTCTAATTACCAGGGGTCAGACACTTCCCTCCAATTAACCGGGGTCAGACACTTCTCTCTAATTACCAGGGGTCAGACACTTCCCTCTAATTACCAGGGGTCAGGCACTTCTCTCTAATTACCAGGGATCAGACACTTCTCACTAATTACCAGGGGTCAGACACTTCCCTCTAATTACCAGAGGTCAGACAATTCTTTCTAATTACCAGGGGTCAGACACTTCCCTCTAATTAGCAGGGGTCAGACACTTCTCACTAATTACCAGAGGTCACACACTTCTCTCTAATTACCAGGGGTCAGAGACTTCTCTCTAATTACCAGGGGTCAGACACTTCCCTCGAATTACCAGGGGTCAGACATTTCTCTCTAATTACCAGGGTTCAGACACTTCTCACTAATTTCCAGGGGTCAGACACTTCTCACTAATTGCCAGGGGTCAGACACTTCTCTCTAATTACCAGGGGTCAGACACTTCTCACTAATTTCCAGGGGTCAGACACTTCTCACTAATTACCAGGGGTCAGACACTTCTCTCTAATTACCAGGGGTCAGACACTTCTCACTAATTACCAGGGGTCAGACACTTCCCTCTAATTACCAGGGGTCAGACACTTCTCACTAATTACCAGGGGTCAGACACTTCCCTCTAATTACCAGGGGTCAAACATTTCACTCTAATTACCAGGGGTCAGACACTTCCCTCTAATTACCAGGGGTCAGACACTTCTCTCTAATTACCAGGGGTCAGTCACTTCTCACGAAACACCAGGGGTCAGACACTTCTCTCTAATTACCAGGGGTCAGACACTTCTCACTAATTACCAGCCGTCAGACACTTCTCTCTAATTACCAGGGCTCAGACACTTCTCTCTAATTACCAAGGGTCAGACACTTCCCTCTAATTACCAGTGGTCAGACACTTCTCTCTCATTACCAGCGGTCAGACACTTCTCTCTAATTACCAGGGGTAAGACATATCTCTGTAATTACCAGGGGTCAGACACTTCCCTCTAATTACCAGGGGTCAGACACTTCCCTCTAATTACCAGGTGTCAGACACTTCTCACTAGTTCGCAGGGGTCAGACACTTCTCTCTAATTACCAGGGGTCAGATACTTCCCTCCAATTAACCGGGGTCAGACACTTCTCTCTAATTACCAGGGGTCAGATACTTCCCTCTAATTACCAGGGGTCAGAAACTTCTCACTAATTACCAGGGGTCTGACACTTCTCTCTAATTACCAGGGGTCAGACACTTCCCTTCAATTACCAGGGGTCAGACACTTCTCTCTCATTACCAAGGGTCAGATAGTTCCCTCTAATTACCAGGGGTCAGACACTTCTCTCTAATTACCAGGGGCCAGACACTTCTCACTAATTACCAGGGGTCAGACACTTCTCTCTAATTACCAGCCGTCAGACACTTCCCTCTAATTACCAGGGGTCAGACAATTCTCACTAATTACCAGAGAGGGGGGTCAGACACTTCTCTCTAATTACCAGGGGTCAGACACTTCTCACTAATTACCAGCCGTCAGACACTTCTCTCTAATTACCAGGGGTCAGACACGTCTCTCTAATTACCAGGGGTCTGACACTTCCCTCTCATTACCAGTGGTCA
This sequence comes from Pristiophorus japonicus, assembly GCF_044704955.1. Taxonomy (NCBI): domain Eukaryota; kingdom Metazoa; phylum Chordata; class Chondrichthyes; family Pristiophoridae; genus Pristiophorus; species Pristiophorus japonicus. Next base: position 131,644,639 of record NC_091988.1, read on the forward strand.
GACACTTCTCTCTCATTACCAGGGGTCAGACACTTCTCTCTAATTACCAGGGGTCAGACACTTCTCTGTAATTACCAGGGGTCAGACACTTCCCTCTAATTACCAGGGGTCAGACACTTCACTCTAATTACCAGGGGTCAGACACTTCTCACTAATTACCAGGGGTCAGACACTTCTCTCTAATTACCAGGGGTCAGACACTTCCCTCCAATTAACCGGGGTCAGACACTTCTCTCTCATTACCAGGGGTCAGACACTTCTCTCTAATTACCGGGGGTCAGACACTTCTCTGTAATTACCAGGGGTCAGACACTTCCCTTTAATTACCAGGGGTCAGACACTTCACTCTAATTACCAGGGGTTAGACACTTCTCACTAATTACCATGGGTCAGACACTTCTCTCTAATTACCAGGGGTCAGACACTTCTCTCTAATTACCAGGGGTCAGACACTTCCCTCTAATTACCAGGGGTCAGACACTTCTCTCTCATTACGAAGGGTCAGATAGTTCCCTCTAATTTCCAGGGGTCAGACACTTCTCTCCAATTACCAGGGGCCAGACACTTCTCACTAATTACCAGGGGTCAGACACTTCTCTCTAATGACCAGCCGTCAGACACTTCTCTCTAATTACCAGGGGTCAGACACTTCTTTGTAATTACCAGGGGTCAGACACTTCTCTCTAATTACCCGGGGTCAGACACTTCTCTCTAATTACCAGGGGGCAGACACTTCCCTCTAATTACCAGGGGTCAGACACTTCTCTCTCAATACCAAGGGTCAGATAGTTCCCTCGAATTCCCAGGGGTCAGACAATTCTCTCTAATTACCAGGGGCCAGACATTTCTCACTAATTACCAGGGGTGACACACTTCCCTCTAATTACCAGGGGTCAGACACTTCCCTCTAATTACCAGGGGTCAGACACTTCTCACTAATTACCAGGGGTCAGACACTTCTCACTAATTACCATGGGTCAGACACTTCTCACTAATTATCAGGGGCCAGACACTTCTCTCTAATTACCAGTGGTCAGACACTTGCCTCTAATTACCAGGGGTCAGACACTTCTCACTAATTACCAGGGGTCAGACACTTCTCACTGATTACCAGGCATCAGACACTTCCCTCTAATTATCAGGGGTCAGACACTTTTCTCTAATTACCAGGGGTCAGACACTTCTCTCTACTTACTGGGGGTCAGACACTTCTCACTAATTACCAGGGGTCAGACACTTCTCATTAATTACCAGGGGTCAGACACTTCTCACTAATTACCAGGGGCCAGACACTTCCCTCTAATTACCAGGGGTCAGATACTTCCCTCTAATCACCAGAGCGCTACCCAAATTCAGGTGACTTGCATTCAGCAATCATCCTTCATTCCTTCCCATTGGCTCATTCCAGCTCTTAAAGGGGAGGTTTTATCAAGCTGCATCAGATAATTGCAGTATTTGAAGGAGATCTGAGAGCAAATGGAAAAACATTTTGGTATGGCTGCTGCTTATCCTGTTGGAAGAGAGACTACTTGTTGCTTTAATGACATTGGAAGCATTGGTGTGGGTCGTCGAGAGAAGGAAGGATGAACTATTTCCTGCAACTGGAAGGAGGCCATTGCCCCAGATCTTCGGGGCAATGTGGAGGGAAATGGCAGAAGAGTTGTCAGCCAGCACTGTAGCTCAACGAACCCTCGCACAGTGCCATAAGAAATTCAGTGACCTCAGGGCTTCCACCTCTCTTCCATATCAGCCTCTGAACCTCTGTCTGTACACAGACTGCACAAACCACCACACCCCCACCAATCATGTGCAGCTACTCAAACCCACATCCTCTTCTCATGCCTTGCCCACATTCACAGCTATTCAACCATGGCAGGCATATCTCGCAGACACATAGTTGACCTCTTACAAAAATTCCTTCCTTTTGCAAGCCAAGATGCCACAGAATCGGAGGTAGCAGCAGAGGAGAGGCGGGGGTGAACCTCAGTTCTATCAGTTGTCCGACCTGGAGGAGCGGGTGTAGCGGCTCATCGAGCTGCAGACGGTGGATGCCGTGGCCATCGGTGACGTCGACCTCGCTGAGGGCAACAACAGTATCTTTATCCCATCTTCTTTTCTCATCCCATTTGCCCGTCACACCAGAAGGCGTGATCACTTTCCATCTCCTGATGCTGACTGCCTTCCTTGCTCCATTCCTGCCCTCTGCTCTCACCTTAACGTGTGTCACGTGCCATATATGTTTTCAGATAATCAGCAAGCTAATGTCCAGCTTCTACCTGAGCCCTCCTATGACACTGACAAGGGAGAAGAGGAGGAGGACCGCTCATTGCATCTCTCACCCGCAGGCATCAGCACAGAGACTGGCACTATGCGGTCCTTAGAGGTTCGCTTAGTAGAGGGGTCGGCACTGGGTGATGCACTGTGGCCTAGTGGGCTGCAGTAAGGCCAAGGGTAAAGGGTAGCTTGCGAGCCAGCTCCCCAGATGGAGAATTTGTGCCCAGATTCTGCTCCACAGGAATTAGATAGGGAGGCGTTCACAAGAAGGGTGATGGCCATGCACTCTGACACGATGGGTGCAATGGCAAGGGTGCCCGTGAGCCTCTCGGCAGTGTAAGGAGCGTGGAGGAGTCCACCTCCACCATTGCACAGAGCTCTGCCCACACCAAGGAGCCCATCATTTCCAGTCTGCAGCTGATGGTGGACTCCCAGAGAGACCGTACGGATCCAGACGTCATGACGCGCGTCATGGGCGACGTGGCAGCTTCCATTGCAGCACAGGTGGAAGCAACGCAATGTCTTGGTGCTGTATTGTAGACAATGGCTGGTGGCATCAAAGCTCAGACTGCTCTTCTGCAGGCTCAGCTGGATGCCATCGCCGCTGGATCCACCAAAGTCCACCGGGGATCTCACGGGATCACAGCAGATTGGTGGGGATGCTGAGATGATGCCCCGAGGGAGGTCAGTGGAGCAGGAACTTAGAACATAAGAACATAAGAATTAGGAACAGGAATAGGCCATCTAGCCCCATCGAGCCTGCTCCGCCATTCAACAAGATCATGGCTGATCTGGCCGTGGACTCAGCTCCACTTACCCACCCGCTCCCCATAACCCTTAATTCCCTTATTGGTTAAAAATCTATCTATCTGTGATTTGAATACATTCAATGAGCTAGCCTCAACTGCTTCCTTGGGCAGAGAATTCCACAGATTCACAACCCTCTGGGAGAAGAAATTCCTTCTCAACTCGGCTTTAAATTGGTTCCCCCGTATTTTGAGGCTGTGCCCCCTAGTTCTAGTCTCCCCGACCAGTGGAAACAACCTCTCTGCCTCTATCTTGTCTATCCCTTTCATTATTTTAAATGTTGCTATAAGATCACCCCTTATCCTTCTGAACCAACGAGTAAAGACCCAGTCTACTCAATCTATCATCATAAGGTAACCCCCTCATCTCCGGAATCAGCCTAGTGAATCGTCTCTGTACCCCCTCCAAAGCTAGTATATCCTCCCTTAAGTAAGGTCACCAAATATGCACGCAGTATTCCAGGTGCGGCCTCACCAATACCCTGTACAGTTGCAGCAGGACCTCCCTGCTTTTGTACTCCATCCCTCTCGCAATGAAGGCCAACATTCCATTCGCCTTCCTGATTATCTGCTGCACCTGCAAACTAACTTTTTGGGATTCATGCACAAGGACCCCCAGGTCCCTCTGCACTGCAGCATGTTGTAATTTCTCCCCATTCAAATAATATTCCCTTTTACTGTTTTTTTCTCCAAGGTGGATGACCTCACATTTTACGACATTGTATTCCATCTGCCAAACCTTAGCCCATCCGCTTAACCTATCTAAATCTCTTTGCAGCCTCTCTCTGTCCTCTACACAACCCGCTTTCCCACTAATCTTTGTGTCATCTGCAAATTTTGTTACACTACACTCTGTCCCCTCTTCCAGGTCATCTATGTATATTGTAAACAGTTGTGGTCCCAGCACCGATCACTGTGGCACACCACTAACCACCGATTTCCAACCCGAAAAGGACCCATTTATCCCGACTCTCTGCTTTCTGTTAGCCAGCCAATTCTCGAATCATGCTAATACATTTCCTCTGACTCCGCGTACCTTTATCTTCTGCAGTAACCTTTTGTGTGGCACCTTATCGAATGCCTTTTGGAAATCTAAATACACCACATCCATCGGTACACCTCTATCCACCATGCTCGTTATATCCTCAAAGAATTCTAGTAAATTAGTTAAACATGATTGCCCCTTCATGAATCCATGCTGCATATGCTTGATTGCACTATTCCTATCTAGATGTCCCGCTATTTCTTCCTTAATGATAGTTTCAAGCATTTTCCCCACTACAGATGTTAAACTAACCGGCCTGTAGTTATCTGCCTTTTGTCTGCCCCCTTTTTTAAACAGAGGCGTTACATTAGCTGCTTTCCAATCCACTGGTACATCCCCAGAGTCCAGAGAATTTTGGTAGATTATAACGAATGCATCTGCTATAACTTCTGCCATCTCTTTTAATACCCTGGGATGCCTTTCATCAGGACCAGGGGACTTGTCTACCTTGAGTCCCATTAGCTTGTCCAGCACTACCTCCCTAGTGATAGTGATTGTCTCAAGGTCCTCCCTTCCCACATTCCCGTGACCAGCAATTTTTGGCATGGTTTTTGTGTCTTCCACTGTGAAGACCGAAGCAAAATAATTGTTTAAGGTCTCAGCCATTTCCACATTTCCCGTTATTAAATCCCCCTTCTCATCTTCTAAGGGACCAACATTTACTTTAGTCACTCTCTTCCGTTTTATATATCGGTAAAAGCTTTTACTATCTGTTGTTATGTTTTGCGCAAGTTTACTTTTGTAATCTATCTTTCCTTTCTTTATTGCTTTTTTAGTCATTCTTTGCTGTCGTTTAAAATTTTCCCAATCTTCTAGTTTCCCACTAACCTTGGCCATCTTATACGCATTGGTTTTTAATTTGATACTCTCCTTTAGTTCCTTGGTTATCCACGGCGGGTTATCCCTTCTCTTACCGCCCTTCTTTTTCACTGGAATATATTTTTGTTGAGCACTATGAAAGAGCTCCTTAAAAGTCCCCCTTTGTTCCTCAATTATGCCACCGTTTAGTCTGTGTTCCCAGTCTACTTTAACCAACTCTGCCCTCATCCCACTGTAGTCCCCTTTGTTTAAGCATAGTACGCTCGTTTGAGACACTAGTTCCTCAGCCTCAATCTCTATTACAAATTCAACCATACTGTGATCACTCATTCCGAGAGGATCTTTTACTCGGAGATCGTTTATTTTTCCTGTCTCATTACACAGGACCAGATCTAAGGTAGCTTGCTCCCTTGTGAGTTCTGTAACATACTGTTCTAAGAAACAATCCCGTATGCATTCTATGAATTCCTCCTCCAGGCTACCCCGTGCGACTTGATTTGACCAATCGATATGTAGGTTAAAATCCCCCATGATTACTGCCGTTCCTTTTTCACATGCCTCCATTATTCCCTTGATTATTGTCCACCCCACCGTGAAATTATTATTTGAGGGCCTATAGACTACGCCCACGACTGACTTTTTCCCCTTACTATCTCTAATCTCCACCCACAATGATTCAACATTTTGTTCATTCGAGCCAATATCATCTCTCACAACTGCCCTGATATCATCCTTTATTAACAGAGCTCCCCACCTCCTTTCCCTTCTTGTCTATCCTTCCGAATTGTCAGATACCCCTGTATGTTTAATTCCCAGTCTTGGCCACCCTGCAACCACGTTTCTGTAATGGCCACCAAATCATACCCATTTGTAATGATTTGTGCCGTCAACTCATTTACTTTATTTCGAATGCTGCGTGCGTTTAGGTAGAGTGTTTTAATACTAGTTTTTAAACCATGATTTTTAGTTTTGACTCCTGCTGCAGCCCCTTTATATTCATACATATTGTCCCTTCCTATCACCTTGTGGTTTACACTTACCCCAGTGCTACTCTGCTCTGTTGCCTCCTGCCTTTTGCATTCTTTCTTGGGGTCCTGTTCATCTACGCTCTCACCCACTCTAACGAGCTCAGAGTCCTCTCCTGGGTTCCGAATACACCTCGCATTGAGGCACCGAGCTTTCAGGCTTGTCTTTTTATTACACTTTGACCCTTTAGAATTTTGCTGCAAAGTGGCGCTTTTTGTTTTTTGCCTTGGGTTTCTCTGCCCTCCACTTTTACTCATCTCCTTTCTGTCTTTTGCTTCTGTCTCCATTTTGTTTCCCTCTGTCTCCCTGCATTGGTTCTCATCCCCCTGCCATATTAGTTTAACTCCTCCCCAACAGCAATAGCAAACACTCCCCCTAGGACATTGGTTCCGGTCCTGCCCAGGTGCAGACCGTCTGGTTTGTACTGATCCCATCTTCCCCAGAACTGATTCCAATGCCCCGGGAATTTGAATCCCTCCCTGCTGCACCACTGCTCAAGCCACGTATTCATCTGAGCTATCCTGCGATTCCTACTCTGACTAGCACGTGGCACTGGTAGCAATCCCGAGATTACTACTTTTGAGGTCCTACTTTTTAATTTAGCTCCTAGCTCCTTAAATTCGTCTCAAAGGACCTCATCCCTTTTTTTACCCATGTTGTTGGTGCCAATGTGCACCACGACAACTGGCTGTTCTCCCTCCCTTTTCAGAATGTCCTGCACCTGCTCCGAGACATCCTTGACCCTTGCACCAGGGAGGCAACATACCATCCTGGAGTCTCGGTTGCGGCCGCAGAAACGCCTATCTATTGCCCTTACAATTGAATCCCCTATCACTATCGCTTTCCCACTCTTTTTCCTGCCCTCCTGTGCAGCAGAGCCAGCCACGGTGCCATGAACTTGGCTGCTGCTGCCCTCCCCTGATGAGTCATCCCCCTCAACAGTACTCAAAGCGGTGTATCTGTTTTGCAGGAGGATGACCGCAGGGGACCCCTACACTACCTTCCTTGCACTGCTCTTCCTGCTGGTCTTCCATTCCCTAGCTGGCTGTGGACCCTTCACCTGCGGTAAGAGCAACTCTCTACACGTGCTACTCACATCATTCTCAGCATCGTGGATGCTCCAGAGTGAATCCACCCTCAGCTCCAATTCCGCAACGCGGTCCGTCAGGAGCTAGAGGCGGATACACTTCCCGCACACGTAGTCGTCAGGGACACCGGAAGTGTCCCTGAGTTCCCACATGGTACAGGAGGAGCATATCACGTGACCGAGCTCTCCTGCCATGACTTAACCCTTAGATACACTTAATTTGGCAACAACAATGTTAACAGGTTACTTACTGATATAAAAAAGAAAAAGACAACAATGTTAACGGGTTACTTACTGAAGTAAAAAAGAAAAAGACAACAATGTTAACAGGTTACTTACTGAAATAAAAAAGAAAAAGAAAAGCTACTCACCAATCACCAGCCAATCACTTACCCCTTTGGCTGTGACGTCACCTTTTGATTTCTTGCTACTTCTTTTTTGCTTTTTCTCCCGGCTGGAGCTGTACAAGCTGGGCCTTTATAGGCCTCACCACGCACCCCGGACTCTCGCTCCTCCTCCAACGTTGGGCCTTTATAGGCCTCACCACACACCCCGGACTCTCGCTGCTCGAACTGCCGCTCCTCCTCCGATGTCCCCGCTCAGGATAACAGCATTCCTGAGTCCATCACTGCCACTCCGCCATTACACTTGTCACTGCTGTAGGGGAGGATGAAAACCCCCTCATGTTACCCAGAAGGAAAAGGGCTGTGGGATGTGTCTGTGCTGCGATGTGAATTCAAACCGAGATGGTTTGACCTTGGCAGAGCAGTGATTGGACAGTGGAGGACACCGGAGGGCCAATGGTGGGACAGAGTCAGCTCGAAGCATGGGGCTTTCAAGCCAATGGGAGAGCACTTGCTTGAAAACTGTTGGACTGACCCATCGCCATTATCGGGCTATTGTCTTCCCCATGTTTACACTATGGAAGGAAATTATGCAGACCTTCAGAAAACTAGGGAACCCAAAACAAACCAAGGGCCTACACAATGGCTACAGGAGGCCAACGCAATCAACACCCACTCAAACCTTGAGTAGGTTAACATCAGTGGAAAAAACCTGCAATAATCTAAAACTGCTGCATTTTTCAAAATCACAAAGCCCACCAATGGAAAGAATCGATTTCAGCAGGAGAGGCGGACTGGATAATCTGGCTATAAAAAGGGGTTTCTGATGTAGTGTGTGTGGTTCCCTGCCCTCGTGATCCAACAACCAGCAAGCCTCTTGACACTGAAGGAAAACCAGTGTCCGAAGACACCGAAGATAGAAGAAACAAACCACCAGACTGCAGAAGGCACAGTAGTGAGATAACCTCTGGTCCCCGGAACTCCCAACTCAGGGCAGGAAAGGTGGGAAGTTGGGCATTGTACTGCTAAACTTAGTAAAGATTTTCGTTGTGTCCGTTTAGTGGGATTTATGGGGATTGTTTTGTTGGTGTATTGCTGTTTGTTGAGACCTTGTCAAATAAATTGGAAGCCTAAGTTCCTCTTGGAATCACCTTGTCTCAGTTCTATTGTATTACATCTCCTGATCGTGAGTCTTATGTCAGAACCGTGTAAGGGAAGCTAGGAACGCCTTGAAAATGCTCAACTGTGTGTCACAGGCTAGGGAAGAAGGGGTTAGGAGTGTTTGACACTCACAGGTGCCTCACAGGCTAGGCATAAGCTGTGGGGACGCACGAGTCTCAAAACCCCCTTCATAAGCTGTGGACACAGTCTCTCCAGGGGTGCTCTTGCAGCACTCAGGGTACCTCACAGGCCAGGCATAAGCTGTGAGGGCAGAAGCCCAGAGAGAGACACCCAAGGCACAACAATACTCCCTGAGAACCCCTTACACTGCCTTTCATCGAGCTACGGTTCAGGTCGCCTCTTGGGCGACATTCGGCTCTTTGGGTTTTTTTTGTTTTGATTCGGAAGTCGGTGTAAATGGGGGTGGTGACTTCACCTGAGGGGCAGAAACGTGGCAGTGGCAGTAACTGAGGGGCGGAGGTTGGGTGCTGTGTCACCACAGCTCTCCCCTTCACTTAAACGATGAACCTTCGCGATTTCAAAACTTCGGCCCACTGGGCCACCAGGGAGGGTTTCGGCCCGGACGAACACGGGGCATAATTGTTGGGCCGACCTAGCAGTCGGCCGACAAAAAAAAAACATGGTGGCAGCAGCAGTGCATCGTCCTCCCCTTTAAGGGAAGCCACACCACCGCTGCATAAGGCCACAGCCTCACTGGACCACCGGGTGAAAGCTTGTTTTGGTATCGCCGGGTGGGCTAAAGATTTTCAGAGGGGAATGTCGCCATCGGGGGGGTGGGGTGTTAGATCGGCGGTGCACACGGTGATGACGCATTTAAGATGGATCGGCAGCAGTGGAGCGGTAGTGGAGGGGGAGGATCAGGGCACTGCCAGGAAACCTCGGGAGAGAAATTGGGCTGGCAGCAGCTATTCCACCAAACGTTGGCGGCCACTCCACTCCGCAGCGTGGCTGCCGATTTACGGTGTTAAAGAGAGGAGTAACTTCAGCACATTGGGCTTTAAGGAAATCAAGGGATGTGGAGATCGGGCAGGTGTGGTTGAAGATCAGCCACGATCTCATTGAATGGCAGAGGAGGATTGAGGGGCCGAATGGCCGACTCCTACTCCCAATTCCTATGTTCTGGCTCCGCGCTGGGAGTGCAGGGTCACTGAGTGATCCAATTAGACCCTCTCGCAATCTGATTCAGTATTTCCGTATGGTCACTTCACTCCACTCCACAGTGAAATGTCTTGGCACACCATCCGGGGTAGAGTTTCTGCTTTGGGCACATTCGGGAAATTGCGCCCAAATGCACTTGAAATTGGGCTGGCTAGGTTGGGCTTCAAGTTTCCATGAAAATTTATTTGCATAATCACAAATGTAAAATCTACCACGAACCAACGAAATCGTCAGCATAATAGAAGGCAAATGTTTCCTTTTTTCTCTCTTTATATTAAAAAGTTTTCCTTGATATAATTAAGAGATGATGGGCTAGATTTTACACTTTTATGCTTATCGCCCAAAAATGGGCGTTATTTCCGGCGTGGCTGGTAAAAATGGGTTTTCAGATCATCAGATTCTTGCCCATTCTCTAAGCATCTAGTCTCCATTTTTGAAATTGGGCGTTACCGTGAGCGATAGAAAATGGGCGGTAGCGTTAAATCTCGCTGATCTTCTGCCGTAAAATGTCGTCGTCCTTAGCAACGGCACAACACCGCTCGATTCTCGCGATTCAGAAGGTCAAGGGTCATCAGGACATGCGCAGAAGAGGAGACAAAGAGAGAGAGAGCTGAGAGGGACTGAAGGCGTGGCTGGGTGTGGTGTGGCTGCTTTGGGAGGAAGGAAGGAGAGATTAGAGCTCTACAGCAAATAGGGAAATAAAAATTAGCTGTTACCAGCCAGATATTTTCCTGAATTTGGCCTATAATGGAGAGAGAGGAGGAGGCATCACAGCATGCTGTGAAGACTGATGCTGGAGAGAGCAGTGAGGTGGGAGAGGAGCACATTGGAGGGCGCAAAAGAGCCAGGACAAGGCAAATGCCTCCCTCTGCAGGAGGTCATGTTACGCTGGAGTGATTTGACACAGGGAGGGCGTGGAAAACCCTCCCCAAAGGCCTATCAGAAGATATGAACCGAGATAGCAGAGGCGGTCTCGTCGGCGACCAACGAGATGCATGAGGGCAACCAATGCCGCAAACGATGGAACAACCTTGTGGGATCCGCAAGAGTAAGTATTACATGTACTTATTTACATGTACTTATATATTTATATAGTTTGATTTGCAACAGTCATGAGTGACTATCAGCAGAGGTCTTCCACTTTTACCAGGAATGTTTTACTTAAAGCCTGCGGTCACGCTGCACGTCTTTAGGTAAAGAATGATAATTATCATAATAAGCATGATTACATCTGTCAGTTATGTGTTGTATCAGTCTCTGTGACAGTACCTAGCAATGATATCATGCAATGATCTCATGCCATGTCACCCTGTCACCTTTTACAGAAGAATGAGGTCCGTGCAGAGGCGAACGGGTGGGGGGCCACCAGTCCTCAGCGACATCACTGTCATGGAGGAGCGTGTGCTCGCACTCGTAGGGAAGCACACCCGGACAGCCACGGACGAATCTTCAGACCCTGAAGTGATGCCACACGAGTAAAGCTTACACCATTGCGTAATGTAAATCAATAGAAACATAGAAACATAGAAAATAGGTGAAGGAGTAGGCCATTCGGCCCTTCGAGCCTGCACCGCCATTCAATAAGATCATGGCTGATCATTCCCTCAGTACCCCTTTCCTGCTTTCTCTCCATACCCCTTGATCCCCTTAGCTGTAAGGGCCTCTAACTCCCTCTTGAATATATCCGATGAACTGGCATCAACAACTCTCTGCGGTAGGGAATTCCACAGGATAACAACTCTCTGAGTGAAGAAGTTTCTCCTCATCTCAGTCCTAAATGGCCTACCCCATATCCTAAGACTGTGTCCCCTGGTTCTGGACTTCCACAACATCGGGAACATTCTACCCGCATCGGCTATAAAAGGGGTCGGGGGGTCTAGTAAGGAGGAGGAACTGAGGGAAATCCTTATTAGCCGGGAAATTGTGTTGGGGAAATTGATGGGATTGAAGGCCGATAAATCCCCAGGGCCTGATGGACTGCATCCCAGAGTACTTAAGGAGGTGGCCTTGGAAATAGTGGATGCGTTGACAGTCATTTTCCAACATTCCATTGACTCTGGATCAGTTCCTATGGAGTGGAGGGTAGCCAATGTAACCCCACTTTTTAAAAAAGGAGGGAGAGAGAAAACAGTGAATTATAGACCGGTCAGCCTGACATCGGTAGTGGGTAAAATGATGGAATCAATTATTAAGGATGTCATAGCAGTGCATTTGGAAAGAGGTGACATGATAGGTCCAAGTCAGCATGGATTTGTGAAATGATGCTTGACAAATCTTCTGGAATTTTTTGAGGATGTTTCCAGTGGAGTGGACAAGGGAGAACCAGTTGATGTGGTATATTTGGACTTTCAGAAGGCGTTCGACAAGGTCCCACACAAGAGATTGATGTGCAAAGTTAGAGCACATGGGATTGGGGGGAGTGTACTGACATGGATTGAGAACTGGTTGTCAGACAGGAAGCAAAGAGTAGGAGTAAATGGGTACTTTTCAGAATGGCAGGCAGTGACTAGTGGGGTACCGCAAGGTTCTGTGCTGGGGCCCCAGCTGTTTACACTGTACATTAATGATTTAGATGAGGGGATTAAATGTAGTATCTCCAAATTTGCGGATGACACTAAGTTGGGTGGCAGTGTGAGCTGCGAGGAGGATGCTGTGAGGCTGCAGAGTGACTTGGTTAGGTTAGGTGAGTGGGCAAATGCATGGCAGATGAAGTATAATGTGGATAAATGTGAGGTTATCCACTTTGGTGGTAAAAACAGAGAGACAGACTATTATCTGAATGGTGACAGATTAGGAAAAGGGGAGGTGCAAAGAGACCTGGGTGTCATGGTACATCAGTCATTGAAGGTTGGCATGCAGGTGCAGCAGGCGGTTAAGAAAGCAAATGGCATGTTGGCCTTCATAGCAAGGGGATTTGAGTACAGGGGCAGGGCGGTGTTGCTACAGTTGTACAGGGCATTGGTGAGGCCACACCTGGAGTATTGTGTACAGTTTTGGTCTCCTAGCCTGAGGAAGGACATTCTTGCTATTGAGGGAGTGCAGCGAAGGTTCACCAGACTGAATCCCGGGATGGCGGGACTGACCTATCAAGAAAGACTGGATCAACTGGGCTTGTATTCACTGGAGTTCAGAAGAATGAGAGGGGACCTCATAGAAACATTTAAAATTCTGACGGGGTTAGACAGGTTAGATGCAGGAAGAATGTTGGGGAAGTCCAGAACCAGAGGTCACAGTCTAAGGATAAGGGGTAAGCCATTTAGGACCGAGATGCGGAGGAACTTCTTCACCCAGAGAGTGGTGAACCTGTGGAATTCTCTACCACAGAAAGTTGTTGAGGCCAATTCACTAAATATATTCAAAAAGGAGTTAGATGAGGTCCTTACTACTAGGGGGATCAAGGGGTATGGCGAGAAAGGAGGAATGGGGTACTGAAGTTGAATGTTCAGCCATGAACTGATTGAATGGCGGTGCAGGCTAGAAGGGCCGAATGGCCTACTCCTGCACCTATTTTCTATGTTTCTATGTTTCTATGTAACCTGTCCCGTCCCGTCAGAATCTTATATGTTTCTATGAGATCCCCTCTCATGCTTCTAAACTCCAATGTATAAAGGCCCAGTTGATCAAGTCTCTCCTCATATGTCAGTCCAGCCATCCCGGGAATCAGTCTGGTGAACCTTCGCTGCACTCCCTCAATAGCAAGAATGTCCTTCCTCAGATTAGGAGACCAAAACTGAACACAATATTCCAGGTGAGGCCTCACCAAGGCCCTGTACAACTGCAGTAAGACCTCCCTGCTCCTATACTCAAATCCCCTAGCTATGAAGGCCAACATACCATTTGCCTTCTTCACCACCTGCTGTAGCTGTATGCCAACTTTCAATGACTGATGAACCATGACACCCAGGTCTCATTGCACCTCCCCTTTTCCTTTTCCAAATAGATGCCAAACCCACTCATATACGAACAATCATATATGATAGATGATTTCTAAAATTGTCCGAGAAATAATGCAGGCCTAATGAAAATCATTGCAATGCAAATGTGTTGATGGTTATGAAATGTGATGTCTGTGATGATTTTGATAGCGGTGGTGCTTTTGTCGTGCATTTGCTGTGTGTAGCGCTGGAATCACCTTGTGACCCTAGCATCCCCTTCACCTCTAATAACCTCATTTGTGTTTTGCAGCTCAGCCAGCAGCGCGGCCCCAGGCAAGACGACAGAGGCCAGAAGGTGAGGGCGCGGGGCCCGACTCTCCTGACGATCCTACATCTGGTGCTGAGGAGCTCCGATTCTCACCCATCAATCCGCTGGGTCTGTTCTCCATGGATGAGACTTTGAGGAATCTGCATCGCCAGGCTTCAGAAGCCATTCCACCCCAAGGCCACCTGGTGGTCCTCTGGTCATTCCCACCTCCCCTCTGGAGGTACCAGCCCCAAGCACCTCGCCACAGGGTACCCTACTTGTTCTCAGGGCAGCGCCGACCCCGCAGAGGCCTCGAGCGCAACATGAGGGTGGAGAGATGATACAGTTGTCCAGGAGGACTGTAGACATTGGTGACCAGCGCAACGAAGCATTGGGAGGCATATCCCGACAACTGGCCACCATTTCTGAGTATATTCCGCGGATGGCAGAGGCCCTGGATTCGATAGCCAGGAACACTGCTGGCACAGATCTCCCAGTGATCCACACCACGACTGTGAACGACAGATGAGAGCAAGGACCAAGATCCTGCTTCTGCATCAGAGAATGTTGCCCCCTCGGCACCCCTCGCTTCCGTACCCATGCAACTACCGCATCTGCCTTCATCCCCCCCAATGAGGCACTGCCTGAGGAGCTCCTCGGCCAGGCGCCATGGAGTGAGGAGGGGAAGGGATAGAGGTGGGGAGAAGAAGGGGAGGGTGGAAGGAAAGTGAGGTGCATGTGCGCAGGTGATGGCTGTGTTATATCTCCAGCTGGGTGTATGCAATTTGTTGTAATGTATGGGGGGAGGGGACTACTGCTTTGCAGTTGTATTCTGTGTTGCTGGACATGTTGAACATTTGATTGATGTCAAAGGTGGAAAAAGTGGGGTGTGGGCAGGGGTAGGATGTTTTTTCCTGTGATACTTATGATTTCAGACCAATGTTGATATAAAAAAATTTTTATTGAACATATTGTTGCGTATTATCTTAGAGAGCTGGACCGTTACAAACTGGTGATTCCTTAACATGAAAGGGTTAAATAAAACTTAACTTCAATCAACATAAACTTTAACTGGCACCAAGGTGAAGGGCACCATTGATGTCTGAGCTGCACACACACAGCAATGTGTCAGTGTTGTCACTCACAGCAACGTTCTTTCAGGCAAATCGTTCAGATATCAGCTCCTCTCGTAAGAGTCTTGCAGCTATGTAGCCACCACGGGCCCTTTCCTGTAGTCTGGAGGGGGTCGAGGGCATGGTTGCATAGCCAGCCTGATTGTCTGGCCCTAGGTCAGTGTCCAGCCCCTCGTTGTCCTCTTCCTCTCTCTCCTGAGGTGGAGCATCTGTCCCTTCTGGCAATTCTTGGCCCCTCCTGACAGCCAGATTGTGCAGCATGGAGCACACCACCACGAATTTACCTACATGCTCAAGGTTGTATTGTAGCTCCCCTCCCGAGTGGTCCAGACATCTGAAGCACTGCTTAAGCACAGTTATTGCTTTCTGGACCACATTGCATGTGTCTCTGTGGCTCTGGTTATATCGCTTCTTGGCCTCGGTGTGGTGTCACGCAGGGGGTCATCAGCCAGGTGGCTAGGCTATATCGGTTATCACCAAGCATCCAGCATTGTCCTTGTGGCTGACTCTTAAAGATGTCAGAGACAGGGCTCTCATGCAGGATGTGAGCCTCATTGAAGTGCCCGGAGATTTGGCATTCACTGCCATGATGATCTGGCAAGAGTTCGTAGCCCAGGAGAGGCGAGGGCCCTGGGGCAGCATGGGCCAGCCCACACTGCGATATGTGCACGCACTAGGTCCGTGCAGCAGAGCTGGTCTCCAGTTGTTTTGGTTAATCCTTGCCACTGGACCAAGACCTTGCTCTGTCAAGCCCGTGTGGTGGCTGGTGTGCAACGGCCACCCCACGTTAAAAAAATCCACGCACAGGATGCCGTTTGGGATCCAGAATATCAGGTCCTTCATTGAAGCACCTGTGAACTCATCCACTTTCGGCGTGGAAGCAAGTCATCCTTGTTTCGAGGGACCGCCTATGATGATGATGATGATCTGGTTGTGGTCGACAAATAGTTGGACCTTCAGGGAGTGAAATCCTTTTCTGTTACGAAAACGCTCCGGGCGATGTGAGTGCACTGTATAGCTCCCTGCACCCTGGGGAATTTAGCAATGCGGTAGAATGCTCCAGCCCTGTCAGTCTGAGCCTACATGGTCATGGAGAAGCTGATAAAGTCCATCCTTCTCGCGTACAGGACCTCCGTGACTTTTCTAATGCAGCAATGGGTTGCATGATGAGACAGAGGGCAAATCTCGACCGCGGAGGCCCGAAAGGAACCGGAAGCGTAGAAAGACAGTGCTGCGGTGACCTTGACCTCGACCGACACTGATGTCCTGATGGCAGGCTGCATATGTGGCCTGATGAGCTCACATAGTTCACTGATCACCACCTTGTGGAAGCGCAGTCTCCGAAGGCAGGTGTGGTCGGAGACGTTGAGATAAGACCTCTTTTCCCGGTACGTGCGGGGTGTGTATGGTCTGGTCCTCCTCCTCATTCTTGCATGTCTTAAATTGGGGTCATAATGATGTGCATCACACATTGAGCCATCTGCACTCTGCAGCATCTGCGTATTAATCGATACAGGCTGAGAAATGGCTGGCTCCATTGCAATGAAAGTATAATAGCGATTGATCAGAAGCAATAATTTCCTCACTAAAATACACCTAGAGTAAACCCCCAATAGTCCAGAGTCTGAAAATATGTCTGTTGAAATGGTCACTTCACCTGAGAAGAGAACTCCAGAGTCAATGCAAACTCCCCCGAAGTTGAAGCAGCCTTTTGAATGAAGCGACCTGCGATTTAAAAAATGGCAGCCACACCGCTGGCTTTAGTTCAGAACAGTTCCACTTTTTCTGGGCATTTTTTTGGGCGAGCGATACTGTGGGCGATATGTGTGCGAGGTGGTGAAAGTGACAGTGGGTGATCTCCTGGGCGTTAGTTTCACCAACTGTGCTCTTTACGACAAAAAAAAATGGGCGGGCGGTATTATTGAATCTCGGCGCTAATTCCGTGTGGAAAGTAACGTTGGGCGATATTATGGGCGTTGATTTCGCCCACTCTGATAATTCCGCCCAAAAAAAGTGGGCTAGCGGTATTATTTTTTCCAGGCGTTATGCACATGGAGAAAGTAACGCTCAGCGATGTTTCCGAAAAATGCCCATCAGTTGTCATTTTGTGGCTAAATGGCCGATATCTGGGCATTATACATCATTTCAGCGGTAAAATGGGCGTTAAGTGGGCATTAAGCAAGAAAAAAAAGTGGAACGTCTAGCCTGTAGGGCCTGAAATCCCGGTTCTGGGCACTCGCCTCAAAATAAGGAAAAAGAACCGCACCGACTTTTTGCTGCTGCGCCCTCCAGCGATCGCGGTCTGAGGCCTTCTCTTCCCGCCAATCGCAGCGCAGTCACGTCTCGGAGATGCGGAGGGAGAAGCAGGAGTCATGTGGCACTGGACAGCCAATGAAGGTATAGTATTCTCATTGATAAAAGTGGGAACTCCGTAAGTACAAGCTCCATTATTATCAATGAGAACCCCCCCGCCCAAACACCCAAACACAAATAAGAAATTTAAAAAACACTTCACATATCTGACATTAATTTAAATAAAAATTATTAGCCCAGAATTCTCGGCCTTTCCGGGTCCGTACTGAGTGTGCACGGAGTGTGTACGGACCCGGGAAGGCATCGCAAAAGCCGTTTTTCAGCACGCAATGCACATGCGCCAAAAACCGGCTTTACCGATCTGTCAAGCTCTGTCCCCACAGCCAGGCATTCGCATGGGCAAGATTGCGGGATTTACTCATCTCTTGTTCAGCAGATGTCCTGAAAACTCTTGCTCCTGGTAAAAGCAGGTGCTTAGCCTACTTTTAGAGGCGTAAGAGTTTTAAAACATTCAAAAACAAAGTAAAATAATATTTTTAAAACACATTTTAATGTTTAAAAACCCTGCCCACTAAGGTAAGTTTATTTTAAACCATAATTAAAAATCTTTTTTAAAAATCGGAGAAATATTTTTTTTTTCTAAGACATTTTATTAACTTCAATTTAAATTAATCTTAACTATGTAGTGTACTTTTTCCATTTTTTTATTTGTGTTTTGGGGTTTGGGGAGCTGTTTATCAATCACAATAATAGGAACTCCAACTTATGGAGTTCTCATTATTATAAATGAGAAAGTACTGTCCCTGGATTGGCTGCCCAGTGCCATGTGACTCCAGCTCCAGCATACGGACGCCCCGACATGCACGCGCTGCGATGCGTAGGGAGAGTAGGCCTCAGGCCCAGGATCGCTGGTGGGCGCAGCAGGAAAAGGTAGGTGCGCATCTTTGTGACCTTTTTCTGTCGAGCGCCCGCGGGAAGCAGAGGACCGGGATTTTAATGTTAGAAAAAATATATATTTTTTGGATTTTTTTTTTTAAGTTTTGTAGTTAGGGTTTAAAATAAACCTACCTAAGTGGAAAGGGTTTGTAACATCAAAATGTGTTTTAAAATTTTATTTGTATATGTTTTTTATATGTTTTAAAACTCTTACCCTGGTAAAAGTAGGCTACGCACCAGCTTTTACCAGGTGCCAGGGTTTTCAGGACATCCACTGGGCAAATTGCCCAATCTATCCCGCGTGAATGTCCTTCTCCCGAAGATGCGTTGGGTCTGTCAGTCCAGAACTTGACAAATCGGAAAAGCTGGTTTTCGGTGCAGGCACATCGCGTGCCGAAAGCCAGCTTTTGCGGAGCCTCTCCGGGAATACGTATTCCGTACGGACCCAGAGTGGCCGGGATTTCAGGCCTGTAATCTGGTGCAGTTCATTAATGCAGCTGAAAACAGGCTTAATCAGCAATAGTAAGCATTTTTAATCAGGTGTGCAGCCCTGCCCCTTATGAGTAACGTGATATAACATCACTTTAAAGGACTAAAAAATAAAAATAAAAATAAACCTTTGCTCTTTGGCATAAAGGACTTTGCCTCCCCATTAGCTGCCCACTCAACAGGAGGGTCACTCTCTAACCAGACCATGATTACTCTCTCTCGCTTCCACCCTGCTAGGTATTTCTCCCCAACATTTCAATCCCTGCTCTGGTTAATGTGATATATTCTTTATGACATCACAAACAAACACATTCTACAAGATGGCTCCAATACAGAAAATGTCATCATGAGACTTTTCAACATGACCCTTTTATTATTTACATAAAGTAGTTGATAGTCCACTAGGTGGAGCAGTAGTCCACTCGAGGGAGCTCCAACACACTTCTCCGTCCTTAATGAAGAAATAATCACAATAAAATAATCATTATACATAACTTGCATGGTTATACACAACAAAAGATGTAGGGCTAGACTTTCCACTTTTTTTGCATCGATACTGGTCACTTAACATCCATTTTAACGCTGAAATGAGCTATAACACCCAGATATCGCCCATTTAGCAACAAAACGCCCAGATAATGCCCATGTACCGCTCACTTATGGCCAGCATTACTTTCAGCATGTACTTAACGGCGAGAATTAATAATACCGCCTGCCCACTTTTTTTGCCGTAAAGATCAGAATGGGCAAAACTAACGGCATAATATCGCTGAGTGTTACTTTTGGCACCTCGCACACTTATCGCCAAAAATATCGCTCGCCGATAAACCCGCTGAGAAAAAGTTGCCCTCACCTGAACTAAACCCAGCGGTATGGACGCCATGTTGTAAATCGGAGGTCGATTCATATAAAAGGCTGCTTCAAGTTCTGGGGAGTTTTGATGTATTGTACAGTCCTTTTAAGGTGATTTGATCATCTGAACAAACATCTTATCATACTGTGGACGATTTGAATGTATTTTAGGTCTTTTAGTAGGTAAATGTATTGTTTGTGAACAATAGGTATAATACTGATTGTAATTTCTCAGCCTGTCTTGATGACTACGCACATGCTGCAGACTAGAGATGGCAGAAGCATTATATGCTCAGTCAAAGAGGTGGCAGACTGCTGAGGAGGACGAGAACTTACACCCCACGCACTTACAGGGAGAAGCAGTCTTATCTGAGACAATGTGCAACAAGGTTATGTGAAATAAAAAGAATTTAATGAGAGCATTTGTATAAAATCATAATTATAACTGTAAAAAACACCCCACCCCACCCTCATCCCACCCCACAACAAATTGATGACATTTATATCATTCATAAAAGTGTTCACATTTCAAACAAAACTTCATAATCAAAAAACACAAATGCAAAAAAACAAGGTACCTCCCTCCCCCTTGCCCCCAAACCTCCCATTAAAATAGCAACCACAACATAAAAATACTGTGACCAATACAACTCCTGCGGCCATGCACCTCACTTTCCTTTCGCCCCCTCGCTTCTCCTCCCCACCTCTACCCCTTCCCCTTCTCCTCCTGACTCCAAGCCGCCTTGCCGAGGAGCTGCTCAGGTGCTGCTTCATTGGGGGGGGGGATGATGGCAGAGCCGCTGGTTGGACGGATATGGGAGAGGACGATCCCGAGGTGGGAATGTCCTCCGAGCCAGAAGCAAGATCTTCCTCCTGACTCTCATGTGTCGCTGGCAATGGGGGTGCAGTGCCACGCTCTGCGACCACTGGGAGCCCTTTGCCACCAGTGTTCCTGGCTATCACCTCCAGGGCCTCCGCCATCCACGGCACATACTCGGTCATGGTGGCGGACATGCTGGCCAGCTGTTGGGATATGCCCCCCCCCCCCATTGACTGTAGGATCTGATGACCTATGTTAACACTCCTCCTGGACAAGTGTACCATGTCCCCACTCAGATCTGCCGCTCGTGGAGCAGACCTGCTGCATCGAACCAACCTCCGCATGGTCGGTGCCGTCATGGAGACCCCTCGGATGCTCTGCGGCAAGGTTCTTGGGCCCACTACCTCCACAGTGGAGGAGGGCATGGCCACAAGAGCACTAGATGTAATCGGTGTGGACTGCATTATGGAACTCAGCGATGCAGGCTCCTCGAAGTCCGCACTGTCATTCGCGGAGAGGGCTCCTCAGCACGAGATGGACGAGCTCCTGGGCCCGGTGGTCTTGCATGGGGCCATGCTGCTGGCTGAGCTACAAAACATAAATGGTGTTATTCGAGGAGAAGGAGATGCTAGGGTCACAAGGTAATCCCAACGCTACACACAGCATATGCACGACAAAAGCACCACCGCTATCAAAATCATCACAGACATCATATTTCATGATCATGACCAAATTCTGCATTGCAATGACTCTCTTGAAGCCATCATTATTTATATAACACTTTTATCAATCATCTATCATATATTATTGGTCGGATATGAGTGGGTGTGGCATCTATTGACATTACTGTACTCACGTGGCATCACATCAAGTTCTGCTGCTGCTTGTGTGGCCAACCGGGGGTGGCTCCCCACTAGTGCCAGTACCCGCTCCTCGATGTCAGTGAGCTCGATGATGACTGGTGGCCCTATTCTTCGGAAAGCTTCTTCTGTAAAAGGTAACATCAGCATGACATGGCATGAGATCATTGCATGAAATCATTGCTAAGTAGTGTCACAGAGACTGAGACAACACAGATTTAATCATGATCATAACGAAAATTATCATTATTTACCTACAGACATACACCGTCAACGCAAGCTTCAAAACATTCCCGGTATATGTGCCAGACATCACATCTGATTTTAATCACTCATTACACTTACAATTCAAATTATATAAATATAGATAAGTAAATGTAAATAAATGTAATACTTACTCTAAGCGGATCTGACAAGGTCGTTCCAGCATTTTCAGCACTGGTTGCCCTCACGCACCTCGTTCTTCGGCCCATATCTTCTGGTAAACCTTTGGGGTGGGCTTCCCACACCCACTCCAGGTCAATTGACTCCAGCGTGACTCCACCTCCTGCAGGAAGGAGGCATTTGCCTCATCGGAGAATCTTCAAGCTCGTTTTTGTCCTCCCAATAGTTCCTCTCCCACCTCACTGCTTTCGCCAGCATCCTCAGACTCCACATCGTGCTGTGTCGCCTCCTCCATACCTTCCATTTTAACTATATTTTTTTCCCAAAAAACTCCGTGGGAACAACGTTATTTGTGCTCACAAGTTTTTTTGCTGCTGGTAAATCTTCCTCCTACCTCCCACAACAGCCAAACAACCACACAACACACCCACAGATGCTTTCGGTTCCTCTCTGCTCCCTCTCTCGCTCTCTCTTCTTCTGCGCATGTATTGATGACCCCTAACCTCCTGAACCGCGGGAAACGACCATTGCCATAGCGTTGCTATGGACGCCAATAGTTTACGGCAGAAGGTCAAATAATTTAACGTTAATGCCCATTTCAGATAGCTCCCATTGTATAAAATAGAAAGTTGGGGTTTTGAAAATTGGCGATAATCCGGCAATCTCAAAACCCATATTTACCGCCAACGTTGGAAATAACGCCCATTTTTGGGCGATCTGTACAAAAGTGGAAAGTCTAGCCCCATGGACTTATTTTGCCATATTTACAAATCAAACTTAACCACTGGTTTTCTGTTTCGAAGAGGATACCTTCGCACTCAAACAGAACTTTCCAAACTTGGTGTCAAACTCATTCTAGGGTGAGCCTGAGGAGAATTTTTCTCCAAGGGCAACCCTTGATCTACATTTGAACTCTCTATAACTTCAGACTGTTTGTCTGTCTGACTCGAACTCAGACTTAAATTCTGACTTTCTCTTGGACTTATTTCTCGTACATCTGATATAGGATTTGCTACTGGTACTCTATTTGTCACAAGACTATCTGACTCATCAGAAATAATTTAATCTTTCCAACTTTCAACTCTTTCCACATCTGTAGGTAAAATATGATCAATGTGAACAAACCTAACCTTTCCATGATCAAACATCTTGACCAAATAGATGCGAGGACCACATATCTTCACTATTCTTCTTGGTAACCACTTTAAATATTTATGGTGATGGTTCTTCACTCTAACCTTTTGATTCAATTTCACACTTCTCTCTCTTACTCTACCTATATTATGATTCTCTTTCATTCTTAATTGTTTCTCTTCTACTGACGATGCCAAGTTTGGATTTAACAACGAAAACCTGGTTCATGGCTGTTGTTTGAGAAACAACTCTGCTGGTGTTCTACCAGTAGTTGTATGAGGAGTATTGTGATAAGTAATCAGAAAATTTGCTAGTTTGTGCTCCAACGACAACTCTCAATTCCTTGGATTTGGATCCAACATTTGCCTGATGAGGGCACGTTTTACAATTTATACTGTGCTCTCTGCTGCATCATTTGAAGCAGGGTGGTATGGTGGAAGTTTGGTATGTTTCACACATAGAAAACATAGAAACATAGAAAATAGGTGCAGGAGTAGGCCATTCGGCCCTTCTAGCCTGCACCGCCATTCAATGAGTTCATGGCTGAACATTCAACTTCAGTACCCCATTCCTCCTTTCTCGCCATACCCCTTGATCCCCCTAGTAGTAAGGACTTCATCTAACTCCTTTTTGAATATATTTAGTGAATTGGCCTCAACAACTTTCTGTGGTAAAGAATTCCACAGGTTCACCACTCTCTGGGTGAAGAAGTTCCTCCGCATCTCGGTCCTAAATGGCTTACCCCTTATCCTTAGACTGTGACCTCTGGTTCTGGACTTCCCCAACATTGGGAACATTCTTCCTGCATCTAACCTGTCTAACCCCGTCAGAATTTTAAATGTTTCTATGAGGTCCCCTCTCATTCTTCTGAACTCCAGTGAATATAAGCCCAGTTGATCCAGTCTTTCTTGATAGGTCAGTCCCGCCATCCCGGGATTCAGTCTGGTGAACCTTCGCTGCACTCCCTCAATAGCAAGACTGTCCTTCCTCAGGTTAGGAGACCAAAACTGTACACAATACTCCAGGTGTAGCCTCACCAATGCCCTGTACAACTGTAGCAACACCTCCCTGCCCCTGTACTCAAATCCCCTTGCTATGAAGGCCAACATGCCATTTGCTTTCTTAACCGCCTGCTGCACCTGCATGCCAACCTTCAATGACTGATGTACCATGACACCCAGGTCTCTTTGCACCTCCCCTTTTCCTAATCTGTCACCATTCAGATAATAGTCTGTCTCTCTGTTTTTACCACCAAAGTGGATAACCTCACATTTATCCACATTATACTTCATCTGCCATGCATTTGCCCACTCACCTAACCTATCCAAGTCACTCTGCAGCCTCACAGCATCCTCCTCGCAGCTCACACTGCCACCCAACTTAGTGTCATCCGCAAATTTGGAGATACTACATTTAATCCCCTCATCTAAATCATTAATGTACAGTGTAAACAGCTGGGGCCCCAGCACAGAACCTTGCGGTACCCCACTAGTCACTGCCTGCCATTCTGAAAAGTACCCATTTACTCCTACTCTTTGCTTCCTGTCTGACAACCAGTTCTCAATCCATGTCAGCACACTACCCCCAATCCCATGTGCTCTAACTTTGCACATCAATCTCTTGTGTGGGACCTTGTCAAACGCCTCTGAAAGTCCAAATATACCACATCAACTGGTTCTCCCTTGTCCACTCCACTGGAAACATCCTCAAAAAATTCCAGAAGATTTGTCAAGCATGATTTCCCTTTCACAAATCCATGCTGACTTGGACCTATCATGTCACCTCTTTCCAAATGCACTGCTATGACATCCTTAATAATTGATTCCATCATTTTACCCACTACCGATGTCAGGCTGACCGGTCTATAATTCCCTGTTTTCTCTCTCCCTCCTTTTTTAAAAAGTGGGGTTACATTGGCTACCCTCCACTCTATAGGAACTGCTCCAGAGTCAATGGACACCATTTCTGCTCATGAACTGTGCAAATTCTTCTGAACAAAATTGTGGCCCATTATCAGACACAATTTCTCCTGGGAGGCCATATGAAGAAAATAATCTTTGCAACTTGTCTAGTGTTTTACTTGTTGTTATTTTCCACATCAGAAACATCTCGACCCACTTTAAATGACTATCTATCACTATGAAAAATCGCTGTCCCTCTAACACAACAAAATCAATATGTAACCTTTGCAACATCCTGGGAGGCCATTTCCATGGCTGTAATGGCACTGATGGTGGCTTCTTGCTTACCAATTGACATGTTGTATGCTGACTAATGATGTACTTTATATCTTTATCTAGACCTGGCCACCAGAAGTAACTGCGTGCAAAACTCTTGGACAAACACATTCCCAGGTGCTGGTCATGAAGATCTCCTAATATTTTGGACCTGAACTTATTTGGGATAACTACTCTTGCACCCCACATGATACAATCTTTATCCACCAATAGTTCATTCCGACAAACGAAGTATGGATGAATATCTTCCTTTGACACCTGGTTTGGCCATCCATTTGCAATATACTCATACACCTTTGACATAACTGGGTCACGTTTGGTTGCTCTACCAATCTCTTCAGCTGTGACTGGCAGCTCATCAATGTATAAAAATAGAACACTTCTTCCCTATTGGGTGTAACTTGTGAGGGGGATGGCAACCTGGGCATAGCATCAGCATTACTGTGATCAGCTGATCGTCTGTTTCAATATCGAATGTATATACTGACAAATTCAAAGCCCATCTCTGCATTTGGGCTGCAGCTAAGTTTGGAACTGGGGACTTTGGATGGATGTTTGCTGTCAGGGGCTTATGGTCAGTAACTATGGTAAACTTACGACCAAACACATATTTGTGGAAATTCTTGACCCCAAAAATCAATGCCAAAGCTTCTCTTTTGACCTGCGCATAATTACACTCACTGCGTGAAGCTAAAGCAATTGGTCTCTCCTCCCCACTAACTAGTACATGAGAAATCGCTGCCCAAACTCTCCATATGGAGAGGCATCACATGGAGGCATCACACGCTAGCTTGATCTCCTTAGACACGTCATAGTGAACTAACATGGAACTCTCTATCAATTGGCTTTAACACTCCTTGAATGCTGTATCGCATTCTTCTGACCACTTCCAACGGACCTGTTTTTTCAACAGCTCATTCAGTGGATGTAATACTGCAGTCAAATTTGGTAGGAACTTCCCATAATACTTCAAAAGACCCAAAAATGATCGAAGTTCAGAGACATTCTTCGGAGTGGGTGCATTTCTAATTGCATCCAGTTTTCCCTTGTGTTGGTATATGTAGGCATCTTTAGTAATGACTCCATGAGGCAGGATATGATACTTAAACTGTGTAGACCTGCAGTTCTTTATTTGCAGCTCCTGAGTGCCGACAACAAGCTGTGTGTTCCTTTTTATACTGGGTTACCTGCAGTGTGCAGGTAACCCTTAAGTCTCCAGCAGCACAGGTGTACAGGCAAGGTGTGTACAGTGTAAGGGTACATTCAGTGTTGCATAACAGTGTTACAGACATCACACAGTAAACAGGCATGCATACACAACAACACTTCCCCCCTAAGCATTTTTCATATCCTTATTGTCATGCCCAGGGGAGGTGATCAGTGGTGGGCTGTGGGAGGTTGTGGTGAGGGTTGTGTGGTTGCCAGGTGTAACCCCTGTGCTTGAGGCTGGCCTCATATGTTTCCCCTCCCTCACACACAGACCATGTGGGTGTTATGTTGTGGGATCCCTCGGGGGGGGGGGGGGGTGGTAGCCACGGCAGCAGTGGGTGGTGTGTATACACTGTGATGTGGGTAGTTGTGGGCAGGGCCACAGGACTGGGTGGGCTCCTTGTCCACCAATTGGGATGAGGGTCAGGTCATCCCAGGTTTGCCAGGGAAGCTGGAGGGTATTGGCCTCATGCTCCTGGTGTTGGCCCTGGTGGCCAGGTCAGGGGTTGTAGGGCTGATCTGATGCAGGTTGCCATTGGTGGTCGCTGGGCTGCCCATTGACCACTGTCCCTGTAGTGGGTCTGCTCCCACTGGCTGTGTGTGTCCTGCAAGGGGCATCACATTCGTTCCAAAGGTCCAGGCTACATGGTCAGATAGCCTGCTGGACCTGGGGGTCTCCCACAGCCATCAATGTTCTTTGGCAGTGTCCTACCGGTATACATGACACCTTGGCTCTGATCACACATAGTCGAGCCTGCATTATACATTCTAGCATTTGCATAACTTTTGGGTGTCCTGGAGGGTGCAGTGGGCAGTCGAGCTGGACAGTGGAATCTCCGGATGCTGCGATGGATCCATGTTTGAGGTCGATTGCTGGAGCCCGGAGACCTGGGAGCTGCTTCGCTTGGATAGGCTGCCGTTGTGGTCGATTGGCAGGATTCATCCAAAGTTCTTCAAAGGTCGTTTGGCTCATCACAGACTGGCTCACCCCTGTGTCGCTCTCCATAGATACCGGGACTCCGTCGACCTCTACTTTCATCGCCCACGGAGAACTTTTGGTGGAGCAGGTAAGAGTTCCATATTCTTCTTCCAGGGGTTGAGCAACTTCACCTTCCTCTGTGTCGGAGCCCCGGTGATCAGCCAACTCATCAGAGACGCAGTGAGTAAAGCTTTTTCTGCACATCCTTTGAAGGTGCCTTTTCTCTTTGCATGCATAGTCTTTGTAGCGGCACTGGTGGGCCCTGTGGTTTCCTCCACAGCGCCAGCACGGGGCTAGCCGGTGGACTCAGGGTTGCGGGACTCGGGGCAGCGTTTCTGCCCTTCGACGTATCACTGCTCTCGTCAGTTTAGAGTCCCTGAGTGCTTCATTTAGGTGATCGCCAAAGTCACACGGTGCAGCCAGTCTCCTTAAGGGTTCCAATCTTTCTACAAAAGCATCCCAATCTTCCCCATCGGTAAATTGCTGAAAGTTGCTGAGATTCGACATGCTGAGCGTGTGGTTCGTGACCTCATATTCCCGTCGCCAGTTGTAGTGTATGTAGGCACCTTTAGTAATGACTCCATGAGGCAGGGTATGGTATTTAAACTGTGCAGACCTGCAGTCCTTTATTTGCAGCTCCTGAGTGCAGATAACAAGCTGTGTGTTCCTTTTTATACTGGGTTACTAAAATATGCAGGTAACCCTTAGGTCTCCAGCAACAGCACCCTCTGGTGTACAGGCAAGGTGTGTACAGTGTAAGGGTACATTCAGTGTTGCATAACAGTGTTACAGACATCACACAGTAAACAGGCATGCATACACAATACCTTGGTTGAATGTGAACCATCTTTGTCTACTCTGTGCCCTAAGTACTCCACTGAGTTTTGAAATAACTCACATTTATGAGCAGTCACTCGTACTCTGTGCTTCTCTAGCCATTTGAGCACTTCATTCAACACGTTATTATAGATTTGCCTGTTTGGTGCTGCAATGAGTTTGTGAGTATGTAATCGAAATAACATTGCTGGTCACACACGTTGTAGAGTTTTTGTGCCTCACCGGTGTTTTGACCAAGTTTGAAGGGGCTATCCCTTGCCTCCTGTAAAACAGCCCTTAATTCTGTTTCCTGATATGAAGAGGTTTGTAATGTTGGATTGCCATAGTATAAAAGCATCAGCAATCAAGTTGAAATCGGAGATTCTGACCCACAAATATTTATTCTGGGTTTCACGCACGCAGCTCCCCCCTCCCGCTCTATACCAGGCTGTGCATTAATATTGGGGCCGAAGTGACTGATATGTGCCAAAATCATTCTTCATTTCACATTAATTACAATATCTAATTGTTTGAAAATACTATTGCAGTTAAGTCAGCTGGTCGTTAAACCACTGGGAATCTATGCAGAGAGACAGAGGGAAGTAAAATGGGGTCAGAAGCAAAAGGTATAAAGGAGAAAAGCAGAAAAATCAGGGGCAAAAATCAAAAAGGGCCACATTACAACATAATTCTAAAAGGACAAAGAGTGTTAGAAAAACAAGCCTGAAGGCTGTGTGCCTCAATGCGAGGAGCATTCGTAATAAGGTGGATGAATCAAGTACGCAGATAGCTGTTAACGGATATGATGTAATTGGGATTACAGAGACATGGCTCCAGGGTGACCAAGGCTGGGAACTCAACATCCAAGGGTATTCAATATTCAAGAAAGATAGACAGAAAGGAAAAGGAAGTGGGGTAGTGTTTCTAGTTAAAGAGGAGATTAACGCAATAGTAAGGAAGGACATTAGCGTGGATGATGTGGAATCGGTATGGGTGGAGCTGCGGAACACCAAAGGGCAGAAAACGCTAGTGGGAGTTGAGTACAGATCATCAAACAGTCATAGTAAGGTTGGGGATGGCATCAAACAGGAAATTAGGGATGCGTGTAATAAAGGTACAGCAATTATCATGGGCGACTTTAATCTACAGGGAGATTTGGCTAAACAAACTGGTAGCAATACCATGGAGGAGGATTTCCTGGAGTGGATAAGGGATGGTTTTCTCGACCAATATGTCGAGGAACCAACTAGAGAGCTGGCCATCCTAGACTGGGTGTTGTGTAATGAGAGAGGATTCATTAGCAATCTTGTTGTGCGAGGCCCCTTGGGGAAGAGTGACCACAATATGGTAGAATTCTTCATTAAGATGGAGAGTGACACAGTTAATTCAGAGACTAGAGTCCTGAACTTAAAGAAAGGTAACTTCGACGGTATGAGACATGAATTGGCTTGGATAGACTGGCGAACTTAAAGGGTTGATAGGCAATGGTAGACATTTAAAGATCACATGGATGAACTTCAACAATTGTACATCCCTGTCTGGCATAAAAATAAAATGGGGAAGGTGGCTCAACCATTGCTAACAAGGGAAATTAGGGATAGTGTTAAAACCAAGAAAGAGGCATATAAATTGGCCGGAACAAGCAGCAAACCTGAGGACTGGGAGAAATTTAGAATTCAGCAGAGGAGGACAAAGGGTTTAATTAGGAAGGGATATGAGAGTAAGCTTGCAGGGAACATAAAAACTGACTGCAAAAGCTTCTATAGATACGTGAAGAGAAAAAGATTAATGATGACAAATGTGGATCCCTTACAGTCAGAATCAGGTGTATTTATAATGGGGAACAAAGAAATGGCAGACCAATTAAACAAATACTTTGGTTCTGTCTTCACTAAGGACACAAATAACCTCCCAAAAATACTAGGGGACCGAGGGTCTAGCGAGAAAGAGGAACGAAAGGAAATTCTTATTCATCAGCAAATTGTGTTCGGAAAATTGATGGGATTGAAGGCCAATAAATCTCCAGGGCCTGATAGTCTGCATCCCAGAGTACTTAAGGAAGTGGCCCTAAATAGTGGATGCATTGGTGGTCATTTTCCAACATTCTATAGATTCTGGATCAGATCTTATGGACTGGAGGGTAGATAATGTAACCCAACTTTGGTATATTTGGACTTTCAGAAGGCTTTCGACAAGGTCCCACACAGGAGATTAATGTGCAAAGTTAAAGCACATGGGATTGGGGGTAGTGTGCTGACATGGATTGAGAACTGGTTGTCAGACAGGAAGCAAAGAGTAGGAGTAAATGGGTACTTTTCAGAATGGCAGGCAGTGACTAGTGGGGTACTGCAAGGTTCTGTGCTGGGGCCCCAGCTGTTTACATTGTACATTAATGATTTAGACGAGGGGATTAAATGTAGTATCTCCAAATTTGCGGATGACACTAAATTGGGTGGCAGTGTGAGCTGCGAGGAGGATGCTATGAGGCTGCAGAGTGACTTGGATAGGTTAGGTGAGTGGGCAAATGCGTGGCAGATAAAGTATAATGTGGATAAATGTGAGGTTATCCACTTTGGTGGTAAAAACAGAGAGACAGACTATTATCTGAATGGTGACAGATTAGGAAAAGGGAAGGTGCAACGAGACCTGGGTGTCATGGTACATCAGTCATTGAAGGTTGGCATGCAGGTACAGCAGGCGGTTAAGAAAGCAAATGGCTTTAAAACGAGGGGATTTGAGTACAGGGGCAGGGAGGTGTTGCTACAGTTGTACAGGGCCTTAGTGAGGCCACACCTGGAGTATTGTGTACAGTTTTGGTCTCCTAACTTGAGGAAGGACATTCTTGCTATTGAGAGAGTGCAGTGAAGATTCACCAGACTGATTCCCAGGATGGTGGGACTGACCTATCAAGAAAGACTGGATCAACTGGGCTTGTATTCACTGGAGTTCAGAAGAGTGAGAGGGGACCTCATAGAAACGTTTAAAATTCTGACGGGTTTGGACAGGTTGGATGCAGGAAGAATGTTCCCAATGTTGGGGAAGTCCAGAACCAGGGGTCACAGTCTAAGGATAAGGGGTAAGCCATTTAGGACCGAGATGAGGAGAAACTTCTTCACCCAGAGAGTGGTGAACCTGTGGAATTCTCTACCACAGAAAGTAGTTGAGGCCAATTCACTAAATATATTCAAAAGGGAGTTAGATGAAGTCCTTACTACTCGGGGGATCAAGGGGTATGGCGTGAAAGCAGGAAGGGGGTACTGAAGTTTCATGTTCACCATGAACTCATTGAATGGCGGTGCAGGCTAGAAGGGCTGAATGGCCTGCTCCTGCACCTATTTTCTATGTTTCTATGTTTCTATTAAAGATGTAATAGCAGCGCATTTGGAAAGCAGTGACAGGATCTGTCCAAGTCAGCATGGATTTATGAAAGGGAAATCATGCTTGACAAATCTTCTAGAATTTTTTGAGGATGTAACTAGTAGAGTGGATAAGGGGAAGCCAGTGAATGTGGTGTATTTAGACTTTCAAAAGGCTTTTGACAAAGTCCCACACAAGAGATTAGTGTGGAAAATTAAAGCACATGGTATTGGGGAAATGTACTGACATGGATAGAGAACTGGTTGGCAGGCAGGAAGCAAAGAGTAGGAATAAACAGGTCCTTTTCAGAATGGCAGGCAGTGACTAGTGGGGTACCGCAAGGTTCAGTGCTGGGACCCCAGCTATTTACAATATACATTAATGATTTAGACGAAGGAATTGAGTGTAATATCTCCAAGTTTGCAGATGACACTAAGCTGGGTGGCGGTGTGAGCTGTGAGGGGGATGCTAAGAGGCTGCAGGGTGACTTGGACAGGTTTGGTGAGTGGGAAAATACATGGCAGATGCAGTATAATGTAGATAACTGTGAGGTTATCCACTTTAGTGATAAAACAGGAAGGCAGCTCATTATCTGGAAGGTGACAGATTAGTAAAAGGGGAGGTGCAACGAGACCTGGGTGTCATGGTACATTAGTCATTGAAAGTTTGCATGCAGGTACAGCAGGCGGTGACGAAGGCAAATGGCATGTTGGCCTTCATTGCGAGCGGATTTGAGTATAGGAGCAGGGAGGTCTTACTACAGTTGTACAGGGCCTTGGTGAGGCCACACCTTGAATATTGTGTACAGTTTTGATCTCCTAATCTGAGGAAGGACATTTTTGCTATTGAGGGAGTGCAGCGAAGGTTCACCAGACTGATTACCAGGATGACAGGACTGACATATGAAGAAAGACTGGATCGACTCGGCTTATATTCAATGGAATTTAGAAGAATGAGAGGGATCTCATAGAAACATATAAAATTCTGATGGGACTGGACAGGTTAGATGCAGGAAGAATGTTCCCGATGTTGGGGAAGTCCAGAACCAGGGATCACAGTCTAAGGATAAGGGGTAAGCCATTTAGGACCGAGATGAGGAGAAACTTCTTCACTCAGAGAGTTGTGGGATTCTCTACCACAGAAAGTAGTTGATGCCAGTTCGTTAGATATTTTCAAAAGGGAGTTAGATGTGGCCCTTATGGCTAAAGGGATCAAGGAGTATGGAGAGAAAACAGGAATGGGATACTGAAGTGCATGATCAGCCATGATCATATTGAATGGTAGTTCAGGCTCACAGGGCTGAATGGCCTACTCCTACATCTATTTTCTATGCTTCTATGAGAGTACTGAGCCCTCAAATCTGCCACTAAGTTCATGGTCTACAGGGCTGTAGTAATACCCGCCCTCCTGTATGGCTCAGAGACATGGACCATGGACAGTAGCCACCTCAAGTCGCTGGAGAAATATCACCAACAATGTCTCCGCAAGATCTTGCAAATCCCCTGGGAGGACAGACGCACCCACATTGGCACCCTTGACCAGGCCAACATCCCCAGCATTGAAGCACTGACTACACTTGATCAGCTCCGCTGGGTAGGCCACATTGTTCGTATGCCAAACACGAGATTCCCAAAGCATGCGCTCTACTCGGAACGCCTTCACGGCAAACAAGCTCCAGGGCAGAGGAAACGTTACAAGGACACTCTCAAAGCCTCCCTGATAAAGTGCAACATCCCCACTGACACCTGGGAGTCCTTGGCCAAAGACCGCCCTAAGTGGAGGAAGTGCATCCAGGAGGGCGCTGAGCACCTTGAGTCTCATCGCCGAGAGCATGCAGAAAACAAGCACAGGCAGCGGAAGGAGCGTGCGGCAAACCTGTCCCACCCACCCTTTCCCTCAGCGACTATCTGTCCCACCAGTGACAGGGACTGTGGTTCTCGTATTGGACTGTTCAGCCATCTAAGGACTTATTTTAAGAGTGGAAGCAAGTCTTCCTTGATTCCGAGGGACTGCCTATGATGATGAAAGTAATGGCCTTAAAGGAGGAGCAGCGTGGAACCAGCATTCAGTGCTGCGGGCCCGGCCTGCGAGGACCATCAGCAGCAGGTCGGGGCCTTAAAGGAGGAGCAGCATGGAGCTTCAAGGTACAACGCGTGCATGGTACAGGAGAGTGACGGCTGTGAAGAGGGTGACTGGATTGGACGTCACCAAAATCCAGGTCACTGATTGGAGCGTGGGCAGGTACTGCAGGAGCGTCAAGGTCGGTGCGGAGGAGCAGCGAGACATCGTGGAGCGACGTGATCAGGGCCCAGGAGAGGCGAGGGCCCAGGGGCAGCACAGGCCAGCCCACACTGCGATATGTGCGCGCAGTAGGTCCAAGCAGCAGAACTGGTCTCCAGTCGTCCTGGTTAATCCTTGCCACTGGACCAAGACCTAGCTTTGTCAAGCTTGTGTGGTGGGCAACAGCCACCACACGTTAAAAGAAATCCACGCACAGGCCTCTTCCACCCTTCAATATGAGGTTCTGGATCTGAAATATTAAGTCCTTCATTGAAACACCTGTGAACTCATCTCTTTTTGGCGTGGAAGCAAGTCTTCCTCGGTATGAGGGATCGCCTATGATGATGATAAATAACATTCTACCCCTTCAATGCCTTGCAGATTCTGCTTCATCACCCCTTGGAATTTGTTGGGGGCGGAAAACACTCCAAATGGTAGCTCATTAAATTGATATATGCCTAAATGAGAATTTATAGTCAGAAATGACTTGGACTCCTGATCTAGTTCAAGTTGTAAGTAGGCATTTGTCAGATCTAATTTTGAGAAGATCTGGCCACCTGTCAGTGTTGTGAAGAAATCTTCTACATTTGGCAATGTATTGGGGAGATTACACTCTAGAGCCTGCTTTACAGTTACTTTATAATCACCACACAACCTTACCTTACCATCTGACTTAGATACAACCACAATGGGTGTAGTCCAATTGGATCTACCTAAGAGATAATGTTCTCAGTTTCTGGTCTTTTGAGTTCTTGCTCAACTTTCTCCTTGAGTGCGTATGGTATGGAACATGGCTTGCACTAAACTGGTCTAACGTCTTTCTGTACCCTGACACTCGCCTTGAAGCCTTGGATCGGATTCATTGAACACCTTCGGATACTTCTTAATGACATCATCTTTCGATGCAAATTTCATTTCCACATGAAAAATCTCATTTCAATTCAGCTTCAGTGATCCCAATCAATTTCTACCTATCAATGCAGGCTTGTCTCCTGCCATTACTATGGGAGGCAAGCTCTGAAACTGATCCTTGTATTTCACCGGTGTGCTGATACGTCCTACAACAGGGATTTGCTCTCCTGAGTAGCCTCGCAACTCTATCTTCGATTTCACCAGTGGAAAATCACTCAACTTATCAAGATGCACCAGTGTTAATTTCCATGGGTATCTTAGTTCCTGCAATGTCTACTTGGATGACAATACTTTTCAAATCGCTGTTTGGTACCCTCGTGCTCCTGATGCTGTATATCTCCAGAACCTCCTCATCCTGTTGCTTCTCTTCAATGCTACGTAGTATCTGACGATTTCTACTTCTAGCATTGAAAGATATTTTATACTTCAGTCGACATGCCTTTGCAAGATGCCCAGAGTAGGCCATTTAGGACTGAGATGAGGAGAAACTTCTTCACTCAGAGAGTTGTTAACCTGTGGAATTCCCTGCCGCAGACAGTTGTTGATGGCAGTACATTGGATATATTCAAGAGGGAGTTAGATATGGCCCTTACGGCTAAAGAGAGAAGGCAGGAAAGGGGTACTGAAGGAATGATCAGCCATGATCTTATTAAATGTCGGTGCAGGCTTGAAGGGCCAAATGGCCTGCTCCTGCACCTATTTTCTATGTTCTTGCAGAAGAAAGACTTACATTTATAAAGCTCCTTTCAAGTCTCAAAGCACTTTACAGCCAATAAAGTACTTTTGGAGTGTAGTCACTGTTGAAATGTGCAGCAGCAAATTTGCACACAGAAAGCTCCCACAAACAGCAATGTGATAATGGCCGCATAAACATTCTGCCTTCACATATGAACAGCTTTGACCAATGTGTTGTTCCAGGCACTGATAGCACAACTTTAATGGCCAGTTCCTGTGGCCTTGGGGCCCAACTGCCTTTTACTTTTAACCTGCAGACAATTCACCTCGGTTGTCTGACGAGTATTGGTCGACTATATCCATCGACATAGCAGTCTGACAAGCTAAATCAAAAGTCAAGTTAGGGGTTGTCAACAACTTCCTTCTGATTGCTTCATTTTTTATCCCACAAACAAAGCTCGGTGCTGAAAGTTTCCAAAATGACAGTCAATGGATAGCTTTTTTAAAGCTACAATGTACTCAATGATACCTTCATCAATTAATTGATCTCATGTTCCAAAACGATAACTTTCAGCAATTTCCTTGTGGCTCAGGACTGTAATGCTGTTCTAAGTTGGTTCGAATCTCCATCAGTGGCATATCTGTTGGCTGGACAGGAACAAGCACATTTTTCAGGGTTTCATGCACCTCGGGGCCTGCTTCAGTCAAGAAAATAGCCTGTTTTCTTTCTAAAACCACCTGGTTACGGTTTTCATCATCGGGGACTTCGACGATGCTATTCGCGATGAAAAACATGTCTAGCCGCTCCATGCTCTCAATCATGATGGAACTCACCCAAGCACCCTATTATTCCCACAGGCACAGCCATCTGGACTCTAGCAATGTCAATAGTTCAGCCAAGTGTGCTTGAAATTTACCTTGGATTTGTAGCTATTCTGCAAAACAAAGAAACTCTCAAAGTCTCTTTGTTTTTTGTCAGGATCATCCACCAACAAAAATTTCAGCTAGGGAATTCAATTATCCTATCCTCATCGACAATGTGATATATTCTTTACAACATCACTAACAAACACCTTCTACAAGATGGCATGGATGATGTACAGAAGACATCTCAAGTCACTGGAGATATATCACCAACGATGTCTCCGCAAGATCCTGCAAACTCCCTGGGAGGAAAGGCATACCAACATCAATGTCCTCGCCCAGGCCAACATCCCCACCATTGAAACATTGACCACACTCGATCAGCTTCGCTGGGTGGTCCACATGGTTCACATGCCAGACACGAGGCTCCCTAAGCAAGCGCTCTATGTGGAGCTCCTTCACGGCAACCGAGCCAAAGTTGAGCAGCGGAAATGTTACAAGGACACCCTCAAAGCCTCCCTGGCAAAGTGCGACATCACCACTGACACCTGGGAGTCCCTGGCCGAAGACCACCCTAGGTGGAGAAAGTGCATCCGGGAGGGCATTGAGCTCTTCGAATCTCAACGCCGTGAGAGTGAAGAGGTCAGGCGAAGGAGTAGAAGGAGCGTGCGGCAAATCAGTCCCCCCCACCCTCCCCCGACGAATGTCTGTCCCACCTGTGGCTCTTGCATTGGCCTGTTCAGCCACCAAAGGACTCACTTTAGGAGTGGAAGCAAGTCTTCCTCGATTCCGAGGGACTGTCTATGATGATGATGATGATGACAAGATGGCCCCAATATAGAAACTGTCATCATGTGACTTTTCCACGTGACCCTTTTATTATTTACATCAGCAGTTGCATAAACGCAGTAGTCCACTAGAGGGAGCTCTATTACAATTAATGCAAAACACTAGCCATTGTAAGTGTCTTTCAAGTTATGTTTTAATACGGCGACTGAAATTTGATGAACTAAAAATAACTCCACCGATACCTTGTTTATTGTCATTCCGAATTTATGGGGTGGGAGGGCAGGAGGGCAATGAGATAACATTATATTACACCTACCTTTATATTTGACAACCCTCTCTCTCCCGGTACGGTTCACCGAGCTTCTCTCTCGTGCAGTTACCGTTGGTTCACATAGCATGATGTCATGTTAAATTAACAAGGTTGCACTAGACCACCAAGTGCTATTGAAGACAGAACCCACAACCTTGCAGCTCGGAGGCAAGAGAGCCATCACTGAACCATGCGGGTACTTTGGCAAGGGATTCAGTTAGCGAGGGCATCACAGTCAAGTCCAATCCTGTCCTGGTCCGAAACCTATGTCTACGTATTCTAGTTGAGGTTACTGGAATGTTATCGGGAGCAGAAATTCAAATGAATTATTATCCCCTTTCCAGTTCATTGGTACTGAGCCCAATTGTAATGCCTTCAATGAAATTTAACTTCCATTGTTCTTGGTAAAGAGAGGAAGACTTGTATTTCTATACTGCCTTTCACGACTTCAGGAAATCCCAAACTGCTTCATAGCCAATGAAGTAATTTTTGAAGTGTAGACACTGTTATAAAATAGGAAATTCAGCAGCAGCCAATTTGCACACAGCAAGCTCCCACAAACTGCCAGATAATCTGTTTTAGAATTTTTAGAATTGTAAAAATCTAAATGTTCAATTAAAGGGGCGAAGAATTTTTTTGGGGGGGAAAGATGACGTGAGGGCTGTTGCCATCACACTAGACTGAAGTCAATTAAAGGAATCCGTTGATCCAGTGCCCCTTCCATGTGTCAAATGCAACTTAAACATTTTCAACGCGACACAAGTAGGAACTGAACATAAGAACATAAGAATTAGGAACAGGAGTAGGCCATCTAGCCCCTTGAGCCTGCTCCGCCATTCAAAAAGATCATGGCTGATCTGGCCGTGGACTCAGCTCCACTTACCCGCCCGCTCCCTATAACCCTTAATTCCCTTATTGCTTTAAAATCTATCTGTGATTTGAATACATTCAATGAGCTAACCTCAACTGCTTCCCTGGGCAGAGAATTCCACAGATTCACAACTCTCTGGGAGAAGAAATTCCTTCTCAACTCGGTTTTAAATTGGCTCCCCCGTATTTTGAGGCTGTGCCCCCTAGTTTTAGTCTCCCCGACCAGTGGAAACAACCTCTCTGCCTCTATCTTGTTGTCTATCCCTTTCATTATTTTAAATGTTTCAATAAGATCACCCCTCATCCTTCTGAACTCCAACGAGTAAAGACCCAATCTACTCAATCTATCATCATAAGGTAACCCCCTCATCTCTGGAATCAGCCTAGTGAATCGTCTCTGTACCCCCTCCAAAGCTAGTATATCCTTCCTTAAGAAAGGTGACCAAAACTGCACGCAGTACTCCAGGTGTGGCCTCACCAATACCCTGTACAGTTGCAGCAGGACTTCCCTGCTTTTGTACTCCATCCCTCTCGCAATGAAGGCCAACATTCCATTCGCCTTCCTGATTACCTGCTGCACCTGCAAACTAACTTTTTGGGATTCATGCACAAGGACCCCCAGGTCCCTCTGCACCGCAGCATGTTGTAATTTCTCCCCATTCAAATAATATTCCCTTTT
Source organism: Pristiophorus japonicus (assembly GCF_044704955.1). Lineage (NCBI taxonomy): Eukaryota > Metazoa > Chordata > Chondrichthyes > Pristiophoridae > Pristiophorus > Pristiophorus japonicus. Next base: position 131,683,460 of record NC_091988.1, read on the forward strand.
ACTGTTTTTTTTCCCCCAAGGTGGATGACCTCACATTTTCCGACATTGTATTCCATCTGCCAAACCTTAGTCCATTCGCTTAACCTATCTAAATCTCTTTGCAGCCTCTCTGTGTCCTCTACACAACCCGCTTTCCCACTAATCTTTGTGTCATCTGCAAATTTTGTTACACTACACTCTGTCCCCTCTTCCAGGTCATCTATGTATATTGTAAACAGTTGTGGTCCCAGCACCGATCCCTGTGGCACACCACTAACCACTGATTTCCAACCCGAAAAGGACCCATTTATCCCGACTCTCTGCTTTCTGTTAGCCAGCCAATTCTCTATCCATGCTAATACATTTCCTCTGACTTCGCGTACCTTTATCTTCTGCAGTAACCTTTTGTGTGGCACCTTATCGAATGCCTTTTGGAAATCTAAATATACCACATCCATCGGTACACCTCTATCCACCATGCTCGTTATATCTTCAAAGAATTCCAGTAAATTAGTTAAACATGATTTCCCCTTCATGAATCCATGTTGCGTCTGCTTGATTGCACTATTCCTATCTAGATGTCCCGCTATTTCTTCCTTAATGATAGCTTCAAGCATTTTCCCCACTACAGATGTTAAACTAACCGGCCTATAGTTACTTGCCTTTTGTCTGCCCCCTTTTTTAAACAGAGGCGTTATATTAGCTGCTTTCCAATCCGCTGGTACCTCCCCAGAGTCCACAGAATTTTGGTAGATTATAACGAATGCATCTGCTATAACTTCCGCTATCTCTTTTAATACCCTGGGATGCCTTTCATTAGGATCAGGGGACTTGTCTACCTTGAGTCCCATTAGCCTGTCCAGCACTACCCCTCTAGTGATAGTGATTGTCTCAAGGTCCTCCCTTCCCACATTCCCATGACCAGTAATTTTTGGCATGATTTTTGTGTCTTCCACTGTGAAGACCGAAGCAAAATAATTGTTTAAGGTCTCAGCCATTTCTACATTTCCCATTATTAAATCCCCCTTCTCATCTTCTAAGGGACCAACATTTACTTTAGTCACTCTTTTCAGCTTTATATATCGGTAAAAGCTTTTATGTTTTGCGCAAGTTTACTTTCGTAATCTATCTTTCCTTTCTTTATTGCTTTCTTCATCATTCTTTGCTGAACAGCAGACCTACATTTATGCATGTGCTATAGATGGATAAAGTAATAATGTAACTAATAATGGATTGTAGCTTTACTTATGATGACATTTTTGAAATAGAAAAAGTATTATAAAGGGGATAATTTTAACCCAATGTTCCCAATCGGAAACCGATGGATTTGGATCCTGTTAGCTCTCGGTGTGTGTGTTAGGTTAGAATTACCCCCATTGTTTTCAGTGCAAATAAAATATTGAAGAAAAAATAACTGAGATCATATTGCTTGTCAGAGCTGCCATCACGGGAGCTGTTAGGAGAAATGTCCCATCTTTCGGAGGAGACGTTAAACCGAGGCCCCGTCTGCTCTCTCAGGTGGACGTAAAAGATCCCATGCCACTATTTTGAAGAAGAGTAGGAGAGTTATCCTCGCTGTCCTGGCCAATATTTATCCCTCAGTCAACAAACAAAAACAGATTATCTGGTCATTATCACATTGCTGTTTGTGGGAGCTTGCTGTGTGCAAATTGACTGCTGCATTTCCCACATTACAACAGTGACTACACTCCAAAAAGTACTTCATTGGCTGTAAAGCGCTTTGAGACATCCGATGGTCATGAAGGGCGCTCTAGTCTTTTTTTTTCTTTCTTTCTTTAGTGATGTTGATTGAGGGATAAATATCCCAGGGTACCGGGGATAACTCCCCTGCTCTTCTTCAAAATAGTGCCGTGGAATCGTTTATGAAAATATAGAAAGTGTTGCAATTCTATAACACCTTTCATGACTTCAGGATATCCCAAGCGCTTTACAGCCACTGAAATACTTTTATAATGTAATATTTATTTGAGAGGGCAGATGGGGCTTCAGTTTAACATCTCTTTCAAAAGACAACACCTTCCGACAGTGCAGCACTCATTCAGTACAGAACGCGAGAGTCAGCCTAGATTTATATGCTCAAGTCTCTGGCGGAGGCATTGAACCCACAGCCTCCTGACTGAGCGGTGAGAGTACTACCCACTGAGCCACAGTTCTCACATCCAACAACGTATTTACTGTCATGTATCTTACATGGCCCCTACACTGGCCAGCCCACACTGCGATATGTGTGCGCACTAGGTCCGTGCAGCAGAGCTCCAGTCATCTTGGTTAATCCTTGCAACTCGACCAAGACCTAGCTCTGTCAAGCCCGTGTGGTGGCTGGTGTGCAACGGCCATCCCACGTTAAAAGAATCCACACACAGGCATCTTCCACCCTTCAAGATTTAGTTCGGACCTGGAATTTTAGGTCCATCATTGAAACACCTGTGAACTGTTTGACGTGGAAGGAAGTCATCCTCGATTCGAGGGATTGCCTATGATGATGATGATGATGATGATGATGATGATTGGTACTATATCAAGGTGTGCCACTAGAGGGCCCAGGAGTGAGAGACTTGTAGGTTACCTGCACAGGTGTGCCTGGCCTAGTATAAAAAGCAGGCCACCTCACTCTAGAGTTAACTAATAAAGGACTAAGGTCACTACAGTTCAAGTACAACACACTGCCTCGTGGAGTCATTGTTGAAGCATCTAAGGACACAACAACTGGCGATGAGATTATGAACTTTCACACGGAAATGACAGCCGTTGGTACGTTGCAGCAGTTCGCTGATAGTGATGATTGGGATGCCTTTGTGGAGAGGCTAGAACATTTTTCACAGCAAATGACCTGGCAGGAGACGACCCGGCCACACTGGCTGATAAGCGCAGAGCTATCCTGCTAACCAGTTGTGGGCCCAACGTCTATGGCCTCATCAGGGACTTTCTGGCACCAGTGAAGACAACGACCATGTTGTACAAGGAGCTCGTAACCCTGATCCATGAGCAACTCAATCCCAAGGAGAGCATCCTCACAGCCACTGGTTCCACACCCACCGACGGCCCGAAGGCCAGGAAATCGCGAGGTACGCTGCAGACCTCAGGAGGCTGGCGGCACCGTGCGATTTCGGCAACCACCTCAACAAAGCGCTGCGGGACATTTTTGTCATTGGAATCAGCCATGAGGGCCTTCTTCATAAGCTACTGTTGGCGGATACCACAGTCACACTGCAGAAGGCCATCTCTGTGAGCCAGGCATTCATGACCTCGACCTGCGGCTCTGGGCAGATGTCTCACCCTCAGGACTCAAACCCAGCAGGTACTGTGCACAGAGTGGCGCCTTTTAGTGGCTGGACTGTAGAGCGCGAATCCTCTCAGGGAAGAGAGAACAGGCCCCCGAGTCCCTTAACTCAGGTCCACCGAGGGGGGCTAATCGAGTAGCACCATGCTGGCGTTGCGGAAGGAATCACAGGGCTCACCAGTGCCGTTTTAAAGACTATGTTTGCAAAGGCTGCAGCACAAAGGGCCACCTCTAAGAGAAATAGATCTCACTGTGTCGATGAGGAATCCGCAGATGGCCATGAATCCAGCGTGGATTATGAATTGTTAGACAGAAAGGCAGCCCAGTCCCATGGGGAGGTACATAGCATGTTTACCTGCACCACCGAGTGCTCCCCGCTGAAGATGGAAGTCGAGATAGAGGGAAGTCCAGTCTTCATGGAAGTGGACACGGGGGCGATCCGGTCAGTGATGAATCAAGGAGCCTTTGAGAGGCATTGGGACAATCCGGCTGAACGACTCGAGTTGGCCTCGGTTCAGGCAAAGCTGCGCACCTACACCAATGAAATCATCCCAGTCGTTGGTAGTGTGAATGTAAAGGTATTCCATGAAGGCGCAGTGCACAAGTTACCTCTGTGGATTTTTGCAGGTGATGGACCAATGCTGCTCTGCAGAAGGTGGATGGAGAAGATCTATTGGAAGTGGGAAGATTTCACCCCTCCAGTGATCGAAGCCCTCTGTGCTCAGAGGCAAAGTAAGCCCTCACCTGAGGGTAGACCTGGCACCGATGAGCTGACCAGAACAGCACACGAGACACAGACCGCTCAGCATGACTGCCTGGAGATGATCCAGCTGAGACGACCCGAACACACCTTCCAGGTTCCAGTGGTAGGACTCAGGAGGGAGAAAATCGGATCCAGCAGCAACTTCCCAACTGCGGAGGCAGAACCCGGGAGAAGAGGATCACCGCAGTCGACATCGTGGACAAAGAAAAGATGGCGCCCGAACCACGAGGTGATGCGCTGAAGACAAAGATGGCCGCGGCCAGACCATGAGGTGCAGCGTGATGGAGCAACACATGGCACCAAACGGAGAAGCGGATTGGGGTAAAACAAGCAACACTCTCTTAAAGGAGGCCTGCAACCCACTACAATTAAAGGGACAGTTCCACACATTTAAGCAATGTAACAGTAATTTTAAGTTAGAGACTAAAGGTGTAACGGATTATGTAACGTGTGTAACTGACCATGTAAAATATGTAACTGATATTGTATACATGCAACCAACGAGGAAAAGTCATGCGATTATGTACAATGTGTAATTGATGATTTGAACTGTGCATGTGTAACCCGCGAGGAAAAGTCGCGCGATCGTGATCGAACCCCTAGAGTGTCCATCATAAGTAAGCAAAGCTGTGCGATGCAGGATTCCCACTGCACGCAGCCAATGCACGGGCAGACACCCATCGGGTGTCCCGGGGACCAGAGTCATGCACCATGAAGTGTGGCCACAAGCAGCCAACACACACGAGCTGCGAGGCAAGCGACCTCAGCAGGGCAACGGCAATGGTAGTGATACCATGCCCTGGGTCAGCTCCATCTCTCAGGCAACCGATGGCATCAACTGCCATGAGTCTGAAGGAACAGACTGCACCAAGGCCATACCCCTAGCTGTAGGGTCACCCGCCACTGTTTCCCCAGAGGAAACAAGCACCAGTCAGGATCTCAGGCTAGCGAGTCAGCAGTTCCCTATGCACTGCAAACGACAGCTCCTCAGGGAGCAGCTGGGACCCAGGGCGTAAAGAAAGGACAGGGTGGGGGTCACAGACATCTGTGAACCTGCCTGATGCTAGGGACCACGGCAACAGCCTCGAGAGCAGGCTACACGAGCCAACCGGGTTCCCACTGCCAGCACCGGGCACTGAGCCACCACCAGACTGCAGGGACACCACCCAGCAGCTCCAGAACTAGCTCATCCTCACGGACTGGTCACCGCATCGACAAGACATCTAACGCTCTTGTCGCACCACGGAATCACCCAAAAAAAAATGCAAAACCCACTTACCTGAACTTGAATGTACATGAATGTCAGGAGCCCCCGCCACACCAACGTGGGAGGGGGGGAGAATAGAATGGTCAGGAACACACACACACAAACAGCAACCACCAGCACGCTACTGCACCAAATACCGGATTGAGCCTGCCCGTCAGAGGTCTACCAGACAGAACACATATAGACCTAAGCCCGGAGCATAGTTAATGCAGAGGCAATTTGCACTGAGGGTTCAGGGGGGAGTGATGTCATGTATCTTACATGGCTACTGTTGGTACTATATCAAGGTGTGCCACCAGAGGGCACAGCAGTGGGAGACTCGTAGGTTACCTGTACAGGTGTGCCTGGCCTATTATAAAAGGCAGGCCACCAGGTGTGATCCTCACTCTGGAGTTATCAATAAAGGACAAAGGTCACTACAGTTTAAGTATAACACACTGCCTCGTGGAGTCATTGTTAGAGCATCTAAGGACATAACACTTAGCAGCGAAATCATTGGGGCGCTATGGATAATCTTTTCTACATGATGTCAATAAGACCTTCTGTGGAAAATTGTAAAGCAAACAACACCAAAAAACTTTTAAATGGTATTGGTAACATTATAACACAGAGGTTTTGAAAGACGGTCGTCCTATGTTTATTCAAATTTTCTTTAATAGGCGCATGAAATATCTTGTCGGTGTGAATATAAGATGCCAGTCTCCCTCACCGCTATATTGTGCATTCACTGGAAGCCTTTGAAGCTGCCCTGTGTTTAAGAGAGGCTCTTTTATTTTCCTAAGCACCTACTGGCTCTTATCCAGCAACACACTTTGATTCTCTCCTTTCTTCAGCCCTTTGATTTGACATTCCCCACCCTCTCGGTTCTCCGCGGTGCTTCAGAGCACTTGAAGCCTGGCATTTTGTATTGGGAACATAACTGTTTGACCTACTGCTGACATCACTGACACGCTGCTGAGTAGTTGATGAATCCGGCACATTTATCATTTTTATTAATGTCTCTTTGGATAATGCATATCCGGACCGTTCAAATTTAAAAAGAAAGGCTTGCATTTATATAGCGACTTTCATAACCACCGGTGGTCCCAAAGCACTTTACAGCCAATGAAGTACTTTTTAATGTGTAGTCGCTGTTGTAATGCAGGAAATGCAGCGGCCAAATTGTGCACAGCAAGCTCCCACAATGAGCAGATCATCTGTTTTAGTGATATTGATTGAGGGATAAATATTGGCCAGGACACCGGGGATAACTCCCCTGCTCTTCTTCAAAATAGTGCCCTGCCATCTTCTACATCCACCTGAGAGAGCAGACGGGGCCTCGGTTTAATGTCTCATCCAAAAGATGACACCTCCAACAATGTGGCATTCCCTCAGTGCACTCATTCTGCCAACCCTTTTGTGTGCAGATCCCTGGAGTGGAACTTGAACGCACAAGCTGCTGATTTAGACACAAGGGTGCTACCAACTGAGCCACAGTCGACACTGGTCTATACAAGTAATAGTTGGCTATGGCAAACATTGTGTGCTGGAGGTAGCCGGACCCATGTGGTCCTGGTCACTGGTAATCCGAGCCTGGGATAATGAGAGGGATCCTACCTGACAGTCCCACTCTACGGTGTGATGCACACTTCTCTCTTCCTATGGGATACACGGTGACTGCCAAGCTCCTTGTTGAGCCTTTTAGCCCTTTGCCTTTAATCTTACTGTCAAGCGAGGTAGAGAGACAGAAGAGGACAAGATCATTTTTCACAATCCTACTGCGTTGAAGGTAGAATCTGTTGCTATGGAAACTTTTAACGTTGGAGAGATGCCCTATCATTTGAACCCATTTTAGATTGAAGTAAGGAACATAGGGACATAGGAATAGGAGGAGGCTATTTAGCCCCTTGAGCCTGCTCTACCATTCAATGAGATCATGGCTGATCTGTGACCTAACTCCATATATCCGCCTTTGCCCCATATCCCTTAATACCTTTGGTTAACAAAAATCTATCAAACTCTGACTTAATATTAACAATTGACCCCCAGCATCAATTGCCATTTGTGGAATTGAGTCTTTGTGTGTAGAAGTGTTTCCTAATTCCACTCCTGCAAGGTCTGGCTCTAATCTTTAGACTATGCCCCCTAGTCGAACTCCCAGCAAGTTCTCGGAGTTAATGTACTTCCTTTGGGTCTGCACAATCCATGATTCAGTGTCTGACAGAGCTTGTCCTGTATCCAACAACTGATCAGGACATAACACAGGGTAATGTGAGTGGGTAAGAATGGGGCAGGGAGTTGGTTGTGTTTCCATCAGTTTAAACCGGCATCAATTCAGAAGGACCAGCAGCAAGATGACATGGAAGTATAATTCTTCCTGTCAGTTGTGCCCGATAAAGGGGCGTAATCAGGACTTAATTAATTTGAAGTATAGTTGGAGATAGACTATGCCACATCTCCACCCATAATGCACGTGGGTTTGGATGGCACAGAAAGCTCCCACCTGAAGCAATTTCAAAATGTTAGATGTGTCTGCACTACTTCCCATTTGTAAGTGCATGCTTTCATCATTTCATCCTTATAAACTATGTGCCCATGTGTTAGCTTTGGCTCAGTGGTAGCTATTGTGTTCCTAACACAGATGAGAATGCACACAGGGAGGTTAAAGTAACAGTGACCTCAGTCTTTAATAAGACACTCCAGAGTGAGGAACAGGCCTTCGGGGCCAGCTTATATACAGTGCTCCCAAGGGATGCTGGGATCCCTTGGGACTTCAGGGGATGAGCTCCCTGGTGGCGGAACATGGGAGTGCATGCTTTACAGATACACAACATCATTCTACCCGCAAAGTCAAAGTGAAAACTATTTACAAGGTGAGGCGGTTTGGAGCCTTTCTTTCCCTGGTGGACCGCCTCGGTCTGTGCCCTCGCTGGGCTGGCATGTTGTTGGCCCTGCAGGGCTGCAAGGTGAGCCTGGCCTTGCTGGGCTGGTGGGCGTGATGGGTTCGATTTCCTGGTCTGGCGTGATGTCGTTGATCCTTTGGGTGTGTGTTGCGGGCTCAAAAAAGGTGGTGTCTGCTGTGGGTTGTTCAGGGCAGTCTGTGAACCGCAGCCTCGTTTGGTCCAGGTGCTTTCTGCAAATTTGTCCATTGTCTAGTTTGACTACAAACACGCTATTCCCTTCTTTAGCTATCAGCGTGCCCGCGATCCACTTGGGACCATGTCCATAGTTTAGCACATACGCAGGGTCATTCAGATCAATTTCCCGTGACACAGTGGCGCGACCATCGTTTACATTTTGTTGCTGCCGCCTGCTCTCTACCTGATCATGCAGGTTGGTGTGAACCAGCGAGTGTCTGGTTTTAAGTGTCCTTTTCATGAGTAGCTCAGCCGGGGGCACTCCTGTGAGTGAGTGGGGTCTCGTACGGTAGCTGAGCAGTACTTGAGACAGGCGGGTTTGGAGTGAGCCTTCTGTGACTCGTTTAAGGCTCTGTTTGATTGTTTGTACTGCCCGCTCTGCCTGCCCATTGGAGGCTGGTTTAAACGGGGCCGAGGTGACATGTTTGATCCCATTGCAGGTCATGAATTCTTTAAATTCGGCACTGGTGAAACATGGCTCGTTGTCACGGACCAGTATGTCAGGCAGGCCGTGGGTGGCAAACATGGCCCTCAGGCTTTCAATGGTGGCGGTGGCAGTGCTTCCCGACATTATTTCACATTCAATCCATTTTGAAAAAGAATCCACCACCACCAGGAACATTTTACCGAGAAACGGGCCCGCATAGTCAACATGGATCCTCGACCATGGTCTGGAGGGCCAGGACTACAAACTTAGTTGTGCCTCTCTGGGCGCGTTGCTCACCTGAGCACACATGCTGCATTGCCGTACACAGGACTCTAAGTCAGAGTCGATACCGGGCCACCACACATGTGATCTGGCTATCACTTTCATCATTACTATACCCGGGAGTGTGCTGTGGAGATCCGAGATGAAAGTCTCTCTGCCCTTTTTTGGTAGCACTACGCGGTTACCCCACAACAGGCAGTCTGCCTGAATGGACAGCTCGTCCTTTCGCCGCTGGAACGGCTTGATTGGCTCTTGCATTTCAACGGGGATGCTGGCCCAGCTCCCATGCAGTACACAGTTTTTTACTAGGGACAGCAGAGGATCTTGGTTGCTCCAAGTCCTAATCTGGCGGGCCATGACAGGTGATTTATCATTTTCAAACGCTTCATGACCATCAACAAGTCTGTGGTGGGCAATGGTAGCCGACTGAGAGCATCCGCACAGTTCTCGGTGCCTGGCCTGTGGCAGATGGTATAGTTATACGCTGATAGCGCGAGTGCCCACCTTTGTATGCGGGCTGAGGCATGAGTATTTATCCCCTTGTTTTCAGCGAATAGGGATGTGAGGGGCTTGTGATTGGTTTCCAGCTCAAATTTGAGGCCAAACAGGTACTGATGCGTTTTCTTTACCCCGAGCACTCACGCTGATGCCTCTTTCTCAATCATGCTGTAGGCCCTCTCGGCCTTAGACAAGCTCCTGGAAACAGAGGTGACAGGTTGCAACTTCCCCGCAATGTTAGCTTGTTGTAATACACACCCAACTCCGTACGACGACACGTCATATGCTAGCACAAGTCTTTTACACGGGTTATACAATACAAGCAGCTTGTTGGAGCATAAAATGTTTCTGGCTTTCTCAAAAGCAATTACTTGTTTTTTTCCCCATACTCAGTTCTCACCTTTGCGCAATAACACATGTAGGGGCTCTAAGAGGGTGCTTAACCCTGGTAGGAAGTTACCAAAATAGTTGAGGAGTCCCAGGAACGACCGCAGCTCCGTGACGTTCTGTGGCCTCGGTGCGTTTCTGATAGCCTCTGTCTTGGCATCTGTGGGCCGAATGCCGTTCGCCGCGATCTTTCTCCCCAAAAACTCAACTTCTGTTGCCATGAAGACGCATTTCGACCTCTTTAGCCGCAGCTCTACGCGATCCAGTCACTGGAGGACCTCCTCCAGGTTTTGTAGGTGCTCAGCGGTGTCCCGACCCGTGACCAATATGTCGTCCTGAAAGACCACCATGCGTGGTACCGACTTGAGTAGGCTCTCCATGTTTCTCTGGAAGATCGCTGCAGGTGACCGAATTCCAAACAGGCATCTGTTGCAGATGAACAGTCTCTTGTGCGTGTTGATGCAGGTGAGGCCCTTCGAAGACTCCTCCAGCTCCTGCGTTATGTAGGCCGAAGTCAGGTTGAGCTTGGTGAACGTCTTGCCTCCTGCCAGCGCCGCAAATAGGTCGTCTGTCTTAGCTAGCGGGTATTGGTCCTGTAGCGAGAAACGATTAATAGTTACTTTATAATCGCCGCAAATCCTGACCATGCCATCACTTTTGAGTACTGGAACAATCGGGCTGGCCCACTCACTGAATTCCACTGGGGAAATGATGCCCTCACGTTGCAGCCTGTCCAGTTCGATTTCCACTCTCTCCCTCATCATGTGAGGTACCGCTTGCGCCTTGTGGTGAATGGGTCGTGCCTCTGGGACCAAGTGGATCCCCACCTTCACCCCAGAAAAGTTTCTAATGCCTGGCTCAAAAAGGGAAGGAAATTTGTTAAGAACCTGGGTACATGAGGCCTCATCAACATGTGATAGCGCTCGGATGTCAGCCCAGTTCCAACGGATTTTTCCCAGCCAGCTCCTTCCAAGCAGTGTGGGCCATTGTCCGGGACAATCCAAAGTGGCAGTTCGTGCACCGTGCCCTCGTAGGTGACCTTGACCATGGCACTGCCCAGGACAATGATAAGCTCTTTGGTGTACGTTCTCAGTTTTGTGTGAATGGGGCTCATGGCTGGTCTGAATGCCTTGTTGCACCACAGTCTCTCAAACATCTTTTTACTCATGATGGATTGGCTAGCGCCAGTGTCCAGTTCCATGGCTACGGGTAAGCCATTCAATTTTACGTTTAGCATTATAGGTGGCCATTTTGTCGAAAATGTGTGCACCCCGTGTACTTCAGCATCTGCCTCCTCCATCTGAGGCTTGAAATTGCTTTGATCCACCATGGACCGATCTTCCTCTGCCATGTGGTGGTTAGTAGGTTTTGCAGAGCTTGCAGCTCATTTGCAAGCTCATTGGAGGTGCCCCATTGTTCCACAGCTCTTGCAAACATACCCTTTGAAGCGGCATGAATAGGCTGAATGGAAGCCTCCACAACGACAACAAGGTGTGAATTACCTTGCATTCATCCTTTGTTGGGGACTCTGAGTCATCTGGATCATCTCAGGCCTGCTGGCAGTTGCAGACTCGTGGGTTCTGCCCTGTACATTTCTGCTCACAAACACAGTTCCAGTTAATGTCTAAACATTGCTAGCACTTGTGTGCTGAGAGATTTGTTTGGTGTTATCACTGGTGGACATAAACGCCTGTGCTATCGCAATGGCCTTACTGAGGGTCGGTGTCTCTACAGTCAAAAGTTTTCATCGGATGGTCTTGTGGCCAATGCCCAGTACAAAAAAGTCTCTGAGCATCTGCTCCAGGTAGCCATCAAACTCACATTGTCCTGCAAGTTGCCTTAGCTCGGCGACGTAGCTCGCCACTTCCTGACCTTCAGATCGCTGGCACGTGTAGAACCGATACCTCGCCATCAGCATGCTCTCCCTCGGGTTAAGGTGTTCCCGAACCAGTGAATACAGCTCCTCATATGACTTATCTGTGGGTTGCACTGGAGCCAGAAGATTCTTCATGAGGCTCTAGGTCGGTGCCCCGCAGACCGTGAGGAGGACCCTCTCCTTTTTGCAGCGCTTCCTTCTCCGTCCAGCTCATTGGCTACAAAGTACTGGTCCAGTCGTTCGACATAGGCTTCCCAGTCCTCACCCTCCGAGAACTTCTCCAGGATGCCCACAGTTTGCTGCATCTTTGCGTTGGATTCGTATTCTCGTCGCCAGTTATTGTGTTCCTAACACAGACCAGACTGCACACAGGAAGGTTAAAGTAACAGTGACCTCAGTCTTTAATAAGACACTCCAGAGTGAGGAACAGGCCATATATACAGAGCTCCCAAGGGATGCTGGGATCCCTTGGGACTTCAGGGATGAGCTCCCTGGTGGCGGAATATGGGAGTGCATGCTTTACAGATACACAACCGTAGCACTCACTGTGTCTGAAGGTTGTGGGTTCAAAAACGTTATCATTTGCTGTAAAGTGCTTTGGGACATCCTGAGATTGTGATGGGCGCTATGTAAATGCAAGTTCTTTCTTTCTTTAAAAAAAATTAATTCTCAGGATTTGGGAGTCATGGCAAGGCCTGTCTTTAATGCCTATCCCTAGTTGCCCTTGAGAAGGTGGTTCTTGAAGCGCTGCAGTCCGTATGGTGAAGGTGCTTCCACAGTGCTGTTCGGCAGGTACTGCCGAGATTTTGACCCAGTGACGATGGAGGGGTGAAGATGAGATTGTAATTTGAGGTGTTGGGGGACCAGGAACCAATGTAGATCAGCAAGGACAGGAATGACATGTGTGGAGCTTGATGCAGAATACGATATGGGCAGCATAGTTTTAGAACAGTTAAAAATTACAGCGCACGGAGTTGGGAGGCTGGCCAGGATAGAATTGGAATTGTGGGATACCAAAACTATGGGTCATAAATGCAAGGCAGTCACGAATAAATCCAATAGGGAATCCAGGAGAAACGACTTTACCCAAAGAGTGGTGAGAATGTGGAACTCGCTACCACAGAGAGTGGTTGAGGCGAATAGTATCGATGCATTTAAGGGGAAACTGGATAAACACATGAGGGAGAAAGGAATAGAAGGATATGCTGATAGCGTGGGATGAAAACGGGTGGGAGGAGACTGGTCTGGAGCATAAACACCGGCACAGACCAGTTGGGTCAAATGGCCTGTTTCTGTGCTATGTAATATGTAATTCTATGTAACTGTTCCTCTGCTAGTTGTATCAATCCCTTTTGAACTATTATCTGTGATTCAGAGTATTAATATCTATACCAATAAGAGTAGAGAGCAGGACAGATCTGGTCACCACAGCACAACAGCATATTAGCATATTAAACGCCCCAACTGATACATTACATTAAGGAACAGATCTCTGTTCCTGGATGCATTTGTATCAACCAGACTCCGTAATTGCTTTAAATGAATCTGCTTCGAAGCCCAAATCATTCATAACAACAAAGAAAACAGCCAATACTATGACACATCATAGACAAACGGGCTTGTTACAGGAGAAGCCTCAGTTGTGTGCTCTGACACCCCTAATACGGTAAGGACAGTCTCTGTAATAATTCTATTTTGGCTCAGTGGGTAGCACTCTCGTCTCTGAGTCAGAAGGTCATGGGTTCAAATCCCACTCCAGAGACTAGGCTGACGCTCCAGTGCAGTACTGAGAGAGTGCTGCAGTGCCATCTTTCAGATGAGACGTTAAACCAAGGCTCCGTCTGCCCTCTCAGGTGGATATAAAAGATTCCACTGCACTATCTCTCAACAAACATCACAAAAAACAGATTATCTGGTCATTATCACATTGATGTATGTGGGAGCTTGCTGTGTGCAAATTGGCTGCTGTGTTTCCTACATCATCATCATAGGCAGTCCCTCGAAACAAGAATGACTTGCTTCCACGCCGAAAACGGCTGAGTTCACAGATGTTTCAATGATATTCCGGATCCCGAACTGCATATTGAAGGGTGGAAGATGCCTGTACGTGGATTTTTTTAACCTGTGGTGGCCGTTGCACACCAGCCACCACACGGGCTTGACAGAGCTAGGTCTTGGTCCAGTGGCAAGGGTTAACCAAGATGACTGAAGACCAGCTCTGCTGCACGGACCTAGTGTGCGCACATATAGCAGTGTGGGCTGGGCCCGTGCTGCCCTGGGCCCTCTCCTCTTCTGGGCCCCAAGCTCTCGCCTCTCCTGGGCCCCGATCACATCCCTCTATGAACTCTTGCCGCTCCTTCATCCTGACCTCGCCGCTCCTGCTGTACCTGTCCACACTGCAGTCAGCCGTCGCCCTCCTGCAGCAGCACGCGCTGCTCCCTGCAGTGGTATACCGCTGCACGCTGCTCCCTCTGGTGGCCCCGGTTGTTACATTCTCTGTTTCCCAGTGAGTGTACACTTACAACAGTGACAACTAAAAAATGTGTTCTTTTGTTTAACAACTTAAAAGTGAGAACATTTCTGATACTCTATAGGGGGTGGGAGGGAGAGGTTCAGACAAAAAGCTGGATGTAGTTCAATTAGGGTTGCCAACACTCCAGGTTTGCCCTGGAGTCTTCAGGAATTAAAGGCACGGATGCGAGCTAACCAGGTCAAAACTCATAGGGTCATCTCAAAAGGTGGGGTGTTATGTTTTACTTTGAACAGCTTTATTTATTAGCTATATAAGCATTGGTGACGGGGAAGGTAGGCCGTTTGACTGGGCGGGTTCAGTTGGAGGTGGGAGGTCATGTGATGAAACCTCCAGGAATACGACCTACCAGAGGTGACAACCCTAGGTTTAATACAGAGATAAGACCCAGCGTGAGGTGAAATGACCCTGTTGACTGACACATTCTCTAGTCCTTCTCCGGTAAGCCTGGATTCAAATCCAGGTCCTGGAGCTGCCAGGCCTGTGTCCAACGCAACCTCCCAGTTACACTTTCAACACAGGGCAGCCTGGCACTAAACCTTGCAGCATACACACCAATAATCCCAGAAGATGATAGTCCTGAGTGGTTGCCTGCCATTTGAGCTCCAGTTGATCTGGACCTTGGCAGCTCTTGGTAGAGATGTATGGGAATGGGCATCATAAGAACATAAGAAATAGGCCCGGTACAATTGTAGCAAGACTTCCTTACTCTTATACTCCAACCCCCTTGCAATAAAAGCCAACATACCATTTGCCTTCCTTATTGCCTGCTGTACCTGCATCATTCCATTTCAGGGAGAAGAGAGCAGCAGCGGATGCATTCACCTCCATCTCCAGGAATTAAATTGGAGTCCTGCTGGCTAGTTGTGGAGTGGCACTGTAAAGTGGGTAAAGAGCTCTGGTGCTAATAGTTTCTTGGCTTTAGGGTGTGTAGTAGTCAGAGGGATGTACAGAGGGAGCCTCACCATCTGGAACCCACTTAATGCCACTTCCAAGGATTCGTGACCAACGTTTAAAAGTACGGTTTATTTCTGTCCATTTCTTGATTCATTCAGTTCATCCCAGCCAATCATCTCTTTAAATCTCGTGAAATGGAGACTCACTTTAAAGCCGGCCTCTCACGACTAAAACCTTGGGCGGGGGTGCAGCGGAGATTTACTAGCATGGCATCAGGGATGAGAGACTTCAGTTCTGTGGAGAGACTGGAGAAGCTGGGCTTGTTGTCCTTAGAGCAGAGAAGGTTAAGGGGAGATTTAGTAAAGGTGTTCAAAATCACAAACGGTTTTGATAGAGTTAATAAGGAGAAACTTTTCCAGTGGCAGAAGGCTCAGTAACCAGAGAACACAGATTTAAGTTAATTGGCAAAAAGGAAGATGAGGAGAATTTTTGTACGCAGCGAGTTGTTGTGATCTGGAATGCGCGGCCTGAATCAATGGTGGAGGTAACTTTCAAAAGGGAATTATATATACTTGAAGGAGAGTAAATTGTAGAGCAATAGGGAAAGAGCAGGACTAATTAGATAACTCTTTCAAAGAGTAGGGACAGGCAGTGGATCTCCTTCTATGTGTGGATTTTTTTAACATGTGGTGACCGTTGCACACCAGGCACCACACGGGCTTGACAGAGCTCGGTCTTGGTCCAGTGGCAAGGGTTAACCAGGATGACTGGAGACCTGCTGTGCTGCACGGACCTAGTGCGCACACATATCGCAGTGTGGGCTGGCCTGTGCGGCCCCTGAGCCCTCGCCTCTCCTGGGCCCCGATCACATCGCTCTGCAATCTCTCGCCGCTCCTGCTGTACCTGCCCACGCTCCAGTCACCGATCTGGATTATGGTGATGTCCAATCCAGTCAGCCTCTTCGCAGCCGTCGCGCTCCTGGACCATCTCGCACTGCTCCTTGCAGTGGTCCGACCTGCCGCTAATGTTCCCACGCAGGTCGGGGCTGCCAAGCTGCTCCCAGGCCGCCGCTCGCCGCTCCTTTTAAGGCCCCGACCTGCTGCTGATACTCTAATATGTGCACTCCAAAGGGCAGAATCATAAACAAAGTTTTCCCTTCCACCCTTTAATATGCAGTCCGGAATCTGGAATATTAGGTCCTTCATTGAACTCATCTCTTTTTGGCGTGGAAGCGGGTAATCCTCGATTCGAGGGACTGCCGAAGAAGACGAAGATAGGATTAGAATTACATTATAGCCCAGGAATGGACGGTGACAGTGGAGAAGTTGGCGAATTAGCAACAGGTGCTAATGATTTAGATTGCATGCAAAATTCATGCTCACTGCTCAAAAAAATGATTGGAGTCCGAATTCAAGTCTTAAAGCCCGAGCTCATTGGCGTTACAACGAAAGAGTGGACCAATGTCAGGTGCAGTCATGATAGCCACAGGCTTTTTCCAGTTCTTAAAGGGCAGGTTCGTTGATGCTGCAGAACCTCATGTTCAACATTTCAGGCTGTGCAGCAACCTCAACAAGCAGCAGCAGGTCAAGGAGAAAGAGCTGGAGGACTGAAGCAGATGTACGCATGGCAGATCCATGTCCCAGGGAGAGAGCCTGCAGATTCTGCGATGAAGTGCTGAGCCATTGGTGTTCGCTGCGGAGAGATGGACAGAGATGTTCTACCTAGCAAGCAGCAGGAGGCCATCACCGCAAGCCTTCCGCACAATATGGAGGGAGGTAGCGCAGCAGATCTTGGGCAGCAAGTCTCGTGCAGTGTGTCTCGTGCAGTGTGTCTCGTGCAGTGTGTCTCGTGCAGTGTGTCTCGAGCAGTGTGTCTCGAGCAGCGTGTCTCGAGCAGCGTGTCTCGGGCAGTGTGTCTCGACTTGCGGCTCGGGCAGCGTGTCTCGGGCAGCGTGTCTTGGGCAGTGTGTCTCGGGCAGCGTATCTTGAGCAGTGTGTCTCGAACAGTGTGTCTCGGGCCCTCGGGCAGCGTGTCTCGGGCAGTGTGTCTCGGGCAGCGTGTCTCGAGCAGCGTGTCTCGGTCAGCGTGTCTCGGGCGGCGTGTCTCGGGCAGCGTGTCTCGGTCGGTGTGCCTCGGGCGGTGTGTCTCGGGCAGTGTGTCTCGGGCAGCGTGTCTCGGGCGGTGTGTCTCGTGCGGTGTGTCTCGTGCGGTGTGTCTCGGGCGGTGTGTCTCGGGCGGTGTGTCTCGGGCGGCGTGTCTCGGGCGGCGTGTCTCGGGCGGTGTGTCTCGGGCGGTGTGTCTCGGGCAGCGTGTCTCGGGCAGCGTGTCTCGGGCAGCGTGTCTCGTGCGGTGTGTCTCGTGCGGTGTGTCTCGGGCGGTGTGTCTCGGGCGGTGTGTCTCGGGCGGCGTGTCTCGGGCGGCGTGTCTCGGGCGGCGTGTCTCGGGCGGCGTGTCTCGGGCGGCGTGTCTCGGGCGGCGTGTCTCGGGCGGCGTGTCTCGGGCAGCGTGCCTCGGGCAGTGTGTCTCGTGCAGCGTGTCTCGTGCAGCGTGTCTCGGGCAGCGTGTCTCGGGCAGTGTGTCTCGACTTGTGGCTCGGGCAGCGTGTCTCGGGCAGTGTATCTTGAGCAGTGTGTCTCGAACAGTGTGTCTCGGGCCCTCGGGCAGCGTGTCTTGGGCAGTGTGTCTCGGGCGGTGTGTCTCGGGCGGTGTGTCTCGAGCAACGTGTCTCGGGCAACGTGTCTCGGGCAGCGTGTCTCGAGCAGCGTGTCTCGGGCAGCGTGTCTCGAGCAACGTGTCTCGGGCGGTGTGTCTCGGGCGGCGTGTCTCGGGCATCGTGTCTCGGGCAGCGTGTCTCGGGCGGAGTGTCTCGGGCGGAGTGTCTCGGGCAGTGTGTCTCGGGCAGTGTGTCTCGGGCAGTGTGTCTCGGGCAGTGTGTCTCGGGCAGTGTGCCTAGAGCAGTGTGCCTCGGGCAGCGTGTCTCGGGCAGCGTGTCTCGGGCAGCGTGTCTCGTGCCTTGCGGCTCGGGCAGTGTGTCTCGGACCCTCGGGCAGCGTGTCCCGGGCAGTGTGTCCCGGGCAGTGTGTCCCGGGCAGTGTGTCCCGGGCAGTGTGTCTCGGGCCCTCGGGCAGTGTGTCTCAGGCAGCGTGTCTCGGGCGGTGTGACTCGGGCAGCGTATCTCGGGCAGTGTGTCTCGGGCAGTGTATCTTGATCAGTGTATCTCGAACAGTGTGTCTCAGGCCCTCGGGCAGTGTGCCTCGGGCAGTGTGTCTCGGGCAGCGTGTCTCGGGCAGCGTGTCTCGGGCAGCGTGTCTCGGGCAGTGTGTCTCGAGCCTTGCGGCTCGGGCAGTGTGTCCCGGGCCCTCGAGCAGTGTGTCTCGAGCAACGTGTCTCGGGCGGCGTGTCTCGGGCAGTGTGTCTCGGGCGGAGTGTCTCGGGCAGAGTGTCTCGGGCAGTGTGTCTCAGGCAGTGTGCCTAGAGCAGTGTGCCTAGAGCAGTGTGCCTCGGTCAGCGTGCCTCGGTCAGCGTGTCTCGGGCAGCGTGTCTCGTGCCTTGCGGCTCGGGCAGTGCGTCTCGGGCCCTCGAGCAGTGTGTCTCGAACAGTGTGTCTCGGACCCTCGGGCAGTGTGTCCCGGGCAGTGTGTCCCGGGCAGTGTGTCCCGGGCAGTGTGTCCCGGGCAGTGTGTCTCGGGCAGCGTGTCTCGGGCAGTGTGTTTCGAGCCCTCGGGCAGTGTGTCTCAGGCAGCGTGTCTCGGGCGGTGTGACTCGGGCAGCGTATCTCGGGCAGTGTGTCTCGGGCAGTGTATCTTGATCAGTGTATCTCGAACAGTGTCTCAGGCCCTCGGGCAGTGTGTCTAGAGCAGTGTGCCTCGGGCAGCGTGTCTCGGGCAGCGTGTCTCGGGCAGCGTGTCTCGGGCAGCGTGTCTCGGGCAGCGTGTCTCGGGCGGTGTGACTCGGGCAGCGTATCTCGGGCAGTGTATCTTGATCAGTGTATCTCGAACAGTGTCTCAGGCCCTCGGGCAGTGTGTCTAGAGCAGTGTGCCTCGGGCAGCGTGTCTCGGGCAGCGTGTCTCGGGCAGGGTGTCTCGGGCAGGGTGTCTCGGGCAGGGTGTCTCGGGCAGGGTGTCTCGGGCAGCGTGTCTCGGGCAGCGTGTCTCGGGCAGCGTGTCTCGGACAGTGTGTCTCGTGCCTTGCGGCTCGGGCAGTGTGTCTCGGGCCCTCGAGCAGTGTGTCTCGAACAGTGTGTCTCGGACCCTCGGGCAGTGTGCCTCGGACAGTGTGCCTCGGACAGTGTGCCTCGGGCAGCGTGTCTCGAGCAGCGTGTCTCGAGCAGCGTGTCTCGGGCAGTGTGTCCCGGGCAGTGTGTCCCGGGCAGTGTGTCTCGGGCAATGGCCTCGGGCAGTGTGCCTCGGGCAATGTGTCTCGGGCAGCGTGTCTCGGGCAGTGTGTTTCGAGCCCTCGGGCAGTGTGTCTCAGGCAGCGTGTCTCGGGCGGTGTGACTCGGGCAGCGTATCTCGGGCAGTGTATCTTGATCAGTGTATCTCGAACAGTGTGTCTCAGCCCCTCGGGCAGCGTGTCTCAGGCAGTGTGCCTCGAGCAGTGTGCCTGGAGCAGCGTGTCTCGGGCAGCGTGTCTCGGGCAGCGTGTCTCGGGCAGCGTGTCTCGGGCAGCGTATCTTGAGCAGTGTGTCTCGAACAGTGTGTCTCAGGCCCTCGGGCAGTGTTTCTCGGGCAGTGTGTCTCGAGCAGCTTATCTCAGGCAGCGTGTCTCGGGCAGCGTGTCTCGGGCGGCGTGTCTCGGGCGGCGTGTCTCGGGCGGCGTGTCTCGGGCGGCGTGTCTCGGGCAGCGTGTCTCGGACAGTGTGTCTCGTGCCTTGCGGCTCGGGCAGTGTGTCTCGGGCCCTCGAGCAGTGTGTCTCGAACAGTGTGTCTCGGACCCTCGGGCAGTGTGCCTCGGACAGAGTGTCTCGGGCAGCGTGTCCCGGGCAGCGTGTCCCGGGCAGTGTGTCCCGGGCAGTGTGTCTCAGGCCCTCGGGCAGCGTGTCTCAGGCAGTGTGCCTCAGGCAGTGTGTCTCGAGCAATGTGTCTCGAGCAGTGTGTCTCGGGCCCTCGAAGTGTGTCTCGAGCGGTGTGTCTCGGGCAGTGTGTCTCGGGCAGTGTGTCTCGGGCAGTGTGTCTCGGGCAGTGTGTCTCGGGCAGTGTGCCTAGAGCAGTGTGCCGAGAGCAGTGTGTCTCGGGCAGTGTGTCTGGGGCAGTGTGTCTCGGGCAGTGTGTCTCGGGCAGTGTGTCTCGGGCAGTGTGTCTCGGGCAGTGTGCCTAGAGCAGTGTGCCGAGAGCAGTGTGCCGAGAGCAGTGTGTCTCGGTTAGCGTGTCTCAGGCAGTGTGTCTCGAGCAGCTTATCTCAGGCAGCGTGTCTCGAGCAGCCTGTGTCTCGGGCGGAGTGTCTCGGGCAGCGTGTCTCGGGCAGCGTGTCTCGGGCAGCGTGTCTCAGGCAGTGTGCCTAGAGCAGTGTGCCTAGAGCAGTGTGCCTCGAGCAGCGTGTCTCGGTCAGCGTGTCTCGGGCATTGTGTCTCTGGCAGTGTGTCTCGGGCAGTGTGTCTCGGGCAGTGTGTCTCGGGCAGTGTGTCTCGGTCAGCGTGTCTCGGGCAGTGTGTCTCGGGCAATGGCCTCGGGCAGCGTGTATCGAGCAGTGTGTCTCGAGCAGTGTGTCTCGGGCAGCGGGTCTCGAGCAGTGTGTCTCGGGCAGTGTGTCTCGGGCAGTGTGTCTCGGGCAGTGTGTCTCGGGCAGTGTGTCTCGGGCAGTGTGTCTCGGGCAGTGTGTCTCGGGCAGTGTGTCTCGGGCAGCGTGTCTCGGGCAGTGTGTCTCGGGCAGTGTGTCTCGGGCCCTCGAGCAGTGTGTCTCGAGCAACGTGTCTCGGGCAGCGTGTGTCGAGCAACGTGTCTCGGGCGGTGTGTCTCGGGCGGTGTGTCTCGGGCGGTGTGTCTCGGGCGGTGTGTCTCGGGCGGCGTGTCTCGGGCGGAGTGTCTCGGGCAGTGTGTCTAGAGCAGTGTGCCTAGAGCAGTGTGCCTCGGTCAGCGTGTCTCGGGCAGCGTGTCTCGGGCAGGGTGTCTCGGGCAGGGTGTCTCGGGCAGCGTGTCTCGGGCAGCGTGTCTCGGGCAGCGTGTCTCGGACAGTGTGTCTCGTGCCTTGCGGCTCGGGCAGTGTGTCTCGGGCCCTCGAGCAGTGTGTCTCGAACAGTGTGTCTCGGACCCTCGGGCAGTGTGCCTCGGACAGTGTGTCCCGAGCAGTGTGTCCCGAGCAGTGTGTCTCGAGCAGTGTGTCTCGGGCCCTCGGGCAGTGTGTCTCGAGCGGTGTGTCTCGGGCGGTGTGTCTCGGGCAGTGTGTCTTGGGCAGTGTGTCTCAGGCAGTGTACCTAGAGCAGTGTGCCTAGAGCAGTGTGTCTCGGTTAGCGTGATTCGGGCAGTGTGTCTCGAGCAGCTTGTCTCGAGCAGCTTATCTCAGGCAGCGTGTCTCGAGCAGCCTGTGTCTCGGACGGAGTGTCTCGGGCAGCGTGTCTCGGGCAGCGTGTCTCGGGCAGCGTGTCTCGGGCAGCGTGTCTCGGGCAGTGTGTCTCAGGCAGCGTGCCGAGAGCAGTGTGTCTCGGTCAGCGTGTCTCGGTCAGCGTGTCTCGGTCAGCGTGTCTCGGGCGGCGTGTCTCGGGCGGCGTGTCTCGGGCAGCGTGTCTCGGTCGGTGTGCCTCGGGCGGTGTGTCTCGGGCAGTGTGTCTCGGGCAGTGTGTCTCGGGCAGCGTGTCTCGGGCAGCGTGTCTCGGGCAGTGTGTCTCGTGCAGTGTGTCTCGTGCGGTGTGTCTCGGGCGGTGTGTCTCGGGCCCTCGAGCAGTGTGTCTCGAGCAACGTGTCTCGGGCAGCGTGTGTCGAGCAACGTGTCTCGGGCGGTGTGTCTCGGGCGGTGTGTCTCGGGCGGTGTGTCTCGGGCGGTGTGTCTCGGGCGGCGTGTCTCGGGCGGAGTGTCTCGGGCAGTGTGTCTAGAGCAGTGTGCCTAGAGCAGTGTGCCTCGGTCAGCGTGTCTCGGGCAGCATGTCTCGGGCAGGGTGTCTCGGGCAGGGTGTCTCGGGCAGCATGTCTCGGGCAGCGTGTCTCGGGCAGCGTGTCTCGGACAGTGTGTCTCGTGCCTTGCGGCTCGGGCAGTGTGTCTCGGGCCCTCGAGCAGTGTGTCTCGAACAGTGTGTCTCGGACCCTCGGGCAGTGTGCCTCGGACAGTGTGTCCCGAGCAGTGTGTCCCGAGCAGTGTGTCTCGAGCAGTGTGTCTCGGGCCCTCGGGCAGTGTGTCTCGAGCGGTGTGTCTCGGGCGGTGTGTCTCGGGCAGTGTGTCTTGGGCAGTGTGTCTCAGGCAGTGTACCTAGAGCAGTGTGCCTAGAGCAGTGTGTCTCGGTTAGCGTGATTCGGGCAGTGTGTCTCGAGCAGCTTGTCTCGAGCAGCTTATCTCAGGCAGCGTGTCTCGAGCAGCCTGTGTCTCGGACGGAGTGTCTCGGGCAGCGTGTCTCGGGCAGCGTGTCTCGGGCAGCGTGTCTCGGGCAGCGTGTCTCGGGCAGTGTGTCTCAGGCAGCGTGCCGAGAGCAGTGTGTCTCGGTCAGCGTGTCTCGGTCAGCGTGTCTCGGTCAGCGTGTCTCGGTCAGCGTGTCTCGGGCAGTGTGTCTCGGGCAGTGTGTCTCGGGCAGTGTGTCTTGGGCAGTGTGTCTTGGGCAGTGTGTCTTGGGCAGGGTGTCTCGGGCAGGGTGTCTCGGGCAGGGTGTCTCGGGCAGGGTGTCCCGGGCAGTGTGTCTCGGGCAGTGTATCTTGATCAGTGTATCTCGAACAGTGTGTCTCAGGCCCTCGGGCAGTGTGCCTCGGGCAGTGTGTCTCGGGCAGTGTGTCTTGGGCAGTGTGTCTTGGGCAGTGTGTCTTGGGCAGGGTGTCTCGGGCAGGGTGTCTCGGGCAGGGTGTCTCGGGCAGGGTGTCCCGGGCAGTGTGTCTCGGGCAGTGTATCTTGATCAGTGTATCTCGAACAGTGTGTCTCAGGCCCTCGGGCAGTGTGCCTCGGGCAGTGTGCCTCGAGCAGTGTGCCTCGAGCAGCGTGTCTCGGGCAGCGTGTCCCGGGCAGCGTGTCTCGGGCAGCGTGTCTCGGGCAGTGTGTCTCGAGCCTTGCGGCTCGGGCAGTGTGTCCCGGGCCCTCGAGCAGTGTGTCTCGAGCAACGTGTCTCGGGCGGCGTGTCTCGGGCAGTGTGTCTCGGGCAGTGTGTCTCGGGCAGTGTGTCTCGGGCAGTGTGTCTAGAGCAGTGTGTCTCGAGCAGTGTGCCTCGGGCAGTGTGTCTCGGGCAGTGTGTCTCGGGCAGTGTGTCTCGAGCAGCGTGTCTCGGTCGGTGTGTCTCGGGCAGTGTGGTCTCGGGTGGTGTGACTCGGGCAGCGTGTCTCGGGCAGCGTGACTTGGGCAGCGGGCCTCGGGCAGCGTGTCTCGGGCAGCGTGTCTCGAGCAGCGTGTCTCGAGCAACGTGTCTCGGGCAGCTTGTCTCGAGCGGCGTGTCTCGAGCGGCGTGTCTCGAGCGGCGTGTCTCGGGCGGCGTGTCTCGGGCGGCGTGTCTCGGGCGGAGTGTCTCGGGCGGAGTGTCTCAGGCAGTGTGCCTAGAGCAGTGTGCCTAGAGCAGTGTGCCTCGGTCAGCGTGCCTCGGTCAGCGTGTCTCGGGCAGCGTGTCTCGTGCCTTGCGGCTCGGGCAGTGCGTCTCGGGCCCTCGAGCAGTGTGTCTCGAACAGTGTGTCTCGGACCCTCGGGCAGTGTGCCTCGGACAGCGTGTCCCGGGCAGTGTGTCCCGGGCAGTGTGTCCCGGGCAGTGTGTCCCGGGCAGTGTGTCCCGGGCAGTGTGTCCCGGGCAGCGTGTCTCGGGCAGTGTGTTTCGAGCCCTCGGGCAGTGTGTCTCAGGCAGCGTGTCTCGGGCGGTGTGACTCGGGCAGCGTATCTCGGGCAGTGTGTCTCGGGCAGTGTATCTTGATCAGTGTATCTCGAACAGTGTCTCAGGCCCTCGGGCAGTGTGTCTAGAGCAGTGTGCCTCGGGCAGCGTGTCTCGGGCAGCGTGTCTCGGGCAGCGTGTCTCGGGCAGCGTGTCTCGGGCAGCGTGTCTCGGGCAGTGTGTCTCGGGCAGTGTATCTTGATCAGTGTATCTCGAACAGTGTCTCAGGCCCTCGGGCAGTGTGTCTAGAGCAGTGTGCCTCGGGCAGCGTGTCTCGGGCAGCGTGTCTCGGGCAGGGTGTCTCGGGCAGGGTGTCTCGGGCAGGGTGTCTCGGGCAGGGTGTCTCGGGCAGCGTGTCTCGGGCAGCGTGTCTCGGGCAGCGTGTCTCGGACAGTGTGTCTCGTGCCTTGCGGCTCGGGCACTGTGTCTCGGGCCCTCGAGCAGTGTGTCTCGAACAGTGTGTCTCGGACCCTCGGGCAGTGTGCCTCGGACAGTGTGCCTCGGGCAGCGTGTCTCGAGCAGCGTGTCTCGAGCAGCGTGTCTCGGGCAGTGTGTCCCGGGCAGTGTGTCCCGGGCAGTGTGTCTCGGGCAATGGCCTCGGGCAGTGTGTCTCGGGCAATGTGTCTCGGGCAGCGTGTCTCGGGCAGTGTGTTTCGAGCCCTCGGGCAGTGTGTCTCAGGCAGCGTGTCTCGGGCGGTGTGACTCGGGCAGCGTATCTCGGGCAGTGTGTCTCGGGCAGTGTATCTTGATCAGTGTATCTCGAACAGTGTGTCTCAGCCCCTCGGGCAGCGTGTCTCAGGCAGTGTGCCTCGAGCAGTGTGCCTGGAGCAGCGTGTCTCGGGCAGCGTGTCTCGGGCAGCGTGTCTCGGGCAGCGTGTCTCGGGCAGCGTATCTTGAGCAGTGTGTCTCGAACAGTGTGTCTCAGGCCCTCGGGCAGTGTTTCTCGGGCAGTGTGTCTCGAGCAGCTTGTCTCGAGCAGCTTATCTCAGGCAGCGTGTCTCGGGCAGCGTGTCTCGGGCAGCGTGTCTCGGGCGGCGTGTCTTGGGCAGCGTGTCTCGGACAGTGTGTCTCGTGCCTTGCGGCTCGGGCAGTGTGTCTCGGGCCCTCGAGCAGTGTGTCTCGAACAGTGTGTCTCGACCCTCGGGCAGTGTGCCTCGGACAGCGTGTCTCGGGCAGCGTGTCCCGGGCAGCGTGTCCCGGGCAGTGTGTCCCGGGCAGTGTGTCTCGAACAGTGTGTCTCAGGCCCTCGGGCAGCGTGTCTCAGGCAGTGTGCCTCGGGCAGTGTGTCTCGAGCAATGTGTCTCGAGCAATGTGTCTCGGGCAGTGTGTCTCGGGCAGTGTGTCTCGGGCAGTGTGTCTCGGGCAGTGTGTCTCGGGCAGTGTGTCTCGGGCAGTGTGCCTAGAGCAGTGTGCCGAGAGCAGTGTGTCTCGGGCAGTGTGTCTTGGGCAGTGTGTCTCGGGCAGTGTGTCTCGGGCAGTGTGCCTAGAGCAGTGTGCCGAGAGCAGTGTGACTCGGTTAGCGTGTCTCAGGCAGTGTGTCTCGAGCAGCTTATCTCAGGCAGCGTGTCTCGAACAGCCTGTGTCTCGGGCAGCGTGTCTCGGGCAGCGTGTCTCGGGCAGCGTGTCTCGGGCAGCGTGTCTCGGGCAGCGTATCTTGAGCAGTGTGTCTCGAACAGTGTGTCTCAGGCCCTCGGGCAGTGTTTCTCGGGCAGTGTGTCTCGAGCAGCTTGTCTCGAGCAGCTTATCTCAGGCAGCGTGTCTCGGGCAGCGTGTCTCGGGCAGCGTGTCTCGGGCAGCGTGTCTCGGGCGGCGTGTCTCGGGCAGCGTGTCTCGGACAGTGTGTCTCGTGCCTTGCGGCTCGGGCAGTGTGTCTCGGGCCCTCGAGCAGTGTGTCTCGAACAGTGTGTCTCGACCCTCGGGCAGTGTGCCTCGGACAGAGTGTCTCGGGCAGCGTGTCCCGGGCAGCGTGTCCCGGGCAGTGTGTCCCGGGCAGTGTGTCTCGAACAGTGTGTCTCAGGCCCTCGGGCAGCGTGTCTCAGGCAGTGTGCCTCGGGCAGTGTGTCTCGAGCAATGTGTCTCGAGCAATGTGTCTCGGGCAGTGTGTCTCGGGCAGTGTGTCTCGGGCAGTGTGTCTCGGGCAGTGTGTCTCGGGCAGTGTGCCTAGAGCAGTGTGCCGAGAGCAGTGTGTCTCGGGCAGTGTGTCTTGGGCAGTGTGTCTCGGGCAGTGTGTCTCGGGCAGTGTGCCTAGAGCAGTGTGCCGAGAGCAGTGTGACTCGGTTAGCGTGTCTCAGGCAGTGTGTCTCGAGCAGCTTATCTCAGGCAGCGTGTCTCGAACAGCCTGTGTCTCGGGCAGCGTGTCTCGGGCAGCGTGTCTCGGGCAGCGTGTCTCAGGCAGTGTGCCTAGAGCAGTGTGCCTCGAGCAGCGTGTCTCGGTCAGCGTGTCTCGGGCATTGTGTCTCTGGCAGTGTGTCTCGGGCAGTGTGTCTCGGTCAGCGTGTCTCGGGCAGTGTGTCTCGGGCAATGGCCTCGGGCAGCGTGTCTCGGGCAGTGTGTATCGAGCAGTGTGTCTCGAGCAGTGTGTCTCGGGCAGCGGGTCTCGAGCAGTGTGTCTCGGGCAGTGTGTCTCGGGCAGTGTGTCTCGGGCAGCGTGTCTCGGGCAGTGTGTCTCGGGCAGTGTGTCTCGGGCAGCGTGTCTCGGGCAGTGTGTCTCGGGCAGCGTGTCTCGGGCAGTGTGTCTCGGGCAGCGTGTCTCGGGCAGTGTGTCTCGAGCCTTGCGGCTCGGGCAGTGTGTCTCGGGCCCTCGAGCAGTGTGTGTCGAGCAACGTGTCTCGGGCAGCGTGTGTCGAGCAACGTGTCTCGGGCGGTGTGTCTCGGGCGGCGTGTCTCGGGCGGAGTGTCTCGGGCGGAGTGTCTCGGGCGGTGTGTCTCGGGCGGCGTGTCTCGGGCGGCGTGTCTCGGGCGGAGTGTCTCGGGCAGTGTGTCTAGAGCAGTGTGCCTAGAGCAGTGTGCCTCGGTCAGCGTGTCTCGGGCAGCGTGTCTCGGGCAGGGTGTCTCGGGCAGGGTGTCTCGGGCAGCATGTCTCGGGCAGCGTGTCTCGGGCAGCGTGTCTCGGACAGTGTGTCTCGTGCCTTGCGGCTCGGGCAGTGTGTCTCGGGCCCTCGAGCAGTGTGTCTCGAACAGTGTGTCTCGGACCCTCGGGCAGTGTGCCTCGGACAGTGTGCCTCGGACAGTGTGTCCCGAGCAGTGTGTCCCGAGCAGTGTGTCTCGAGCAGTGTGTCTCGGGCCCTCGGGCAGTGTGTCTCGAGCGGTGTGTCTCGGGCGGTGTGTCTCGGGCAGTGTGTCTTGGGCAGTGTGTCTCAGGCAGTGTGCCTAGAGCAGTGTGCCTAGAGCAGTGTGTCTCGGTTAGCGTGATTCGGGCAGTGTGTCTCGAGCAGCTTGTCTCGAGCAGCTTATCTCAGGCAGCGTGTCTCGAGCAGCCTGTGTCTCGGACGGAGTGTCTCGGGCAGCGTGTCTCGGGCAGCGTGTCTCGGGCAGCGTGTCTCGGGCAGCGTGTCTCGGGCAGCGTGTCTCAGGCAGCGTGCCTAGAGCAGTGTGCCTAGAGCAGTGTGTCTCGGTCAGCGTGTCTCGGTCAGCGTGTCTCGGTCAGCGTGTCTCGGTCAGTGTGTCTCGGGCAGTGTGTCTCGGTCAGTGTGTCTCGGGCAGTGTGTCTTGGGCAGTGTGTCTCGGGCAGGGTGTCTCGGGCAGGGTGTCTCGGGCAGGGTGTCCCGGGCAGTGTGTCTCGGGCAGTGTGTCTCGGGCAGCGTGTCTCGGGCAGTGTGTTTCGAGGCCTCGGGCAGTGTGTCTCAGGCAGCGTGTCTCGGGCGGTGTGACTCGGGCAGCGTATCTCGGGCAGTGTGTCTCGGGCAGTGTATCTTGATCAGTGTATCTCGAACAGTGTGTCTCAGGCCCTCGGGCAGTGTGCCTCGGGCAGTGTGCCTCGAGCAGTGTGCCTCGAGCAGCGTGTCTCGGGCAGCGTGTCTCGGGCAGCGTGTCTCGGGCAGTGTGTCTCGGGCAGCATGTCTCGGGCAGTGTGTCTCGAGCCTTGCGGCTCGGGCAGTGTGTCTCGGGCCCTTGAGCAGTGTGTCTCGGGCGGCGTGTCTCGGGCGGTGTGTCTCGGGCAGCGTGTCTCGGGCAGCGTGTCTCGGGCATCGTGTCTCGGGCAGCGTGTCTCGGGCGGAGTGTCTCGGGCGGAGTGTCTCGGGCGGAGTGTCTCGGGCAGTGTGCCTCGGGCAGCGTGTCTCGGGCAGCGTGTCTCGGGCAGCGTGTCTCGTGCCTTGCGGCTCGGGCAGTGTGTCTCGGGCCCTCGAGCAGTGTGTCTCGAACAGTGTGTCTCGGACCCTCGGGCAGTGTGCCTCGGGCAGTGTGCCTCGGGCAGCGTGTCTCGAGCAGCGTGTCTCGAGCAGCGTGTCTCGGGCATTGTGTCCCGGGCAGTGTGTCTCGGGCAATGGCCTCGGGCAGTGTGTCTCGGGCAATGTGTCTCGGGCAGCGTGTCTCGGGCAGTGTGTTTCGAGCCCTCGGGCAGCGTGTCTCAGGCAGCGTGTCTCGGGCGGTGTGTCTCGGGCAGTGTGTCTCAGGCAGTGTGTCTCGGGCAGTGTATCTTGATCAGTGTATCTCGAACAGTGTGTCTCAGGCCCTCGGGCAGCGTGTCTCAGGCAGTGTGCCTCGGGCAGCGTGTCTCGGGCAGCGTGTCTCGGGCAGCGTGTCTCGGGCAGTGTGTCTCGGGCAGTGTATCTTGAGCAGTGTGTCTCGAACAGTGTGTCTCAGGCCCTCGGGCAGTGTGTCTCGGGCAGAGTGTCTCGAGCAGTGTGTCTCGAGCAGTGTGTCTCGGGCCCTCGGGCAGTGTGTCTCGGGCAGTGTGTCTCGGGCAGTGTGTCTCGGGCAGTGTGTCTCAGGCAGTGTGCCTAGAGCAGTGTGCCGAGAGCAGTGTGTCTCGGTTAGTGTGTCTCGGGCAGTGTGTCTGGAGCAGCTTGTCTCGAGCAGCTTATCTCAGGCAGCGTGTCTCGAGCAGCCTGTGTCTCGGGCAGCGTGTCTCGGGCAGCGTGTCTCGGGCAGTGTGTCCCGGGCAGTGTGTCTCGGGCAATGGCCTCGGGCAGTGTGTCTCGGGCAATGTGTCTCGGGCAGCGTGTCTCGGGCAGTGTGTCTCGGGCAGTGTATCTTGATCAGTGTATCTCGAACAGTGTGTCTCAGGCCCTGGGGCAGCGTGTCTCAGGCAGTGTGTCTCGGGCAATGGCCTCGGGCAGTGTGTCTCGGGCAGTGTGTCTCGGGCAGTGTGTCTCGGGCAGTGTGTCTCGGGCAATGTGTCTCGGGCAGCGTGTCTCGGGCAGTGTGTTTCGAGCCCTCGGGCAGTGTGTCTCAGGCAGCGTGTCTCGGGCAGTGTGTCTCGAGCGGTGTGTCTCGGGCGGTGTGTCTCGGGCAGTGTGTCTTGGGCAGTGTGTCTCAGGCAGTGTGCCTAGAGCAGTGTGCCTAGAGCAGTGTGTCTCGGTTAGCGTGTCTCGAGCAGCTTGTCTCGAGCAGCTTATCTCAGGCAGCGTGTCTCGAGCAGCCTGTGTCTCGGGCAGCGTGTCTCGGGCAGTGTGTCTCGGGCAGTGTGCCTAGAGCAGTGTGCCTAGAGCAGTGTGCCTAGAGCAGTGTGTCTCGGTCAGCGTGTCTCGGTCAGCGTGTCTCGGGCAGTGTGTCTCGGGCAGTGTGTCTCGGGCAGGCTGTCTCGGGCAGGGTGTCTCGGGCAGTGTGTCCCGGGCAGTGTGTCCCGGGCAGTGTGTCCCGGGCAGTGTGTCTCGGGCAGTGTGTCTCGGGCAGCGTGTCTCGGGCAGTGTGTTTCGAGCCTTCGGGCAGTGTGTCTCAGGCAGCGTGTCTCGGGCGGTGTGACTCGGGCAGTGTATCTTGATCAGTGTATCTCAAACAGTGTGTCCCAGGCCCTCGGGCAGTGTGCCTCGGGCAGTGTGCCTCGAGCAGTGTGCCTCGGGCAGCGTGTCTCGGGCAGCATGTCTCGGGCAGTGTATCTTGAGCAGTGTGTCTCGGGCAGCGTGTCTCGGGCAGTGTGTCTCGAGCCTTGCGGCTCGGGCAGTGTGTCTCGGGCCCTTGAGCAGTGTGTCTCGGGCGGCGTGTCTCGGGCGGTGTGTCTCGGGCAGCGTGTCTCGGGCATCGTGTCTCGGGCAGCGTGTCTCGGGCGGAGTGTCTCGGGCGGAGTGTCTCGGGCAGTGTGTCTCGGGCAGTGTGTCTAGAGCAGTGTGCCTCGGGCAGCGTGTCTCGGGCAGCGTGTCTCGGGCAGCGTGTCTCGGACAGCGTGTCTCGTGCCTTGCGGCTCGGGCAGTGTGTCTCGGGCCCTCGAGCAGTGTGTCTCGAACATTGTGTCTCGGACCCTCGGGCAGTGTGCCTCGGGCAGTGTGCCTCGGGCAGCGTGTCTCGAGCAGCGTGTCTCGAGCAGCGTGTCTCGAGCAGCGTGTCTCGGGCAGTGTGTCCCGGGCAGTGTGTCTCGGGCAATGGCCTCGGGCAGTGTGTCTCGGGCAATGTGTCTCGGTCAGCGTGTCTCGGGCAGTGTGTTTCGAGCCCTCGGGCAGCGTGTCTCAGGCAGCGTGTCTCGGGCGGTGTGACTCGGGCAGTGTGTCTCGGGCAGTGTGTCTCGGGCAGTGTATCTTGATCAGTGTATCTCGAACAGTGTGTCTCAGGCCCTCGGGCAGCGTGTCTCAGGCAGTGTGCCTCGGGCAGTGTGCCTCGAGCAGTGTGCCTCGAGCAGCGTGTCTCGGGCAGCGTGTCTCGGGCAGCGTGTCTCGGGCAGTGTGTCTCGGGCAGTGTATCTTGAGCAGTGTGTCTCGAACAGTGTGTCTCGGGCCCTCGGGCAGTGTGTCTCGAGCGGTGTGTCTCGGGCGGTGTGTCTCGGGCAGTGTGTCTCGGGCAGTGTGTCTCGGGCAGTGTGTCTCGGGCAGTGTGCCTAGAGCAGTGTGCCGAGAGCAGTGTGTCTCGGTTAGTGTGTCTCGGGCAGTGTGTCTCGAGCAGCTTGTCTCGAGCAGCTTATCTCAGGCAGCGTGTATCGAGCAGCCTGTGTCTCGGGCAGCGTGTCTCGGGCAGCGTGTCTCTGGCAGCGTGTCTCGGGCAGCGTGTCTCGGGCAGTGTGTCTCGGGCAATGTGTCTCAGGCAGCGTGTCTCGGGCAGCGTGTCTCGGGCAGCGTGTCTCGGGCAGCGTGTCTCGGACAGTGTGTCTCGTGCCTTGCGGCTCGGGCAGTGTGTCTCGGGCCCTCGAGCAGTGTGTCTCGAACATTGTGTCTCGGACCCTCGGGCAGTGTGCCTCGGACAGTGTGTCTCGAGCAGCGTGTCTCGAGCTGCGTGTCTCGGGCAGTGTGTCCCGGGCAGTGTGTCCCGGGCAGTGTGTCCCGGGCAGTGTGTCCCGGGCAGTGTGTCTCGGGCAGTGTGTCTCGGGCAGTGTGTCCCGGGCAGTGTGTCCCGGGCAGTGTGTCCCGGGCAGTGTGTCCCGGGCAGTGTGTCCCGGGCAGTGTGTCCCGGGCAGTGTGTCCCGGGCAGTGTGTCCCGGGCAGTGTGTCCCGGGCAGTGTGTCCCGGGCAGTGTGTCCCGGGCAGTGTGTCCCGGGCAGTGTGTCCCGGGCAGTGTGTCCCGGGCAGTGTGTCCCGGGCAGTGTGTCTCGGGCAGCGTGTCTCGGGCAGTGTGTTTCGAGCAGCTTATCTCAGGCAGCGTGTCTCGAGCAGCCTGTGTCTCGGGCGGAGTGTCTCGGGCAGCGTGTCTCGGGCAGCGTGTCTCAGGCAGTGTGCCTAGAGCAGCGTGTCTCGGTCAGCGTGTCTCGGTCAGCGTGTCTCGGTCAGCGTGTCTCGGGCAGCGTGTCTCGGGCAGCGTGTCTCGGGCAGCGTGTCTCGAGCAGCGTGTCCCGGGCAGTGTGTCCCGGGCAGTGTGTCCCGGGCAGTGTGTCCCGGGCAGTGTGTCCCGGGCAGTGTGTCTCGGGCAATGTGTCTCGGGCAGCGTGTCTCGGGCAGTGTGTTTCGAGCCCTCGGGCAGTGTGTCTCAGGCAGCGTGTCTCGGGCGGTGTGACTCGGGCAGCGTATCTCGGGCAGTGTGTCTCGGGCAGTGTATCTTGATCAGTGTATCTCGAACAGTGTGTCTCAGGCCCTCGGGCAGCGTGTCTCAGGCAGTGTGCCGAGGGCAATGTGCCTCGAGCAGTGTGCCTCGAGCAGTGTGCCTCGAGCAGCGTGTCTCGGGCCCTCGAGAAGTGTGTCTCGAGCGGTGTGTCTCGGGCAGTGTGTCTCGGGCAGTGTGTCTCGGGCAGTGTGTCTCGGGCAGTGTGTCTCGGGCAGTGTGCCTAGAGCAGTGTGCCTAGAGCAGTGTGTCTCGGTTAGCGTGTCTCAGGCAGTGTGTCTCGAGCAGCTTGTCTCGAGCAGCTTATCTCAGGCAGCGTGTCTCGAGCAGCCTGTGTCTCGGGCAGCGTGTCTCGGGCAGCGTGTCTCAGGCAGTGTGCCTAGAGCAGCGTGTCTCGGTCAGCGTGTCTCGGGCATTGTGTCTCTGGCAGTGTGTCTCGGGCAGCGTGTCTCGGGCAGCGTGTCTCGGGCAGGGTGTCTCGGGCAGGGTGTCTCGGGCAGCGTGTCTCGGGCCCTCGAGCAGTGTGTCTCGGGCAGTGTATTTTGAGCAGTGTGTCTCGAACAGTGTGTCTCGGACCCTCGGGCAGTGTGTCTCGGGCAGTGTGTCTCGGGCAGTGTGTCTCGGGCAGTGTGTCTCGGGCAGTGTGTCTCTGGCAGTGTGTCTCGAGCAGCGTGTCTCGGTCAGCGTGTCTCGGGCAGTGTGTCTCGGGCAATGGCCTCGGGCAGCATGTCTCGGGCAGCGTGTCTCGAGCAGTGTGTCTCGAGCAGTGTGTCTCGGGCAGCGGGTCTCGAGCAGCGGGTCTCGGGCAGTGTGTCTCGGGCAATGGCCTCGGGCAGCGTGTCTCGGGCAGCGTGTCTCGAGCAGTGTGTCTCGGGCAGTGTGTCTCGGGCAGTGTGTCTCGGGCAGCGTGTCTCGGGCAGTGTGTCTCGAGCCTTGCGGCTCGGGCAGTGTGTCTCGGGCCCTCGAGCAGTGTGTCTCGAGCAACGTGTCTCGGGCAGCGTGTGTCGAGCAACGTGTCTCGGGCGGTGTGTCTCGGGCGGTGTGTCTCGAGCAGCTTGTCTCGAGCAGCTTATCTCAGGCAGCGTGTCTCGAGCAGCCTGTCTCGGGCAGCGTGTCTCAGGCAGTGTGCCTAGAGCAGCGTGTCTCGGTCAGCGTGTCTCGGGCATTGTGTCTCTGGCAGTGTGTCTCGGGCAGCGTGTCTCGGGCAGGGTGTCTCGGGCAGCGTGTCTCGGGCCCTCGAGCAGTGTGTCTCGGGCAGTGTATTTTGAGCAGTGTGTCTCGAACAGTGTGTCTCGGACCCTCGGGCAGTGTGTCTCGGGCAGTGTGTCTCGGGCAGTGTGTCTCGGGCAGTGTGTCTCGAGCAGCGTGTCTCGGTCAGCGTGTCTCGGGCAGTGTGTCTCGGGCAATGGCCTCGGGCAGCATGTCTCGGGCAGTGTGTCTCGGGCAGTGTGTCTCTGGCAGTGTGTCTCGAGCAGCGTGTCTCGGTCAGCGTGTCTCGGGCAGTGTGTCTCGGGCAATGGCCTCGGGCAGCATGTCTCGGGCAGCGTGTCTCGAGCAGTGTGTCTCGGGCAGTGTGTCTCGGGCAGTGTGTCTCGGGCAGCGTGTCTCGGGCAGTGTGTCTCGAGCCTTGCGGCTCGGGCAGTGTGTCTCGGGCCCTCGAGCAGTGTGTCTCGAGCAACGTGTCTCGGGCAGCGTGTGTCGAGCAACGTGTCTCGGGCGGTGTGTCTCGGGCGGTGTGTCTCGGGCGGTGTGTCTCGGGCAGCGTGTCTCGGGCGGCGTGTCTCGGGCGGCGTGTCTCGGGCGGCGTGTCTCGGGCAGAGTGCCTAGAGCAGTGTGCCTAGAGCAGTGTGCCTCGGGCAGCGTGTCTCGGGCAGCGTGTCTCGGGCAGGGTGTCTCGGGCAGCGTGTCTCGGGCAGCGTGTCTCGGACAGTGTGTCTCGTGCCTTGCGGCTCGGGCAGTGTGTCTCGGGCCCTCGAGCAGTGTGTCTCGAACAGTGTGCCTCGGACCCTCGGGCAGTGTGCCTCGGACAGTGTGCCTCGGACAGTGTGTCCCAGGCAGCGTGTCTCGAGCAGCGTGTCCCGGGCAGTGTGTCTCGGGCAGTGTGTCTCGGGCAGTGTGTCTCGGGCAGTGTGTCTCGGGCAATGTGTCTCGGGCAGCGTGTCTCGGGCAGTGTGTTTCGAGCCCTCGGGCAGTGTGTCTCAGGCAGCGTGTCTCGGGCGGTGTGACTCGGGCAGCGTATCTCGGACAGTGTGTCTCGGGCAGTGTATCTTGATCAGTGTATCTCGAACAGTGTGTCTCAGGCCCTCGGGCAGCGTGTCTCAGGCAGTGTGCCTCGAGCAGTGTGCCTCGAGCAGTGTGCCTCGAGCAGCGTGTCTCGGGCAGCGTGTCTCGGGCAGCGTGTCTCGGGCAGCGTGTCTCGGGCAGTGTATCTTGAGCAGTGTGTCTCGAACAGTGTGTCTCAGGCCCTCGGGCAGCGTGTCTCGGGCAGTGTGTCTCGAGCAGTGTGTCTCGAGCAGTGTGTCTCGAGCAGTGTGTCTCGGGGTCTCGGGCGGTGTGTCTCGGGCAGTGTGTCTCGGGCAGTGTGTCTCGGGCAGTGTGTCTCGGGCAGTGTGTCTCGGGCAGTGTGTCTCGGGCAGTGTGTCTCGGGCAGTGTGTCTCAGGCAGTGTGCCGAGAGCAGTGTGCCTAGAGCAGTGTGTCTCGGTTAGCGTGTCTCAGGCAGCGTGTCTCGAGCAGCCTGTGTCTCGGGCAGCGTGTCTCGGGCAGCGTGTCTCGGGCAGCGTGTCTTAGGCAGTGTGTCTCAGGCAGTGTGCCTAGAGCAGTGTGCCTAGAGCAGCGTGTCTCAGTCAGCGTGTCTCGGTCAGCGTGTCTCGGTCAGCGTGTCTCGGTCAGCGTGTCTCGGGCAGCGTGTCTCGGGCAGTGTGTCTCGGGCAGTGTGTCTCGGGCAGGGTGTCTCCGGCAGGATGTCCCGGGCAGTGTGTCCCGGGCAGTGTGTCTCGGGCAGTGTGTCTCGGGCAGCGTGTCTCGGGCAGTGTGTTTCGAGCCCTCGGGCAGTGTGTCTCAGGCAGCGTGTCTCGGGCGGTGTGACTTGGGCAGCGTATCTCGGGCAGTGTGTCTCGGGCAGTGTGTCTCGGGCAGTGTGTCTCGGGCAGTGTGTCTCGGGCAGTGTGTCTCAGGCAGTGTGCCGAGAGCAGTGTGCCTAGAGCAGTGTGTCTCGGTTAGCGTGTCTCAGGCAGCGTGTCTCGAGCAGCCTGTGTCTCGGGCAGCGTGTCTCGGGCAGCGTGTCTCGGGCAGCGTGTCTTAGGCAGTGTGTCTCAGGCAGTGTGCCTAGAGCAGTGTGCCTAGAGCAGCGTGTCTCAGTCAGCGTGTCTCGGTCAGCGTGTCTCGGTCAGCGTGTCTCGGTCAGCGTGTCTCGGGCAGCGTGTCTCGGGCAGTGTGTCTCGGGCAGTGTGTCTCGGGCAGGGTGTCTCCGGCAGGATGTCCCGGGCAGTGTGTCCCGGGCAGTGTGTCTCGGGCAGTGTGTCTCGGGCAGCGTGTCTCGGGCAGTGTGTTTCGAGCCCTCGGGCAGTGTGTCTCAGGCAGCGTGTCTCGGGCGGTGTGACTTGGGCAGCGTATCTCGGGCAGTGTGTCTCGGGCAGTGTATCTTGATCAGTGTATCTCGAACAGTGTGTCTCAGGCCCTCGGGCAGTGTGCCTCGTGCAGCGTTCCTCGAGCAGCGTGCCTCGAGCAGCGTGTCTCAGGCAGCGTGTCTCGGGCAATGGCCTCGGGCAGTGTGTCCCGGGCAGTGTGTCCCGGGCAGTGTGTCTCGGGCAGCGTGTCTCGGGCAGTGTGTTTCGAGCCCTCGGGCAGTGTGTCTCAGGCAGCGTGTCTCGGGCGGTGTGACTCGGGCAGCGTATCTCGGACAGTGTGTCTCGGGCAGTGTATCTTGATCAGTGTATCTCGAACAGTGTGTCTCAGGCCCTCGGGCAGCGTGTCTCGAGCAGTGTGCCTCGAGCAGTGTGCCTCGAGCAGCGTTTCTCGGGCAGCGTGTCTCGGGCAGCGTGTCTCGGGCAGCGTGTCTCGGGCAGTGTATCTTGAGCAGTGTGTCTCGAACAGTGTGTCTCAGGCCCTCGGGCAGTGTGTCTCGGGCAGTGTGTCTCGAGCAGTGTGTCTCGAGCAGTGTGTCTCGGGCCCTCGGGCAGTGTGTCTCGAGCGGTGTGTCTCGGACGGAGTGTCTCGGGCAGCGTGTCTCGGGCAGTGTGTCTCAGGCAGTGTGCCTGGAGCAGTGTGCCTAGAGCAGTGTGTCTCGGTCAGCGTGTCTCGGTCAGCGTGTCTCGGACAGCGTGTCTCGGACAGCGTGTCTCGGTCAACGTGTCTCGGGCTGGGTGTCTCGGGCAGGGTGTCTCGGGCAGGGTGTCCCGGGCAGTGTGTCCCGGGCAGTGTGTCCCGGGCAGTGTGTCCCGGGCAGTGTGTCCCGGGCAGTGTGTCTCGGGCAGTGTGTTTCGAGCCCTCGGGCAGTGTGTCTCAGGCAGCGTGTCTCGGGCGGTGTGACTCGGGCAGCGTATCTCGGGCAGTGTGTCTCGGGCAGTGTATCTTGATCAGTGTATCTCAAACAGTGTGTCTCAGGCCCTCGGGCAGTGTGCCTCGGGCAGTGTGCCTCGAGCAGTGTGCCTCGAGCAGCGTGTCTCGGGCAGCGTGTCTCGGGCAGCGTGTCTCGGGCAGCGTGTCTCGGGCAGTGTATCTTGAGCAGTGTGTCTCGGGCAGCGTTTCTCGGGCAGTGTGTCTCGAGCCTTGCGGCTCGGGCAGTGTGTCTCAGGCCCTCCGCCAGCGTGTCTCAGGCAGTGTGCCTCGGGCAGTGTGCCTCGAGCAGTGTGCCTCGAGCAGTGTGTCTCGGGCCCTCGGGCAGTGTGTCTCGAGCGGTGTGTCTCGGGCGGTGTGTCTCGGGCAGTGTGTCTTGGGCAGTGTGTCTCAGGCAGTGTGCCTAGAGTAGCGTGCCTAGAGCAGTGTGTCTCGGTTAGCGTGTCTCGGGCAGTGTGTCTCGAGCAGCTTGTCTCGAGCAGCTTATCTCAGGCAGCGTGTCTCGAGCAGCCTGTGTCTCGGACGGAGTGTCTCGGGCAGCGTGTCTCGGGCAGTGTGTCTCAGGCAGTGTGCCTGGAGCAGTGTGCCTAGAGCAGTGTGTCTCGGTCAGCGTGTCTCGGTCAGCGTGTCTCGGACAGCGTGTCTCGGTCAGCGTGTCTCGGGCTGGGTGTCTCGGGCAGGGTGTCTCGGGCAGGGTGTCCCGGGCAGTGTGTCCCGGGCAGTGTGTCCCGGGCAGTGTGTCCCGGGCAGTGTGTCCCGGGCAGTGTGTCCCGGGCAGTGTGTCTCGGGCAGTGTGTTTCGAGCCCTCGGGCAGTGTGTCTCAGGCAGCGTGTCTCGGGCGGTGTGACTCGGGCAGCGTATCTCGGGCAGTGTGTCTCGGGCAGTGTATCTTGATCAGTGTATCTCAAACAGTGTGTCTCAGGCCCTCGGGCAGTGTGCCTCGGGCAGTGTGCCTCGAGCAGTGTGCCTCGAGCAGCGTGTCTCGGGCAGCGTGTCTCGGGCAGCGTGTCTCGGGCAGTGTATCTTGAGCAGTGTGTCTCGGGCAGCGTTTCTCGGGCAGTGTGTCTCGAGCCTTGCGGCTCGGGCAGTGTGTCTCGGGCCCTTGAGCAGCATGTCTCGGGCAGCGTGTCTCGGGCAGCGTGTCTCGGGCATCGTGTCTCGGGCAGCGTGTCTCGGGCGGAGTGTCTCGGGCGGAGTGTCTCGGGCAGTGTGTCTCGGGCAGTGTGTCTAGAGCAGTGTGCCTCGGGCAGCGTGTCTCGGGCAGCGTGTCTCGGGCAGCGTGTCTCGTGCCTTGCGGCTCGGGCAGTGTGTCTCGGGCCCTCGAGCAGTGTGTCTCGAACAGTGTGTCTCGGACCCTCGGGCAGTGTGCCTCGGGCAGCGTGTCTCGAGCAGCGTGTCTCGAGCAGCGTGTCTCGAGCAGCGTGTCTCGGGCAGTGTGTCCCGGGCAGTGTGTCTCGGGCAATGGCCTCGGGCAGTGTGTCTCGGGCAATGTGTCTCGGGCAGCGTGACTCGGGCAGTGTGTTTCGAGCCCTCGGGCAGCGTGTCTCAGGCAACGTGTCTCGGGCGGTGTGACTCGGGCAGTGTGTCTCGGGCAGTGTGTCTCGGGCAGTGTATCTTGATCAGTGTATCTCGAACAGTGTGTCTCAGGCCCTCCGCCAGCGTGTCTCAGGCAGTGTGCCTCGAGCAGTGTGCCTCGAGCAGCGTGTCTCGGGCAGCGTGTCTCGGGCAGCGTGTCTCGGGCAGCGTGTCTCGGGCAGCGTGTCTCGGGCAGTGTGTCTCGGGCAGTGTATCTTGAGCAGTGTGTCTCGAACAGTGTGTCTCAGGCCCTCGGGCAGAGTGTCTCGAGCAGTGTGTCTCGAGCAGTGTGTCTCGGGCCCTCGGGCGGTGTGTCTCGGGCGGTGTGTCTCGGGCAGTGTGTCTCGGGCAGTGTGTCTCGGGCAGTGTGTCTCGGGCAGTGTGTCTCGGGCAGTGTGTCTCGGGCAGTGTGTCTCGGGCAGTGTGCCCAGAGCAGTATGCCGAGAGCAGTGTGAATCGGTTAGTGTGTCTCGGGCAGTGTGTCTCGAGCAGCTTGTCTCGAGCAGCTTATCTCAGGCAGCGTGTCTCGAGCAGCCTGTGTCTCGGGCAGCGTGTCTCGGGCAGCGTGTCTCGGGCAGCGTGTCTCGGGCAGTGTGTCTCGGGCAGTGTGTCTCGGGCAGCGTGTCTCGGGCAGCGTGTCTCGGACAGTGTGTCTCGTGCCTTGCGGCTCGGGCTGTGTGTCTCGGGCCCTCGAGCAGTGTGTCTCGAACAGTGTGTCTCGGACCCTCGGGCAGTGTGCCTCGGACAGTGTGTCTCGTGCAGCGTGTCTCGAGCAGCGTGTCTCGGGCAGTGTGTCCCGGGCAGTGTGTCCCGGGCAGTGTGTCCCGGGCAGTGTGTCTTGAGCAATGTGTCTCGAGCAGTGTGTCTCGGGCCCTCGAGAAGTGTGTCTCGAGCGGTGTGTCTCGGGCAGTGTCTCTCGGGCAGTGTGTCTCGGGCAGTGTGTCTCGGGCAGTGTGTCTAGAGCAGTGTGTCTCGGTTAGCGTGTCTCAGGCAGTGTGTCTCGAGCAGCTTATCTCAGGCAGCGTGTCTCGAGCAGCCTGTGTCTCGGGCGGAGTGTCTCGGGCAGCGTGTCTCGGGCAGCGTGTCTCGGGCAGCGTGTCTCAGGCAGTGTGCCTAGAGCAGTGTGCCTAGAGCAGCGTGTCTCGGTCAGCGTGTCTCGGGCATTGTGTCTCTGGCAGTGTGTCTCGGGCAGCGTGTCTCGGGCAGCGTGTCTCGGGCAGCGTGTCTCGGGCTGCGTGTCTCGGGCAGCGTGTCTCGGGCAGCGTGTCTCGGTCAGGGTGTCTCGGGCAGGGTGTCTCGGGCAGTGTGTCTCGGGCAGTGTGTCTCGGGCAGTGTGTCTCTGGCAGCGTGTCTCGGTCAGCGTGTCTCGGGCAGTGTGTCTCGGGCAATGGCCACGGGCAGCGTGTCTCGGGCAGTGTGTCTCGGGCAGTGTGTCTCGAGCAGTGTGTCTCGGGCAGCGGGTCTCGAGCAGCGGGTCTCGGGCAGTGTGTCTCGAGCCTTGCGGCTCGGGCAGTGTGTCTCGGGCCCTCGAGCAGTGTGTCTCGAGCAACGTGTCTCGAGCAGCGTGTGTCGAGCAACGTGTCTCGGGCAGCGTGTCTCGGGCGGTGTGTCTCGGGCGGCGTGTCTCGGGCGGCGTGTCTCGGGCGGAGTGTCTCGGGCAGTGTGTCTGGAGCAGTGTGCCTAGAGCAGTGTGCCTCGGTCAGCGTGTCTCGGGCAGCGTGTCTCGGGCAGCGTGTCTCGGGCAGGGTGTCTCGGGCAGAGTGTCTCGGGCAGCGTGTCTCGGGCAGCGTGTCTCGGACAGTGTGTCTCGTGCCTTGCGGCTCGGGCAGTGTGTCTCGGGCCCTCGAGCAGTGTGT
The DNA here is from genome assembly GCF_044704955.1 of Pristiophorus japonicus. Classification (NCBI taxonomy): domain Eukaryota; kingdom Metazoa; phylum Chordata; class Chondrichthyes; family Pristiophoridae; genus Pristiophorus; species Pristiophorus japonicus. The sequence goes on from NC_091988.1 coordinate 131,723,864, forward strand.
CTCGAACAGTGTGTCTCGGACCCTCGGGCAGTGTGCCTCGGACAGTGTGCCTCGGACAGTGTGTCCCAGGCAGCATGTCTCGAGCAGCGTGTCTCGGGCAGTGTGTCCCGGGCAGTGTATCTTGATCAGTGTATCTCGAACAGTGTGTCTCAGGCCCTCGGGCAGCGTGTCTCAGGCAGTGTGCCTCGGGCAGTGTGCCTCGAGCAGTGTGCCTCGAGCAGCGTGTCTCGGGCAGCGTGTCTCGGGCAGCGTGTCTCGGGCAGTGTGTCTCACGCAGTGTGTCTCGGGCAGTGTATCTTGAGCAGTGTGTCTCGAACAGTGTGTCTCAGGCCCTCGGGCAGTGTGTCTCGGGCAGAGTGTCTCGAGCAGTGTGTCTCGAGCAGTGTGTCTCGGGCCCTCGGGCAGTGTGTCTCGAGCGGTGTGTCTCGGGCGGTGTGTCTCGGGCAGTGTGTCTCGGGCAGTGTGTCTCGGGCAGTGTGCCCAGAGCAGTATGCCGAGAGCAGTGTGTCTCGGTTAGTGTGTCTCGGGCAGTGTGTCTCGAGCAGCTTGTCTCGAGCAGCTTATCTCAGGCAGCGTGTCTCGAGCAGCCTGTGTCTCGGGCAGCGTGTCTCGGGCAGCGTGTCTCGGGCAGCGTGTCTCGGGCAGCGTGTCTCGGACAGTGTGTCTCGTGCCTTGCGGCTCGGGCAGTGTGTCTCGGGCTCTCGAGCAGTGTGTCTCGAACAGTGTGTCTCGGACCCTCGGGCAGTGTGCCTCGGACAGTGTGTCTCGTGCAGCGTGTCTCGAGCAGCGTGTCTCGGGCAGTGTGTCCCGGGCAGTGTGTCCCGGGCAGTGTGTCCCGGGCAGTGTGTCTTGAGCAATGTGTCTCGAGCAGTGTGTCTTGGGCCCTCGAGAAGTGTGTCTCGAGCGGTGTGTCTCGGGCAGTGTGTCTCGGGCAGTGTGTCTCGAGCAGCTTATCTCAGGCAGCGTGTCTCGAGCAGCCTGTGTCTCGGGCGGAGTGTCTCGGGCAGCGTGTCTCGGGCAGCGTGTCTCGGGCAGCGTGTCTCAGGCAGTGTGCCGAGAGCAGTGTGCCTAGAGCAGCGTGTCTCGGTCAGCGTGTCTCGGGCATTGTGTCTCTGGCAGTGTGTCTCGGGCAGCGTGTCTCGGGCAGCGTGTCTCGGGCAGCGTGTCTCGGGCAGGGTGTCTCGGGCAGGGTGTCTCGGGCAGCGTGTCTCGGGCCCTCGAGCAGTGTGTCTCGGGCAGTGTATTTTGAGCAGTGTGTCTCGAACAGTGTGTCTCGGACCCTCGGGCAGTGTGTCTCGGGCAGTGTGTCTCGGGCAGTGTGTTTCGGGCAGTGTGTCTCGGGCAGTGTGTCTCTGGCAGCGTGTCTCGGTCAGCGTGTCTCGGGCAGTGTGTCTCGGGCAATGGCCACGGGCAGCGTGTCTCGGGCAGCGTGTCTCGGGCAGTGTGTCTCGAGCAGTGTGTCTCGAGCAGTGTGTCTCGGGCAGCGGGTCTCGAGCAGCGGGTCTCGGGCAGTGTGTCTCGGGCAGTGTGTCTCGGGCAGTGTGTCTCGGGCAGCGTGTCTCGGGCCTTGCGGCTCGGGCAGTGTGTCTCGGGCCCTCGAGCAGTGTGTCTCGAGCAACGTGTCTCGGGCAGCGTGTGTCGAGCAACGTGTCTCGGGCAGCGAGTCTCGGGCGGTGTGTCTCGGGCGGCGTGTCTCGGGCGGCGTGTCTCGGGCGGAGTGTCTCGGGCAGTGTGTCTGGAGCAGTGTGCCTAGAGCAGTGTGCCTCGGTCAGCGTGTCTCGGGCAGCGTGTCTCGGGCAGCGTGTCTCAGGCAGGGTGTCTCGGGCAGAGTGTCTCGGGCAGCGTGTCTCGGGCAACGTGTCTCGGACAGTGTGTCTCGTGCCTTGCGGCTCGGGCAGTGTGTCTCGGGCCCTCGAGCAGTGTGTCTCGAACAGTGTGTCTCGGACCCTCGGGCAGTGTGCCTCGGACAGTGTGCCTCGGACAGTGTGTCCCAGGCAGCGTGTCTCGAGCAGCGTGTCTCGGGCAGTGTGTCCCGGGCAGTGTGTCTCGGGCAATGGCCTCGGGCAGTGTGTCTCGGGCAGTGTGTCTCGGGCAGCGTGTCTCGGGCAGTGTGTTTCGAGCCCTCGGGCAGTGGGTCTCAGGCAGCGTGTCTCGGGCGGTGTGACTCGGGCAGCGTATCTCGGACAGTGTGTCTCGGGCAGTGTATCTTGATCAGTGTATCTCGAACAGTGTGTCTCAAGCCCTCGGGCAGCGTGTCTCAGGCAGTGTGCCTCGAGCAGTGTGCCTCGAGCAGTGTGCCTCGGGCAGCGTGTCTCGGGCAGCGTGTCTCGGGCAGCGTGTCTCGGGCAGCGTGTCTCGGGCAGCGTGTCTCGGGCAGTGTATCTTGAGCAGTGTGTCTCGAACAGTGTGTCTCAGGCCCTCGGGCAGCGTGTCTCGGGCAGTGTGTCTCGAGCAGTGTGTCTCGAGCAGTGTGTCTCGGGCCCTCGGGCGGTGTGTCTCGGGCGGTGTGTCTCGGGCAGTGTGTCTTGGGCAGTGTGTCTCAGGCAGTGTGCCTAGAGCAGTGTGCCTAGAGCAGTGTGTCTCGGTTAGCGTGTCTCGGTTAGCGTGTCTCGGGCAGTGTGTCTCGAGCAGCTTGTCTCGAGCAGCTTATCTCAGGCAGCGTGTCTCGAGCAGCCTGTGTCTCGGACGGAGTGTCTCGGGCAGCGTGTCTCGGGCAGCGTGTATCGGTCAGCGTGTCTCGGTCAGCGTGTCTCGGTCAGCGTGTCTCGGGCAGCGTGTCTCGGGCAGGGTGTCTCGGGCAGGGTGTCTCGGGCAGGGTGTCCCGGGCAGTGTGTCCCGGGCAGTGTGTCCCGGGCAGTGTGTCTCGGGCAGCGTATCTCGGGCAGTGTGTTTCGAGCCCTCGGGCAGTGTGTCTCAGGCAGCGTGTCTCGGGCGGTGTGACTCGGGCAGCGTATCTCGGGCAGTGTGTCTCGGGCAGTGTATCTTGATCAGTGTATCTCGAACAGTGTGTCTCAGGCCCTCGGGCAGTGTGCCTCGAGCACTGTGCCTCGAGCAGCGTGTCTCGGGCAGCGTGTCTCGGGCAGCGTGTCTCGGGCAGTGTATCTTGAGCAGTGTGTCTCGGGCAGCCTGTCTCGGGCAGTGTGTCTCGGGCCCTTGAGCAGTGCGTCTCGGGCGGCGTGTCTCGGGCGTTGTGTCTCGGGCAGCGTGTATCGGGCATCGTGTCTCGGGCGGAGTTTCTCGGGCAGTGTGTCTCGGGCAGTGTGTCTAGAGCAGTGTGCCTCGGGCAGCGTGTCTCGGGCAGCGTGTCTCGGGCAGCGTGTCTCGGGCAGCGTGTCTCGTGCCTTGCGGCTCGGGCAGTGTGTCTCGGGCCCTCGAGCAGTGTGTCTCGAACAGTGTGTCTCGGACCCTCGGGCAGTGTGCCTCGGGCAGCGTGTCTCGAGCAGCGTGTCTCGAGCAGCGTGTCCCGGGCAGTGTGTCCCGGGCAGTGTGTCCCGGGCAGTGTGTCTCGGGCAATGGCCTCGGGCAGTGTGTCTCGGGCAATGTGTCTCGGGCAGCGTGTCTCGGGCAGTGTGTTTCGAGCCCTCGGGCAGCGTGTCTCAGGCAGCGTGTCTCGGGCGGTGTGACTCGGGCAGTGTGTCTCGGGCAGTGTGTCTCGGGCAGTGTATCTTGATCAGTGTATCTCGAACAGTGTGTCTCAGGCCCTCGGGCAGCGTGTCTCGGGCAGTGTGCCTCGAGCAGTGTGCCTCGAGCAGCGTGTCTCGGGCAGCGTGTCTCGGGCAGCGTGTCTCGGGCAGTGTGTCTCGGGCAGTGTATCTTGAGCAGTGTGTCTCGAACAGTGTGTCTCAGGCCCTCGGGCAGTGTGTCTCGGGCAGAGTGTCTCGAGCAGTGTGTCTCGAGCAGTGTGTCTCGGGCCCTCGGGCAGTGTGTCTCGAGCGGTGTGTCTCGGGCGGTGTGTCTCGGGCGGTGTGTCTCGGGCAGTGTGTCTCGGGCAGTGTGTCTCGGGCAGTGTGTCTCGGGCAGCGTGTCTCAGGCAGTGTGCCTAGAGCAGTGTGTCTCGGTTAGTGTGTCTCGGGCAGTGTGTCTCGAGCAGCTTGTCTCGAGCAGCTTATCTCAGGCAGCGTGTCTCGAGCAGCCTGTGTCTCGGGCAGCGTGTCTCGGGCAGCGTGTCTCGGGCAGCGTGTCTCGGGCAGTGTGTCTCGGGCAACGTGTCTCAGGCAGCGTGTCTCGGGCAGAGTGTCTCGGGCAGCGTGTCTCGGACAGTGTGTCTCGTGCCTTGCGGCTCGGGCAGTGTGTCTCGGGCCCTCGAGCAGTGTGTCTCGAACAGTGTGTCTCGGACCCTCGGGCAGTGTGCCTCGGACAGTGTGCCTCGGACAGTGTGTCTCGGGCAGCGTGTCTCGGCAGCGTGTCTCGAGCAGCGTGTTTCGAGCAGCGTGTCTCGGGCAGTGTGTCTCGGGTAGTGTGTCTCGGGCAGTGTGTCCCGGGCAGTGTGTCTCGGGCAGTGTGTCCCGGGCAGTGTGTCCCGGGCAGTGTGTCCCGGGCAGTGTGTCCCGGGCAGTGTGTCCCGGGCAGTGTGTCCCGGGCAGTGTGTCCCGGGCAGTGTGTCCCGGGCAGTGTGTCCCGGGCAGTGTGTCTCGGGCAGCGTGTCTCGGGCAGCGTGTCTCGGGCAGTGTGTTTCGAGCCCTCGGGCAGTGTGTCTCAGGCAGCGTGTCTCGGGCGGTGTGACTCGGGCAGCGTATCTCGGGCAGTGTGTCTCGGGCAGTGTATCTTGATCAGTGTATCTCGAACAGTGTGTCTCAGGCCCTCGGGCAGCGTGTCTCGGGCAGTGTGTCTCGGGCAGTGTGTCTCGGGCAGTGTGTCTCAGGCAGTGTGCCTAGAGCAGTGTGCCTAGAGCAGTGTGTCTCGGTTAGCGTGTCTCGGGCAGTGTGTCTCGAGCAGCTTGTCTCGAGCAGCTTATCTCAGGCAGCGTGTCTCGAGCAGCCTGTGTCTCGGGCGGAGTGTCTCGGGCAGCGTGTCCCGGGCAGTGTGTCCCGGGCAGTGTGTCCCGGGCAGTGTGTCCCGGGCAGTGTGTCCCGGGCAGTGTGTCCCGGGCAATGGCCTCGGGCAGTGTGTCTCGGGCAGTGTGTCTCGGGCAGTGTGTCTCGGGCAGTGTGTCTCGGGCAATGTGTCTCGGGCAGCGTGTCTCGGGCAGCGTGTCTCGCGAAGCGTGTCTCGCGAAGCGTGTCTCTGGCAGTGTGCCTCTGGCAGTGTGTCTCGGGCAGTGTATCTCGGGCAGTGTGTCTCACGAAGCGTGTCTCGGGCAGTGTGTCCCGGGTAGTGTGTCTCGGGTAGTGTGTCTCGGGTCATGTGTCTCGGGCAGCGTGTCTCGGGCAGTGTGTCTCGCGAAGCGTGTCTCGGGCAGTGTGTCTCGGGCAGTGTGTCTCGGGCAGTGTGTCTCAGGTAGTGTGCCTCGGGCAGCGTGTCTCGGGCAGTGTGTCTCAGGCAGTGTGTCTCGGGCAGTGTGTCTCGAGCAGTGTGTCTCGGGCAGCGTGTCTCGGGCCCTCGGGCAGCGTGTTTCGGGCAGTATGTCTTGGGCAGTGTGTCTCGGGCAGTGTGATTCGGGCAGTGTGTTTCGGGCAGTGTGTCTCGAGCAGCGTGTCTCGGGCAGTGTGTCTCGCAAATGTGTCTCGGGCAGTGTGTCTCGGGCAGTGTGTCTCAGGCACTGTGTCTCGGGCAGTGTGTTTCGGGTAGCGTGTCTCGGGCCCTCGGGCAGCGTGTTTCGGGCAGTGTGTCTTGGGCAGTGTGTCTCGGGCAGTGTGTTTCGGGCAGTGTGTCTCGAGCAGCTTGTCTCGGACAGTGTGTCTCGCAAATGTGTCCCGGACAGTGTGTCTCGGGCAGCGTGTCTCGGGCAGTGTTTCTCGGGTAGCGTGTCTCGGGCCCTCGGGCAGTGTGTCTCGGGCAGTGTGTCTCGGGCAGCGTGCCTCGGGCACTGTGTCTCGGGCAGTGTGTCTCGGGCAGTGTGTTTCGGGCAGTGAGTCTCGGGCAGCGTGTCTCGGGCAGCGTGTCTCGGGCAGTGTGTCTCGGGAGTGGTCTCGGGCAGTGTGACTCGGGCAGTGTGTCTCGGGCAGTGTGTCTCGGGCAGTGTGTTTCGGGTAGCGTGTCTCGGGCTCTCGGGCTGCGTGGTTCGGGCAGTGTGTCTTGGGCAGTGTGTCTCAGGCAGTGTGTTTCGGGCAGTGTGTCTCGAGCAGCGTGTCTCGGACAGTGTGTCTCGCAAATGTGTCCCGGACAGTGTGTCTCGGGCAGCGTGTCTCGGGCAGTGTGTCTCGGGTAGCGTGTCTGAAGCAGCGTATCTCGCGCAGCGTGTCTCGGGTAGTGTGTCTCGGGCAGCGTTTCTCGGGCAGCGAGTCTCGGGCAGCGTGTCTCGGGCAGTGTGTCTCGGGCAACGTGTCTCGGGCAACGTGTCTCGGGCAGCGTGTCTCGGGCAGCGTGTCTCGAGCCTTGCGGCTCGGGCAGTGTGTCTCGGGCCCTCGGGCAGCATGTCTCAGGCAGTGTATCTTGAGCAGTGTGTCTCGAACAGTGTGTCTCAGGCCCTCGGGCAGCGTGTCTCGGGCAGTGTGTCTCGAGCAGTGTGTCTAGAGCAGTGTGTCTAGAGTGGTGTGTCTCGGGTGGCGTGTCTCGGGCAGTGTCTTTTGGGCAGTGTGTCTTGGGCAGTGTGTCTCGGGCAGTGTGTCTCGCGCGGTGTGTGTCGCGCCTCGGGCAGTGTGTCTCGGGCAGCGTGTCTCGAGCAGCGTGCCTCGAGCAGCGTGTCTCGAGCAACGTGTCTCGAGCAGCGTGTCTCGGGCAACGTGTCTCGGGCAGCGTGTCTCGGGCCCTCGGGCAGTGTGTATCAGGCAGCGTGTCTCGGGCAGTGTGGCTCGAGCAGTGTGTCTCGGGCCCTCGGGCAGCGTGTCTCAGGCAGTGTGCCTCGGGCAGTGTGCCTCGGACAGAGTGTCTCGCGCAGTGTGTGTCGAGCAGTGTGTCGGGCAGTGTGTGTCGGGCAGTGTGCCTCGGACAGAGTGTCTCGCGCAGTGTGTGTCGAGCAGTGTGTCGGGCAGTGTGTGTCGGGCAGTGTGTGTCGGGCAGTGTGTGTCGGGCAGCGTGTCTCGGGCAGCGTGTCTCGGGCAGCGTGTCTCGGGCAGTGTGTCTCGGGCCCTCGGGCAGTGTGTCTCGGGCAGTGTGTATCAGGCAGCGTGTCTCGGGCAGCGTGTCTCGAGCAGCGTGCCTCGAGCTGCGTGTCTCGAGCAACGTGTCTCGAGCAGCGTGTCTCGGGCAACGTGTCTCGGGCAGCGTGTCTCGGGCAGTGTGTCTCGGGCCCTCGGGCAGTGTGTCTCGGGCAGTGAGTATCAGGCAGCGTGTCTCGGGCAGTGTGGCTCGAGCAGTGTGTCTCGGGCCCTCGGGCAGCGTGTCTCAGGCAGTGTGCCTCGGGCAGTGTGCCTCGGACAGAGTGTCTCGCGCAGTGTGTGTCGGGCAGTGTGTGTCGGGCAGTGTGTGTCGGGCAGTGTGTGTCGGGCAGTGTGTGTCGGGCAGTGTGTGTCGGGCAGCGTGTCTCGGGCAGCGTGTCTCGGGCAGCGTTTCTCGGGCAGCGTGTCTCGGGCCCTCGGGCAGCGTGTCTCAGGCAGTGTGCCTCGGGCAGTGTGCCTCGGGCAGAGTGTCTCGCGCAGTGTGTCTCACGCAGTGTGTGTCGGGCAGTGTGTGTCGGGCAGTGTGTGTCGGGCAGTGTGTGTCGGGCAGTGTGTGTCGGGCAGCGTGTCTCGGGCAGTGTGTCTCGAGCCTTGCGGCTCGGGCAGTGTGTCTCGGGACCTCGGGCAGTGTGTCTCAGGCTGCGTGCCTCGGGCGGTGTGACTCAGGCAGCATATCTCGGGCAGTGTGTCTCGGGCAGTGTATCTTGAGCAGTGTGTCTCGAGCAGTGTGTCTCGGGCCCTCGGGCAGCGTGTCTCGGGCAGTGTGTCTCGGGCAGTGTCTTTCGGGAGGTGTGTCTCGGGCAGCGTGTCTCGGGCAGCGTGCCTCGGGCAGCGTGTTTCGGGCAGCGTGTGTCGGGCAGCGTGTCTCGGGCAGTGTGTCTCGAGCCTTGCGACTCGGGCAGTGTGTCTCGGGCCCTCGGGCAGTGTGTCTCGGGCGGGGTGACTCGGGCAGCGTATATCGGGCAGTGCGTCTCGGGCAGTGTGTCTCAGGCAGTGTGTCTCGGGCAGTGTGTCTCGGGCAGCGTGTCTCAGACAGCGTGTCTCGAGCAGTGTGTCTCGCGCAGCGTGTCTCGGACAGTGTGTCTCGGGCAACGTGTCTCGAGCAGCGTGTCTCGGGTAGCGTGTCTCGAGCAGCGTGTCTCGGGCAGCGTGTCTCGGGCAGCGTGTCCCGGGCAATGTGTCTCGGGCAGCGTGTCTCGGGCAGTGTGTCTCGAGCCTTGCGGCTCGGGCAGTGTGTCTCGTGCCCTCAGGCGGTGTGACTCGGGCAGCGTATCTCGGGCAGTGTGTCTCGGGCAGTGTATCTTCAGCAGTGTGTCTCGAACACTGTGTCTCAGGCCCTCGGGCAGTGTGCCTCGGGCAGTGTGTCTCGGGCAGTGTATCTTGAGCAGTGTGTCTCGAGCAGTGTGTCTCGGGCCCTCGGGCAGCATGTCTCAGGCAGTGTGTCTCGGGCAGTGTGTCTTGGGCAGCGTGTCTCGGGCAGTGTCTTTCGGGCAGTGTCTTTCGGGCAGTGTGTCTCTGGCAGTGTGTCTCTGGCAGTGTCTCTCTGGCAGTGTGTGTCGGGCAGTGTGTGTCGGGCAGTGTGTGTCGGGCAGTGTGTGTCGAGCCACGTGTCTCGGGCAGCGTGTCTCGAGCAGCGTGTCTCGGGCAGCGTGTCTCGGGCAGTGTGTTTCGGGCCCTCGGGCAGTGTGTCTCAGGCAGCGTGTCTCGGGCAGTGTGTCTCGAGCAGTGTGTCTCGGGCCCTCGGGCAGCGTGTCTCGGGCAGTGTGTCTCGGGCAGTGTGTCTCGTGCAGTGTGTGTCGGGCAGCGTGTGTCGAGCAGCGTGTGTCGCTAAGCGTGTCTCGAGCAGTGTGTCTCGCGCAGCGTGTCTCAGACAGTGTGTCTCGGGCAATGTGTCTCGGGCACCGTGTCTCGGGCAGTGTGTCTCGCGAAGCGTGTCTCGCGAAGCGTGTCTCTGGCAGTGTGTCTCGGGCAGCGTGTCTCGAGCAGCGTGTCTCGGGCAGCGTGTCTCGCAAAGCGTGTCTCGGGCAGTGTGTCTCGGGCAGTGTGTCTCGGGTAGTGTGTCTCGGGCAGCGTGACTCGGGCAGCGTGACTCGGGCAGAGTGTCTCGCGAAGCGTGTCTCGGGCAGCGTGACTCGGGCAGCGTGTCTCGAGCAGCGTGTCTCGGGCAGCGTGTCTCGGGCAGTGTGTTTCGGGCCCTCGGGCAGTGTGTCTCAGGCAGCGTGTCTCGGGCAGTGTGTCTCGAGCAGTGTGTCTCGGGCCCTCGGGCAGCGTGTCTCGGGCAGTGTGTCTCGGGCACCGTGTCTCGGGCAGTGTGTCTCGCGAAGCGTGTCTCGCGAAGCGTGTCTCTGGCAGTGTGTCTCGGGCAGCGTGTCTCGAGCAGCGTGTCTCGGGCAGCGTGTCTCGCAAAGCGTGTCTCGGGCAGTGTGTCTCGGGCAGTGTGTCTCGGGTAGTGTGTCTCGGGCAGCGTGACTCGGGCAGCGTTACTCGGGCAGAGTGTCTCGCGAAGCGTGTCTCGGGCAGCGTGACTCGGGCAGCGTGTCTCGGGCAGCGTGTCTCGCGAAGCGTGTCTCGGGCAGTGTGTCTCGGGCAGTGTGTCTCGGTCAGTGCGTCTCGGGTAGTGTGTCTCGGGCAGCGTGACTCGGGCAGAGTGTCTCGCGAAGCGTGTCTCGGGCAGCGTGACTCGGGCAGCGTGTCTCGCGAAGCGTGTCTCTGGCAGCGTGTCTCTGGCAGTGTGTCTCGGGCAGTGTGTCTCGGGCAGCGTGTCTCAGACAGTGTGTCTCGGGCAATGTGTCTCGGGCACCGTGTCTCGGGCAGTGTGTCTCGCGAAGCGTGTCTCGCGAAGCGTGTCTCTGGCAGTGTGTCTCGGGCAGCGTGACTCGGGCAGCGTGTCTCGGGCAGCGTGTCTCGCGAAGCGTGTCTCGGGCAGTGTGTCTCGGGCAGTGTGTCTCGGTCAGTGCGTCTCGGGTAGTGTGTCTCGGGCAGTGTATCTCGGGCAGTGTGTCTCACGAAGCGTGTCCCGGGTAGTGTGTCCCGGGTAGTGTGTCTCGGGTAGTGTGTCTCGGGTCATGTGTCTCGGGCAGCGTGTCTCGGGCAGTGTGTCTCGCGAAGCGTGTCTCGGGCAGTGTGTCTCGGGCAGTGTGTCTCGGGCAGTGTGTCTCAGGTAGTGTGCCTCGGGCAGCGTGTCTCGGGCAGTGTGTCTCAGGCAGTGTGTCTCGGGCAGTGTGTCTCGAGCAGTGTGTCTCGGGCAGCGTGTCTCGGGCCCTCGGGCAGCGTGTTTCGGGCAGTATGTCTTGGGCAGTGTGTCTCGGGCAGTGTGATTCGGGCAGTGTGTTTCGGGCAGTGTGTCTCGAGCAGCGTGTCTCGGGCAGTGTGTCTCGCAAATGTGTCTCGGGCAGTGTGTCTCGGGCAGTGTGTCTCAGGCACTGTGTCTCGGGCAGTGTGTTTCGGGTAGCGTGTCTCGGGCCCTCGGGCAGCGTGTTTCGGGCAGTGTGTCTTGGGCAGTGTGTCTCGGGCAGTGTGTTTCGGGCAGTGTGTCTCGAGCAGCTTGTCTCGGACAGTGTGTCTCGCAAATGTGTCCCGGACAGTGTGTCTCGGGCAGCGTGTCTCGGGCAGTGTTTCTCGGGCAGTGTGTTTCGAGCCCTCGGGCAGTGTGTCTCAGGCAGCGTGTCTCGGGCGGTGTGACTCGGGCAGCGTATCTCGGGCAGTGTGTCTCGGGCAGTGTATCTTGATCAGTGTATCTCAAACAGTGTGTCTCAGGCCCTCGGGCAGTGTGCCTCGGGCAGTGTGCCTCGAGCAGTGTGCCTCGAGCAGCGTGTCTCGGGCAGCGTGTCTCGGGCAGCGTGTCTCGGGCAGTGTGTCTCACGCAGTGTGTCTCGGGCAGTGTATCTTGAGCAGTGTGTCTCGAACAGTGTGTCTCAGGCCCTCGGGCAGTGTGTCTCGGGCAGAGTGTCTCGAGCAGTGTGTCTCGAGCAGTGTGTCTCGGGCCCTCGGGCAGTGTGTCTCGAGCGGTGTGTCTCGGGCGGTGTGTCTCGGGCAGTGTGTCTCGGGCAGTGTGTCTCGGGCAGTGTGCCCAGAGCAGTATGCCGAGAGCAGTGTGTCTCGGTTAGTGTGTCTCGGGCAGTGTGTCTCGAGCAGCTTGTCTCGAGCAGCTTATCTCAGGCAGCGTGTCTCGAGCAGCCTGTGTCTCGGGCAGCGTGTCTCGGGCAGCGTGTCTCGGGCAGCGTGTCTCGGACAGTGTGTCTCGTGCCTTGCGGCTCGGGCAGTGTGTCTCGGGCTCTCGAGCAGTGTGTCTCGAACAGTGTGTCTCGGACCCTCGGGCAGTGTGCCTCGGACAGTGTGTCTCGTGCAGCGTGTCTCGAGCAGCGTGTCTCGGGCAGTGTGTCTCGGGCAGTGTGTCCCGGGCAGTGTGTCCCGGGCAGTGTGTCCCGGGCAGTGTGTCTTGAGCAATGTGTCTCGAGCAGTGTGTCTTGGGCCCTCGAGAAGTGTGTCTCGAGCGGTGTGTCTCGGGCAGTGTGTCTCGGGCAGTGTGTCTCGAGCAGCTTATCTCAGGCAGCGTGTCTCGAGCAGCCTGTGTCTCGGGCGGAGTGTCTCGGGCAGCGTGTCTCGGGCAGCGTGTCTCGGGCAGCGTGTCTCAGGCAGTGTGCCGAGAGCAGTGTGCCTAGAGCAGCGTGTCTCGGTCAGCGTGTCTCGGGCATTGTGTCTCTGGCAGTGTGTCTCGGGCAGTGTGTCTCGGGCAGTGTGTCTCGGGCAGCGTGTCTCGGGCAGCGTGTCTCGGGCAGCGTGTCTCGGGCAGGGTGTCTCGGGCAGGGTGTCTCGGGCAGCGTGTCTCGGGCCCTCGAGCAGTGTGTCTCGGGCAGTGTATTTTGAGCAGTGTGTCTCGAACAGTGTGTCTCGGACCCTCGGGCAGTGTGTCTCGGGCAGTGTGTCTCGGGCAGTGTGTTTCGGGCAGTGTGTCTCGGGCAGTGTGTCTCTGGCAGCGTGTCTCGGTCAGCGTGTCTCGGGCAGTGTGTCTCGGGCAATGGCCACGGGCAGCGTGTCTCGGGCAGCGTGTCTCGGGCAGTGTGTCTCGAGCAGTGTGTCTCGAGCAGTGTGTCTCGGGCAGCGGGTCTCGAGCAGCGGGTCTCGGGCAGTGTGTCTCGGGCAGTGTGTCTCGGGCAGTGTGTCTCGGGCAGCGTGTCTCGGGCCTTGCGGCTCGGGCAGTGTGTCTCGGGCCCTCGAGCAGTGTGTCTCGAGCAACGTGTCTCGGGCAGCGTGTGTCGAGCAACGTGTCTCGGGCAGCGAGTCTCGGGCGGTGTGTCTCGGGCGGCGTGTCTCGGGCGGCGTGTCTCGGGCGGAGTGTCTCGGGCAGTGTGTCTGGAGCAGTGTGCCTAGAGCAGTGTGCCTCGGTCAGCGTGTCTCGGGCAGCGTGTCTCGGGCAGCGTGTCTCAGGCAGGGTGTCTCGGGCAGAGTGTCTCGGGCAGCGTGTCTCGGGCAACGTGTCTCGGACAGTGTGTCTCGTGCCTTGCGGCTCGGGCAGTGTGTCTCGGGCCCTCGAGCAGTGTGTCTCGAACAGTGTGTCTCGGACCCTCGGGCAGTGTGCCTCGGACAGTGTGCCTCGGACAGTGTGTCCCAGGCAGCGTGTCTCGAGCAGCGTGTCTCGGGCAGTGTGTCCCGGGCAGTGTGTCTCGGGCAATGGCCTCGGGCAGTGTGTCTCGGGCAGTGTGTCTCGGGCAGCGTGTCTCGGGCAGTGTGTTTCGAGCCCTCGGGCAGTGGGTCTCAGGCAGCGTGTCTCGGGCGGTGTGACTCGGGCAGCGTATCTCGGACAGTGTGTCTCGGGCAGTGTATCTTGATCAGTGTATCTCGAACAGTGTGTCTCAAGCCCTCGGGCAGCGTGTCTCAGGCAGTGTGCCTCGAGCAGTGTGCCTCGAGCAGTGTGCCTCGGGCAGCGTGTCTCGGGCAGCGTGTCTCGGGCAGCGTGTCTCGGGCAGCGTGTCTCGGGCAGTGTATCTTGAGCAGTGTGTCTCGAACAGTGTGTCTCAGGCCCTCGGGCAGCGTGTCTCGGGCAGTGTGTCTCGAGCAGTGTGTCTCGAGCAGTGTGTCTCGGGCCCTCGGGCAGTGTGTCTCGGGCGGTGTGTCTCGGGCAGTGTGTCTTGGGCAGTGTGTCTCAGGCAGTGTGCCTAGAGCAGTGTGCCTAGAGCAGTGTGTCTCGGTTAGCGTGTCTCGGTTAGCGTGTCTCGGGCAGTGTGTCTCGAGCAGCTTGTCTCGAGCAGCTTATCTCAGGCAGCGTGTCTCGAGCAGCCTGTGTCTCGGACGGAGTGTCTCGGGCAGCGTGTCTCGGGCAGCGTGTATCGGTCAGCGTGTCTCGGTCAGCGTGTCTCGGTCAGCGTGTCTCGGGCAGCGTGTCTCGGGCAGGGTGTCTCGGGCAGGGTGTCTCGGGCAGGGTGTCCCGGGCAGTGTGTCCCGGGCAGTGTGTCCCGGGCAGTGTGTCTCGGGCAGCGTATCTCGGGCAGTGTGTTTCGAGCCCTCGGGCAGTGTGTCTCAGGCAGCGTGTCTCGGGCGGTGTGACTCGGGCAGCGTATCTCGGGCAGTGTGTCTCGGGCAGTGTATCTTGATCAGTGTATCTCGAACAGTGTGTCTCAGGCCCTCGGGCAGTGTGCCTCGAGCACTGTGCCTCGAGCAGCGTGTCTCGGGCAGCGTGTCTCGGGCAGCGTGTCTCGGGCAGTGTATCTTGAGCAGTGTGTCTCGGGCAGCCTGTCTCGGGCAGTGTGTCTCGGGCCCTTGAGCAGTGCGTCTCGGGCGGCGTGTCTCGGGCGTTGTGTCTCGGGCAGCGTGTATCGGGCATCGTGTCTCGGGCGGAGTTTCTCGGGCAGTGTGTCTCGGGCAGTGTGTCTAGAGCAGTGTGCCTCGGGCAGCGTGTCTCGGGCAGCGTGTCTCGGGCAGCGTGTCTCGGGCAGCGTGTCTCGTGCCTTGCGGCTCGGGCAGTGTGTCTCGGGCCCTCGAGCAGTGTGTCTCGAACAGTGTGTCTCGGACCCTCGGGCAGTGTGCCTCGGGCAGCGTGTCTCGAGCAGCGTGTCTCGAGCAGCGTGTCCCGGGCAGTGTGTCCCGGGCAGTGTGTCCCGGGCAGTGTGTCTCGGGCAATGGCCTCGGGCAGTGTGTCTCGGGCAATGTGTCTCGGGCAGCGTGTCTCGGGCAGTGTGTTTCGAGCCCTCGGGCAGCGTGTCTCAGGCAGCGTGTCTCGGGCGGTGTGACTCGGGCAGTGTGTCTCGGGCAGTGTGTCTCGGGCAGTGTATCTTGATCAGTGTATCTCGAACAGTGTGTCTCAGGCCCTCGGGCAGCGTGTCTCGGGCAGTGTGCCTCGAGCAGTGTGCCTCGAGCAGCGTGTCTCGGGCAGCGTGTCTCGGGCAGCGTGTCTCGGGCAGTGTGTCTCGGGCAGTGTATCTTGAGCAGTGTGTCTCGAACAGTGTGTCTCAGGCCCTCGGGCAGTGTGTCTCGGGCAGAGTGTCTCGAGCAGTGTGTCTCGAGCAGTGTGTCTCGGGCCCTCGGGCAGTGTGTCTCGAGCGGTGTGTCTCGGGCGGTGTGTCTCGGGCGGTGTGTCTCGGGCAGTGTGTCTCGGGCAGTGTGTCTCGGGCAGTGTGTCTCGGGCAGCGTGTCTCAGGCAGTGTGCCTAGAGCAGTGTGTCTCGGTTAGTGTGTCTCGGGCAGTGTGTCTCGAGCAGCTTGTCTCGAGCAGCTTATCTCAGGCAGCGTGTCTCGAGCAGCCTGTGTCTCGGGCAGCGTGTCTCGGGCAGCGTGTCTCGGGCAGCGTGTCTCGGGCAGTGTGTCTCGGGCAACGTGTCTCAGGCAGCGTGTCTCGGGCAGAGTGTCTCGGGCAGCGTGTCTCGGACAGTGTGTCTCGTGCCTTGCGGCTCGGGCAGTGTGTCTCGGGCCCTCGAGCAGTGTGTCTCGAACAGTGTGTCTCGGACCCTCGGGCAGTGTGCCTCGGACAGTGTGCCTCGGACAGTGTGTCTCGGGCAGCGTGTCTCGGGCAGCGTGTCTCGAGCAGCGTGTTTCGAGCAGCGTGTCTCGGGCAGTGTGTCTCGGGTAGTGTGTCTCGGGCAGTGTGTCCCGGGCAGTGTGTCTCGGGCAGTGTGTCCCGGGCAGTGTGTCCCGGGCAGTGTGTCCCGGGCAGTGTGTCCCGGGCAGTGTGTCCCGGGCAGTGTGTCCCGGGCAGTGTGTCCCGGGCAGTGTGTCCCGGGCAGTGTGTCCCGGGCAGTGTGTCTCGGGCAGCGTGTCTCGGGCAGCGTGTCTCGGGCAGTGTGTTTCGAGCCCTCGGGCAGTGTGTCTCAGGCAGCGTGTCTCGGGCGGTGTGACTCGGGCAGCGTATCTCGGGCAGTGTGTCTCGGGCAGTGTATCTTGATCAGTGTATCTCGAACAGTGTGTCTCAGGCCCTCGGGCAGCGTGTCTCGGGCAGTGTGTCTCGGGCAGTGTGTCTCGGGCAGTGTGTCTCAGGCAGTGTGCCTAGAGCAGTGTGCCTAGAGCAGTGTGTCTCGGTTAGCGTGTCTCGGGCAGTGTGTCTCGAGCAGCTTGTCTCGAGCAGCTTATCTCAGGCAGCGTGTCTCGAGCAGCCTGTGTCTCGGGCGGAGTGTCTCGGGCAGCGTGTCCCGGGCAGTGTGTCCCGGGCAGTGTGTCCCGGGCAGTGTGTCCCGGGCAGTGTGTCCCGGGCAGTGTGTCCCGGGCAATGGCCTCGGGCAGTGTGTCTCGGGCAGTGTGTCTCGGGCAGTGTGTCTCGGGCAGTGTGTCTCGGGCAATGTGTCTCGGGCAGCGTGTCTCGGGCAGCGTGTCTCGCGAAGCGTGTCTCGCGAAGCGTGTCTCTGGCAGTGTGCCTCTGGCAGTGTGTCTCGGGCAGTGTATCTCGGGCAGTGTGTCTCACGAAGCGTGTCTCGGGCAGTGTGTCCCGGGTAGTGTGTCTCGGGTAGTGTGTCTCGGGTCATGTGTCTCGGGCAGCGTGTCTCGGGCAGTGTGTCTCGCGAAGCGTGTCTCGGGCAGTGTGTCTCGGGCAGTGTGTCTCGGGCAGTGTGTCTCAGGTAGTGTGCCTCGGGCAGCGTGTCTCGGGCAGTGTGTCTCAGGCAGTGTGTCTCGGGCAGTGTGTCTCGAGCAGTGTGTCTCGGGCAGCGTGTCTCGGGCCCTCGGGCAGCGTGTTTCGGGCAGTATGTCTTGGGCAGTGTGTCTCGGGCAGTGTGATTCGGGCAGTGTGTTTCGGGCAGTGTGTCTCGAGCAGCGTGTCTCGGGCAGTGTGTCTCGCAAATGTGTCTCGGGCAGTGTGTCTCGGGCAGTGTGTCTCAGGCACTGTGTCTCGGGCAGTGTGTTTCGGGTAGCGTGTCTCGGGCCCTCGGGCAGCGTGTTTCGGGCAGTGTGTCTTGGGCAGTGTGTCTCGGGCAGTGTGTTTCGGGCAGTGTGTCTCGAGCAGCTTGTCTCGGACAGTGTGTCTCGCAAATGTGTCCCGGACAGTGTGTCTCGGGCAGCGTGTCTCGGGCAGTGTTTCTCGGGTAGCGTGTCTCGGGCCCTCGGGCAGTGTGTCTCGGGCAGTGTGTCTCGGGCAGCGTGCCTCGGGCACTGTGTCTCGGGCAGTGTGTCTCGGGCAGTGTGTTTCGGGCAGTGAGTCTCGGGCAGCGTGTCTCGGGCAGCGTGTCTCGGGCAGTGTGTCTCGGGAGTGGTCTCGGGCAGTGTGACTCGGGCAGTGTGTCTCGGGCAGTGTGTCTCGGGCAGTGTGTTTCGGGTAGCGTGTCTCGGGCTCTCGGGCTGCGTGGTTCGGGCAGTGTGTCTTGGGCAGTGTGTCTCAGGCAGTGTGTTTCGGGCAGTGTGTCTCGAGCAGCGTGTCTCGGACAGTGTGTCTCGCAAATGTGTCCCGGACAGTGTGTCTCGGGCAGCGTGTCTCGGGCAGTGTGTCTCGGGTAGCGTGTCTGAAGCAGCGTATCTCGCGCAGCGTGTCTCGGGTAGTGTGTCTCGGGCAGCGTTTCTCGGGCAGCGAGTCTCGGGCAGCGTGTCTCGGGCAGTGTGTCTCGGGCAACGTGTCTCGGGCAACGTGTCTCGGGCAGCGTGTCTCGGGCAGCGTGTCTCGAGCCTTGCGGCTCGGGCAGTGTGTCTCGGGCCCTCGGGCAGCATGTCTCAGGCAGTGTATCTTGAGCAGTGTGTCTCGAACAGTGTGTCTCAGGCCCTCGGGCAGCGTGTCTCGGGCAGTGTGTCTCGAGCAGTGTGTCTAGAGCAGTGTGTCTAGAGTGGTGTGTCTCGGGTGGCGTGTCTCGGGCAGTGTCTTTTGGGCAGTGTGTCTTGGGCAGTGTGTCTCGGGCAGTGTGTCTCGCGCGGTGTGTGTCGCGCCTCGGGCAGTGTGTCTCGGGCAGCGTGTCTCGAGCAGCGTGCCTCGAGCAGCGTGTCTCGAGCAACGTGTCTCGAGCAGCGTGTCTCGGGCAACGTGTCTCGGGCAGCGTGTCTCGGGCCCTCGGGCAGTGTGTATCAGGCAGCGTGTCTCGGGCAGTGTGGCTCGAGCAGTGTGTCTCGGGCCCTCGGGCAGCGTGTCTCAGGCAGTGTGCCTCGGGCAGTGTGCCTCGGACAGAGTGTCTCGCGCAGTGTGTGTCGAGCAGTGTGTCGGGCAGTGTGTGTCGGGCAGTGTGCCTCGGACAGAGTGTCTCGCGCAGTGTGTGTCGAGCAGTGTGTCGGGCAGTGTGTGTCGGGCAGTGTGTGTCGGGCAGTGTGTGTCGGGCAGCGTGTCTCGGGCAGCGTGTCTCGGGCAGCGTGTCTCGGGCAGTGTGTCTCGGGCCCTCGGGCAGTGTGTCTCGGGCAGTGTGTATCAGGCAGCGTGTCTCGGGCAGCGTGTCTCGAGCAGCGTGCCTCGAGCTGCGTGTCTCGAGCAACGTGTCTCGAGCAGCGTGTCTCGGGCAACGTGTCTCGGGCAGCGTGTCTCGGGCAGTGTGTCTCGGGCCCTCGGGCAGTGTGTCTCGGGCAGTGAGTATCAGGCAGCGTGTCTCGGGCAGTGTGGCTCGAGCAGTGTGTCTCGGGCCCTCGGGCAGCGTGTCTCAGGCAGTGTGCCTCGGGCAGTGTGCCTCGGACAGAGTGTCTCGCGCAGTGTGTGTCGGGCAGTGTGTGTCGGGCAGTGTGTGTCGGGCAGTGTGTGTCGGGCAGTGTGTGTCGGGCAGTGTGTGTCGGGCAGCGTGTCTCGGGCAGCGTGTCTCGGGCAGCGTTTCTCGGGCAGCGTGTCTCGGGCCCTCGGGCAGCGTGTCTCAGGCAGTGTGCCTCGGGCAGTGTGCCTCGGGCAGAGTGTCTCGCGCAGTGTGTCTCACGCAGTGTGTGTTGGGCAGTGTGTGTCGGGCAGTGTGTGTCGGGCAGTGTGTGTCGGGCAGTGTGTGTCGGGCAGCGTGTCTCGGGCAGTGTGTCTCGAGCCTTGCGGCTCGGGCAGTGTGTCTCGGGACCTCGGGCAGTGTGTCTCAGGCTGCGTGCCTCGGGCGGTGTGACTCAGGCAGCATATCTCGGGCAGTGTGTCTCGGGCAGTGTATCTTGAGCAGTGTGTCTCGAGCAGTGTGTCTCGGGCCCTCGGGCAGCGTGTCTCGGGCAGTGTGTCTCGGGCAGTGTCTTTCGGGAGGTGTGTCTCGGGCAGCGTGTCTCGGGCAGCGTGCCTCGGGCAGCGTGTTTCGGGCAGCGTGTGTCGGGCAGCGTGTCTCGGGCAGTGTGTCTCGAGCCTTGCGACTCGGGCAGTGTGTCTCGGGCCCTCGGGCAGTGTGTCTCGGGCGGGGTGACTCGGGCAGCGTATATCGGGCAGTGCGTCTCGGGCAGTGTGTCTCAGGCAGTGTGTCTCGGGCAGTGTGTCTCGGGCAGCGTGTCTCAGACAGCGTGTCTCGAGCAGTGTGTCTCGCGCAGCGTGTCTCGGACAGTGTGTCTCGGGCAACGTGTCTCGAGCAGCGTGTCTCGGGTAGCGTGTCTCGAGCAGCGTGTCTCGGGCAGCGTGTCTCGGGCAGCGTGTCCCGGGCAATGTGTCTCGGGCAGCGTGTCTCGGGCAGTGTGTCTCGAGCCTTGCGGCTCGGGCAGTGTGTCTCGTGCCCTCAGGCGGTGTGACTCGGGCAGCGTATCTCGGGCAGTGTGTCTCGGGCAGTGTATCTTCAGCAGTGTGTCTCGAACACTGTGTCTCAGGCCCTCGGGCAGTGTGCCTCGGGCAGTGTGTCTCGGGCAGTGTATCTTGAGCAGTGTGTCTCGAGCAGTGTGTCTCGGGCCCTCGGGCAGCATGTCTCAGGCAGTGTGTCTCGGGCAGTGTGTCTTGGGCAGCGTGTCTCGGGCAGTGTCTTTCGGGCAGTGTCTTTCGGGCAGTGTGTCTCTGGCAGTGTGTCTCTGGCAGTGTCTCTCTGGCAGTGTGTGTCGGGCAGTGTGTGTCGGGCAGTGTGTGTCGGGCAGTGTGTGTCGAGCCACGTGTCTCGGGCAGCGTGTCTCGAGCAGCGTGTCTCGGGCAGCGTGTCTCGGGCAGTGTGTTTCGGGCCCTCGGGCAGTGTGTCTCAGGCAGCGTGTCTCGGGCAGTGTGTCTCGAGCAGTGTGTCTCGGGCCCTCGGGCAGCGTGTCTCGGGCAGTGTGTCTCGGGCAGTGTGTCTCGTGCAGTGTGTGTCGGGCAGCGTGTGTCGAGCAGCGTGTGTCGCTAAGCGTGTCTCGAGCAGTGTGTCTCGCGCAGCGTGTCTCAGACAGTGTGTCTCGGGCAATGTGTCTCGGGCACCGTGTCTCGGGCAGTGTGTCTCGCGAAGCGTGTCTCGCGAAGCGTGTCTCTGGCAGTGTGTCTCGGGCAGCGTGTCTCGAGCAGCGTGTCTCGGGCAGCGTGTCTCGCAAAGCGTGTCTCGGGCAGTGTGTCTCGGGCAGTGTGTCTCGGGTAGTGTGTCTCGGGCAGCGTGACTCGGGCAGCGTGACTCGGGCAGAGTGTCTCGCGAAGCGTGTCTCGGGCAGCGTGACTCGGGCAGCGTGTCTCGAGCAGCGTGTCTCGGGCAGCGTGTCTCGGGCAGTGTGTTTCGGGCCCTCGGGCAGTGTGTCTCAGGCAGCGTGTCTCGGGCAGTGTGTCTCGAGCAGTGTGTCTCGGGCCCTCGGGCAGCGTGTCTCGGGCAGTGTGTCTCGGGCACCGTGTCTCGGGCAGTGTGTCTCGCGAAGCGTGTCTCGCGAAGCGTGTCTCTGGCAGTGTGTCTCGGGCAGCGTGTCTCGAGCAGCGTGTCTCGGGCAGCGTGTCTCGCAAAGCGTGTCTCGGGCAGTGTGTCTCGGGCAGTGTGTCTCGGGTAGTGTGTCTCGGGCAGCGTGACTCGGGCAGCGTTACTCGGGCAGAGTGTCTCGCGAAGCGTGTCTCGGGCAGCGTGACTCGGGCAGCGTGTCTCGGGCAGCGTGTCTCGCGAAGCGTGTCTCGGGCAGTGTGTCTCGGGCAGTGTGTCTCGGTCAGTGCGTCTCGGGTAGTGTGTCTCGGGCAGCGTGACTCGGGCAGAGTGTCTCGCGAAGCGTGTCTCGGGCAGCGTGACTCGGGCAGCGTGTCTCGCGAAGCGTGTCTCTGGCAGCGTGTCTCTGGCAGTGTGTCTCGGGCAGTGTGTCTCGGGCAGCGTGTCTCAGACAGTGTGTCTCGGGCAATGTGTCTCGGGCACCGTGTCTCGGGCAGTGTGTCTCGCGAAGCGTGTCTCGCGAAGCGTGTCTCTGGCAGTGTGTCTCGGGCAGCGTGACTCGGGCAGCGTGTCTCGGGCAGCGTGTCTCGCGAAGCGTGTCTCGGGCAGTGTGTCTCGGGCAGTGTGTCTCGGTCAGTGCGTCTCGGGTAGTGTGTCTCGGGCAGTGTATCTCGGGCAGTGTGTCTCACGAAGCGTGTCCCGGGTAGTGTGTCCCGGGTAGTGTGTCTCGGGTAGTGTGTCTCGGGTCATGTGTCTCGGGCAGCGTGTCTCGGGCAGTGTGTCTCGCGAAGCGTGTCTCGGGCAGTGTGTCTCGGGCAGTGTGTCTCGGGCAGTGTGTCTCAGGTAGTGTGCCTCGGGCAGCGTGTCTCGGGCAGTGTGTCTCAGGCAGTGTGTCTCGGGCAGTGTGTCTCGAGCAGTGTGTCTCGGGCAGCGTGTCTCGGGCCCTCGGGCAGCGTGTTTCGGGCAGTATGTCTTGGGCAGTGTGTCTCGGGCAGTGTGATTCGGGCAGTGTGTTTCGGGCAGTGTGTCTCGAGCAGCGTGTCTCGGGCAGTGTGTCTCGCAAATGTGTCTCGGGCAGTGTGTCTCGGGCAGTGTGTCTCAGGCACTGTGTCTCGGGCAGTGTGTTTCGGGTAGCGTGTCTCGGGCCCTCGGGCAGCGTGTTTCGGGCAGTGTGTCTTGGGCAGTGTGTCTCGGGCAGTGTGTTTCGGGCAGTGTGTCTCGAGCAGCTTGTCTCGGACAGTGTGTCTCGCAAATGTGTCCCGGACAGTGTGTCTCGGGCAGCGTGTCTCGGGCAGTGTTTCTCGGGCAGTGTGTTTCGAGCCCTCGGGCAGTGTGTCTCAGGCAGCGTGTCTCGGGCGGTGTGACTCGGGCAGCGTATCTCGGGCAGTGTGTCTCGGGCAGTGTATCTTGATCAGTGTATCTCAAACAGTGTGTCTCAGGCCCTCGGGCAGTGTGCCTCGGGCAGTGTGCCTCGAGCAGTGTGCCTCGAGCAGCGTGTCTCGGGCAGCGTGTCTCGGGCAGCGTGTCTCGGGCAGTGTGTCTCACGCAGTGTGTCTCGGGCAGTGTATCTTGAGCAGTGTGTCTCGAACAGTGTGTCTCAGGCCCTCGGGCAGTGTGTCTCGGGCAGAGTGTCTCGAGCAGTGTGTCTCGAGCAGTGTGTCTCGGGCCCTCGGGCAGTGTGTCTCGAGCGGTGTGTCTCGGGCGGTGTGTCTCGGGCAGTGTGTCTCGGGCAGTGTGTCTCGGGCAGTGTGCCCAGAGCAGTATGCCGAGAGCAGTGTGTCTCGGTTAGTGTGTCTCGGGCAGTGTGTCTCGAGCAGCTTGTCTCGAGCAGCTTATCTCAGGCAGCGTGTCTCGAGCAGCCTGTGTCTCGGGCAGCGTGTCTCGGGCAGCGTGTCTCGGGCAGCGTGTCTCGGACAGTGTGTCTCGTGCCTTGCGGCTCGGGCAGTGTGTCTCGGGCTCTCGAGCAGTGTGTCTCGAACAGTGTGTCTCGGACCCTCGGGCAGTGTGCCTCGGACAGTGTGTCTCGTGCAGCGTGTCTCGAGCAGCGTGTCTCGGGCAGTGTGTCTCGGGCAGTGTGTCCCGGGCAGTGTGTCCCGGGCAGTGTGTCCCGGGCAGTGTGTCTTGAGCAATGTGTCTCGAGCAGTGTGTCTTGGGCCCTCGAGAAGTGTGTCTCGAGCGGTGTGTCTCGGGCAGTGTGTCTCGGGCAGTGTGTCTCGAGCAGCTTATCTCAGGCAGCGTGTCTCGAGCAGCCTGTGTCTCGGGCGGAGTGTCTCGGGCAGCGTGTCTCGGGCAGCGTGTCTCGGGCAGCGTGTCTCAGGCAGTGTGCCGAGAGCAGTGTGCCTAGAGCAGCGTGTCTCGGTCAGCGTGTCTCGGGCATTGTGTCTCTGGCAGTGTGTCTCGGGCAGTGTGTCTCGGGCAGTGTGTCTCGGGCAGCGTGTCTCGGGCAGCGTGTCTCGGGCAGCGTGTCTCGGGCAGGGTGTCTCGGGCAGGGTGTCTCGGGCAGCGTGTCTCGGGCCCTCGAGCAGTGTGTCTCGGGCAGTGTATTTTGAGCAGTGTGTCTCGAACAGTGTGTCTCGGACCCTCGGGCAGTGTGTCTCGGGCAGTGTGTCTCGGGCAGTGTGTTTCGGGCAGTGTGTCTCGGGCAGTGTGTCTCTGGCAGCGTGTCTCGGTCAGCGTGTCTCGGGCAGTGTGTCTCGGGCAATGGCCACGGGCAGCGTGTCTCGGGCAGCGTGTCTCGGGCAGTGTGTCTCGAGCAGTGTGTCTCGAGCAGTGTGTCTCGGGCAGCGGGTCTCGAGCAGCGGGTCTCGGGCAGTGTGTCTCGGGCAGTGTGTCTCGGGCAGTGTGTCTCGGGCAGCGTGTCTCGGGCCTTGCGGCTCGGGCAGTGTGTCTCGGGCCCTCGAGCAGTGTGTCTCGAGCAACGTGTCTCGGGCAGCGTGTGTCGAGCAACGTGTCTCGGGCAGCGAGTCTCGGGCGGTGTGTCTCGGGCGGCGTGTCTCGGGCGGCGTGTCTCGGGCGGAGTGTCTCGGGCAGTGTGTCTGGAGCAGTGTGCCTAGAGCAGTGTGCCTCGGTCAGCGTGTCTCGGGCAGCGTGTCTCGGGCAGCGTGTCTCAGGCAGGGTGTCTCGGGCAGAGTGTCTCGGGCAGCGTGTCTCGGGCAACGTGTCTCGGACAGTGTGTCTCGTGCCTTGCGGCTCGGGCAGTGTGTCTCGGGCCCTCGAGCAGTGTGTCTCGAACAGTGTGTCTCGGACCCTCGGGCAGTGTGCCTCGGACAGTGTGCCTCGGACAGTGTGTCCCAGGCAGCGTGTCTCGAGCAGCGTGTCTCGGGCAGTGTGTCCCGGGCAGTGTGTCTCGGGCAATGGCCTCGGGCAGTGTGTCTCGGGCAGTGTGTCTCGGGCAGCGTGTCTCGGGCAGTGTGTTTCGAGCCCTCGGGCAGTGGGTCTCAGGCAGCGTGTCTCGGGCGGTGTGACTCGGGCAGCGTATCTCGGACAGTGTGTCTCGGGCAGTGTATCTTGATCAGTGTATCTCGAACAGTGTGTCTCAAGCCCTCGGGCAGCGTGTCTCAGGCAGTGTGCCTCGAGCAGTGTGCCTCGAGCAGTGTGCCTCGGGCAGCGTGTCTCGGGCAGCGTGTCTCGGGCAGCGTGTCTCGGGCAGCGTGTCTCGGGCAGTGTATCTTGAGCAGTGTGTCTCGAACAGTGTGTCTCAGGCCCTCGGGCAGCGTGTCTCGGGCAGTGTGTCTCGAGCAGTGTGTCTCGAGCAGTGTGTCTCGGGCCCTCGGGCAGTGTGTCTCGGGCGGTGTGTCTCGGGCAGTGTGTCTTGGGCAGTGTGTCTCAGGCAGTGTGCCTAGAGCAGTGTGCCTAGAGCAGTGTGTCTCGGTTAGCGTGTCTCGGTTAGCGTGTCTCGGGCAGTGTGTCTCGAGCAGCTTGTCTCGAGCAGCTTATCTCAGGCAGCGTGTCTCGAGCAGCCTGTGTCTCGGACGGAGTGTCTCGGGCAGCGTGTCTCGGGCAGCGTGTATCGGTCAGCGTGTCTCGGTCAGCGTGTCTCGGTCAGCGTGTCTCGGGCAGCGTGTCTCGGGCAGGGTGTCTCGGGCAGGGTGTCTCGGGCAGGGTGTCCCGGGCAGTGTGTCCCGGGCAGTGTGTCCCGGGCAGTGTGTCTCGGGCAGCGTATCTCGGGCAGTGTGTTTCGAGCCCTCGGGCAGTGTGTCTCAGGCAGCGTGTCTCGGGCGGTGTGACTCGGGCAGCGTATCTCGGGCAGTGTGTCTCGGGCAGTGTATCTTGATCAGTGTATCTCGAACAGTGTGTCTCAGGCCCTCGGGCAGTGTGCCTCGAGCACTGTGCCTCGAGCAGCGTGTCTCGGGCAGCGTGTCTCGGGCAGCGTGTCTCGGGCAGTGTATCTTGAGCAGTGTGTCTCGGGCAGCCTGTCTCGGGCAGTGTGTCTCGGGCCCTTGAGCAGTGCGTCTCGGGCGGCGTGTCTCGGGCGTTGTGTCTCGGGCAGCGTGTATCGGGCATCGTGTCTCGGGCGGAGTTTCTCGGGCAGTGTGTCTCGGGCAGTGTGTCTAGAGCAGTGTGCCTCGGGCAGCGTGTCTCGGGCAGCGTGTCTCGGGCAGCGTGTCTCGGGCAGCGTGTCTCGTGCCTTGCGGCTCGGGCAGTGTGTCTCGGGCCCTCGAGCAGTGTGTCTCGAACAGTGTGTCTCGGACCCTCGGGCAGTGTGCCTCGGGCAGCGTGTCTCGAGCAGCGTGTCTCGAGCAGCGTGTCCCGGGCAGTGTGTCCCGGGCAGTGTGTCCCGGGCAGTGTGTCTCGGGCAATGGCCTCGGGCAGTGTGTCTCGGGCAATGTGTCTCGGGCAGCGTGTCTCGGGCAGTGTGTTTCGAGCCCTCGGGCAGCGTGTCTCAGGCAGCGTGTCTCGGGCGGTGTGACTCGGGCAGTGTGTCTCGGGCAGTGTGTCTCGGGCAGTGTATCTTGATCAGTGTATCTCGAACAGTGTGTCTCAGGCCCTCGGGCAGCGTGTCTCGGGCAGTGTGCCTCGAGCAGTGTGCCTCGAGCAGCGTGTCTCGGGCAGCGTGTCTCGGGCAGCGTGTCTCGGGCAGTGTGTCTCGGGCAGTGTATCTTGAGCAGTGTGTCTCGAACAGTGTGTCTCAGGCCCTCGGGCAGTGTGTCTCGGGCAGAGTGTCTCGAGCAGTGTGTCTCGAGCAGTGTGTCTCGGGCCCTCGGGCAGTGTGTCTCGAGCGGTGTGTCTCGGGCGGTGTGTCTCGGGCGGTGTGTCTCGGGCAGTGTGTCTCGGGCAGTGTGTCTCGGGCAGTGTGTCTCGGGCAGCGTGTCTCAGGCAGTGTGCCTAGAGCAGTGTGTCTCGGTTAGTGTGTCTCGGGCAGTGTGTCTCGAGCAGCTTGTCTCGAGCAGCTTATCTCAGGCAGCGTGTCTCGAGCAGCCTGTGTCTCGGGCAGCGTGTCTCGGGCAGCGTGTCTCGGGCAGCGTGTCTCGGGCAGTGTGTCTCGGGCAACGTGTCTCAGGCAGCGTGTCTCGGGCAGAGTGTCTCGGGCAGCGTGTCTCGGACAGTGTGTCTCGTGCCTTGCGGCTCGGGCAGTGTGTCTCGGGCCCTCGAGCAGTGTGTCTCGAACAGTGTGTCTCGGACCCTCGGGCAGTGTGCCTCGGACAGTGTGCCTCGGACAGTGTGTCTCGGGCAGCGTGTCTCGGGCAGCGTGTCTCGAGCAGCGTGTTTCGAGCAGCGTGTCTCGGGCAGTGTGTCTCGGGTAGTGTGTCCCGGGCAGTGTGTCCCGGGCAGTGTGTCTCGGGCAGTGTGTCCCGGGCAGTGTGTCCCGGGCAGTGTGTCCCGGGCAGTGTGTCCCGGGCAGTGTGTCCCGGGCAGTGTGTCCCGGGCAGTGTGTCCCGGGCAGTGTGTCCCGGGCAGTGTGTCTCGGGCAGCGTGTCTCGGGCAGCGTGTCTCGGGCAGTGTGTTTCGAGCCCTCGGGCAGTGTGTCTCAGGCAGCGTGTCTCGGGCGGTGTGACTCGGGCAGCGTATCTCGGGCAGTGTGTCTCGGGCAGTGTATCTTGATCAGTGTATCTCGAACAGTGTGTCTCAGGCCCTCGGGCAGCGTGTCTCGGGCAGTGTGTCTCGGGCAGTGTGTCTCGGGCAGTGTGTCTCAGGCAGTGTGCCTAGAGCAGTGTGCCTAGAGCAGTGTGTCTCGGTTAGCGTGTCTCGGGCAGTGTGTCTCGAGCAGCTTGTCTCGAGCAGCTTATCTCAGGCAGCGTGTCTCGAGCAGCCTGTGTCTCGGGCGGAGTGTCTCGGGCAGCGTGTCCTGGGCAGTGTGTCCCGGGCAGTGTGTCCCGGGCAGTGTGTCCCGGGCAGTGTGTCCCGGGCAGTGTGTCCCGGGCAATGGCCTCGGGCAGTGTGTCTCGGGCAGTGTGTCTCGGGCAGTGTGTCTCGGGCAATGTGTCTCGGGCAGCGTGTCTCGGGCAGCGTGTCTCGCGAAGCGTGTCTCGCGAAGCGTGTCTCTGGCAGTGTGCCTCTGGCAGTGTGTCTCGGGCAGTGTATCTCGGGCAGTGTGTCTCACGAAGCGTGTCTCGGGCAGTGTGTCCCGGGTAGTGTGTCTCGGGTAGTGTGTCTCGGGTCATGTGTCTCGGGCAGCGTGTCTCGGGCAGTGTGTCTCGCGAAGCGTGTCTCGGGCAGTGTGTCTCGGGCAGTGTGTCTCGGGCAGTGTGTCTCAGGTAGTGTGCCTCGGGCAGCGTGTCTCGGGCAGTGTGTCTCAGGCAGTGTGTCTCGGGCAGTGTGTCTCGAGCAGTGTGTCTCGGGCAGCGTGTCTCGGGCCCTCGGGCAGCGTGTTTCGGGCAGTATGTCTTGGGCAGTGTGTCTCGGGCAGTGTGATTCGGGCAGTGTGTTTCGGGCAGTGTGTCTCGAGCAGCGTGTCTCGGGCAGTGTGTCTCGCAAATGTGTCTCGGGCAGTGTGTCTCGGGCAGTGTGTCTCAGGCACTGTGTCTCGGGCAGTGTGTTTCGGGTAGCGTGTCTCGGGCCCTCGGGCAGCGTGTTTCGGGCAGTGTGTCTTGGGCAGTGTGTCTCGGGCAGTGTGTTTCGGGCAGTGTGTCTCGAGCAGCTTGTCTCGGACAGTGTGTCTCGCAAATGTGTCCCGGACAGTGTGTCTCGGGCAGCGTGTCTCGGGCAGTGTTTCTCGGGTAGCGTGTCTCGGGCCCTCGGGCAGTGTGTCTCGGGCAGTGTGTCTCGGGCAGCGTGCCTCGGGCACTGTGTCTCGGGCAGTGTGTCTCGGGCAGTGTGTTTCGGGCAGTGAGTCTCGGGCAGCGTGTCTCGGGCAGCGTGTCTCGGGCAGTGTGTCTCGGGAGTGGTCTCGGGCAGTGTGACTCGGGCAGTGTGTCTCGGGCAGTGTGTCTCGGGCAGTGTGTTTCGGGTAGCGTGTCTCGGGCTCTCGGGCTGCGTGGTTCGGGCAGTGTGTCTTGGGCAGTGTGTCTCAGGCAGTGTGTTTCGGGCAGTGTGTCTCGAGCAGCGTGTCTCGGACAGTGTGTCTCGCAAATGTGTCCCGGACAGTGTGTCTCGGGCAGCGTGTCTTGGGCAGTGTTTCTCGGGTAGCGTGTCTCGGGCCCTCGGGCAGTGTGTCTCGGGTAGTGTGTCTCGGGCAATGTGTCTCGGGCAGCGTGCCTCAGGCAGTGTGTCTCGGGCAGCGTGTCTCGGGCAGTGTGTCTCGGGTAGCGTGTCTGAAGCAGCGTATCTCGCGCAGCGTGTCTCGGGTAGTGTGTCTCGGGCAGCGTTTCTCGGGCAGCGAGTCTCGGGCAGCGTGTCTCGGGCAGTGTGTCTCGGGCAACGTGTCTCGGGCAGCGTGTCTCGGGCAGCGTGTCTCGAGCCTTGCGGCTCGGGCAGTGTGTCTCGGGCCCTCGGGCAGCATGTCTCAGGCAGTGTATCTTGAGCAGTGTGTCTCGAACAGTGTGTCTCAGGCCCTCGGGCAGCGTGTCTCGGGCAGTGTGTCTCGAGCAGTGTGTCTAGAGCAGTGTGTCTAGAGTGGTGTGTCTCGGGTGGCGTGTCTCGGGCAGTGTCTTTTGGGCAGTGTGTCTTGGGCAGTGTGTCTCGGGCAGTGTGTCTCGCGCGGTGTGTGTCGCGCCTCGGGCAGTGTGTCTCGGGCAGCGTGTCTCGAGCAGCGTGCCTCGAGCAGCGTGTCTCGAGCAACGTGTCTCGAGCAGCGTGTCTCGGGCAACGTGTCTCGGGCAGCGTGTCTCGGGCCCTCGGGCAGTGTGTATCAGGCAGCGTGTCTCGGGCAGTGTGGCTCGAGCAGTGTGTCTCGGGCCCTCGGGCAGCGTGTCTCAGGCAGTGTGCCTCGGGCAGTGTGCCTCGGACAGAGTGTCTCGCGCAGTGTGTGTCGAGCAGTGTGTCGGGCAGTGTGTGTCGGGCAGTGTGCCTCGGACAGAGTGTCTCGCGCAGTGTGTGTCGAGCAGTGTGTCGGGCAGCGTGTCTCGGGCAGTGTGTCTCAGGCAGTGTGTTTCGGGCCCTCGGGCAGTGTGTCTCAGGCAGCGTGTCTCGGGCAGTGTGTCTCGAGCAGTGTGTCTCGGGCCCTCGGGCAGCGTGTCTCGGGCAGCGTGTCTCGGGCAGTGTGTCTCGCGCAGTGTGTGTCGGGCAGCGTGTGTCGAGCAGCGTGTGTCGCTAAGCGTGTCTCGAGCAGTGTGTCTCGCGCAGCGTGTCTCAGACAGTGTGTCTCGGGCAGTGTGTTTCGGGCCCTCGGGCAGTGTGTCTCAGGCAGCGTGTCTCGGGCAGTGTGTCTCGAGCAGTGTGTCTCGGGCCCTCGGGCAGCGTGTCTCGGGCAGTGTGTCTCGGGCTGTGTGTCTCGTGCAGTGTGTGTCGGGCAGCGTGTGTCGAGCAGCGTGTGTCGCTAAGCGTGTCTCGAGCAGTGTGTCTCGCGCAGCGTGTCTCAGACAGTGTGTCTCGGGCAATGTGTCTCGGGCACCGTGTCTCGGGCAGTGTGTCTCGCGAAGCGTGTCTCGCGAAGCGTGTCTCTGGCAGTGTGTCTCGGGCAGCGTGTCTCGAGCAGCGTGTCTCGGGCAGCGTGTCTCGCAAAGCGTGTCTCGGGCAGTGTGTCTCGGGCAGTGTGTCTCGGGTAGTGTGTCTCGGGCAGCGTGACTCGGGCAGCGTGACTCGGGCAGAGTGTCTCGCGAAGCGTGTCTCGGGCAGCGTGACTCGGGCAGCGTGTCTCGAGCAGCGTGTCTCGGGCAGCGTGTCTCGGGCAGTGTGTTTCGGGCCCTCGGGCAGTGTGTCTCAGGCAGCGTGTCTCGGGCAGTGTGTCTCGAGCAGTGTGTCTCGGGCCCTCGGGCAGCGTGTCTCGGGCAGTGTGTCTCGGGCACCGTGTCTCGGGCAGTGTGTCTCGCGAAGCGTGTCTCGCGAAGCGTGTCTCTGGCAGTGTGTCTCGGGCAGCGTGTCTCGAGCAGCGTGTCTCGGGCAGCGTGTCTCGCAAAGCGTGTCTCGGGCAGTGTGTCTCGGGCAGTGTGTCTCGGGTAGTGTGTCTCGGGCAGCGTGACTCGGGCAGCGTGACTCGGGCAGAGTGTCTCGCGAAGCGTGTCTCGGGCAGCGTGACTCGGGCAGCGTGTCTCGGGCAGTGTGTCCCGGGTAGTGTGTCTCGGGTAGTGTGTCTCGGGTCATGTGTCTCGGGCAGCGTGTCTCGGGCAGTGTGTCTCGGGCAATGTGTCTCGGGCAGCGTGTCTCGGGCAGCGTGTCTCGCGAAGCGTGTCTCGCGAAGCGTGTCTCTGGCAGTGTGCCTCTGGCAGTGTGTCTCGGGCAGTGTATCTCGGGCAGTGTGTCTCACGAAGCGTGTCTCGGGCAGTGTGTCCCGGGTAGTGTGTCTCGGGTAGTGTGTCTCGGGTCATGTGTCTCGGGCAGCGTGTCTCGGGCAGTGTGTCTCGCGAAGCGTGTCTCGGGCAGTGTGTCTCGGGCAGTGTGTCTCGGGCAGTGTGTCTCAGGTAGTGTGCCTCGGGCAGCGTGTCTCGGGCAGTGTGTCTCAGGCAGTGTGTCTCGGGCAGTGTGTCTCGAGCAGTGTGTCTCGGGCAGCGTGTCTCGGGCCCTCGGGCAGCGTGTTTCGGGCAGTATGTCTTGGGCAGTGTGTCTCGGGCAGTGTGATTCGGGCAGTGTGTTTCGGGCAGTGTGTCTCGAGCAGCGTGTCTCGGGCAGTGTGTCTCGCAAATGTGTCTCGGGCAGTGTGTCTCGGGCAGTGTGTCTCAGGCACTGTGTCTCGGGCAGTGTGTTTCGGGTAGCGTGTCTCGGGCCCTCGGGCAGCGTGTTTCGGGCAGTGTGTCTTGGGCAGTGTGTCTCGGGCAGTGTGTTTCGGGCAGTGTGTCTCGAGCAGCTTGTCTCGGACAGTGTGTCTCGCAAATGTGTCCCGGACAGTGTGTCTCGGGCAGCGTGTCTCGGGCAGTGTTTCTCGGGTAGCGTGTCTCGGGCCCTCGGGCAGTGTGTCTCGGGCAGTGTGTCTCGGGCAGCGTGCCTCGGGCACTGTGTCTCGGGCAGTGTGTCTCGGGCAGTGTGTTTCGGGCAGTGAGTCTCGGGCAGCGTGTCTCGGGCAGCGTGTCTCGGGCAGTGTGTCTCGGGAGTGGTCTCGGGCAGTGTGACTCGGGCAGTGTGTCTCGGGCAGTGTGTCTCGGGCAGTGTGTTTCGGGTAGCGTGTCTCGGGCTCTCGGGCTGCGTGGTTCGGGCAGTGTGTCTTGGGCAGTGTGTCTCAGGCAGTGTGTTTCGGGCAGTGTGTCTCGAGCAGCGTGTCTCGGACAGTGTGTCTCGCAAATGTGTCCCGGACAGTGTGTCTCGGGCAGCGTGTCTTGGGCAGTGTTTCTCGGGTAGCGTGTCTCGGGCCCTCGGGCAGTGTGTCTCGGGTAGTGTGTCTCGGGCAATGTGTCTCGGGCAGCGTGCCTCAGGCAGTGTGTCTCGGGCAGCGTGTCTCGGGCAGTGTGTCTCGGGTAGCGTGTCTGAAGCAGCGTATCTCGCGCAGCGTGTCTCGGGTAGTGTGTCTCGGGCAGCGTTTCTCGGGCAGCGAGTCTCGGGCAGCGTGTCTCGGGCAGTGTGTCTCGGGCAACGTGTCTCGGGCAACGTGTCTCGGGCAGCGTGTCTCGGGCAGCGTGTCTCGAGCCTTGCGGCTCGGGCAGTGTGTCTCGGGCCCTCGGGCAGCATGTCTCAGGCAGTGTATCTTGAGCAGTGTGTCTCGAACAGTGTGTCTCAGGCCCTCGGGCAGCGTGTCTCGGGCAGTGTGTCTCGAGCAGTGTGTCTAGAGCAGTGTGTCTAGAGTGGTGTGTCTCGGGTGGCGTGTCTCGGGCAGTGTCTTTTGGGCAGTGTGTCTTGGGCAGTGTGTCTCGGGCAGTGTGTCTCGCGCGGTGTGTGTCGCGCCTCGGGCAGTGTGTCTCGGGCAGCGTGTCTCGAGCAGCGTGCCTCGAGCAGCGTGTCTCGAGCAACGTGTCTCGAGCAGCGTGTCTCGGGCAACGTGTCTCGGGCAGCGTGTCTCGGGCCCTCGGGCAGTGTGTATCAGGCAGCGTGTCTCGGGCAGTGTGGCTCGAGCAGTGTGTCTCGGGCCCTCGGGCAGCGTGTCTCAGGCAGTGTGCCTCGGGCAGTGTGCCTCGGACAGAGTGTCTCGCGCAGTGTGTGTCGAGCAGTGTGTCGGGCAGTGTGTGTCGGGCAGTGTGCCTCGGACAGAGTGTCTCGCGCAGTGTGTGTCGAGCAGTGTGTCGGGCAGTGTGTGTCGGGCAGTGTGTGTCGGGCAGTGTGTGTCGGGCAGCGTGTCTCGGGCAGCGTGTCTCGGGCAGCGTGTCTCGGGCAGTGTGTCTCGGGCCCTCGGGCAGTGTGTCTCGGGCAGTGTGTATCAGGCAGCGTGTCTCGGGCAGCGTGTCTCGAGCAGCGTGCCTCGAGCTGCGTGTCTCGAGCAACGTGTCTCGAGCAGCGTGTCTCGGGCAACGTGTCTCGGGCAGCGTGTCTCGGGCAGTGTGTCTCGGGCCCTCGGGCAGTGTGTCTCGGGCAGTGAGTATCAGGCAGCGTGTCTCGGGCAGTGTGGCTCGAGCAGTGTGTCTCGGGCCCTCGGGCAGCGTGTCTCAGGCAGTGTGCCTCGGGCAGTGTGCCTCGGACAGAGTGTCTCGCGCAGTGTGTGTCGGGCAGTGTGTGTCGGGCAGTGTGTGTCGGGCAGTGTGTGTCGGGCAGTGTGTGTCGGGCAGTGTGTGTCGGGCAGCGTGTCTCGGGCAGCGTGTCTCGGGCAGCGTTTCTCGGGCAGCGTGTCTCGGGCCCTCGGGCAGCGTGTCTCAGGCAGTGTGCCTCGGGCAGTGTGCCTCGGGCAGAGTGTCTCGCGCAGTGTGTCTCACGCAGTGTGTGTTGGGCAGTGTGTGTCGGGCAGTGTGTGTCGGGCAGTGTGTGTCGGGCAGTGTGTGTCGGGCAGCGTGTCTCGGGCAGTGTGTCTCGAGCCTTGCGGCTCGGGCAGTGTGTCTCGGGACCTCGGGCAGTGTGTCTCAGGCTGCGTGCCTCGGGCGGTGTGACTCAGGCAGCATATCTCGGGCAGTGTGTCTCGGGCAGTGTATCTTGAGCAGTGTGTCTCGAGCAGTGTGTCTCGGGCCCTCGGGCAGCGTGTCTCGGGCAGTGTGTCTCGGGCAGTGTCTTTCGGGAGGTGTGTCTCGGGCAGCGTGTCTCGGGCAGCGTGCCTCGGGCAGCGTGTTTCGGGCAGCGTGTGTCGGGCAGCGTGTCTCGGGCAGTGTGTCTCGAGCCTTGCGACTCGGGCAGTGTGTCTCGGGCCCTCGGGCAGTGTGTCTCGGGCGGGGTGACTCGGGCAGCGTATATCGGGCAGTGCGTCTCGGGCAGTGTGTCTCAGGCAGTGTGTCTCGGGCAGTGTGTCTCGGGCAGCGTGTCTCAGACAGCGTGTCTCGAGCAGTGTGTCTCGCGCAGCGTGTCTCGGACAGTGTGTCTCGGGCAACGTGTCTCGAGCAGCGTGTCTCGGGTAGCGTGTCTCGAGCAGCGTGTCTCGGGCAGCGTGTCTCGGGCAGCGTGTCCCGGGCAATGTGTCTCGGGCAGCGTGTCTCGGGCAGTGTGTCTCGAGCCTTGCGGCTCGGGCAGTGTGTCTCGTGCCCTCAGGCGGTGTGACTCGGGCAGCGTATCTCGGGCAGTGTGTCTCGGGCAGTGTATCTTCAGCAGTGTGTCTCGAACACTGTGTCTCAGGCCCTCGGGCAGTGTGCCTCGGGCAGTGTGTCTCGGGCAGTGTATCTTGAGCAGTGTGTCTCGAGCAGTGTGTCTCGGGCCCTCGGGCAGCATGTCTCAGGCAGTGTGTCTCGGGCAGTGTGTCTTGGGCAGCGTGTCTCGGGCAGTGTCTTTCGGGCAGTGTCTTTCGGGCAGTGTGTCTCTGGCAGTGTGTCTCTGGCAGTGTCTCTCTGGCAGTGTGTGTCGGGCAGTGTGTGTCGGGCAGTGTGTGTCGGGCAGTGTGTGTCGAGCCACGTGTCTCGGGCAGCGTGTCTCGAGCAGCGTGTCTCGGGCAGCGTGTCTCGGGCAGTGTGTTTCGGGCCCTCGGGCAGTGTGTCTCAGGCAGCGTGTCTCGGGCAGTGTGTCTCGAGCAGTGTGTCTCGGGCCCTCGGGCAGCGTGTCTCGGGCAGTGTGTCTCGGGCAGTGTGTCTCGTGCAGTGTGTGTCGGGCAGCGTGTGTCGAGCAGCGTGTGTCGCTAAGCGTGTCTCGAGCAGTGTGTCTCGCGCAGCGTGTCTCAGACAGTGTGTCTCGGGCAATGTGTCTCGGGCACCGTGTCTCGGGCAGTGTGTCTCGCGAAGCGTGTCTCGCGAAGCGTGTCTCTGGCAGTGTGTCTCGGGCAGCGTGTCTCGAGCAGCGTGTCTCGGGCAGCGTGTCTCGCAAAGCGTGTCTCGGGCAGTGTGTCTCGGGCAGTGTGTCTCGGGTAGTGTGTCTCGGGCAGCGTGACTCGGGCAGCGTGACTCGGGCAGAGTGTCTCGCGAAGCGTGTCTCGGGCAGCGTGACTCGGGCAGCGTGTCTCGAGCAGCGTGTCTCGGGCAGCGTGTCTCGGGCTGTGTGTTTCGGGCCCTCGGGCAGTGTGTCTCAGGCAGCGTGTCTCGGGCAGTGTGTCTCGAGCAGTGTGTCTCGGGCCCTCGGGCAGCGTGTCTCGGGCAGTGTGTCTCGGGCACCGTGTCTCGGGCAGTGTGTCTCGCGAAGCGTGTCTCGCGAAGCGTGTCTCTGGCAGTGTGTCTCGGGCAGCGTGTCTCGAGCAGCGTGTCTCGGGCAGCGTGTCTCGCAAAGCGTGTCTCGGGCAGTGTGTCTCGGGCAGTGTGTCTCGGGTAGTGTGTCTCGGGCAGCGTGACTCGGGCAGCGTTACTCGGGCAGAGTGTCTCGCGAAGCGTGTCTCGGGCAGCGTGACTCGGGCAGCGTGTCTCGGGCAGCGTGTCTCGCGAAGCGTGTCTCGGGCAGTGTGTCTCGGGCAGTGTGTCTCGGTCAGTGCGTCTCGGGTAGTGTGTCTCGGGCAGCGTGACTCGGGCAGAGTGTCTCGCGAAGCGTGTCTCGGGCAGCGTGACTCGGGCAGCGTGTCTCGCGAAGCGTGTCTCTGGCAGCGTGTCTCTGGCAGTGTGTCTCGGGCAGTGTGTCTCGGGCAGCGTGTCTCAGACAGTGTGTCTCGGGCAATGTGTCTCGGGCACCGTGTCTCGGGCAGTGTGTCTCGCGAAGCGTGTCTCGCGAAGCGTGTCTCTGGCAGTGTGTCTCGGGCAGCGTGACTCGGGCAGCGTGTCTCGGGCAGCGTGTCTCGCGAAGCGTGTCTCGGGCAGTGTGTCTCGGGCAGTGTGTCTCGGTCAGTGCGTCTCGGGTAGTGTGTCTCGGGCAGTGTATCTCGGGCAGTGTGTCTCACGAAGCGTGTCTCGGGCAGTGTGTCCCGGGTAGTGTGTCTCGGGTAGTGTGTCTCGGGTCATGTGTCTCGGGCAGCGTGTCTCGGGCAGTGTGTCTCGCGAAGCGTGTCTCGGGCAGTGTGTCTCGGGCAGTGTGTCTCGGGCAGTGTGTCTCAGGTAGTGTGCCTCGGGCAGCGTGTCTCGGGCAGTGTGTCTCAGGCAGTGTGTCTCGGGCAGTGTGTCTCGAGCAGTGTGTCTCGGGCAGCGTGTCTCGGGCCCTCGGGCAGCGTGTTTCGGGCAGTATGTCTTGGGCAGTGTGTCTCGGGCAGTGTGATTCGGGCAGTGTGTTTCGGGCAGTGTGTCTCGAGCAGCGTGTCTCGGGCAGTGTGTCTCGCAAATGTGTCTCGGGCAGTGTGTCTCGGGCAGTGTGTCTCAGGCACTGTGTCTCGGGCAGTGTGTTTCGGGTAGCGTGTCTCGGGCCCTCGGGCAGCGTGTTTCGGGCAGTGTGTCTTGGGCAGTGTGTCTCGGGCAGTGTGTTTCGGGCAGTGTGTCTCGAGCAGCTTGTCTCGGACAGTGTGTCTCGCAAATGTGTCCCGGACAGTGTGTCTCGGGCAGCGTGTCTCGGGCAGTGTTTCTCGGGTAGCGTGTCTCGGGCCCTCGGGCAGTGTGTCTCGGGCAGTGTGTCTCGGGCAGCGTGCCTCGGGCACTGTGTCTCGGGCAGTGTGTCTCGGGCAGTGTGTTTCGGGCAGTGAGTCTCGGGCAGCGTGTCTCGGGCAGCGTGTCTCGGGCAGTGTGTCTCGGGAGTGGTCTCGGGCAGTGTGACTCGGGCAGTGTGTCTCGGGCAGTGTGTCTCGGGCAGTGTGTTTCGGGTAGCGTGTCTCGGGCTCTCGGGCTGCGTGGTTCGGGCAGTGTGTCTTGGGCAGTGTGTCTCAGGCAGTGTGTTTCGGGCAGTGTGTCTCGAGCAGCGTGTCTCGGACAGTGTGTCTCGCAAATGTGTCCCGGACAGTGTGTCTCGGGCAGCGTGTCTCGGGCAGTGTGTCTCGGGTAGCGTGTCTGAAGCAGCGTATCTCGCGCAGCGTGTCTCGGGTAGTGTGTCTCGGGCAGCGTTTCTCGGGCAGCGAGTCTCGGGCAGCGTGTCTCGGGCAGTGTGTCTCGGGCAACGTGTCTCGGGCAACGTGTCTCGGGCAGCGTGTCTCGGGCAGCGTGTCTCGAGCCTTGCGGCTCGGGCAGTGTGTCTCGGGCCCTCGGGCAGCATGTCTCAGGCAGTGTATCTTGAGCAGTGTGTCTCGAACAGTGTGTCTCAGGCCCTCGGGCAGCGTGTCTCGGGCAGTGTGTCTCGAGCAGTGTGTCTAGAGCAGTGTGTCTAGAGTGGTGTGTCTCGGGTGGCGTGTCTCGGGCAGTGTCTTTTGGGCAGTGTGTCTTGGGCAGTGTGTCTCGGGCAGTGTGTCTCGCGCGGTGTGTGTCGCGCCTCGGGCAGTGTGTCTCGGGCAGCGTGTCTCGAGCAGCGTGCCTCGAGCAGCGTGTCTCGAGCAACGTGTCTCGAGCAGCGTGTCTCGGGCAACGTGTCTCGGGCAGCGTGTCTCGGGCCCTCGGGCAGTGTGTATCAGGCAGCGTGTCTCGGGCAGTGTGGCTCGAGCAGTGTGTCTCGGGCCCTCGGGCAGCGTGTCTCAGGCAGTGTGCCTCGGGCAGTGTGCCTCGGACAGAGTGTCTCGCGCAGTGTGTGTCGAGCAGTGTGTCGGGCAGTGTGTGTCGGGCAGTGTGCCTCGGACAGAGTGTCTCGCGCAGTGTGTGTCGAGCAGTGTGTCGGGCAGTGTGTGTCGGGCAGTGTGTGTCGGGCAGTGTGTGTCGGGCAGCGTGTCTCGGGCAGCGTGTCTCGGGCAGCGTGTCTCGGGCAGTGTGTCTCGGGCCCTCGGGCAGTGTGTCTCGGGCAGTGTGTATCAGGCAGCGTGTCTCGGGCAGCGTGTCTCGAGCAGCGTGCCTCGAGCTGCGTGTCTCGAGCAACGTGTCTCGAGCAGCGTGTCTCGGGCAACGTGTCTCGGGCAGCGTGTCTCGGGCAGTGTGTCTCGGGCCCTCGGGCAGTGTGTCTCGGGCAGTGAGTATCAGGCAGCGTGTCTCGGGCAGTGTGGCTCGCGCAGTGTGTCTCGGGCCCTCGGGCAGCGTGTCTCAGGCTGCGTGCCTCGGGCGGTGTGACTCAGGCAGCATATCTCGGGCAGTGTGTCTCGGGCAGTGTATCTTGAGCAGTGTGTCTCGAGCAGTGTGTCTCGGGCCCTCGGGCAGCGTGTCTCGGGCAGTGTGTCTCGGGCAGTGTCTTTCGGGAGGTGTGTCTCGGGCAGCGTGTCTCGGGCAGCGTGCCTCGGGCAGCGTGTTTCGGGCAGCGTGTGTCGGGCAGCGTGTCTCGGGCAGTGTGTCTCGAGCCTTGCGACTCGGGCAGTGTGTCTCGGGCCCTCGGGCAGTGTGTCTCGGGCGGGGTGACTCGGGCAGCGTATATCGGGCAGTGCGTCTCGGGCAGTGTGTCTCAGGCAGTGTGTCTCGGGCAGTGTGTCTCGGGCAGCGTGTCTCAGACAGCGTGTCTCGAGCAGTGTGTCTCGCGCAGCGTGTCTCGGACAGTGTGTCTCGGGCAACGTGTCTCGAGCAGCGTGTCTCGAGCAGCGTGTCTCGGGCAGCGTGTCTCGAGCAGCGTGTCTCGGGCAGCGTGTCTCGGGCAGCGTGTCCCGGGCAATGTGTCTCGGGCAGCGTGTCTCGGGCAGTGTGTCTCGAGCCTTGCGGCTCGGGCAGTGTGTCTCGTGCCCTCAGGCGGTGTGACTCGGGCAGCGTATCTCGGGCAGTGTGTCTCGGGCAGTGTATCTTCAGCAGTGTGTCTCGAACACTGTGTCTCAGGCCCTCGGGCAGTGTGCCTCGGGCAGTGTGTCTCGGGCAGTGTATCTTGAGCAGTGTGTCTCGAGCAGTGTGTCTCGGGCCCTCGGGCAGCATGTCTCAGGCAGTGTGTCTCGGGCAGTGTGTCTTGGGCAGCGTGTCTCGGGCAGTGTCTTTCGGGCAGTGTCTTTCGGGCAGTGTGTCTCTGGCAGTGTGTCTCTGGCAGTGTCTCTCTGGCAGTGTGTGTCGGGCAGTGTGTGTCGGGCAGTGTGTGTCGGGCAGTGTGTGTCGAGCCACGTGTCTCGGGCAGCGTGTCTCGAGCAGCGTGTCTCGGGCAGCGTGTCTCGGGCAGTGTGTTTCGGGCCCTCGGGCAGTGTGTCTCAGGCAGCGTGTCTCGGGCAGTGTGTCTCGAGCAGTGTGTCTCGGGCCCTCGGGCAGCGTGTCTCGGGCAGTGTGTCTCGGGCTGTGTGTCTCGTGCAGTGTGTGTCGGGCAGCGTGTGTCGAGCAGCGTGTGTCGCTAAGCGTGTCTCGAGCAGTGTGTCTCGCGCAGCGTGTCTCAGACAGTGTGTCTCGGGCAATGTGTCTCGGGCACCGTGTCTCGGGCAGTGTGTCTCGCGAAGCGTGTCTCGCGAAGCGTGTCTCTGGCAGTGTGTCTCGGGCAGCGTGTCTCGCAAAGCGTGTCTCGGGCAGTGTGTCTCGGGCAGTGTGTCTCGGGTAGTGTGTCTCGGGCAGCGTGACTCGGGCAGCGTGACTCGGGCAGAGTGTCTCGCGAAGCGTGTCTCGGGCAGCGTGACTCGGGCAGCGTGTCTCGAGCAGCGTGTCTCGGGCAGCGTGTCTCGGGCAGTGTGTTTCGGGCCCTCGGGCAGTGTGTCTCAGGCAGCGTGTCTCGGGCAGTGTGTCTCGAGCAGTGTGTCTCGGGCCCTCGGGCAGCGTGTCTCGGGCAGTGTGTCTCGGGCACCGTGTCTCGGGCAGTGTGTCTCGCGAAGCGTGTCTCGCGAAGCGTGTCTCTGGCAGTGTGTCTCGGGCAGCGTGTCTCGAGCAGCGTGTCTCGGGCAGCGTGTCTCGCAAAGCGTGTCTCGGGCAGTGTGTCTCGGGCAGTGTGTCTCGGGCAGTGTGTCTCGGGCAGCGTGACTCGGGCAGCGTGACTCGGGCAGAGTGTCTCGCGAAGCGTGTCTCGGGCAGCGTGACTCGGGCAGCGTGTCTCGGGCAGCGTGTCTCGCGAAGCGTGTCTCGGGCAGTGTGTCTCGGGCAGTGTGTCTCGGTCAGTGCGTCTCGGGTAGTGTGTCTCGGGCAGCGTGACTCGGGCAGAGTGTCTCGCGAAGCGTGTCTCGGGCAGCGTGACTCGGGCAGCGTGTCTCGCGAAGCGTGTCTCTGGCAGTGTGTCTCTGGCAGTGTGTCTCGGGCAGTGTGTCTCGGGCAGCGTGTCTCAGACAGTGTGTCTCGGGCAATGTGTCTCGGGCACCGTGTCTCGGGCAGTGTGTCTCGCGAAGCGTGTCTCGCGAAGCGTGTCTCTGGCAGTGTGTCTCGGGCAGCGTGTCTCGAGCAGCGTGTCTCGGGCAGCGTGTCTCGCGAAGCGTGTCTCGGGCAGAGTGTCTCGGGCAGTGTGTCTCGGGCAGTGCGTCTCGGGCAGTGTGTCTCGGGCAGTGTGTCTCGGGCAGCGTGTCTCGGGCAGTGTGTCTCGGGTAGTGTGTCTCGGGCAGCGTGACTCGGGCAGCGTGACTCGGGCAGAGTGTCTCGCGAAGCGTGTCTCGGGCAGCGTGACTCGGGCAGCTTGTCTCGGGCAGCGTGTCTCGCGAAGCGTGTCTCTGGCAGTGTGTCTCTGGCAGTGTGTCTCGGGCAGTGTGTCTCGGGCAGTGTGTCTCGCGAAGCGTGTCTCGGGCAGTGTGTCTCGGGTAGTGTGTCTCGGGCAGTGTGTCTCGCGAAGCGTGTCTCGGGCAGCGTGTCTCGGGCAGTGTGTCTCGGGCAGTGTGTCTCGGGCAATGTGTCTCGGGCAGTGTGTCTCGAGCAGTGTGTCTCGGGCAGCGTGTCTCGGGCCCTCGGGCAGCGTGTTTCGGGCAGTGTGTCTTGGGCAGTGTGTCTCAGGCAGTGTGTTTCGGGCAGTGTGTTTCGGGCAGCGTGTCTCGAGCAGCGTGTCTCGGGCAGTGTGTCTTGGGCAGTGTGTCTCGGGCAGTGTGTTTCGGGTAGCGTGTCTCGGGCCCTCGGGCAGTGTGTCTTGGGCAGTGTGTCTTGGGCAGTGTGTTTCGGGCAGTGTGTCTCAAGCAGTGTGTCTCGGGCAGTGTGTCTCGGGCAGTGTGTCTCCGGCAGTGTGTCTCGGGCAGCGTGTCTCGGGCAGTGTTTCTCGGGTAGCGTGTCTCGGGCCCTCGGGCAGTGTGTCTCGGGCAGTGTGTCTCGGGCAGCGTGCCTCGGGCAGTGTGTCTCGGACAGTGTGTCTCGGGCAGTTTACCTCGGGCAGCGTGCCTCGGGCAGTGTGTCTCGGGCAGTGTGTCTCGGGCAGTGTGTCTCGGGTAGCATGTCTGAAGCAGCGTGTCTCGCGCAGCGTGTCTCGCGCAGCATGTCTCGTGTAGTGTGTCTCGGGTAGTGTGTCTCGGGTAGTGTGTCTCTGGCAGCGTGTCTCGCGCAGCGTGTCTCGGGCAGCGTGTCTCGGGCAGCGTGTCTCGCGTAGTGTGTCTCGGGCAGTGTGTCTCCGGCGGTGTGTCTCGGGCGGTGTGACTCGGGCAGCGTATCTCGGGCAGTGTGTCTCGGGCAGTGTATCTTGAGCAGTGTGTCTCGAACAGTGTGTCTCAGGCCCTCGGGCAGCGTGTCTCAGGCAGTGTGCCTCAGGCACTGTGCCTCGGGCAGTGTGTCTCGAGCAGTGTGTCTCGAGCAGTGTGTCTCGGGCAGTGTGTCTCGGGTAGTGTGTCTCGGGCAGTGTGTCTCGGGCAGTGTGACTCGAGCAGCGTATCTCGGGCAGCGTGTCTCGGGCAGTGTTTCTCGGGCAGTGTGTCTCGAGCAGTGTGTCTCGAGCAGTG
Source organism: Pristiophorus japonicus (assembly GCF_044704955.1). Lineage (NCBI taxonomy): Eukaryota > Metazoa > Chordata > Chondrichthyes > Pristiophoridae > Pristiophorus > Pristiophorus japonicus. The sequence goes on from NC_091988.1 coordinate 131,764,836, forward strand.
TGTCTCGGGCCCTTGGGCACCGTGTCTCGGGCAGCGTGTCTCGGGCAGCGTGTCTCGGGCAGCGTGTCTCGGGCAGTGTGTCTCAGGCAGTGTGTTTCGGGCCCTCGGGCAGTGTGTCTCAGGCAGCGTGTCTCGGGCAGTGTGTCTCGAGCAGTGTGTCTCGGGCCCTCGGGCAGCGTGTCTCGGGCAGCGTGTCTCGGGCAGTGTGTCTCGCGCAGTGTGTGTCGGGCAGCGTGTGTCGAGCAGCGTGTGTCGCTAAGCGTGTCTCGAGCAGTGTGTCTCGCGCAGCGTGTCTCAGACAGTGTGTCTCGGGCAGTGTGTTTCGGGCCCTCGGGCAGTGTGTCTCAGGCAGCGTGTCTCGGGCAGTGTGTCTCGAGCAGTGTGTCTCGGGCCCTCGGGCAGCGTGTCTCGGGCAGTGTGTCTCGGGCTGTGTGTCTCGTGCAGTGTGTGTCGGGCAGCGTGTGTCGAGCAGCGTGTGTCGCTAAGCGTGTCTCGAGCAGTGTGTCTCGCGCAGCGTGTCTCAGACAGTGTGTCTCGGGCAATGTGTCTCGGGCACCGTGTCTCGGGCAGTGTGTCTCGCGAAGCGTGTCTCGCGAAGCGTGTCTCTGGCAGTGTGTCTCGGGCAGCGTGTCTCGAGCAGCGTGTCTCGGGCAGCGTGTCTCGCAAAGCGTGTCTCGGGCAGTGTGTCTCGGGCAGTGTGTCTCGGGCAGTGTGTCTCCGGCGGTGTGTCTCGGGCGGTGTGACTCGGGCAGCGTATCTCGGGCAGTGTGTCTCGGGCAGTGTATCTTGAGCAGTGTGTCTCGAACAGTGTGTCTCAGGCAGCGTGTCTCGCAAAGCGTGTCTCGGGCAGTGTGTCTCGGGCAGTGTGTCTCGGGCAGTGTGTCTCCGGCGGTGTGTCTCGGGCGGTGTGACTCGGGCAGCGTATCTCGGGCAGTGTGTCTCGGGCAGTGTATCTTGAGCAGTGTGTCTCGAACAGTGTGTCTCAGGCCCTCGGGCAGCGTGTCTCAGGCAGTGTGCCTCAGGCACTGTGCCTCGGGCAGTGTGTCTCGAGCAGTGTGTCTCGAGCAGTGTGTCTCGGGCAGTGTGTCTCGGGTAGTGTGTCTCGGGCAGTGTGTCTCGGGCAGTGTGACTCGAGCAGCGTATCTCGGGCAGCGTGTCTCGGGCAGTGTTTCTCGGGCAGTGTGTCTCGAGCAGTGTGTCTCGAGCAGTGTGTCTCGGGCCCTTGGGCACCGTGTCTCGGGCAGCGTGTCTCGGGCAGCGTGTCTCGGGCAGTGTGTCTCAGGCAGTGTGTTTCGGGCCCTCGGGCAGTGTGTCTCAGGCAGCGTGTCTCGGGCAGTGTGTCTCGAGCAGTGTGTCTCGGGCCCTCGGGCAGCGTGTCTCGGGCAGCGTGTCTCGGGCAGTGTGTCTCGCGCAGTGTGTGTCGGGCAGCGTGTGTCGGGCAGAGTGTCTCGGGCAGCGTGTCTCGGACAGTGTGTCTCGTGCCTTGCGGCTCGGGCAGTGTGTCTCGGGCCCTCGAGCAGTGTGTCTCGAACAGTGTGTCTCGGACCCTCGGGCAGTGTGCCTCGGACAGTGTGCCTCGGACAGTGTGTCTCGGGCAGCGTGTCTCGGGCAGCGTGTCTCGAGCAGCGTGTTTCGAGCAGCGTGTCTCGGGCAGTGTGTCTCGGGTAGTGTGTCCCGGGCAGTGTGTCCCGGGCAGTGTGTCTCGGGCAGCGTGTCTCGGGCAGCGTGTCTCGGGCAGTGTGTTTCGAGCCCTCGGGCAGTGTGTCTCAGGCAGCGTGTCTCGGGCGGTGTGACTCGGGCAGCGTATCTCGGGCAGTGTGTCTCGGGCAGTGTATCTTGATCAGTGTATCTCGAACAGTGTGTCTCAGGCCCTCGGGCAGCGTGTCTCGGGCAGTGTGTCTCGGGCAGTGTGTCTCAGGCAGTGTGCCTAGAGCAGTGTGCCTAGAGCAGTGTGTCTCGGTTAGCGTGTCTCGGGCAGTGTGTCTCGAGCAGCTTGTCTCGAGCAGCTTATCTCAGGCAGCGTGTCTCGAGCAGCCTGTGTCTCGGGCGGAGTGTCTCGGGCAGCGTGTCCTGGGCAGTGTGTCCCGGGCAGTGTGTCCCGGGCAGTGTGTCCCGGGCAGTGTGTCCCGGGCAGTGTGTCCCGGGCAATGGCCTCGGGCAGTGTGTCTCGGGCAGTGTGTCTCGGGCAGTGTGTCTCGGGCAGTGTGTCTCGGGCAATGTGTCTCGGGCAGCGTGTCTCGGGCAGCGTGTCTCGCGAAGCGTGTCTCTGGCAGTGTGCCTCTGGCAGTGTGTCTCGGGCAGTGTATCTCGGGCAGTGTGTCTCACGAAGCGTGTCTCGGGCAGTGTGTCCCGGGTAGTGTGTCTCGGGTAGTGTGTCTCGGGTCATGTGTCTCGGGCAGCGTGTCTCGGGCAGTGTGTCTCGCGAAGCGTGTCTCGGGCAGTGTGTCTCGGGCAGTGTGTCTCAGGTAGTGTGCCTCGGGCAGCGTGTCTCGGGCAGTGTGTCTCAGGCAGTGTGTCTCGGGCAGTGTGTCTCGAGCAGTGTGTCTCGGGCAGCGTGTCTCGGGCCCTCGGGCAGCGTGTTTCGGGCAGTATGTCTTGGGCAGTGTGTCTCGGGCAGTGTGATTCGGGCAGTGTGTTTCGGGCAGTGTGTCTCGAGCAGCGTGTCTCGGGCAGTGTGTCTCGCAAATGTGTCTCGGGCAGTGTGTCTCGGGCAGTGTGTCTCAGGCACTGTGTCTCGGGCAGTGTGTTTCGGGTAGCGTGTCTCGGGCCCTCGGGCAGCGTGTTTCGGGCAGTGTGTCTTGGGCAGTGTGTCTCGGGCAGTGTGTTTCGGGCAGTGTGTCTCGAGCAGCTTGTCTCGGACAGTGTGTCTCGCAAATGTGTCCCGGACAGTGTGTCTCGGGCAGCGTGTCTCGGGCAGTGTTTCTCGGGTAGCGTGTCTCGGGCCCTCGGGCAGTGTGTCTCGGGCAGTGTGTCTCGGGCAGCGTGCCTCGGGCACTGTGTCTCGGGCAGTGTGTCTCGGGCAGTGTGTTTCGGGCAGTGAGTCTCGGGCAGCGTGTCTCGGGCAGCGTGTCTCGGGCAGTGTGTCTCGGGAGTGGTCTCGGGCAGTGTGACTCGGGCAGTGTGTCTCGGGCAGTGTGTCTCGGGCAGTGTGTTTCGGGTAGCGTGTCTCGGGCTCTCGGGCTGCGTGGTTCGGGCAGTGTGTCTTGGGCAGTGTGTCTCAGGCAGTGTGTTTCGGGCAGTGTGTCTCGAGCAGCGTGTCTCGGACAGTGTGTCTCGCAAATGTGTCCCGGACAGTGTGTCTCGGGCAGCGTGTCTTGGGCAGTGTTTCTCGGGTAGCGTGTCTCGGGCCCTCGGGCAGTGTGTCTCGGGTAGTGTGTCTCGGGCAATGTGTCTCGGGCAGCGTGCCTCAGGCAGTGTGTCTCGGGCAGCGTGTCTCGGGCAGTGTGTCTCGGGTAGCGTGTCTGAAGCAGCGTATCTCGCGCAGCGTGTCTCGGGTAGTGTGTCTCGGGCAGCGTTTCTCGGGCAGCGAGTCTCGGGCAGCGTGTCTCGGGCAGTGTGTCTCGGGCAGCGTGTCTCGGGCAGCGTGTCTCGAGCCTTGCGGCTCGGGCAGTGTGTCTCGGGCCCTCGGGCAGCATGTCTCAGGCAGTGTATCTTGAGCAGTGTGTCTCGAACAGTGTGTCTCAGGCCCTCGGGCAGCGTGTCTCGGGCAGTGTGTCTCGAGCAGTGTGTCTAGAGCAGTGTGTCTAGAGTGGTGTGTCTCGGGTGGCGTGTCTCGGGCAGTGACTTTTGGGCAGTGTGTCTTGGGCAGTGTGTCTCGGGCAGTGTGTCTCGCGCGGTGTGTGTCGCGCCTCGGGCAGTGTGTCTCGGGCAGCGTGTCTCGAGCAGCGTGCCTCGAGCAGCGTGTCTCGAGCAACGTGTCTCGAGCAGCGTGTCTCGGGCAACGTGTCTCGGGCAGCGTGTCTCGGGCCCTCGGGCAGTGTGTATCAGGCAGCGTGTCTCGGGCAGTGTGGCTCGAGCAGTGTGTCTCGGGCCCTCGGGCAGCGTGTCTCAGGCAGTGTGCCTCGGGCAGTGTGCCTCGGACAGAGTGTCTCGCGCAGTGTGTGTCGAGCAGTGTGTCGGGCAGTGTGTGTCGGGCAGTGTGCCTCGGACAGAGTGTCTCGCGCAGTGTGTGTCGAGCAGTGTGTCGGGCAGTGTGTGTCGGGCAGCGTGTCTCGGGCAGCGTGTCTCGGGCAGTGTGTCTCGGGCCCTCGGGCAGTGTGTCTCGGGCAGTGTGTATCAGGCAGCGTGTCTCGGGCAGCGTGTCTCGAGCAGCGTGCCTCGAGCTGCGTGTCTCGAGCAACGTGTCTCGAGCAGCGTGTCTCGGGCAACGTGTCTCGGGCAGTGTGTCTCGGGCCCTCGGGCAGTGTGTCTCGGGCAGTGAGTATCAGGCAGCGTGTCTCGGGCAGTGTGGCTCGAGCAGTGTGTCTCGGGCCCTCGGGCAGCGTGTCTCAGGCAGTGTGCCTCGGGCAGTGTGCCTCGGACAGAGTGTCTCGCGCAGTGTGTGTCGGGCAGTGTGTGTCGGGCAGCGTGTCTCGGGCAGCGTGTCTCGGGCAGCGTTTCTCGGGCAGCGTGTCTCGGGCCCTCGGGCAGCGTGTCTCAGGCAGTGTGCCTCGGGCAGTGTGCCTCGGGCAGAGTGTCTCGCGCAGTGTGTCTCACGCAGTGTGTGTTGGGCAGTGTGTGTCGGGCAGTGTGTGTCGGGCAGCGTGTCTCGGGCAGTGTGTCTCGAGCCTTGCGGCTCGGGCAGTGTGTCTCGGGACCTCGGGCAGTGTGTCTCAGGCTGCGTGCCTCGGGCGGTGTGACTCAGGCAGCATATCTCGGGCAGTGTGTCTCGGGCAGTGTATCTTGAGCAGTGTGTCTCGAGCAGTGTGTCTCGGGCCCTCGGGCAGCGTGTCTCGGGCAGTGTGTCTCGGGCAGTGTCTTTCGGGAGGTGTGTCTCGGGCAGTGTGTCTCGGGCAGCGTGTCTCGAGCAGCGTGTCTCGGGCAGCGTGTCTCGCAAAGCGTGTCTCGGGCAGTGTGTCTCGGGCAGTGTGTCTCGGGTAGTGTGTCTCGGGCAGCGTGACTCGGGCAGCGTGACTCGGGCAGAGTGTCTCGCGAAGCGTGTCTCGGGCAGCGTGACTCGGGCAGCGTGTCTCGAGCAGCGTGTCTCGGGCAGCGTGTCTCGGGCTGTGTGTTTCGGGCCCTCGGGCAGTGTGTCTCAGGCAGCGTGTCTCGGGCAGTGTGTCTCGAGCAGTGTGTCTCGGGCCCTCGGGCAGCGTGTCTCGGGCAGTGTGTCTCGGGCACCGTGTCTCGGGCAGTGTGTCTCGCGAAGCGTGTCTCGCGAAGCGTGTCTCTGGCAGTGTGTCTCGGGCAGCGTGTCTCGAGCAGCGTGTCTCGGGCAGCGTGTCTCGCAAAGCGTGTCTCGGGCAGTGTGTCTCGGGCAGTGTGTCTCGGGTAGTGTGTCTCGGGCAGCGTGACTCGGGCAGCGTTACTCGGGCAGAGTGTCTCGCGAAGCGTGTCTCGGGCAGCGTGACTCGGGCAGCGTGTCTCGGGCAGCGTGTCTCGCGAAGCGTGTCTCGGGCAGTGTGTCTCGGGCAGTGTGTCTCGGTCAGTGCGTCTCGGGTAGTGTGTCTCGGGCAGCGTGACTCGGGCAGAGTGTCTCGCGAAGCGTGTCTCGGGCAGCGTGACTCGGGCAGCGTGTCTCGCGAAGCGTGTCTCTGGCAGCGTGTCTCTGGCAGTGTGTCTCGGGCAGTGTGTCTCGGGCAGCGTGTCTCAGACAGTGTGTCTCGGGCAATGTGTCTCGGGCACCGTGTCTCGGGCAGTGTGTCTCGCGAAGCGTGTCTCGCGAAGCGTGTCTCGGGCAGCGTGACTCGGGCAGCGTGTCTCGGGCAGCGTGTCTCGCGAAGCGTGTCTCGGGCAGTGTGTCTCGGGCAGTGTGTCTCGGTCAGTGCGTCTCGGGTAGTGTGTCTCGGGCAGTGTATCTCGGGCAGTGTGTCTCACGAAGCGTGTCTCGGGCAGTGTGTCCCGGGTAGTGTGTCTCGGGTAGTGTGTCTCGGGCAGCGTGTCTCGGGCAGTGTGTCTCGCGAAGCGTGTCTCGGGCAGTGTGTCTCGGGCAGTGTGTCTCGGGCAGTGTGTCTCAGGTAGTGTGCCTCGGGCAGCGTGTCTCGGGCAGTGTGTCTCAGGCAGTGTGTCTCGGGCAGTGTGTCTCGAGCAGTGTGTCTCGGGCAGCGTGTCTCGGGCCCTCGGGCAGCGTGTTTCGGGCAGTATGTCTTGGGCAGTGTGTCTCGGGCAGTGTGATTCGGGCAGTGTGTTTCGGGCAGTGTGTCTCGAGCAGCGTGTCTCGGGCAGTGTGTCTCGCAAATGTGTCTCGGGCAGTGTGTCTCGGGCAGTGTGTCTCAGGCACTGTGTCTCGGGCAGTGTGTTTCGGGTAGCGTGTCTCGGGCCCTCGGGCAGCGTGTTTCGGGCAGTGTGTCTTGGGCAGTGTGTCTCGGGCAGTGTGTTTCGGGCAGTGTGTCTCGAGCAGCTTGTCTCGGACAGTGTGTCTCGCAAATGTGTCCCGGACAGTGTGTCTCGGGCAGCGTGTCTCGGGCAGTGTTTCTCGGGTAGCGTGTCTCGGGCCCTCGGGCAGTGTGTCTCGGGCAGTGTGTCTCGGGCAGCGTGCCTCGGGCACTGTGTCTCGGGCAGTGTGTCTCGGGCAGTGTGTTTCGGGCAGTGAGTCTCGGGCAGCGTGTCTCGGGCAGCGTGTCTCGGGCAGTGTGTCTCGGGAGTGGTCTCGGGCAGTGTGACTCGGGCAGTGTGTCTCGGGCAGTGTGTCTCGGGCAGTGTGTTTCGGGTAGCGTGTCTCGGGCTCTCGGGCTGCGTGGTTCGGGCAGTGTGTCTTGGGCAGTGTGTCTCAGGCAGTGTGTTTCGGGCAGTGTGTCTCGAGCAGCGTGTCTCGGACAGTGTGTCTCGCAAATGTGTCCCGGACAGTGTGTCTCGGGCAGCGTGTCTCGGGCAGTGTGTCTCGGGTAGCGTGTCTGAAGCAGCGTATCTCGCGCAGCGTGTCTCGGGTAGTGTGTCTCGGGCAGCGTTTCTCGGGCAGCGAGTCTCGGGCAGCGTGTCTCGGGCAGTGTGTCTCGGGCAACGTGTCTCGGGCAGCGTGTCTCGAGCCTTGCGGCTCGGGCAGTGTGTCTCGGGCCCTCGGGCAGCATGTCTCAGGCAGTGTATCTTGAGCAGTGTGTCTCGAACAGTGTGTCTCAGGCCCTCGGGCAGCGTGTCTCGGGCAGTGTGTCTCGAGCAGTGTGTCTAGAGCAGTGTGTCTAGAGTGGTGTGTCTCGGGTGGCGTGTCTCGGGCAGTGTCTTTTGGGCAGTGTGTCTTGGGCAGTGTGTCTCGGGCAGTGTGTCTCGCGCGGTGTGTGTCGCGCCTCGGGCAGTGTGTCTCGGGCAGCGTGTCTCGAGCAGCGTGCCTCGAGCAGCGTGTCTCGAGCAACGTGTCTCGAGCAGCGTGTCTCGGGCAACGTGTCTCGGGCAGCGTGTCTCGGGCCCTCGGGCAGTGTGTATCAGGCAGCGTGTCTCGGGCAGTGTGGCTCGAGCAGTGTGTCTCGGGCCCTCGGGCAGCGTGTCTCAGGCAGTGTGCCTCGGGCAGTGTGCCTCGGACAGAGTGTCTCGCGCAGTGTGTGTCGAGCAGTGTGTCGGGCAGTGTGTGTCGGGCAGTGTGCCTCGGACAGAGTGTCTCGCGCAGTGTGTGTCGAGCAGTGTGTCGGGCAGTGTGTGTCGGGCAGTGTGTGTCGGGCAGTGTGTGTCGGGCAGCGTGTCTCGGGCAGCGTGTCTCGGGCAGCGTGTCTCGGGCAGTGTGTCTCGGGCCCTCGGGCAGTGTGTCTCGGGCAGTGTGTATCAGGCAGCGTGTCTCGGGCAGCGTGTCTCGAGCAGCGTGCCTCGAGCTGCGTGTCTCGAGCAACGTGTCTCGAGCAGCGTGTCTCGGGCAACGTGTCTCGGGCAGCGTGTCTCGGGCAGTGTGTCTCGGGCCCTCGGGCAGTGTGTCTCGGGCAGTGAGTATCAGGCAGCGTGTCTCGGGCAGTGTGGCTCGAGCAGTGTGTCTCGGGCCCTCGGGCAGCGTGTCTCAGGCTGCGTGCCTCGGGCGGTGTGACTCAGGCAGCATATCTCGGGCAGTGTGTCTCGGGCAGTGTATCTTGAGCAGTGTGTCTCGAGCAGTGTGTCTCGGGCCCTCGGGCAGCGTGTCTCGGGCAGTGTGTCTCGGGCAGTGTCTTTCGGGAGGTGTGTCTCGGGCAGCGTGTCTCGGGCAGCGTGCCTCGGGCAGCGTGTTTCGGGCAGCGTGTGTCGGGCAGCGTGTCTCGGGCAGTGTGTCTCGAGCCTTGCGACTCGGGCAGTGTGTCTCGGGCCCTCGGGCAGTGTGTCTCGGGCGGGGTGACTCGGGCAGCGTATATCGGGCAGTGCGTCTCGGGCAGTGTGTCTCAGGCAGTGTGTCTCGGGCAGTGTGTCTCGGGCAGCGTGTCTCAGACAGCGTGTCTCGAGCAGTGTGTCTCGCGCAGCGTGTCTCGGACAGTGTGTCTCGGGCAACGTGTCTCGAGCAGCGTGTCTCGAGCAGCGTGTCTCGGGCAGCGTGTCTCGAGCAGCGTGTCTCGGGCAGCGTGTCTCGGGCAGCGTGTCCCGGGCAATGTGTCTCGGGCAGCGTGTCTCGGGCAGTGTGTCTCGAGCCTTGCGGCTCGGGCAGTGTGTCTCGTGCCCTCAGGCGGTGTGACTCGGGCAGCGTATCTCGGGCAGTGTGTCTCGGGCAGTGTATCTTCAGCAGTGTGTCTCGAACACTGTGTCTCAGGCCCTCGGGCAGTGTGCCTCGGGCAGTGTGTCTCGGGCAGTGTATCTTGAGCAGTGTGTCTCGAGCAGTGTGTCTCGGGCCCTCGGGCAGCATGTCTCAGGCAGTGTGTCTCGGGCAGTGTGTCTTGGGCAGCGTGTCTCGGGCAGTGTCTTTCGGGCAGTGTCTTTCGGGCAGTGTGTCTCTGGCAGTGTGTCTCTGGCAGTGTCTCTCTGGCAGTGTGTGTCGGGCAGTGTGTGTCGGGCAGTGTGTGTCGGGCAGTGTGTGTCGAGCCACGTGTCTCGGGCAGCGTGTCTCGAGCAGCGTGTCTCGGGCAGCGTGTCTCGGGCAGTGTGTTTCGGGCCCTCGGGCAGTGTGTCTCAGGCAGCGTGTCTCGGGCAGTGTGTCTCGAGCAGTGTGTCTCGGGCCCTCGGGCAGCGTGTCTCGGGCAGTGTGTCTCGGGCTGTGTGTCTCGTGCAGTGTGTGTCGGGCAGCGTGTGTCGAGCAGCGTGTGTCGCTAAGCGTGTCTCGAGCAGTGTGTCTCGCGCAGCGTGTCTCAGACAGTGTGTCTCGGGCAATGTGTCTCGGGCACCGTGTCTCGGGCAGTGTGTCTCGCGAAGCGTGTCTCGCGAAGCGTGTCTCTGGCAGTGTGTCTCGGGCAGCGTGTCTCGAGCAGCGTGTCTCGGGCAGCGTGTCTCGCAAAGCGTGTCTCGGGCAGTGTGTCTCGGGCAGTGTGTCTCGGGTAGTGTGTCTCGGGCAGCGTGACTCGGGCAGCGTGACTCGGGCAGAGTGTCTCGCGAAGCGTGTCTCGGGCAGCGTGACTCGGGCAGCGTGTCTCGAGCAGCGTGTCTCGGGCAGCGTGTCTCGGGCAGTGTGTTTCGGGCCCTCGGGCAGTGTGTCTCAGGCAGCGTGTCTCGGGCAGTGTGTCTCGAGCAGTGTGTCTCGGGCCCTCGGGCAGCGTGTCTCGGGCAGTGTGTCTCGGGCACCGTGTCTCGGGCAGTGTGTCTCGCGAAGCGTGTCTCGCGAAGCGTGTCTCTGGCAGTGTGTCTCGGGCAGCGTGTCTCGAGCAGCGTGTCTCGGGCAGCGTGTCTCGCAAAGCGTGTCTCGGGCAGTGTGTCTCGGGCAGTGTGTCTCGGGCAGTGTGTCTCGGGCAGCGTGACTCGGGCAGCGTGACTCGGGCAGAGTGTCTCGCGAAGCGTGTCTCGGGCAGCGTGACTCGGGCAGCGTGTCTCGGGCAGCGTGTCTCGCGAAGCGTGTCTCGGGCAGTGTGTCTCGGGCAGTGTGTCTCGGTCAGTGCGTCTCGGGTAGTGTGTCTCGGGCAGCGTGACTCGGGCAGAGTGTCTCGCGAAGCGTGTCTCGGGCAGCGTGACTCGGGCAGCGTGTCTCGCGAAGCGTGTCTCTGGCAGTGTGTCTCTGGCAGTGTGTCTCGGGCAGTGTGTCTCGGGCAGCGTGTCTCAGACAGTGTGTCTCGGGCAATGTGTCTCGGGCACCGTGTCTCGGGCAGTGTGTCTCGCGAAGCGTGTCTCGCGAAGCGTGTCTCTGGCAGTGTGTCTCGGGCAGCGTGTCTCGAGCAGCGTGTCTCGGGCAGCGTGTCTCGCGAAGCGTGTCTCGGGCAGAGTGTCTCGGGCAGTGTGTCTCGGGCAGTGCGTCTCGGGCAGTGTGTCTCGGGCAGTGTGTCTCGGGCAGCGTGTCTCGGGCAGTGTGTCTCGGGTAGTGTGTCTCGGGCAGCGTGACTCGGGCAGCGTGACTCGGGCAGAGTGTCTCGCGAAGCGTGTCTCGGGCAGCGTGACTCGGGCAGCTTGTCTCGGGCAGCGTGTCTCGCGAAGCGTGTCTCTGGCAGTGTGTCTCTGGCAGTGTGTCTCGGGCAGTGTGTCTCGGGCAGTGTGTCTCGCGAAGCGTGTCTCGGGCAGTGTGTCTCGGGTAGTGTGTCTCGGGCAGTGTGTCTCGCGAAGCGTGTCTCGGGCAGCGTGTCTCGGGCAGTGTGTCTCGGGCAGTGTGTCTCGGGCAATGTGTCTCGGGCAGTGTGTCTCGAGCAGTGTGTCTCGGGCAGCGTGTCTCGGGCCCTCGGGCAGCGTGTTTCGGGCAGTGTGTCTTGGGCAGTGTGTCTCAGGCAGTGTGTTTCGGGCAGTGTGTTTCGGGCAGCGTGTCTCGAGCAGCGTGTCTCGGGCAGTGTGTCTTGGGCAGTGTGTCTCGGGCAGTGTGTTTCGGGTAGCGTGTCTCGGGCCCTCGGGCAGTGTGTCTTGGGCAGTGTGTCTTGGGCAGTGTGTTTCGGGCAGTGTGTCTCAAGCAGTGTGTCTCGGGCAGTGTGTCTCGGGCAGTGTGTCTCCGGCAGTGTGTCTCGGGCAGCGTGTCTCGGGCAGTGTTTCTCGGGTAGCGTGTCTCGGGCCCTCGGGCAGTGTGTCTCGGGCAGTGTGTCTCGGGCAGCGTGCCTCGGGCAGTGTGTCTCGGACAGTGTGTCTCGGGCAGTTTACCTCGGGCAGCGTGCCTCGGGCAGTGTGTCTCGGGCAGTGTGTCTCGGGCAGTGTGTCTCGGGTAGCATGTCTGAAGCAGCGTGTCTCGCGCAGCGTGTCTCGCGCAGCATGTCTCGTGTAGTGTGTCTCGGGTAGTGTGTCTCGGGTAGTGTGTCTCTGGCAGCGTGTCTCGCGCAGCGTGTCTCGGGCAGCGTGTCTCGGGCAGCGTGTCTCGCGTAGTGTGTCTCGGGCAGTGTGTCTCGGGCAGTGTGTCTCCGGCGGTGTGTCTCGGGCGGTGTGACTCGGGCAGCGTATCTCGGGCAGTGTGTCTCGGGCAGTGTATCTTGAGCAGTGTGTCTCGAACAGTGTGTCTCAGGCCCTCGGGCAGCGTGTCTCAGGCAGTGTGCCTCGGGCACTGTGCCTCGGGCAGTGTGTCTCGAGCAGTGTGTCTCGAGCAGTGTGTCTCGGGCAGTGTGTCTCGGGTAGTGTGTCTCGGGCAGTGTGTCTCGGGCAGTGTGACTCGAGCAGCGTATCTCGGGCAGCGTGTCTCGGGCAGTGTTTCTCGGGCAGTGTGTCTCGAGCAGTGTGTCTCGAGCAGTGTGTCTCGGGCCCTTGGGCACCGTGTCTCGGGCAGCGTGTCTCGGGCAGCGTGTCTCGGGCAGCGTGTCTCGGGCAGTGTGTCTCAGGCAGTGTGTTTCGGGCCCTCGGGCAGTGTGTCTCAGGCAGCGTGTCTCGGGCAGTGTGTCTCGAGCAGTGTGTCTCGGGCCCTCGGGCAGCGTGTCTCGGGCAGCGTGTCTCGGGCAGTGTGTCTCGCGCAGTGTGTGTCGGGCAGCGTGTGTCGAGCAGCGTGTGTCGCTAAGCGTGTCTCGAGCAGTGTGTCTCGCGCAGCGTGTCTCAGACAGTGTGTCTCGGGCAGTGTGTTTCGGGCCCTCGGGCAGTGTGTCTCAGGCAGCGTGTCTCGGGCAGTGTGTCTCGAGCAGTGTGTCTCGGGCCCTCGGGCAGCGTGTCTCGGGCAGTGTGTCTCGGGCTGTGTGTCTCGTGCAGTGTGTGTCGGGCAGCGTGTGTCGAGCAGCGTGTGTCGCTAAGCGTGTCTCGAGCAGTGTGTCTCGCGCAGCGTGTCTCAGACAGTGTGTCTCGGGCAATGTGTCTCGGGCACCGTGTCTCGGGCAGTGTGTCTCGCGAAGCGTGTCTCGCGAAGCGTGTCTCTGGCAGTGTGTCTCGGGCAGCGTGTCTCGAGCAGCGTGTCTCGGGCAGCGTGTCTCGCAAAGCGTGTCTCGGGCAGTGTGTCTCGGGCAGTGTGTCTCGGGCAGTGTGTCTCGAGCAGTGTGTCTCCGGCGGTGTGTCTCGGGCGGTGTGACTCGGGCAGCGTATCTCGGGCAGTGTGTCTCGGGCAGTGTATCTTGAGCAGTGTGTCTCGAACAGTGTGTCTCAGGCAGCGTGTCTCGCAAAGCGTGTCTCGGGCAGTGTGTCTCGGGCAGTGTGTCTCGGGCAGTGTGTCTCGGGCAGTGTGTCTCCGGCGGTGTGTCTCGGGCGGTGTGACTCGGGCAGCGTATCTCGGGCAGTGTGTCTCGGGCAGTGTATCTTGAGCAGTGTGTCTCGAACAGTGTGTCTCAGGCCCTCGGGCAGCGTGTCTCAGGCAGTGTGCCTCAGGCACTGTGCCTCGGGCAGTGTGTCTCGAGCAGTGTGTCTCGAGCAGTGTGTCTCGGGCAGTGTGTCTCGGGTAGTGTGTCTCGGGCAGTGTGTCTCGGGCAGTGTGACTCGAGCAGCGTATCTCGGGCAGCGTGTCTCGGGCAGTGTTTCTCGGGCAGTGTGTCTCGAGCAGTGTGTCTCGAGCAGTGTGTCTCGGGCCCTTGGGCACCGTGTCTCGGGCAGCGTGTCTCGGGCAGCGTGTCTCGGGCAGTGTGTCTCAGGCAGTGTGTTTCGGGCCCTCGGGCAGTGTGTCTCAGGCAGCGTGTCTCGGGCAGTGTGTCTCGAGCAGTGTGTCTCGGGCCCTCGGGCAGCGTGTCTCGGGCAGCGTGTCTCGGGCAGTGTGTCTCGCGCAGTGTGTGTCGGGCAGCGTGTGTCGAGCAGCGTGTGTCGCTAAGCGTGTCTCGAGCAGTGTGTCTCGCGCAGCGTGTCTCAGACAGTGTGTCTCGGGCAGTGTGTTTCGGGCCCTCGGGCAGTGTGTCTCAGGCAGCGTGTCTCGGGCAGTGTGTCTCGAGCAGTGTGTCTCGGGCCCTCGGGCAGCGTGTCTCGGGCAGTGTGTCTCGGGCTGTGTGTCTCGTGCAGTGTGTGTCGGGCAGCGTGTGTCGAGCAGCGTGTGTCGCTAAGCGTGTCTCGAGCAGTGTGTCTCGCGCAGCGTGTCTCAGACAGTGTGTCTCGGGCAATGTGTCTCGGGCACCGTGTCTCGGGCAGTGTGTCTCGCGAAGCGTGTCTCGCGAAGCGTGTCTCTGGCAGTGTGTCTCGGGCAGCGTGTCTCGAGCAGCGTGTCTCGGGCAGCGTGTCTCGCAAAGCGTGTCTCGGGCAGTGTGTCTCGGGCAGTGTGTCTCGGGTAGTGTGTCTCGGGCAGCGTGACTCGGGCAGCGTGACTCGGGCAGAGTGTCTCGCGAAGCGTGTCTCGGGCAGCGTGACTCGGGCAGCGTGTCTCGAGCAGCGTGTCTCGGGCAGCGTGTCTCGGGCAGTGTGTTTCGGGCCCTCGGGCAGTGTGTCTCAGGCAGCGTGTCTCGGGCAGTGTGTCTCGAGCAGTGTGTCTCGGGCCCTCGGGCAGCGTGTCTCGGGCAGTGTGTCTCGGGCACCGTGTCTCGGGCAGTGTGTCTCGCGAAGCGTGTCTCGCGAAGCGTGTCTCTGGCAGTGTGTCTCGGGCAGCGTGTCTCGAGCAGCGTGTCTCGGGCAGCGTGTCTCGCAAAGCGTGTCTCGGGCAGTGTGTCTCGGGCAGTGTGTCTCGGGTAGTGTGTCTCGGGCAGCGTGACTCGGGCAGCGTGACTCGGGCAGAGTGTCTCGCGAAGCGTGTCTCGGGCAGCGTGACTCGGGCAGCGTGTCTCGGGCAGCGTGTCTCGCGAAGCGTGTCTCGGGCAGTGTGTCTCGGGCAGTGTGTCTCGGTCAGTGCGTCTCGGGTAGTGTGTCTCGGGCAGCGTGACTCGGGCAGAGTGTCTCGCGAAGCGTGTCTCGGGCAGCGTGACTCGGGCAGCGTGTCTCGCGAAGCGTGTCTCTGGCAGTGTGTCTCTGGCAGTGTGTCTCGGGCAGTGTGTCTCGGGCAGCGTGTCTCAGACAGTGTGTCTCGGGCAATGTGTCTCGGGCACCGTGTCTCGGGCAGTGTGTCTCGCGAAGCGTGTCTCGCGAAGCGTGTCTCTGGCAGTGTGTCTCGGGCAGCGTGTCTCGAGCAGCGTGTCTCGGGCAGCGTGTCTCGCGAAGCGTGTCTCGGGCAGAGTGTCTCGGGCAGTGTGTCTCGGGCAGTGCGTCTCGGGCAGTGTGTCTCGGGCAGTGTGTCTCGGGCAGCGTGTCTCGGGCAGTGTGTCTCGGGTAGTGTGTCTCGGGCAGCGTGACTCGGGCAGCGTGACTCGGGCAGAGTGTCTCGCGAAGCGTGTCTCGGGCAGCGTGACTCGGGCAGCTTGTCTCGGGCAGCGTGTCTCGCGAAGCGTGTCTCTGGCAGTGTGTCTCTGGCAGTGTGTCTCGGGCAGTGTGTCTCGGGCAGTGTGTCTCGCGAAGCGTGTCTCGGGCAGTGTGTCTCGGGTAGTGTGTCTCGGGCAGTGTGTCTCGCGAAGCGTGTCTCGGGCAGCGTGTCTCGGGCAGTGTGTCTCGGGCAGTGTGTCTCGGGCAATGTGTCTCGGGCAGTGTGTCTCGAGCAGTGTGTCTCGGGCAGCGTGTCTCGGGCCCTCGGGCAGCGTGTTTCGGGCAGTGTGTCTTGGGCAGTGTGTCTCAGGCAGTGTGTTTCGGGCAGTGTGTTTCGGGCAGCGTGTCTCGAGCAGCGTGTCTCGGGCAGTGTGTCTTGGGCAGTGTGTCTCGGGCAGTGTGTTTCGGGTAGCGTGTCTCGGGCCCTCGGGCAGTGTGTCTTGGGCAGTGTGTCTTGGGCAGTGTGTTTCGGGCAGTGTGTCTCAAGCAGTGTGTCTCGGGCAGTGTGTCTCGGGCAGTGTGTCTCCGGCAGTGTGTCTCGGGCAGCGTGTCTCGGGCAGTGTTTCTCGGGTAGCGTGTCTCGGGCCCTCGGGCAGTGTGTCTCGGGCAGTGTGTCTCGGGCAGCGTGCCTCGGGCAGTGTGTCTCGGACAGTGTGTCTCGGGCAGTTTACCTCGGGCAGCGTGCCTCGGGCAGTGTGTCTCGGGCAGTGTGTCTCGGGCAGTGTGTCTCGGGTAGCATGTCTGAAGCAGCGTGTCTCGCGCAGCGTGTCTCGCGCAGCATGTCTCGTGTAGTGTGTCTCGGGTAGTGTGTCTCGGGTAGTGTGTCTCTGGCAGCGTGTCTCGCGCAGCGTGTCTCGGGCAGCGTGTCTCGGGCAGCGTGTCTCGCGTAGTGTGTCTCGGGCAGTGTGTCTCGGGCAGTGTGTCTCCGGCGGTGTGTCTCGGGCGGTGTGACTCGGGCAGCGTATCTCGGGCAGTGTGTCTCGGGCAGTGTATCTTGAGCAGTGTGTCTCGAACAGTGTGTCTCAGGCCCTCGGGCAGCGTGTCTCAGGCAGTGTGCCTCAGGCACTGTGCCTCGGGCAGTGTGTCTCGAGCAGTGTGTCTCGAGCAGTGTGTCTCGGGCAGTGTGTCTCGGGTAGTGTGTCTCGGGCAGTGTGTCTCGGGCAGTGTGACTCGAGCAGCGTATCTCGGGCAGCGTGTCTCGGGCAGTGTTTCTCGGGCAGTGTGTCTCGAGCAGTGTGTCTCGAGCAGTGTGTCTCGGGCCCTTGGGCACCGTGTCTCGGGCAGCGTGTCTCGGGCAGCGTGTCTCGGGCAGCGTGTCTCGGGCAGTGTGTCTCAGGCAGTGTGTTTCGGGCCCTCGGGCAGTGTGTCTCAGGCAGCGTGTCTCGGGCAGTGTGTCTCGAGCAGTGTGTCTCGGGCCCTCGGGCAGCGTGTCTCGGGCAGCGTGTCTCGGGCAGTGTGTCTCGCGCAGTGTGTGTCGGGCAGCGTGTGTCGAGCAGCGTGTGTCGCTAAGCGTGTCTCGAGCAGTGTGTCTCGCGCAGCGTGTCTCAGACAGTGTGTCTCGGGCAATGTGTCTCGGGCACCGTGTCTCGGGCAGTGTGTCTCGCGAAGCGTGTCTCGCGAAGCGTGTCTCTGGCAGTGTGTCTCGGGCAGCGTGTCTCGAGCAGCGTGTCTCGGGCAGCGTGTCTCGCAAAGCGTGTCTCGGGCAGTGTGTCTCGGGTAGTGTGTCTCGGGCAGCGTGACTCGGGCAGCGTGACTCGGGCAGAGTGTCTCGCGAAGCGTGTCTCGGGCAGCGTGACTCGGGCAGCGTGTCTCGGGCAGCGTGTCTCGCGAAGCGTGTCTCGGGCAGTGTGTCTCGGGCAGTGTGTCTCGGGCAGTGCGTCTCGGGTTGTGTGTCTCGGGCAGCGTGACTCGGGCAGCGTGACTCGGGCAGAGTGTCTCGCGAAGCGTGTCTCGGGCAGCGTGACTCGGGCAGCGTGTCTCGCGAAGCGTGTCTCTGGCAGTGTGTCTCTGGCAGTGTGTCTCGGGCAGTGTGTCTCGGGCAGTGTGTCTCGGGCAGCGTGTCTCAGACAGTGTGTCTCGGGCAATGTGTCTCGGGCACCGTGTCTCGGGCAGTGTGTCTCGCGAAGCGTGTCTCGCGAAGCGTGTCTCTGGCAGTGTGTCTCGGGCAGCGTGTCTCGAGCAGCGTGTCTCGGGCAGCGTGTCTCGCGAAGCGTGTCTCGGGCAGTGTGTCTCGGGCAGTGTGTCTCGGGTAGTGTGTCTCGGGTAGTGCGTCTCGGGCAGCGTGACTCGGGCAGTGTGTCTCGGGCAGCGTGTCTCGGGCAGTGTGTCTCGGGCAGTGTGTCTCGGGCAGCGTGTCTCGGGCAGCGTGTCTCGGGCAGCGTGTCTCGGGCAGTGTGTCTCGGGTAGTGTGTCTCGGGCAGCGTGACTCGGGCAGAGTGTCTCGCGAAGCGTGTCTCGGGCAGAGTGACTCGGGCAGCTTGTCTCAGGCAGCGTGTCTCGCGAAGCGTGTGTCTCGCAGTGTGTCTCTGGCAGTGTGTCTCGGGCAGTGTGTCTCGGGCAGTGTGTCTCGCGAAGCGTGTCTCGGGCAGTGTGTCTCGGGTAGTGTGTCTCGGGCAGTGTGTCTCGCGAAGCGTGTCTCGGGCAGTGTGTCTCACGAAGCGTGTCTCTGGCAGCGTGTCTCGGGCAGCGTGTCTCGGGCAGCGTGTCTCGTGCAGTGTGTCTCGGGCAGCGTGACTCGCGCAGTGTGTGTCGCGCAGTGTGTCTCGGGCAGCGTGTCTCGGGCGGTGTGACTCGGGCAGCGTGTCTCGGGCAGCGTGTCTCGGGCAGTGTCTCGAGCAGTGTGTCTCGGGCAGCGTGTCTCGAGCAGCGTGTCTCAGGCAGTGTGTCTCGAGCAGCGTGTCTCGGGCAGCGTGTCTCGGGCAGCGTGTCTCGGGCAGTGTGTCCCGGGCAGTGTGTCTCGGGACCTCGGGCAGTGTGTCTCAGGCTGCGTGCCTCGGGCGGTGTGATTCAGGCAGCATATCTCGGGCAGTGTGTCTCGGGCAGTGTATCTTGAGCAGTGTGTCTCGAGCAGTGTGTCTCGGGCCCTCGGGCAGCGTGTCTCGGGCAGTGTGTCTCGGGCAGTGTCTTTCGGGAGGTGTGTCTCGGGCAGCGTGTCTCGGGCAGCGTGCCTCGGGCAGCGTGTTTCGGGCAGCGTGTGTCGGGCAGCGTGTCTCGGGCAGTGTGTCTCGAGCCTTGCGACTCGGGCAGTGTGTCTCGGGCCCTCGGGCAGTGTGTCTCGGGCGGGGTGACTCGGGCAGCGTATATCGGGCAGTGCGTCTCGGGCAGTGTGTCTCAGGCAGTGTGTCTCGGGCAGTGTGTCTCGGGCAGCGTGTCTCAGACAGCGTGTCTCGAGCAGTGTGTCTCGCGCAGCGTGTCTCGGACAGTGTGTCTCGGGCAACGTGTCTCGAGCAGCGTGTCTCGAGCAGCGTGTCTCGGGCAGCGTGTCTCGAGCAGCGTGTCTCGGGCAGCGTGTCTCGGGCAGCGTGTCCCGGGCAATGTGTCTCGGGCAGCGTGTCTCGGGCAGTGTGTCTCGAGCCTTGCGGCTCGGGCAGTGTGTCTCGTGCCCTCAGGCGGTGTGACTCGGGCAGCGTATCTCGGGCAGTGTGTCTCGGGCAGTGTATCTTCAGCAGTGTGTCTCGAACACTGTGTCTCAGGCCCTCGGGCAGTGTGCCTCGGGCAGTGTGTCTCGGGCAGTGTATCTTGAGCAGTGTGTCTCGAGCAGTGTGTCTCGGGCCCTCGGGCAGCATGTCTCAGGCAGTGTGTCTCGGGCAGTGTGTCTTGGGCAGCGTGTCTCGGGCAGTGTCTTTCGGGCAGTGTCTTTCGGGCAGTGTGTCTCTGGCAGTGTGTCTCTGGCAGTGTCTCTCTGGCAGTGTGTGTCGGGCAGTGTGTGTCGGGCAGTGTGTGTCGGGCAGTGTGTGTCGAGCCACGTGTCTCGGGCAGCGTGTCTCGAGCAGCGTGTCTCGGGCAGCGTGTCTCGGGCAGTGTGTTTCGGGCCCTCGGGCAGTGTGTCTCAGGCAGCGTGTCTCGGGCAGTGTGTCTCGAGCAGTGTGTCTCGGGCCCTCGGGCAGCGTGTCTCGGGCAGTGTGTCTCGGGCAGTGTGTCTCGTGCAGTGTGTGTCGGGCAGCGTGTGTCGAGCAGCGTGTGTCGCTAAGCGTGTCTCGAGCAGTGTGTCTCGCGCAGCGTGTCTCAGACAGTGTGTCTCGGGCAATGTGTCTCGGGCACCGTGTCTCGGGCAGTGTGTCTCGCGAAGCGTGTCTCGCGAAGCGTGTCTCTGGCAGTGTGTCTCGGGCAGCGTGTCTCGAGCAGCGTGTCTCGGGCAGCGTGTCTCGCAAAGCGTGTCTCGGGCAGTGTGTCTCGGGCAGTGTGTCTCGGGTAGTGTGTCTCGGGCAGCGTGACTCGGGCAGCGTGACTCGGGCAGAGTGTCTCGCGAAGCGTGTCTCGGGCAGCGTGACTCGGGCAGCGTGTCTCGAGCAGCGTGTCTCGGGCAGCGTGTCTCGGGCAGTGTGTTTCGGGCCCTCGGGCAGTGTGTCTCAGGCAGCGTGTCTCGGGCAGTGTGTCTCGAGCAGTGTGTCTCGGGCCCTCGGGCAGCGTGTCTCGGGCAGTGTGTCTCGGGCACCGTGTCTCGGGCAGTGTGTCTCGCGAAGCGTGTCTCGCGAAGCGTGTCTCTGGCAGTGTGTCTCGGGCAGCGTGTCTCGAGCAGCGTGTCTCGGGCAGCGTGTCTCGCAAAGCGTGTCTCGGGCAGTGTGTCTCGGGCAGTGTGTCTCGGGTAGTGTGTCTCGGGCAGCGTGACTCGGGCAGCGTGACTCGGGCAGAGTGTCTCGCGAAGCGTGTCTCGGGCAGCGTGACTCGGGCAGCGTGTCTCGGGCAGCGTGTCTCGCGAAGCGTGTCTCGGGCAGTGTGTCTCGGGCAGTGTGTCTCGGTCAGTGCGTCTCGGGTAGTGTGTCTCGGGCAGCGTGACTCGGGCAGAGTGTCTCGCGAAGCGTGTCTCGGGCAGCGTGACTCGGGCAGCGTGTCTCGCGAAGCGTGTCTCTGGCAGTGTGTCTCTGGCAGTGTGTCTCGGGCAGTGTGTCTCGGGCAGCGTGTCTCAGACAGTGTGTCTCGGGCAATGTGTCTCGGGCACCGTGTCTCGGGCAGTGTGTCTCGCGAAGCGTGTCTCGCGAAGCGTGTCTCTGGCAGTGTGTCTCAGGCAGCGTGTCTCGAGCAGCGTGTCTCGGGCAGCGTGTCTCGCGAAGCGTGTCTCGGGCAGAGTGTCTCGGGCAGTGTGTCTCGGGTAGTGCATCTCGGGCAGTGTGTCTCGGGCAGTGTGTCTCGGGCAGCGTGTCTCGGGCAGTGTGTCTCGGGTAGTGTGTCTCGGGCAGCGTGACTCGGGCAGCGTGACTCGGGCAGAGTGTCTCGCGAAGCGTGTCTCGGGCAGCGTGACTCGGGCAGCTTGTCTCGGGCAGCGTGTCTCGCGAAGCGTGTCTCTGGCAGTGTGTCTCTGGCAGTGTGTCTCGGGCAGTGTGTCTCGGGCAGTGTGTCTCGGGCAGTGTGTCTCGCGAAGCGTGTCTCGGGCAGTGTGTCTCGGGTAGTGTGTCTCGGGCAGTGTGTCTCGCGAAGCGTGTCTCGGGCAGCGTGTCTCGGGCAGCGTGTCTCGGGCAGTGTGTCTCGGGCAGTGTGTCTCGGGCAATGTGTCTCGGGCAGTGTGTCTCGAGCAGTGTGTCTCGGGCAGCGTGTCTCGGGCCCTCGGGCAGCGTGTTTCGGGCAGTGTGTCTTGGGCAGTGTGTCTCAGGCAGTGTGTTTCGGGCAGTGTGTTTCGGGCAGCGTGTCTCGAGCAGCGTGTCTCGGGCAGTGTGTCTCGGGCAGTGTGTCTCGGGCAGTGTGTCTTGGGCAGTGTGTCTCGGGCAGTGTGTTTCGGGTAGCGTGTCTCGGGCCCTCGGGCAGTGTGTCTTGGGCAGTGTGTCTTGGGCAGTGTGTTTCGGGCAGTGTGTCTCAAGCAGCGTGTCTCGGGCAGTGTGTCTCGGGCAGTGTGTCTCCGGCAGTGTGTCTCGGGCAGCGTGTCTCGGGCAGTGTTTCTCGGGTAGCGTGTCTCGGGCCCTCGGGCAGTGTGTCTCGGGCAGTGTGTCTCGGGCAGCGTGCCTCGGGCAGTGTGTCTCGGACAGTGTGTCTCGGGCAGTTTACCTCGGGCAGCGTGCCTCGGGCAGTGTGTCTCGGGCAGTGTGTCTCGGGCAGTGTGTCTCGGGTAGCATGTCTGAAGCAGCGTGTCTCGCGCAGCGTGTCTCGCGCAGCATGTCTCGTGTAGTGTGTCTCGGGTAGTGTGTCTCGGGTAGTGTGTCTCTGGCAGCGTGTCTCGCGCAGCGTGTCTCGGGCAGCGTGTCTCGGGCAGCGTGTCTCGCGTAGTGTGTCTCGGGCAGTGTGTCTCGGGCAGTGTGTCTCCGGCGGTGTGTCTCGGGCGGTGTGACTCGGGCAGCGTATCTCGGGCAGTGTGTCTCGGGCAGTGTATCTTGAGCAGTGTGTCTCGAACAGTGTGTCTCAGGCCCTCGGGCAGCGTGTCTCAGGCACTGTGCCTCGGGCAGTGTGTCTCGAGCAGTGTGTCTCGAGCAGTGTGTCTCGGGCAGTGTGTCTCGGGTAGTGTGTCTCGGGCAGTGTGTCTCGGGCAGTGTGACTCGAGCAGCGTATCTCGGGCAGCGTGTCTCGGGCAGTGTTTCTCGGGCAGTGTGTCTCGAGCAGTGTGTCTCGAGCAATGTGTCTCGGGCCCTTGGGCACCGTGTCTCGGGCAGCGTGTCTCGGGCAGCGTGTCTCGGGCAGCGTGTCTCGGGCAGTGTGTCTCAGGCAGTGTGTTTCGGGCCCTCGGGCAGTGTGTCTCAGGCAGCGTGTCTCGGCCAGTGTGTCTCGAGCAGTGTGTCTCGGGCCCTCGGGCAGCGTGTCTCGGGCAGCGTGTCTCGGGCAGTGTGTCTCGCGCAGTGTGTGTCGGGCAGCGTGTGTCGAGCAGCGTGTGTCGCTAAGCGTGTCTCGAGCAGTGTGTCTCGCGCAGCGTGTCTCAGACAGTGTGTCTCGGGCAATGTGTCTCGGGCACCGTGTCTCGGGCAGTGTGTCTCGCGAAGCGTGTCTCGCGAAGCGTGTCTCTGGCAGTGTGTCTCGGGCAGCGTGTCTCGAGCAGCGTGTCTCGGGCAGCGTGTCTCGCAAAGCGTGTCTCGGGCAGTGTGTCTCGGGTAGTGTGTCTCGGGCAGCGTGACTCGGGCAGCGTGACTCGGGCAGAGTGTCTCGCGAAGCGTGTCTCGGGCAGCGTGACTCGGGCAGCGTGTCTCGGGCAGCGTGTCTCGCGAAGCGTGTCTCGGGCAGTGTGTCTCGGGCAGTGTGTCTCGGGCAGTGCGTCTCGGGTTGTGTGTCTCGGGCAGCGTGACTCGGGCAGCGTGACTCGGGCAGAGTGTCTCGCGAAGCGTGTCTCGGGCAGCGTGACTCGGGCAGCGTGTCTCGGGCAGCGTGTCTCGCGAAGCGTGTCTCTGGCAGTGTGTCTCTGGCAGTGTGTCTCGGGCAGTGTGTCTCGGGCAGCGTGTCTCAGACAGTGTGTCTCGGGCAATGTGTCTCGGGCACCGTGTCTCGGGCAGTGTGTCTCGCGAAGCGTGTCTCGCGAAGCGTGTCTCTGGCAGTGTGTCTCGGGCAGCGTGTCTCGAGCAGCGTGTCTCGGGCAGCGTGTCTCGCGAAGCGTGTCTCGGGCAGTGTGTCTCGGGCAGTGTGTCTCGGGTAGTGTGTCTCGGGTAGTGCGTCTCGGGCAGCGTGACTCGGGCAGTGTGTCTCGGGCAGTGTGTCTCGGGCAGCGTGTCTCGGGCAGTGTGTCTCGGGCAGCGTGTCTCGGGCAGTGTGTCTCGGGTAGTGTGTCTCGGGCAGCGTGACTCGGGCAGAGTGTCTCGCGAAGCGTGTCTCGGGCAGAGTGACTCGGGCAGCTTGTCTCAGGCAGCGTGTCTCGCGAAGCGTGTGTCTCGCAGTGTGTCTCTGGCAGTGTGTCTCGGGCAGTGTGTCTCGGGCAGTGTGTCTCGCGAAGCGTGTCTCGGGCAGTGTGTCTCGGGTAGTGTGTCTCGGGCAGTGTGTCTCGCGAAGCGTGTCTCGGGCAGTGTGTCTCACGAAGCGTGTCTCTGGCAGCGTGTCTCGGGCAGCGTGTCTCGGGCAGCGTGTCTCGTGCAGTGTGTCTCGGGCAGCGTGACTCGCGCAGTGTGTGTCACGCAGTGTGTCTCGGGCAGCGTGTCTCGGGCGGTGTGACTCGGGCAGCGTGTCTCGGGCAGCGTGTCTCGGGCAGTGTCTCGAGCAGTGTGTCTCGGGCAGCGTGTCTCGAGCAGCGTGTCTCAGGCAGTGTGTCTCGAGCAGCGTGTCTCGGGCAGCGTGTCTCGGGCAGCGTGTCTCGGGCAGTGTGTCCCGGGCAATGTGTCTCGGGCAGCGTGTCTCGGGCAGTGTGTCTCGAGCCTTGCGGCTCGGGCAGTGTGTCTCGTGCCCTCAGGCGGTGTGACTCGGGCAGCGTATCTCGGGCAGTGTGTCTCGGGCAGTGTATCTTCAGCAGTGTGTCTCGAACACTGTGTCTCAGGCCCTCGGGCAGTGTGCCTCGGGCAGTGTGTCTCGGGCAGTGTATCTTGAGCAGTGTGTCTCGAGCAGTGTGTCTCGGGCCCTCGGGCAGCATGTCTCAGGCAGTGTGTCTCGGGCAGTGTGTCTTGGGCAGCGTGTCTCGGGCAGTGTCTTTCGGGCAGTGTCTTTCGGGCAGTGTGTCTCTGGCAGTGTGTCTCTGGCAGTGTCTCTCTGGCAGTGTGTGTCGGGCAGTGTGTGTCGGGCAGTGTGTGTCGAGCCACGTGTCTCGGGCAGCGTGTCTCGAGCAGCGTGTCTCGGGCAGCGTGTCTCGGGCAGTGTGTTTCGGGCCCTCGGGCAGTGTGTCTCAGGCAGCGTGTCTCGGGCAGTGTGTCTCGAGCAGTGTGTCTCGGGCCCTCGGGCAGCGTGTCTCGGGCAGTGTGTCTCGGGCAGTGTGTCTCGCGCAGTGTGTGTCGGGCAGCGTGTGTCGAGCAGCGTGTGTCGCTAAGCGTGTCTCGAGCAGTGTGTCTCGCGCAGCGTGTCTCAGACAGTGTGTCTCCGGCAATGTGTCTCGGGCACCGTGTCTCGGGCAGTGTGTCTCGCGAAGCGTGTCTCGCGAAGCGTGTCTCTGGCAGTGTGTCTCGGGCAGCGTGTCTCGAGCAGCGTGTCTCGGGCAGCGTGTCTCGCAAAGCGTGTCTCGGGCAGTGTGTCTCGGGCAGTGTGTCTCGGGTAGTGTGTCTCGGGCAGCGTGACTCGGGCAGCGTGACTCGGGCAGAGTGTCTCGCGAAGCGTGTCTCGGGCAGCGTGACTCGGGCAGCGTGTCTCGGGCAGCGTGTCTCGCGAAGCGTGTCTCGGGCAGTGTGTCTCGGGCAGTGTGTCTCGGTCAGTGCGTCTCGGGTAGTGTGTCTCGGGCAGCGTGACTCGGGCAGAGTGTCTCGCGAAGCGTGTCTCGGGCAGCGTGACTCGGGCAGCGTGTCTCGCGAAGCGTGTCTCTGGCAGTGTGTCTCTGGCAGTGTGTCTCGGGCAGTGTGTCTCGGGCAGTGTGTCTCGGGCAGCGTGTCTCAGACAGTGTGTCTCGGGCAATGTGTCTCGGGCACCGTGTCTCGGGCAGTGTGTCTCGCGAAGCGTGTCTCGCGAAGCGTGTCTCTGGCAGTGTGTCTCGGGCAGCGTGTCTCGAGCAGCGTGTCTCGGGCAGCGTGTCTCGGGCAGAGTGTCTCGGGCAGTGTGTCTCGGGCAGTGTGTCTCGGGCAGCGTGTCTCGGGCAGCGTGTCTCGGGCAGCGTGTCTCGGGCAGTGTGTCTCGGGCAGCGTGTCTCGGGTAGTGTGTCTCGGGTAGTGTGTCTCGGGCAGCGTGACTCGGGCAGCGTGACTCGGGCAGAGTGTCTCGCGAAGCGTGTCTCGGGCAGCGTGACTCGGGCAGCTTGTCTCGGGCAGCGTGTCTCGCGAAGCGTGTCTCTGGCAGTGTGTCTCTGGCAGTGTGTCTCTGGCAGTGTGTCTCGGGCAGTGTGTCTCGCGAAGCGTGTCTCGGGCAGTGTGTCTCGGGTAGTGTGTCTCGGGCAGTGTGTCTCGCGAAGCGTGTCTCGGGCAGCGTGTCTCGGGCAGTGTGTCTCGGGCAGTGTGTCTCGGGCAATGTGTCTCGGGCAGTGTGTCTCGAGCAGTGTGTCTCGGGCAGCGTGTCTCGGGCCCTCGGGCAGCGTGTTTCGGGCAGTGTGTCTTGGGCAGTGTGTCTCGGGCAGTGTGTTTCGGGCAGTGTGTTTCGGGCAGCGTGTCTCGAGCAGCGTGTCTCGGGCAGTGTGTCTCGGGCAGTGTGTCTCGGGCAGTGTGTCTCGGGCAGTGTGTTTCGGGTAGCGTGTCTCGGGCCCTCGGGCAGTGTGTCTTGGGCAGTGTGTCTTGGGCAGTGTGTTTCGGGCAGCGTGTCTCAAGCAGCGTGTCTCGGGCAGTGTGTCTCGGGCAGTGTGTCTCCGGCAGTGTGTCTCGGGCAGCGTGTCTCGGGCAGTGTTTCTCGGGTAGCGTGTCTCGGGGCCCTCGGGCAGTGTGTCTCGGGCAGTGTGTCTCGGGCAGCGTGCCTCGGGCAGTGTGTCTCGGACAGTGTGTCTCGGACAGTGTGTCTCGGGCAGTTTACCTCGGGCAGCGTGCCTCGGGCAGTGTGTCTCGGGCAGTGTGTCTCGGGCAGTGTGTCTCGGGCAGTGTGTCTCGGGTAGCATGTCTGAAGCAGCGTGTCTCGCGCAGCGTGTCTCGCGCAGCATGTCTCGTGTAGTGTGTCTCGGGTAGTGTGTCTCGGGTAGTGTGTCTCTGGCAGCGTGTCTCGCGCAGCGTGTCTCGGGCAGCGTGTCTCGGGCAGCGTGTCTCGCGTAGTGTGTCTCGCGTAGTGTGTCTCGGGCAGTGTGTCTCCGGCAGTGTGTCTCGGGCAATGTGTCTCGGGCAGCGTGTCTCGGGCAGTGTGTCTCGAGCCTTGCGTCTCGGGCAGTGTGTCTCAGGCAGCGTGTCTTGGGCGGTGTGACTCGGGCAGCGTATCTCGGGCAGTGTGTCTCGGGCAGTGTATCTTGAGCAGTGTGTCTCGAACAGTGTGTCTCAGGCCCTCGGGCAGCGTGTCTCAGGCAGTGTGCCTCAGGCACTGTGCCTCGGGCAGTGTGTCTCGAGCAGTGTGTCTCGAGCAGTGTGTCTCGGGCCCTTGGGCACCGTGTCTCGGGCAGCGTGTCTCGGGCAGCGTGTCTCGGGCAGCGTGTCTCGGGCAGTGTGTCTCAGGCAGTGTGTTTCAGGCCCTCGGGCAGTGTGTCTCAGGCAGCGTGTCTCGGGCAGTGTGTCTCGAGCAGTGTGTCTCGGGCCCTCGGGCAGCGTGTCTCGGGCAGTGTGTCTCGGGCAGTGTGTCTCGGGCAGCGTGTCTCGGGCAGTGTGTCTCGGGCAGCGTGTCTCGGGCAGTGTGTCTCGGGTAGTGTGTCTCGGGCAGCGTGACTCGGGCAGAGTGTCTCGCGAAGCGTGTCTCGGGCAGAGTGACTCGGGCAGCTTGTCTCAGGCAGCGTGTCTCGCGAAGCGTGTCTCTGGCAGTGTGTCTCTGGCAGTTTGTCTCGGGCAGTGTGTCTCGGGCAGTGTGTCTCGCGAAGCGTGTCTCGGGCAGTGCGTCTCGGGTAGTGTGTCTCGGGCAGCGTGACTCGGGCAGTGTGTCTCGGGCAGCGTGTCTCGGGCAGTGTGTCTCGGGCAGTGTGTCTCGGGCAGCGTGTCTCGGGCAGTGTGTCTCGGGCAGCGTGTCTCGGGCACTGTGTCTCGGGTAGTGTGTCTCGGGCAGCGTGACTCGGGCAGAGTGTCTCGCGAAGCGTGTCTCGGGCAGAGTGACTCGGGCAGCTTGTCTCAGGCAGCGTGTCTAGCGAAGCGTGTCTCTGGCAGTGTGTCTCTGGCAGTGTGTCTCGGGCAGTGTGTCTCGGGCAGTGTGTCTCGCGAAGCGTGTCTCGGGCAGTGTGTCTCGGGTAGTGTGTCTCGGGCAGTGTGTCTCGCGAAGCGTGTCTCGGGCAGTGTGTCTCACGAAGCGTGTCTCTGGCAGCGTGTCTCGGGCAGCGTGTCTCGGGCAGCGTGTCTCGTGCAGTGTGTCTCGGGCAGCGTGACTCGCGCAGTGTGTGTCGCGCAGTGTGTCTCGGGCAGCGTGTCTCGGGCGGTGTGACTCGGGCAGCGTGTCTCGGGCAGCGTGTCTCGGGCAGTGTCTCGAGCAGTGTGTCTCGGGCAGCGTGCCTCGAGCAGTGTGTCTCAGGCAGTGTGTCTCGAGCAGCGAGTCTCGAGCAGTGTGTCTCGGGCAGCGTGTCTCGAGCAGTGTGTCTCAGGCAGTGTGTCTCGAGCAGCGTGTCTCGAGCAGCGTGTCTCGGGCAGCGTGTCTCGGGCAGCGTTTCTCGGGCAGTGTGTCCCGGGCAATGTGTCTCGGGCAGCGTGTCTCGGGCAGTGTGTCTCGAGCCTTGCGGCTCGGGCAGTGTGTCTCGTGCCCTCAGGCGGTGTGACTCGGGCAGCGTATCTCGGGCAGTGTGTCTCGGGCAGTGTATCTTCAGCAGTGTGTCTCGAACACTGTGTCTCAGGCCCTCGGGCAGTGTGCCTCGGGCAGTGTGTCTCGGGCAGTGTATCTTGAGCAGTGTGTCTCGAGCAGTGTGTCTCGGGCCCTCGGGCAGCATGTCTCAGGCAGTGTGTCTCGGGCAGTGTGTCTTGGGCAGCGTGTCTCGGGCAGTGTCTTTCGGGCAGTGTCTTTCGGGCAGTGTGTCTCTGGCAGTGTGTCTCTGGCAGTGTCTCTCTGGCAGTGTGTGTCGGGCAGTGTGTGTCGGGCAGTGTGTGTCGGGCAGTGTGTGTCGAGCCACGTGTCTCGGGCAGCGTGTCTCGAGCAGCGTGTCTCGGGCAGCGTGTCTCGGGCAGTGTGTTTCGGGCCCTCGGGCAGTGTGTCTCAGGCAGCGTGTCTCGGGCAGTGTGTCTCGAGCAGTGTGTCTCGGGCCCTCGGGCAGCGTGTCTCGGGCAGTGTGTCTCGGGCAGTGTGTCTCGTGCAGTGTGTGTCGGGCAGCGTGTGTCGAGCAGCGTGTGTCGCTAAGCGTGTCTCGAGCAGTGTGTCTCGCGCAGCGTGTCTCAGACAGTGTGTCTCGGGCAATGTGTCTCGGGCACCGTGTCTCGGGCAGTGTGTCTCGCGAAGCGTGTCTCGCGAAGCGTGTCTCTGGCAGTGTGTCTCGGGCAGCGTGTCTCGAGCAGCGTGTCTCGGGCAGCGTGTCTCGCAAAGCGTGTCTCGGGCAGTGTGTCTCGGGCAGTGTGTCTCGGGTAGTGTGTCTCGGGCAGCGTGACTCGGGCAGCGTGACTCGGGCAGAGTGTCTCGCGAAGCGTGTCTCGGGCAGCGTGACTCGGGCAGCGTGTCTCGGGCAGCGTGTCTCGCGAAGCGTGTCTCGGGCAGTGTGTCTCGGGCAGTGTGTCTCGGTCAGTGCGTCTCGGGTAGTGTGTCTCGGGCAGCGTGACTCGGGCAGAGTGTCTCGCGAAGCGTGTCTCGGGCAGCGTGACTCGGGCAGCGTGTCTCGGGCAGCGTGTCTCGCGAAGCGTGTCTCGGGCAGTGTGTCTCGGGCAGTGTGTCTCGGTCAGTGCGTCTCGGGTAGTGTGTCTCGGGCAGCGTGACTCGGGCAGAGTGTCTCGCGAAGCGTGTCTCGGGCAGCGTGACTCGGGCAGCGTGTCTCGCGAAGCGTGTCTCTGGCAGTGTGTCTCTGGCAGTGTGTCTCGGGCAGTGTGTCTCGGGCAGCGTGTCTCAGACAGTGTGTCTCGGGCAATGTGTCTCGGGCACCGTGTCTCGGGCAGTGTGTCTCGCGAAGCGTGTCTCGCGAAGCGTGTCTCTGGCAGTGTGTCTCGGGCAGCGTGTCTCGAGCAGCGTGTCTTGGGCAGCGTGTCTCGGACAGTGTGTCTCGGGCAGTGTGTCTCGGGCAGTGTGTCTCGGGCAGTGTGTCTCGGGCAGCGTGTCTCGGGCAGTGTGTCTCGGGTAGTGTGTCTCGGGCAGCGTGACTCGGGCAGCGTGACTCGGGCAGAGTGTCTCGCGAAGCGTGTCTCGGGCAGCGTGACTCGGGCAGCTTGTCTCGGGCAGCGTGTCTCGCGAAGCGTGTCTCTGGCAGTGTGTCTCTGGCAGTGTGTCTCGGGCAGTGTGTCTCGGGCAGTGTGTCTCGCGAAGCGTGTCTCGGGCAGTGTGTCTCGGGTAGTGTGTCTCGGGCAGTGTGTCTCGTGAAGCGTGTCTCGGGCAGCGTGTCTCGGGCAGCGTGTCTCGGGCAGTGTGTCTCTGGCAATGTGTCTCGGGCAGTGTGTCTCGAGCAGTGTGTCTCGGGCAGCGTGTCTCGGGCCCTCGGGCAGCGTGTTTCGGGCAGTGTGTCTTGGGCAGTGTGTCTCAGGCAGTGTGTTTCGGGCAGTGTGTTTCGGGCAGTGTGTCTCGAGCAGCGTGTCTCGGGCAGTGTGTCTCGGGCAGTGTGTCTCGGGCAGTGTGTCTCGGGCAGTGTGTCTTGGGCAGTGTGTCTCGGGCAGTGTGTTTCGGGTAGCGTGTCTCGGGCCCTTGGGCAGTGTGTCTTGGGCAGTGTGTCTTGGGCAGTGTGTTTCGGGCAGTGTGTCTCAAGCAGCGTGTCTCGGGCAGTGTGTCTCGGGCAGTGTGTCTCCGGCAGTGTGTCTCGGGCAGCGTGTCTCGGGCAGTGTTTCTCGGGTACCGTGTCTCGGGCCCTCGGGCAGTGTGTCTCGGGCAGTGTGTCTCGGGCAGCGTGCCTCGGGCAGTGTGTCTCGGACAGTGTGTCTCGGGCAGTTTACCTCGGGCAGCGTGCCTCGGGCAGTGTGTCTCGGGCCGTGTGTCTCGGGCAGTGTGTCTCGGGTAGCATGTCTGAAGCAGCGTGTCTCGCGCAGCGTGTCTCGCGCAGCATGTCTCGTGTAGTGTGTCTCGGGTAGTGTGTCTCGGGTAGTGTGTCTCTGGCAGCGTGTCTCGCGCAGCGTGTCTCGGGCAGCGTGTCTCGCGTAGTGTGTCTCGGGCAGTGTGTCTCGGGCAGTGTGTCTCCGGCGGTGTGTCTCGGGCGGTGTGACTCGGGCAGCGTATCTCGGGCAGTGTGTCTCGGGCAGTGTATCTTGAGCAGTGTGTCTCGAACAGTGTGTCTCAGGCCCTCGGGCAGCGTGTCTCAGGCAGTGTGCCTCAGGCACTGTGCCTCGAGCAGTGTGTCTCGAGCAGTGTGTCTCGGGCAGTGTGTCTCGGGTAGTGTGTCTCGGGCAGTGTGTCTCGGGCAGTGTGACTCGAGCAGCGTATCTCGGGCAGCGTGTCTCGGGCAGTGTTTCTCGGGCAGTGTGTCTCGAGCAGTGTGTCTCGAGCAGTGTGTCTCGGGCCCTTGGGCACCGTGTCTCGGGCAGCGTGTCTCGGGCAGTGTGTCTCGAGCAGTGTGTCTCGAGCAGTGTGTCTCGGGCCCTTGGGCACCGTGTCTCAGGCAGCGTGTCTCGGGCAGCGTGTCTCGGGCAGCGTGTCTCGGGCAGTGTGTCTCGAGCAGCGTGTCTCGGGCAGCGTGTCTCGGGCAGCGTGTCTCAGGCAGTGTGTTTCGGGCCCTCGGGCAGTGTGTCTCAGGCAGCGTGTCTCGGGCAGTGTGTCTCGAGCAGTGTGTCTCGGGCCCTCGGGCAGCGTGTCTCGGGCAGTGTGTCTCGGGCAGTGTGTCTCGCGCAGTGTGTGTCGGGCAGCGTGTGTCGAGCAGCGTGTGTCGCTAAGCGTGTCTCGAGCAGTGTGTCTCGCGCAGCGTGTCTCAGACAGTGTGTCTCGGGCAATGTGTCTCGGGCACCGTGTCTCGGGCAGTGTGTCTCGCGAAGCGTGTCTCGCGAAGCGTGTCTCTGGCAGTGTGTCTCGGGCAGCGTGTCTCGAGCAGCGTGTCTCGGGCAGCGTGTCTCGCAAAGCGTGTCTCGGGCAGTGTGTCTCGGGCAGTGTGTCTCGGGCAGTGTGTCTCGGGTAGTGTGTCTCGGGCAGCGTGACTCGGGCAGCGTGACTCGGGCAGAGTGTCTCGCGAAGCGTGTCTCGGGCAGCGTGACTCGGGCAGCGTGTCTCGGGCAGCGTGTCTCGCGAAGCGTGTCTCGGGCAGTGTGTCTCGGGCAGTGTGTCTCGGGTAGTGTGTCTCGGGCAGCGTGACTCGGGCAGCGTGACTCGGGCAGAGTGTCTCGCGAAGCGTGTCTCGGGCAGCGTGACTCGGGCAGCGTGTCTCGGGCAGCGTGTCTCGCGAAGCGTGTCTCTGGCAGTGTGTCTCTGGCAGTGTGTCTCGGGCAGTGTGTCTCGGGCAGCGTGTCTCAGACAGTGTGTCTCGGGCAATGTGTCTCGGGCACCGTGTCTCGGGCAGTGTGTCTCGCGAAGCGTGTCTCTGGCAGTGTGTCTCGGGCAGTGTGTCTCGGGCAGCGTGTCTCGGGCAGAGTGACTCGGGCAGCTTGTCTCGGGCAGCGTGTCTCGCGAAGCGTGTCTCTGGCAGTGTGTCTCTGGCAGTGTGTCTCGGGCAGTGTGTCTCGGGCAGTGTGTCTCGCGAAGCGTGTCTCGGGCAGTGTGTCTCGGGTAGTGTGTCTCGGGCAGTGTGTCTCGCGAAGCGTGTCTCGGGCAGCGTGTCTCGGGCAGTGTGTCTCGCGAAGCGTGTCTCTGGCAGTGTGTCTCTGGCAGTGTGTCTCGGGCAATGTGTCTCGGGCACCGTGTCTCGGGCAGTGTGTCTCGCGAAGCATGTCTCGGGCAGCGTGACTCGGGCAGCGTGTCTCGGGCAGCGTGTCTCGCGAAGCGTGTCTCTGGCAGTGTGTCTCTGGCAGTGTGTCTCGGGCAGTGTGTCTCGGGCAGCGTGTCTCAGACAGTGTGTCTCGGGCAATGTGTCTCGGGCACCGTGTCTCGGGCAGTGTGTCTCGCGAAGCGTGTCTCTGGCAGTGTGTCTCGGGCAGTGTGTCTCGGGCAGCTTGTCTCGGGCAGTGTGTCTCGGGCAGCGTGTCTCGGGCAGTGTGTCTCGGGTAGTGTGTCTCGGGCAGCGTGACTCGGGCAGCGTGACTCGGGCAGAGTATCTCGCGAAGCGTGTCTCGGGCAGAGTGACTCGGGCAGCTTGTCTCGGGCAGCGTGTCTCGCGAAGCGTGTCTCTGGCAGTGTGTCTCTGGCAGTGTGTCTCGGGCAGTGTGTCTCGGGCAGTGTGTCTCGCGAAGCGTGTCTCGGGCAGTGTGTCTCGGGTAGTGTGTCTCGGGCAGTGTGTCTCGCGAAGCGTGTCTCGGGCAGCGTGTCTCGGGCAGTGTGTCTCGGGCAATGTGTCTCGGGCAGTGTGTCTCGAGCAGTGTGTCTCGGGCAGCGTGTCTTGGGCCCTCGGGCAGCGTGTTTCGGGCAGTGTGTCTTGGGCAGTGTGTCTCGGGCAGTGTGTTTCGGGCAGTGTGTTTCGGGCAGTGTGTTTCGGGCAGTGTGTTTCGGGCAGTGTGTCTTGAGCAGCGTGTCTCGGGCAGTGTGTCTCGGGCAGTGTGTCTCGGGCAGTGTGTCTCGGGCAGTGTGTCTTGGGCAGTGTGTTTCGGGTAGCGTGTCTCGGGCCCTCGGGAAGTGTGTCTCGGGCAGTGTGTTTCGGGCAGTGTGTCTCGAGCAGCATGTCTCGGGCAGTGTGTCTCGGGCAGTGTGTCTCCGGCAGTGTGTCTCGGGCAGCGTGTCTCGGGCAGTATTTCTCGGGTAGCGTGTCTCGGGCCCTCGGGCAGTGTGTCTCGGGCAGTGTGTCTCGGGCAGCGTGCCTCGAGCAGTGTGTCTCGGGCAGTGTGTCTCGGGCAGTTTGCCTCGGGCAGCGTGCCTCGGGCAGTGTGTCTCGGGCAGCGTGTCTCGGGCAGTGTGTCTCGGGTAGCATGTCTGAAGCAGCGTGTCTTGGGCGGTGTGACTCGGGCAGCGTATCTCGGGCAGTGTGTCTCGGGCAGTGTATCTTGAGCAGTGTGTCTCGAACAGTGTGTCTCAGGCCCTCGGGCAGCGTGTCTCAGGCAGTGTGCCTCAGGCAGTGTGCCTCGGGCAGTGTGTCTCGAGCAGTTTGTCTCGAGCAGTGTGTCTCGGGCAGTGTGTCTCGGCGGGCAGTGTGTCTCGGGTAGTGTGTCTCGGGCAGTGTGACTCGAGCAGCGTATCTCGGGCAGCGTGTCTCGGGCAGTGTGTCTCGGGCAGTGTATCTTGAGCAGTGTGTCTCGAACAGTGTGTCTCAGTCCCTCGGGCAGCGTGTCTCAGGAAGTGTGCCTCAGGCAGTGTGCCTCGGGCAGTGTGTCTCGAGCAGTGTGTCTCGAGCAGTGTGTCTCGCGCAGTGTGTCTCGGGCAGTGTGTCTCGGGCAGTGTGTCTCGGGCAGTGTGTCTCGGGCAGTGTGTCTCGGGCAGTGTGACTCGAGCAGCGTATCTCGGGCAGCGTGTCTCGGGCAGCGTGTCTCGGGCAGTGTGTCTCGAGCAGTGTGTCTCGAGCAGTGTGTCTCGGGACCTTGGGCACCGTGTCTCGGGCAGCGTGTCTCGGGCAGCGTGTCTCGGGCAGCGTGTCTCGGGCAGTGTGTCTCGGGCAATGTGTCTCGGGCAGCGTGTCACGGGCAGTGTGTCTCGAGCCTTGCGGCTCGGGCAGTGTGCCTCGGGCAGTGTGCCTCGGGCAGTATGTCTCGGGCAGTGTGTCTCGAGCAGTGTGTCTCGGTCAACGTGTCTCGGACAGCGTGTCTCGGGCAGTGTGTCTCGGGCAGTGTGTCTCGGGCCCTCGGGCAGCGTGTCTCGGGCAGCGTGTCTCGGGCAACGTGTCTCGGGCAGCGTGTCTCGGGCAGTATGTCTCGAGCCTTGCAGCTCGGGCAGTGTGTCTCGGGCCCCCGGGCAGTGTGTCTCAGGCAGCGTGTCTCGGGCGGTGTGACTCAGGCAGCGTATCTCGGGCAGTGTGTCTCGGGCAGTGTATCTTGAGCAGTGTGTCTCGAGCAGTGTGTCTCGGGCCCTCGGGCAGCGTGTCTCAGGCAGTGTGCCTCGGGCAGAGTGTCTCGCGCAGTGTGTCTCGCGCAGTGTGTCTCGGGCAGCGTGTCTCGGGCAGCGTGTCTCAGGCAGTGTGTCTCGAGCAGTGTGTCTCGCGCAGTGTGTCTCGGGCAGTGTGTCTCGGGCAGCGTGTCTCGGGCAGCGTGTCTCGGGCAGCGTGTCTCGGGCAGCGTGTCTCGGGCAGCGTGCCTCGGGCAGCGTGTCTCGGGCGGTGTGTCTCGGGCAGTGTGTCTCGGGCAGCGTGTCTCAGGCAGCATGTCTCGAGCAGCGTGTCTCGGGCAGTGTGTCTCGGGCAGTGTGTCTCGGACAGTGTGACTCGAGCCCTCGGGCAGCGTGCCTCGGGCAGTGCGTGTCGAGCAGTGCGTCGTGGGCAGTGCGTCGTGGGCAGTGTGTCTCGGGCAGTGTGTCTCGGGCAGTGTGTCTCGGGCAGTGTGTCTCGGGCCCTCGGGCAGCGTGTCTCGGACAGTGTGTCTCGGGCAGTGTGTCTCGAGCAGTGTGTCTCGGGCAGTGTGTCTCGGGCAGTGTGTCTCGGGCAGTGTCTTTTGGGCAGTGTGTCTCGGGCAGTGTGTCTCGAACAGTGTGTCTCGAGCAGTGTGTCTCGAGCAGCGTGTCTCGAGCAGCGTGTCTTGCGCAGTGTGTCTCGGGCAGTGTGTCTCGGGCAGTGTGTCTCGGACAGTGTGTCTCGGGCCCTCGGGCAGCGTGTCTCGGGCAGGGTGTATCGGGCAGTGTCTTTCGGGCAGTGTGTGTCGGGCAGTGTGTGTCGGGCAGTGTGTCTCGAGCAACGTGTCTCGGGCAGCGTGTCTCTGGCAGTGTGTCTCGGGCAATGTGTCTTGGGCAGCGTGTCTCGGGCAGTGTGTCTCAAGCCTTGCGGCTCGGGCAGTGTGTCTCAGGCAGCGTGCCTCGGGCAGCGTGTCTCGGGCCCTCAGGCAGCATGTTTCGGGCAGTGTGTCTCGGGCAGTGTGTCTCGCGAAGCGTGTCTCGGGCAGTGTGTCTCGGGTAGTGTGCCTCCAGCAGTGTGTCTCGTGCAGTGTGTTTCGGGCAGTGTGTCTCGGGCAGCGTGTCTCGGGCCCTCGGGCAGTGTGTTTCGGGCAGTGTGTCTTGGGCAGTGTGTTTCGGGCAGTGTGTTTCATGCAGTGTGTCTCGAGCAGCGTTTCTCAGGCAGTGTGTCTCGCAAATGTGTCTCGGGCAGCGTGTCTCAGGCAGTGTGTCTCGGGCAGTGTGTCTCGAGCAGCGTGTCTCGGGCAGCGTGTCTCGGGTAGCGTGTCTCGGGCCCTCGGGCAGCGTGTTTCGGACAGTGTGTTTCGGGCAGTGTGTCTCGAGCAGCGTGTCTCGGACAGTGTGTCTCGCAAATGTGTCCCGGACAGTGTGTCTCGGGCAACGTGTCTCGGGCAGCGTGTCTCGGGCAGTGTGTCTCGGGCAGTGTGCCTCGGGCAGTGTGTTTCGGGCAGTGTGTCTCGGGCAGCGTGTCTCGGGTATTGTGTCTCGAGCAGCGTGTCTCGGGCAGTGTGTCTCGCAAATGTGTCTCGGGCAGCGTGTCTCGGGTGGTGTGTCTCGGGTAGTGTGTCTCGGGCAGTGTGTCTCGGGCAGCGTGTTTCGGGCCCTCCGGCAGTGTGTCTCGGGCTGTGTGTCTCGGGCTGTGTGTCTCGGGCAGCGTGTCTCGGGCCCTCGGGCAGCGTGTTTCGGGCAGTGTGTCTCGAGCAGCGTGTCTCGGGCAGTGTGTCTCGGGCTGTGTGTCTCGGGCAGCGTGTCTCGGGCCCTCGGGCAGTGTGTTTCGGGCAGTGTGTCTCGAGCAGCGTGTCTCGGGCAGTGTGTCTCGCAAATGTGTCCTGCACAGTGTGTCTCGGGCAGCGTGTCTCGGGCAGTGTGTCTTGGGTAGCGTTATTCGGGCCCTCGGGCAGCGTGTCTCAGGCAGCGTGTCTCGGGCAGTGTGTCTCGGGCAGTGTGTCTCGGGCAGTGTGTCTCGAGCAGTGTGTCTCGGGCAGCGTGTCTCGGGCCCTCGGGCAGCATGTTTCGGGCAGTGTGTCTTGGGCAGTGTGTCTTGGGCAGTGTGTTTCGGGCAGTGTGTTTCATGCAGTGTGTCTCGAGCAGCGTTTCTCAGGCAGTGTGTCTCGCAAATGTGTCTCGGGCAGCGTGTCTCAGGCAGCGTGTCTCGGGCAGTGTGTCTCGGGCAGTGTGTCTCGAGCAGCGTGTCTCGGGCAGCGTGTCTCGGGTAGCGTGTCTCGGGTCCTCGGGCAGCGTGTTTCGGACAGTGTGTTTCGGGCAGTGTGTCTCGAGCAGCGTGTCTCGGACAGTGTGTCTCGCAAATGTGTCCCGGACAGTGTGTCTCGGGCAGCGTGTCTCGGGCAGTGTGACTCGGGCAGTGTGTCTCGGGCAGTGTGTCTCAGGCAGTGTGCCTCGGGCAGTGTGTTTCGGGCAGTGTGTCTCGGGCAGCGTGTCTCGGGCCCTCGGGCAGCGTGTTTCGGGCAGTGTGTCTTGGGCAGTGTGTCTCGGGTATTGTGCCTCGAGCAGCGTGTCTCGGGCAGTGTGTCTCGCAAATGTGTCTCGGGCAGCGTGTCTCGGGTGGTGTGTCTCGGGCAGTGTGTCTCGGGCAGCGTGTTTCGGGCAGTGTGTCTCGAGCAGTGTGTCTCGGGCAGTGTGTCTCGGGCAGCGTGTTTCGGGCCCTCCGGCAGTGTGTCTCGGGCTGTGTGTCTCGGGCTGTGTGTCTCGGGCAGCGTGTCTCGGGCCCTCGGGCAGCGTGTTTCGGGCAGTGTGTCTTGTGCAGTGTGTCTCGGGCAGTGTGTTTCGGGCAGTGTGTCTCGAGCAGCGTGTCTCGGGCAGTGTGTCTCGCAAATGTGTCCCGCACAGTGTGTCTCGGGCAGCGTGTCTCGGGCAGTGTGTCTTGGGTAGCGTTATTCGGGCCCTCGGGCAGCGTGTCTCGGGCAGTGTGTCTCGGGCAGTGTGTCTCGGGCAGTGTGTCTCGAGCAGTGTGTCTCGGGCAGCGTGTCTCGGGCCCTCGGGCAGCATGTTTCGGGCAGTGTGTCTTGGGCAGTGTGTCTCGGACAGTGTGTTTCGGGCAGTGTGTTTCGGGCAGTGTGTCTCGGGCAGCGTTTCTCGCGCAGCGTGTCTCGGGCAGTGTGTCTCGGGCAGTGTGTCTCGGGCTGAGTGTCTCGGGCTGAGTGTCTCGGGTAGTGTGCCTCGGGCAGCATGTCTTGGGCAGTGTGTCTCAGGCAGTGTGTCTTGAGCAGTGTGTCTCGGGCAGCGTGTCTCGGGCCCTCGGGCAGCGTGTTTCGGGCAGTGTGTTTCGGGCAGTGTGTCTCGAGCAGCGTGTCTCGGGCAGTGTGTCTCGCAAATGTGTCTCGGGCAGTGTGTCTTGGGCAGTGTGTCTCGGGCAGTGTGTCTCGGGCAGTGTGTTTCGGGTAGCGTGTCTCGGGCCCTCGGGCAGCGTGTTTCGGGCAGTGTGTCTCGAGCAGCGTGTCCCGGACAGTGTGTCTCGGGCAGCGTGTCTCGGGCAGTGTTTCTCGGGTAGCGTGTCTCGGGCCCTCGGGCAGCGTGTCTCGGGCAGCGTGTCTCGGGCAGCGTGTCTCGGGCAGTGTGTCTCGGGTAGCGTGTCTGAAGCAGCGTGTCTCGCGCAGCGTGTCTCGCGCAGCGTGTCTCGCGTAGTGTGTCTCGGGCAGCGTGTCTCGCGCAGCGTGTCTCAGGCAGCGTGTCTCGGGCAGCTTGTCTCGGGCAGTGTGTCTCGCGAAGCGTGTCTCGGACAGTGTGAGTCGAGCCCTCGGGCAGCGTGCCTCGAGCAGTGCGTCGTGGGCAGTGCGTCGTGGGCAGTGCGTCGTGGGCAGTGTGTCTCGGGCAGTGTGTCTCGGGCCGTCGGGCAGCGTGTCTCGGGCAGCGTGTCTTGGGCAGTGTGCCTCAGGCAGCGTGTCTCGGGCGGTGTGTCTCGGGCAGTGTGTCTCAGGCAGCATGTCTCGAGCAGTGTGCCTCGGGCAGTGTGTCTCGGGCAGTGTGTCTCGAGCAGTGTGTCTCGGTCAGCGTGTCTCGGACAGCGTGTCTCGGGCAGTGTGTCTCGGACAGTGTGACTCGAGCCCTCGGGCAGCGTGCCTCGGGCAGTGCGTGTCGAGCAGTGCGTCGTGGGCAGTGCGTCGTGGGCAGTATGTCTCGGGCAGTGTGTCTCGGGCAGTGTGTCTCGGGCCCTCGGGCAGCGTGTCTCGGGCAGCGTGTCTCGGGCAACGTGTCTCGGGCAGCGTGTCTCGGGCAGTGTGTCTCGAGCCTTGCAGCTCGGGCAGTGTGTCTCGGGCCCCCGGACAGTGTGTCTCAGGCAGCGTGTCTCGGGCGGTGTGACTCAGGCAGCGTATCTCGGGCAGTGTGTCTCGGGCAGTGTATCTTGAGCAGTGTGTCTCGAGCAGTGTGTCTCGGGCCCTCGGGCAGCGTGTCTCAGGCAGTGTGCCTCGGGCAGAGTGTCTCGCGCAGTGTGTCTTGGGCAGTGTGCCTCGGGCAGTGTGTTTCGGGTAGCGTGTCTCGGGCCCTCGGGCAGTGTGTCTTGGGCAGTGTGTCTTGGGCAGTGTGTCTCGGGCAGTGTGTTTCGGGCAGTGTGTCTCAAGCAGCGTGTCTCGGGCAGTGTGTCTCGGGTAGCGTGTCTCGCGTAGTGTGTCTCGGGCAGTGTGTCTCGGGCAGTGTGTCTCCGGCAGTGTGTCTCGGGCAATGTGTCTCGGGCAGCGTGTCTCGGGCAGTGTGTCTCGAGCCTTGCGTCTCGGGCAGCGTGTCTCAGGCAGCGTGTCTCGAACAGTGTGTCTCGGGCAGCGTGTCTCGGGCAGTGTATCTTGAGCAGTGTGTCTCGAACAGTGTGTCTCAGGCCCTTGGGCAGCGTGTCTCAGGCAGTGTGCCTCAGGCAGTGTGCCTCCGGCAGTGTGTCTCGAGCAGTGTGTCTCGGGCAGTGTGTCTCGGGTAGTGTGTCTCGGGCAGTGTGTCTCGGGCAGTGTGACTCGAGCAGCGTATCTCGGGCAGCGTGTCTCGGGCAGTGTTTCTCGGGCAGTGTGTCTCGAGCAGTGTGTCTCGAGCAGTGTGTCTCGGGCCCTTGGGCACCGTGTCTCAGGCAGCGTGTCTCGGGCAGCGTGTCTCGGGCAGTGTGTCTCGGGCAGTGTGTCTCGGGCAATGTGTCTCGGGCAGCGTGTCACGGGCAGTGTGTCTCGAGCCTTGCGGCTCGGGCAGTGTGTCTCGGGCCCTCGGGCAGTGTGTCTCAGGCAGCGTGTCTCGGGTGGTGTGACTCGGGCAGCGTATCTCGGGCAGTGTGTCTCGGGCAGTGTATCTTCAGCAGTGTGTCTCGAACAGTGTGTCTCAGGCCCTCAGGCAGTGTGCCTCGGGCAGTGTGTCTCGGGCAGTGTATCTTCAGCAGTGTGTCTCGAGCAGTGTGTCTCGGGCCGTCGGGCAGCGTGTCTCAGGCAGTGTGTCTCGGGCAGTGTCTTTCGGGCAGTGTCTTTCGGGCAGTGTGTCGGGCAGTGTGTGTCGGGCAGTGTGTCTCGGGCAGTGTGTCTCGGGCAGTGTGTCTTGGGCAGCGTGTCTCGGGCAGTGTGTCTCAAGCCTTGCGGCTCGGGCAGTGTGTCTCAGGCAGCGTGCCTCGGGCAGCGTGTCTCGGGCCCTCAGGCAGCATGTTTCGGGCAGTGTGTCTCGGGCAGTGTGTCTCGCGAAGCGTGTCTCGGGCAGTGTGTCTCGGGTAGTGTGCCTCCAGCAGTGTGTCTCGTGCAGTGTGTTTCGGGCAGTGTGTCTCGGGCAGCGTGTCTCGGGCCCTCGGGCAGTGTGTTTCGGGCAGTGTGTCTTGGGCAGTGTGTTTCGGGCAGTGTGTTTCATGCAGTGTGTCTCGAGCAGCGTTTCTCAGGCAGTGTGTCTCGCAAATGTGTCTCGGGCAGCGTGTCTCAGGCAGTGTGTCTCGGGCAGTGTGTCTCGAGCAGCGTGTCTCGGGCAGCGTGTCTCGGGTAGCGTGTCTCGGGCCCTCGGGCAGCGTGTTTCGGACAGTGTGTTTCGGGCAGTGTGTCTCGAGCAGCGTGTCTCGGACAGTGTGTCTCGCAAATGTGTCCCGGACAGTGTGTCTCGGGCAACGTGTCTCGGGCAGCGTGTCTCGGGCAGTGTGTCTCGGGCAGTGTGCCTCGGGCAGTGTGTTTCGGGCAGTGTGTCTCGGGCAGCGTGTCTCGGGTATTGTGTCTCGAGCAGCGTGTCTCGGGCAGTGTGTCTCGCAAATGTGTCTCGGGCAGCGTGTCTCGGGTGGTGTGTCTCGGGTAGTGTGTCTCGGGCAGTGTGTCTCGGGCAGCGTGTTTCGGGCCCTCCGGCAGTGTGTCTCGGGCTGTGTGTCTCGGGCTGTGTGTCTCGGGCAGCGTGTCTCGGGCCCTCGGGCAGCGTGTTTCGGGCAGTGTGTCTTGTGCAGTGTGTCTCGGGCAGTGTGTTTCGGGCAGTGTGTCTCGAGCAGCGTGTCTCGGGCAGTGTGTCTCGCAAATGTGTCCTGCACAGTGTGTCTCGGGCAGCGTGTCTCGGGCAGTGTGTCTTGGGTAGCGTTATTCGGGCCCTCGGGCAGCGTGTCTCAGGCAGCGTGTCTCGGGCAGTGTGTCTCGGGCAGTGTGTCTCGGGCAGTGTGTCTCGGGCAGCGTGTCTCGGGCCCTCAGGCAGCATGTTTCGGGCAGTGTGTCTCGGGCAG
Source organism: Pristiophorus japonicus (assembly GCF_044704955.1). NCBI lineage: Eukaryota > Metazoa > Chordata > Chondrichthyes > Pristiophoridae > Pristiophorus > Pristiophorus japonicus. The sequence goes on from NC_091988.1 coordinate 131,805,340, forward strand.
TGTGTCTCGAGCAGTGTGTCTCGGGCAGCGTGTCTCGGGCCCTCAGGCAGCATGTTTCGGGCAGTGTGTCTTGGGCAGTGTGTCTTGGGCAGTGTGTTTCGGGCAGTGTGTTTCATGCAGTGTGTCTCGAGCAGCGTTTCTCAGGCAGTGTGTCTCGCAAATGTGTCTCGGGCAGCGTGTCTCAGGCAGTGTGTCTCGGGCAGTGTGTCTCGGGCAGTGTGTCTCGGGCAGTGTGTCTCGAGCAGCGTGTCTCGGGCAGCGTGTCTCGGGTAGCGTGTCTCGGGTCCTCGGGCAGCGTGTTTCGGGCAGTGTGTTTCGGGCAGTGTGTCTCGAGCAGCGTGTCTCGGACAGTGTGTCTCGCAAATGTGTCCCGGACAGTGTGTCTCGGGCAGCGTGTCTCGGGCAGTGTGACTCGGGCAGTGTGTCTCGGGCAGTGTGTCTCAGGCAGTGTGCCTCGGGCAGTGTGTTTCGGGCAGTGTGTCTCGGGCAGCGTGTCTCGGGCCCTCGGGCAGCGTGTTTCGGGCAGTGTGTCTTGGGCAGTGTGTCTCGGGTATTGTGTCTCGAGCAGCGTGTCTCGGGCAGTGTGTCTCGCAAATGTGTCTCGGGCAGCGTGTCTCGGGTGGTGTGTCTCGGGCAGTGTGTCTCGGGCAGCGTGTTTCGGGCAGTGTGTCTCGAGCAGTGTGTCTCGGGCAGTGTGTCTCGGGCAGCGTGTTTCGGGCCCTCCGGCAGTGTGTCTCGGGCTGTGTGTCTCGGGCTGTGTGTCTCGGGCAGCGTGTCTCGGGCCCTCGGGCAGCGTGTTTCGGGCAGTGTGTCTTGTGCAGTGTGTCTCGGGCAGTGTGTTTCGGGCAGTGTGTCTCGAGCAGCGTGTCTCGGGCAGTGTGTCTCGCAAATGTGTCCCGCACAGTGTGTCTCGGGCAGCGTGTCTCGGGCAGTGTGTCTTGGGTAGCGTTATTCGGGCCCTCGGGCAGTGTGTCTCGGGCAGTGTGTCTCGGGCAGTGTGTCTCGAGCAGTGTGTCTCGAGCAGTGTGTCTCGGGCAGCGTGTCTCGGGCCCTCGGGCAGCATGTTTCGGGCAGTGTGTCTTGGGCAGTGTGTCTCGGACAGTGTGTTTCGGGCAGTGTGTTTCGGGCAGTGTGTCTCGGGCAGCGTTTCTCGCGCAGCGTGTCTCGGGCAGTGTGTCTCGGGCAGTGTGTCTCGGGCTGAGTGTCTCGGGCTGAGTGTCTCGGGTAGTGTGCCTCGGGCAGCATGTCTTGGGCAGTGTGTCTCAGGCAGTGTGTCTTGAGCAGTGTGTCTCGGGCAGCGTGTCTCGGGCCCTCGGGCAGCGTGTTTCGGGCAGTGTGTCTTGGGCAGTGTGTTTCGGGCAGTGTGTTTCGGGCAGTGTGTCTCGAGCAGCGTGTCTCGGGCAGTGTGTCTCGCAAATGTGTCTCGGGCAGTGTGTCTTGGGCAGTGTGTCTCGGGCAGTGTGTCTCGGGCAGTGTGTTTCGGGTAGCGTGTCTCGGGCCCTCGGGCAGCGTGTTTCGGGCAGTGTGTCTCGAGCAGCGTGTCCCGGACAGTGTGTCTCGGGCAGCGTGTCTCGGGCAGTGTTTCTCGGGTAGCGTGTCTCGGGCCCTCGGGCAGCGTGTCTCGGGCAGCGTGTCTCGGGCAGTGTGTCTCGGGTAGCGTGTCTGAAGCAGCGTGTCTCGCGCAGCGTGTCTCGCGCAGCGTGTCTCGCGTAGCGTGTCTCGGGTAGTGTGTCTCGGGCAGCGTGTCTCGCGCAGCGTGTCTCAGGCAGCGTGTCTCGGGCAGCTTGTCTCGGGCAGTGTGTCTCGCGAAGCGTGTCTCGGACAGTGTGAGTCGAGCCCTCGGGCAGCGTGCCTCGAGCAGTGCGTCGTGGGCAGTGCGTCGTGGGCAGTGCGTCGTGGGCAGTGCGTCTCGGGCAGTGTGTCTCGGGCCGTCGGGCAGCGTGTCTCGGGCAGCGTGTCTTGGGCAGTGTGCCTCAGGCAGCGTGTCTCGGGCGGTGTGTCTCGGGCAGTGTGTCTCAGGCAGCATGTCTCGAGCAGTGTGCCTCGGGCAGTGTGTCTCGGGCAGTGTGTCTCGAGCAGTGTGTCTCGGTCAGCGTGTCTCGGACAGCGTGTCTCGGGCAGTGTGTCTCGGACAGTGTGACTCGAGCCCTCGGGCAGCGTGCCTCGGGCAGTGCGTGTCGAGCAGTGCGTCGTGGGCAGTGCGTCGTGGGCAGTATGTCTCGGGCAGTGTGTCTCGGGCAGTGTGTCTCGGGCCCTCGGGCAGCGTGTCTCGGGCAGCGTGTCTCGGGCAACGTGTCTCGGGCAGCGTGTCTCGGGCAGTGTGTCTCGAGCCTTGCAGCTCGGGCAGTGTGTCTCGGGCCCCCGGGCAGTGTGTCTCAGGCAGCGTGTCTCGGGCGGTGTGACTCAGGCAGCGTATCTCGGGCAGTGTGTCTCGGGCAGTGTATCTTGAGCAGTGTGTCTCGAGCAGTGTGTCTCGGGCCCTCGGGCAGCGTGTCTCAGGCAGTGTGCCTCGGGCAGAGTGTCTCGCGCAGTGTGTCTTGGGCAGTGTGCCTCGGGCAGTGTGTTTCGGGTAGCGTGTCTCGGGCCCTCGGGCAGTGTGTCTTGGGCAGTGTGTCTTGGGCAGTGTGTCTCGGGCAGTGTGTTTCGGGCAGTGTGTCTCAAGCAGCGTGTCTCGGGCAGTGTGTCTCGGGCAGCGTGTCTCGCGTAGTGTGTCTCGGGCAGTGTGTCTCGGGCAGTGTGTCTCCGGCAGTGTGTCTCGGGCAATGTGTCTCGGGCAGCGTGTCTCGGGCAGTGTGTCTCGAGCCTTGCGTCTCGGGCAGCGTGTCTCAGGCAGCGTGTCTCGAACAGTGTGTCTCGGGCAGCGTGTCTCGGGCAGTGTATCTTGAGCAGTGTGTCTCGAACAGTGTGTCTCAGGCCCTTGGGCAGCGTGTCTCAGGCAGTGTGCCTCAGGCAGTGTGCCTCCGGCAGTGTGTCTCGAGCAGTGTGTCTCGGGCAGTGTGTCTCGGGTAGTGTGTCTCGGGCAGTGTGTCTCGGGCAGTGTGACTCGAGCAGCGTATCTCGGGCAGCGTGTCTCGGGCAGTGTTTCTCGGGCAGTGTGTCTCGAGCAGTGTGTCTCGAGCAGTGTGTCTCGGGCCCTTGGGCACCGTGTCTCAGGCAGCGTGTCTCGGGCAGCGTGTCTCGGGCAGTGTGTCTCGGGCAGTGTGTCTCGGGCAATGTGTCTCGGGCAGCGTGTCACGGGCAGTGTGTCTCGAGCCTTGCGGCTCGGGCAGTGTGTCTCGGGCCCTCGGGCAGTGTGTCTCAGGCAGCGTGTCTCGGGTGGTGTGACTCGGGCAGCGTATCTCGGGCAGTGTGTCTCGGGCAGTGTATCTTCAGCAGTGTGTCTCGAACAGTGTGTCTCAGGCCCTCAGGCAGTGTGCCTCGGGCAGTGTGTCTCGGGCAGTGTATCTTCAGCAGTGTGTCTCGAGCAGTGTGTCTCGGGCCGTCGGGCAGCGTGTCTCAGGCAGTGTGTCTCGGGCAGTGTCTTTCGGGCAGTGTCTTTCGGGCAGTGTGTCTCTGGCAGTGTGTCGGGCAGTGTGTGTCGGGCAGTGTGTCTCGGGCAGTGTGTCTCGGGCAGTGTGTCTCGGGCAGCGTGTCTCGGGCAGCGTGTCTCGGGCAGCGTGTCTCACGTAGTGTGTCTCGGGCAGTGTGTCTCGGGGGCAGTGTGTCTCGGGCAATGTGTCTCGGGCAGTGTGTCTCGAGCCTTGCGTCTCGGGCAGTGTGTCTCAGGCAGCGTGTCTTGGGCGGTGTGACTCGGGCAGCGTATCTCGGGCAGTGTGTCTCGGGCAGTGTATCTTGAGCAGTGTGTCTCGAACAGTGTGTCTCAGGCCCTCGGGCAGCGTGTCTCAGGCAGTGTGCCTCGGGCAGTGTGCCTCGGGCAGTGTGTCTCGAGCAGTGTGTCTCGGGCAGTGTGTCTCGGGCAGTGTGTCTCGGGCAGTGTGTCTCGGGCAGTGTGACTCGAGCAGCGTAACTCGGGCAGTGTGTCTCGGGCAGTGTGTCTCGAGCAGTGTGTCTCGGGCCCTTGGGCACCGTGTCTCAGGCAGCGTGTCTCGGGCAGCGTGTCTCGGGCAGCGTGTCTCGGGCAGTGTGTCTCGAGCAGCGTGTCTCGGGCAGCGTGTCTCGGGCAGCGTGTCTCAGGCAGTGTGTTTCGGGCCCTCGGGCAGTGTGTCTCAGGCAGCGTGTCTCGGGCAGTGTGTCTCGAGCAGTGTGTCTCGGGCCCTCGGGCAGCGTGTCTCGGGCAGTGTGTCTCGGGCAGTGTGTCTCGCGCAGTGTGTGTCGGGCAGCGTGTGTCGAGCAGCGTGTGTCGCTAAGCGTGTCTCGAGCAGTGTGTCTCGCGCAGCGTGTCTCAGACAGTGTGTCTCGGGCAATGTGTCTCGGGCACCGTGTCTCGGGCAGTGTGTCTCGCGAAGCGTGTCTCGCGAAGCGTGTCTCTGGCAGCGTGTCTCGGGCAGCGTGTCTCGCAAAGCGTGTCTCAGGCAGCGTGTCTCGGGCAGTGTGTCTCGGGCAGTGTGTCTCGGGCAGTGTGTCTCGGGTAGTGTGTCTCGGGCAGCGTGACTCGGGCAGCGTGACTCGGGCAGAGTGTCTCGCGAAGCGTGTCTCGGGCAGCGTGACTCGGGCAGCGTGTCTCGGGCAGCGTGTCTCGCGAAGCGTGTCTCGGGCAGTGTGTCTCGGGCAGTGTGTCTCGGGTAGTGTGTCTCGGGCAGCGTGACTCGGGCAGCGTGACTCGGGCAGAGTGTCTCGCGAAGCGTGTCTCGGGCAGCGTGACTCGGGCAGCGTGTCTCGGGCAGCGTGTCTCGCGAAGCGTGTCTCTGGCAGTGTGTCTCTGGCAGTGTGTCTCGGGCAGTGTGTCTCGGGCAGCGTGTCTCAGACAGTGTGTCTCGGGCAATGTGTCTCGGGCACCGTGTCTCGGGCAGTGTGTCTCGCGAAGCGTGTCTCTGGCAGTGTGTCTCGGGCAGTGTGTCTCGGGCAGCGTGTCTCGGGCAGTGTGTCTCGGGCAGCGTGTCTCGGGCAGTGTGTCTCGGGTAGTGTGTCTCGGGCAGCGTGACTCGGGCAGCGTGACTCGGGCAGAGTGTCTCGCGAAGCGTGTCTCGGGCAGAGTGACTCGGGCAGCTTGTCTCGGGCAGCGTGTCTCGCGAAGCGTGTCTCTGGCAGTGTGTCTCTGGCAGTGTGTCTCGGGCAGTGTGTCTCGGGCAGTGTGTCTCGCGAAGCGTGTCTCGGGCAGTGTGTCTCGGGTAGTGTGTCTCGGGCAGTGTGTCTCGCGAAGCGTGTCTCGGGCAGCGTGTCTCGGGCAGTGTGTCTCGGGCAGCGTGTCTCGGGCAGCGTGTCTCGCGAAGCGTGTCTCTGGCAGTGTGTCTCTGGCAGTGTGTCTCGGGCAATGTGTCTCGGGCAGTGTGTCTCGGGCAGTGTGTCTCGCGAAGCGTGTCTCGGGCAGCGTGACTCGGGCAGCGTGTCTCGGGCAATGTGTCTCGGGCACCGTGTCTCGGGCAGTGTGTCTCGCGAAGCGTGTCTCTGGCAGTGTGTCTCGGGCAGTGTGTCTCGGGCAGCTTGTCTCGGGCAGTGTGTCTCGGGCAGCGTGTCTCGGGCAGTGTGTCTCGGGTAGTGTGTCTCGGGCAGCGTGACTCGGGCAGCGTGACTCGGGCAGAGTGTCTCGCGAAGCGTGTCTCGGGCAGAGTGACTCGGGCAGCTTGTCTCGGGCAGCGTGTCTCGCGAAGCGTGTCTCTGGCAGTGTGTCTCTGGCAGTGTGTCTCGGGCAGTGTGTCTCGGGCAGTGTGTCTCGCGAAGCGTGTCTCGGGCAGTGTGTCTCGGGTAGTGTGTCTCGGGCAGTGTGTCTCGCGAAGCGTGTCTCGGGCAGCGTGTCTCGGGCAGTGTGTCTCGGGCAATGTGTCTCGGGCAGTGTGTCTCGAGCAGTGTGTCTCGGGCAGCGTGTCTTGGGCCCTCGGGCAGCGTGTTTCGGGCAGTGTGTCTTGGGCAGTGTGTCTCGGGCAGTGTGTTTCGGGCAGTGTGTTTCGGGCAGTGTGTTTCGGGCAGTGTGTCTTGAGCAGCGTGTCTCGGGCAGTGTGTCTCGGGCAGTGTGTCTCGGGCAGTGTGTCTCGGGCAGTGTGTCTCGGGCAGTGTGTCTTGGGCAGTGTGTTTCGGGTAGCGTGTCTCGGGCCCTCGGGCAGTGTGTCTCGGGCAGTGTGTTTCGGGCAGTGTGTCTCGAGCAGCATGTCTCGGGCAGTGTGTCTCGGGCAGTGTGTCTCCGGCAGTGTGTCTCGGGCAGCGTGTCTCGGGCAGTATTTCTCGGGTAGCGTGTCTCAGGCCCTCGGGCAGTGTGTCTCGGGCAGTGTGTCTCGGGCAGCGTGCCTCGGGCAGTGTGTCTCGGGCAGTGTGTCTCGGGCAGTTTGCCTCGGGCAGCGTGCCTCGGGCAGTGTGTCTCGGGCAGCGTGTCTCGGGCAGTGTGTCTCGGGTAGCATGTCTGAAGCAGCGTGTCTTGGGCGGTGTGACTCGGGCAGCGTATCTCGGGCAGTGTGTCTCGGGCAGTGTATCTTGAGCAGTGTGTCTCGAACAGTGTGTCTCAGGCCCTCGGGCAGCGTGTCTCAGGCAGTGTGCCTCAGGCAGTGTGCCTCGGGCAGTGTGTCTCGAGCAGTGTGTCTCGAGCAGTGTGTCTCGGGCAGTGTGTCTCGGCGGGCAGCGTGTCTCGGGCAGTGTGTCTCGGGCAATGTGTCTCGGGCAGCGTGTCACGGGCAGTGTGTCTCGAGCCTTGCGGCTCGGGCAGTGTGCCTCGGGCAGTGTGCCTCGGGCAGTATGTCTCGGGCAGTGTGTCTCGAGCAGAGTGTCTCGGTCAACGTGTCTCGGACAGCGTGTCTCGGGCAGTGTGTCTCGGGCAGTGTGTCTCGGGCCCTCGGGCAGCGTGTCTCGGGCAGCGTGTCTCGGGCAACGTGTCTCGGGCAGCGTGTCTCGGGCAGTATGTCTCGAGCCTTGCAGCTCGGGCAGTGTGTCTCGGGCCCCCGGGCAGTGTGTCTCAGGCAGCGTGTCTCGGGCGGTGTGACTCAGGCAGCGTATCTCGGGCAGTGTGTCTCGAGCAGTGTGTCTCGGGCCCTCGGGCAGCGTGTCTCAGGCAGTGTGCCTCGGGCAGAGTGTCTCGCACAGTGTGTCTCGGGCAGTGTGTCTCGGGCAGTGTGTCTCGGGCAGCGTGTCTCGGGCAGCGTGTCTCAGGCAGTGTGTCTCGAGCAGTGTGTCTCGGGCAGTGTGTCTCGGGCAGCGTGTCTCGGGCAGCGTGTCTCGGGCAGCGTGTCTCGGGCAGTGTGCCTCGGGCAGCGTGTCTCGGGCGGTGTGTCTCGGGCAGTGTGTCTCGGGCAGCGTGTCTCAGGCAGCATGTCTCGAGCAGCGTGTCTCGGGCAGTGTGTCTCGGGCAGTGTGTCTCGGACAGTGTGACTCGAGCCCTCGGGCAGCGTGCCTCGGGCAGTGCGTGTCGAGCAGTGCGTCGTGGGCAGTGCGTCGTGGGCAGTGTGTCTTGGGCAGTGTGTCTCGGGCAGTGTGTCTCGGGCAGTGTGTCTCGGGCCCTCGGGCAGCGTGTCTCGGACAGTGTGTCTCGGGCAGTGTGTCTCGAGCAGTGTGTCTCGGGCAGTGTGTCTCGGGCAGTGTGTCTCGGGCAGTGTCTTTTGGGCAGTGTGTCTCGGGCAGTGTGTCTCGAACAGTGTGTCTCGAGCAGTGTGTCTCGAGCAGCGTGTCTCGAGCAGCGTGTCTTGCGCAGTGTGTCTCGGGCAGTGTGTCTCGGGCAGTGTGTCTCGGACAGTGTGTCTCGGGCCCTCGGGCAGCGTGTCTCGGGCAGGGTGTATCGGGCAGTGTCTTTCGGGCAGTGTGTGTCGGGCAGTGTGTGTCGGGCAGTGTGTCTCGAGCAACGTGTCTCGGGCAGCGTGTCTCTGGCAGTGTGTCTCGGGCAATGTGTCTTGGGCAGCGTGTCTCGGGCAGTGTGTCTCAAGCCTTGCGGCTCGGGCAGTGTGTCTCAGGCAGCGTGCCTCGGGCAGCGTGTCTCGGGCCCTCAGGCAGCATGTTTCGGGCAGTGTGTCTCGGGCAGTGTGTCTCGCGAAGCGTGTCTCGGGCAGTGTGTCTCGGGTAGTGTGCCTCCAGCAGTGTGTCTCGTGCAGTGTGTTTCGGGCAGTGTGTCTCGGGCAGCGTGTCTCGGGCCCTCGGGCAGTGTGTTTCGGGCAGTGTGTCTTGGGCAGTGTGTTTCGGGCAGTGTGTTTCATGCAGTGTGTCTCGAGCAGCGTTTCTCAGGCAGTGTGTCTCGCAAATGTGTCTCGGGCAGCGTGTCTCAGGCAGTGTGTCTCGGGCAGTGTGTCTCGAGCAGCGTGTCTCGGGCAGCGTGTCTCGGGTAGCGTGTCTCGGGCCCTCGGGCAGCGTGTTTCGGACAGTGTGTTTCGGGCAGTGTGTCTCGAGCAGCGTGTCTCGGACAGTGTGTCTCGCAAATGTGTCCCGGACAGTGTGTCTCGGGCAACGTGTCTCGGGCAGCGTGTCTCGGGCAGTGTGTCTCGGGCAGTGTGCCTCGGGCAGTGTGTTTCGGGCAGTGTGTCTCGGGCAGCGTGTCTCGGGTATTGTGTCTCGAGCAGCGTGTCTCGGGCAGTGTGTCTCGCAAATGTGTCTCGGGCAGCGTGTCTCGGGTGGTGTGTCTCGGGTAGTGTGTCTCGGGCAGTGTGTCTCGGGCAGCGTGTTTCGGGCCCTCCGGCAGTGTGTCTCGGGCTGTGTGTCTCGGGCTGTGTGTCTCGGGCAGCGTGTCTCGGGCCCTCGGGCAGCGTGTTTCGGGCAGTGTGTCTTGTGCAGTGTGTCTCGGGCAGTGTGTTTCGGGCAGTGTGTCTCGAGCAGCGTGTCTCGGGCAGTGTGTCTCGCAAATGTGTCCTGCACAGTGTGTCTCGGGCAGCGTGTCTCGGGCAGTGTGTCTTGGGTAGCGTTATTCGGGCCCTCGGGCAGCGTGTCTCAGGCAGCGTGTCTCGGGCAGTGTGTCTCGGGCAGTGTGTCTCGGGCAGTGTGTCTCGAGCAGTGTGTCTCGGGCAGCGTGTCTCGGGCCCTCAGGCAGCATGTTTCGGGCAGTATGTCTTGGGCAGTGTGTCTTGGGCAGTGTGTTTCGGGCAGTGTGTTTCATGCAGTGTGTCTCGAGCAGCGTTTCTCAGGCAGTGTGTCTCGCAAATGTGTCTCGGGCAGCGTGTCTCAGGCAGCGTGTCTCGGGCAGTGTGTCTCGGGCAGTGTGTCTCGGGCAGTGTGTCTCGAGCAGCGTGTCTCGGGCAGCGTGTCTCGGGTAGCGTGTCTCGGGTCCTCGGGCAGCGTGTTTCGGACAGTGTGTTTCGGGCAGTGTGTCTCGAGCAGCGTGTCTCGGACAGTGTGTCTCGCAAATGTGTCCCGGACAGTGTGTCTCGGGCAGCGTGTCTCGGGCAGTGTGACTCGGGCAGTGTGTCTCGGGCAGTGTGTCTCAGGCAGTGTGCCTCGGGCAGTGTGTTTCGGGCAGTGTGTCTCGGGCAGCGTGTCTCGGGCCCTCGGGCAGCGTGTTTCGGGCAGTGTGTCTTGGGCAGTGTGTCTCGGGTATTGTGTCTCGAGCAGCGTGTCTCGGGCAGTGTGTCTCGCAAATGTGTCTCGGGCAGCGTGTCTCGGGTGGTGTGTCTCGGGCAGTGTGTCTCGGGCAGCGTGTTTCGGGCAGTGTGTCTCGAGCAGTGTGTCTCGGGCAGTGTGTCTCGGGCAGCGTGTTTCGGGCCCTCCGGCAGTGTGTCTCGGGCTGTGTGTCTCGGGCTGTGTGTCTCGGGCAGCGTGTCTCGGGCCCTCGGGCAGCGTGTTTCGGGCAGTGTGTCTTGTGCAGTGTGTCTCGGGCAGTGTGTTTCGGGCAGTGTGTCTCGAGCAGCGTGTCTCGGGCAGTGTGTCTCGCAAATGTGTCCCGCACAGTGTGTCTCGGGCAGCGTGTCTCGGGCAGTGTGTCTTGGGTAGCGTTATTCGGGCCCTCGGGCAGCGTGTCTCGGGCAGTGTGTCTCGGGCAGTGTGTCTCGGGCAGTGTGTCTCGAGCAGTGTGTCTCGGGCAGCGTGTCTCGGGCCCTCGGGCAGCATGTTTCGGGCAGTGTGTCTTGGGCAGTGTGTCTCGGACAGTGTGTTTCGGGCAGTGTGTTTCGGGCAGTGTGTCTCGGGCAGCGTTTCTCGCGCAGCGTGTCTCGGGCAGTGTGTCTCGGGCAGTGTGTCTCGGGCTGAGTGTCTCGGGCTGAGTGTCTCGGGTAGTGTGCCTCGGGCAGCATGTCTTGGGCAGTGTGTCTCAGGCAATGTGTCTTGAGCAGTGTGTCTCGGGCAGCGTGTCTCGGGCCCTCGGGCAGCGTGTTTCGGGCAGTGTGTCTTGGGCAGTGTGTTTCGGGCAGTGTGTTTCGGGCAGTGTGTCTCGAGCAGCGTGTCTCGGGCAGTGTGTCTCGCAAATGTGTCTCGGGCAGTGTGTCTTGGGCAGTGTGTCTCGGGCAGTGTGTCTCGGGCAGTGTGTTTCGGGTAGCGTGTCTCGGGCCCTCGGGCAGCGTGTTTCGGGCAGTGTGTCTCGAGCAGCGTGTCCCGGACAGTGTGTCTCGGGCAGCGTGTCTCGGGCAGTGTTTCTCGGGTAGCGTGTCTCGGGCCCTCGGGCAGCGTGTCTCGGGCAGCGTGTCTCGGGCAGCGTGTCTCGGGCAGTGTGTCTCGGGTAGCGTGTCTGAAGCAGCGTGTCTCGCGCAGCGTGTCTCAGGCAGCGTGTCTCGGGCAGCTTGTCTCGGGCAGTGTGTCTCGCGAAGCGTGTCTTGGGCAGTGTGTCTCGGGCAGCGTGTCTCGTGCAGCGTGTCTCGGGCAGTGTGTCTCGCGAAGCGTGTCTCGGGCAGTGTGTCTCGGGTAGTGTGCCTCCAGCAGTGTGTCTCGTGCAGTGTGTTTCGGGCAGTGTGTCTCGGGCAGCGTGTCTCGGGCCCTCGGGTAGTGTGTTTCGGGCAGTGTGTCTTGGGCAGTGTGTTTCGGGCAGTGTGTTTCATGCAGTGTGTCTCGAGCAGCGTTTCTCAGGCAGTGTGTCTCGCAAATGTGTCTCGGGCAGCGTGTCTCGGGCAGCGTGTCTCGGGCCGTCGGGCAGCGTGTCTCGGGCAGCGTGTCTCGGGCAGTGTGCCTCAGGCAGCGTGTCTTGGGCGGTGTGTCTCGGGCAGTGTGTCTCGGACAGTGTGTCTCAGGCAGCATGTCTCGAGCAGCGTGTCTCGGGCAGTTTGCTTCGGGCAGTGTGTCTCGGGCAGTGTGTCTCGGACAGTGTGACTCGAGCCCTCGGGCAGCGTGCCTCGGGCAGTGCGTGTCGAGCAGTGCTTCGTGGGCAGTGCGTCGTGGGCAGTGTGTCTCGGGCAGTGTGTCTCGGGCAGTGTGTCTCGGGCCCTCGGGCAGCGTGTCTCGGACAGTGTGTCTCGAGCAGTGTGTCTCGGGCAGTGTGTCTCGGGCAGTGTGTCTCAGGCAGTGTCTTTCGGGCAGTGTGTCTCGGGCAGTGTGTCTCGAGCAGTGTGTCTCGAGCAGTGTGTCTCGAGCAGCGTGTCTCGAGCAGCGTGTCTTGCGCAGTGTGTCTCGGGCAGTGTGTCTCGGACAGTGTGTCTCGGGCCCTCGGGCAGCGTGTCTCGGGCAGGGTGTATCGGGCAGTGTCTTTCGGGCAGTGTGTGTCGGGCAGTGTGTGTCGGGCAGTGTGTGTCGGGCAGTGTGTCTCGAGCAACGTGTCTCGGGCAGCGTGTCTCTAGCAGTGTGTCTCGGGCAATGTGTCTTGGGCAGCGTGTCTCGGGCAGTGTGTCTCAAGCCTTGCGGCTCGGGCAGTGTGTCTCAGGCAGCGTGCCTCGGGCGGTGTGACTCAGGCAGCGTATCTCGGGCAGCGTGTCTCGGCAGTGTATCTTGAGCAGTGTGTCTCGAGCAGTGTGTCTCGGGCCCTCGGGCAGCGTGTCTCAGGCAGTGTGCCTCGGGCAGTGTGTCTTTCGGGCGGTGTATCTCGGGCGGTGTGTCTCGGGCGGCGTGTCTCGGGCGGCGTGTCTCGGGCGGCGTGTCTCGGGCAGCGTGTCTCGGGCAGTGTGTCTCGGGCAGTGTGTCTCGAGCAGTGTGTCTCGGGCAGTGTGTTTCGGGTAGCTTGTCTCGGGCCCTCGGGCAGTGTGTTTCGGGCAGTGTGTCTCGAGCAGCGTGTCCCGGACAGTGTGTCTCGGGCAGCGTGTCTCGGGCAGTGTTTCTCGGGTAGCGTGACTCGGGCCCTCGGGCAGTGTGTCTCGGGCAGCGTGTCTCGGGCAGCGTGTCTCGGGCAGTGTGTCTCGGGTAGCGTGTCTGAAGCAGCGTGTCTCGCGCAGCGTGTCTCGCGTAGCGTGTCTCGGGTAGTGTGTCTCGGGCAGCGTGTCTCGCGCTGTGTGTCTCAGGCAGCGTGTCTCGGGCAGCTTGTCTCGGGCAGTGTGTCTCGCGAAGTGTGTCTCGGGCAGCGTGTCTCGTGCAGCGTGTCTCGGGCAGTGTGTCTCGCGAAGCGTGTCTCGGGCAGTGTGTCTCGGGTAGTGTGCCTCCAGCAGTGTGTCTCGTGCAGTGTGTTTCGGGCAGTGTGTCTCGGGCAGCGTGTCTCGGGCCCTTGGGCAGCGTGTTTCGGGCAGTGTGTCTTGGGCAGTGTGTTTCGGGCAGTGTGTTTCATGCAGTGTGTCTCGGGCAGTGTGCCTAGAGCAGTGTGCCTAGAGCAGCGTGTCTCGGGCAGTGTGTCTCAGGCAGCGTGTCTCGGGCGGTGTGACTCGGGCAGCGTATCTCGGGCAGTGTGTCTCGGGCAGTGTATCTTGAGCAGTGTGTCTCGAACAGTGTGTCTCGGGCCCTCGGGCAGCGTGTTTCGGGCAGTGTGTTTCGGGCAGTGTGTCTCGAGCAGCGTGTCTCGGACAGTGTGTCTCGCAAATGTGTCCCGGACAGTGTGTCTCGGGCAGCGTGTCTCGGGCAGTGTTTCTCGGGTAGCGTGTCTCGGGCCCTCGGGCAGCGTGCCTCGGGCAGCGTGCCTCGGGCAGCGTGTCTCGGGCAGCGTGTCTCGGGCACCGTGTCTCGGGCAGTGTGTCTCGGGTAGTGTGTCTCGGGTAGTGTGCCACCGGCAGTGTGTTTCGGGCAGTGTGTCTCGGGCGGCGTGTCTCGGGCCCTCGGGCAGCGTGTTTCGGGCAGTGTGTCTTGGGCGGTGTGTCTCGGGTAGTGTGTCTCGGGTAGTGTGTCTCGGGCAGTGTGTCTCGGGCAGTGTGTCTCGGGCAGTGTGTCTCGGGCAGTGTGTCTCGGGCAGCGTGTTTCGGGCAGTGTGTCTCGAGCAGTGTGTCTCGGGCAGCGTGTCTCGAGCAGCGTGTCTCGGGCAGTGTGTCTCGGGCAGCGTGTTTCGGGCAGTGTGTCTCGAGCAGTGTGTCTCGAGCAGTGTGTCTCGGGCAGCGTGTCTCGGGCCCTCGGGCAGTGTGTCTCGGGCAGTGTGTCTCGGGCAGTGTGTCTCAGGCAGTGTGCTCGGGATGCGTGTTTCGGGCAGTTTGTCTCGGGCAGCGTGTCTCGGGCCCTCGGGCAGCGTGTTTCGGGCAGTGTGTCTCGGGCTGCGTGTCTCGGGTGGTGTGTCTCGGGTAGTGTGTCTCGGGCAGTGTGTCTCGGGCAGCGTGTTTCGGGCAGTGTGTCTCGAGCAGTGTGTCTTGGGCAGTGTGTCTCGGGCAGCGTGTTTCGGGCACTCCGGCAGTGTGTCTCGGGCAGTGTGTCTCGGGCAGTGTGTCTCGCGAAGCGTGTCTCGGGCAGTGTGTCTCGGGTAGTGTGCCTCCAGCAGTGTGTCTCGTGCAGTGTGTTTCGGGCAGTGTGTTTCGGGCAGTGTGTCTTGGGCAGTGTGTTTCGGGCAGTGTGTTTCATGCAGTGTGTCTCGAGCAGCGTTTCTCAGGAAGTGTGTCTCGCAAATGTGTCTCGGGCAGCGTGTCTCAGGCAGCGTGTCTCGGGCAGTGTGTCTCGGGCAGTGTGTCTCGAGCAGCGTGTCTCGGGCAGCGTGTCTCGGGTAGCGTGTCTCGGGCTCTCGGGCAGTGTGTCTCGGGCAGCGTGTCTCGGGCAGTGTGTCTCGGGCAGTGTTACTCAGGCAGTGTGCCTCGGGCAGTGTGTCTCGGGCAGCGTGTCTCGGGCCCTCGGGCAGCGTGTTTCGGGCAGTGTGTCTTGGGCAGTGTGTCTCGGGTATTGTGTCTCGAGCAGCGTGTCTCGGGCAGTGTGTCTCGCAAATGTGTCTCGGGCAGCGTGTCTCGGGTGGTGTGTCTCGGGTAGTGTGTCTCGGGCAGTGTGTCTCGGGCAGCGTGTTTCGGGCAGTGTGTCTCGAGCAGTGTGTCTCGGGCAGTGTGTCTCGGGCAGCGTGTTTCGGGCCCTCCGGCAGTGTGTCTCGGGCTGTGTGTCTCGGGCTGTGTGTCTCGGGCAGCGTGTCTCGGGCCCTCGGGCAGCGTGTTTCGGGCAGTGTGTCTTGTGCAGTGTGTCTCGGGCAGTGTGTTTCGGGCAGTGTGTCTCGAGCAGCGTGTCTCGGGCAGTGTGTCTCGCAAATGTGTCCCGCACAGTGTGTCTCGGGCAGCGTGTCTCGGGCAGTGTGTCTTAGGTAGCGTTATTCGGGCCCTCAGGCAGCGTGTCTCGGGCAGTGTGTCTCGGGCAGTGTGTCTCGAGAAGTGTGTCTCGGGCAGCGTGTCTCGTGCCCTCGGGCAGCATGTTTCGGGCAGTGTGTCTTGGGCAGTGTGGCTCGGACAGTGTGTTTCGGGCAGTGTGTTTCGGGCAGTGTGTTTCGGGCAGTGTGTCTCGGGCAGCGTTTCTCGCGCAGCGTGTCTCGGGCAGTGTGTCTCGGGCAGTGTGTCTCGGGCTGAGTGTCTCGGGCTGAGTGTCTCGGGTAGTGTGCCTTGGGCAGTGTGTCTCAGGCAGTGTGTCTTGAGCAGTGTGTCTCGGGCAGCGTGTCTCGGGCCCTCGGGCAGCGTGTTTCGGGCAGTGTGTCTTGGGCAGTGTGTTTCGGGCAGTGTGTTTCGGGCAGTGTGTCTCGAGCAGCGTGTCTCGGGCAGTGTGTCTCGCAAATGTGTCTCGGGCAGTGTGTCTTGGGCAGTGTGTCTCGGGCAGTGTGTCTCGGGCAGTGTGTTTCGGGTAGCGTGTCTCGGGCCCTCGGGCAGCGTGTTTCGGGCAGTGTGTCTCGAACAGCGTGTCCCGGACAGTGTGTCTCGGGCAGCGTGTCTCGGGCAGTGTTTCTCGGGTAGAGTGTCTCGGGCCCTCGGGCAGCGTGTCTCGGGCAGCGTGTCTCGGGCAGCGTGTCTCGGGCAGTGTGTCTCGGGTAGCGTGTCTGAAGCAGCGTGTCTCGCGCAGCGTGTCTCGCGCAGCGTGTCTCGCGTAGCGTGTCTCGGGTAGTGTGTCTCGGGCAGCGTGTCTCGCGCAGCGTGTCTCAGGCAGCGTGTCTCGGGCAGCTTGTCTCGGGCAGTGTGTCTCGCGAAGCGTGTCTTGGGCAGTGTGTCTCGGGCAGCGTGTCTCGTGCAGCGTGTCTCGGGCAGTGTGTCTCGCGAAGCGTGTCTCGGGCAGTGTGTCTCAGGTCGTGTGCCTCCAGCAGTGTGTCTCGTGCAGTGTGTTTCGGGCAGTGTGTCTCGGGCAGCGTGTCTCGGGCCCTCGGGCAGTGTGTTTCGGGCAGTGTGTCTTGGGCAGTGTGTTTCGGGCAGTGTGTTTCATGCAGTGTGTCTCGAGCAGCGTTTCTCAGGCAGTGTGTCTCGCAAATGTGTCTCGGGCAGTGTGTCTCGGGCAGCGTGTCTCGGGCAGTGTGTCTCGGGCAGTGTGTCTCGGGCAGCGTGTCTCGGGCAGCGTGTCTCGGGCAGTGTGTCTCGGGCCCTCGGGCAGCGTGTCTTGGGCAGCGTGTCTCGGGCAGTGTGTCTCGGGCAGCGTGTCTCGGGCCCTCGGGCAGCGTGTTTCGGGCAGTGTGTCTCGGGCAGTGTGTCTCGGGCAGCGTGTCTCGGGCAGCGTGTCTCGGGCAGTGTGTCTCGGGTAGTGTGCCACCGGCAGTGTGTCTCAGGCAGTGTGTTTCGGGCAGTGTGTCTCGGGCAGTGTGTCTCGGGCAGCGTGTCTCGGGCCCTCGGGCAGCATGTCTCGGGCAGTGTGTCTCGGGCAGTGTGTCTCGGGCAGTGTGTCTCGGGCAGCGTGTTTCGGGCAGTGTGTCTCGAGCAGTGTGTCTCGAGCAGTGTGTCTCGGGCAGTGTGTCTCAGGCAGTGTGTCTTGAGCAGTGTTTCTCGGGTAGCGTGTCTCGGGCCCTCGGGCAGCGTGTCTCGGGCAGCGTGTCTCGGACAGTGTGTTTCGGGCAGTGTGTTTCGGGCAGTGTGTCTCGGGCAGCGTTTCTCGCGCAGCGTGTCTCGGGCAGTGTGTCTCAGGCAGTGTGTCTTGAGCAGTGTTTCTCGGGTAGCGTGTCTCGGGCCCTCGGGCAGCGTGTCTCGGGCAGCGTGTCTCGGGCAGCGTGTCTCGGGCAGTGTGTCTCGGGTAGCGTGTCTGAAGCAGCGTGTCTCGCGCAGCGTGTCTCAGGCAGCGTGTCTCGGGCAGCTTGTCTCGGGCAGTGTGTCTCGCGAAGCGTGTCTTGGGCAGTGTGTCTCGGGCAGCGTGTCTCGTGCAGCGTGTCTCGGGCAGTGTGTCTCGCGAAGCGTGTCTCGGGCAGTGTGTCTCGGGTAGTGTGCCTCCAGCAGTGTGTCTCGTGCAGTGTGTTTCGGGCAGTGTGTCTCGGGCAGCGTGTCTCGGGCCCTCGGGTAGTGTGTTTCGGGCAGTGTGTCTTGGGCAGTGTGTTTCGGGCAGTGTGTTTCATGCAGTGTGTCTCGAGCAGCGTTTCTCAGGCAGTGTGTCTCGCAAATGTGTCTCGGGCAGCGTGTCTCGGGCAGCGTGTCTCGGGCCGTCGGGCAGCGTGTCTCGGGCAGCGTGTCTCGGGCAGTGTGCCTCAGGCAGCGTGTCTTGGGCGGTGTGTCTCGGGCAGTGTGTCTCGGACAGTGTGTCTCAGGCAGCATGTCTCGAGCAGCGTGTCTCGGGCAGTTTGCTTCGGGCAGTGTGTCTCGGGCAGTGTGTCTCGGACAGTGTGACTCGAGCCCTCGGGCAGCGTGCCTCGGGCAGTGCGTGTCGAGCAGTGCTTCGTGGGCAGTGCGTCGTGGGCAGTGTGTCTCGGGCAGTGTGTCTCGGGCAGTGTGTCTCGGGCCCTCGGGCAGCGTGTCTCGGACAGTGTGTCTCGAGCAGTGTGTCTCGGGCAGTGTGTCTCGGGCAGTGTGTCTCAGGCAGTGTCTTTCGGGCAGTGTGTCTCGGGCAGTGTGTCTCGAGCAGTGTGTCTCGAGCAGTGTGTCTCGAGCAGCGTGTCTCGAGCAGCGTGTCTTGCGCAGTGTGTCTCGGGCAGTGTGTCTCGGACAGTGTGTCTCGGGCCCTCGGGCAGCGTGTCTCGGGCAGGGTGTATCGGGCAGTGTCTTTCGGGCAGTGTGTGTCGGGCAGTGTGTGTCGGGCAGTGTGTGTCGGGCAGTGTGTCTCGAGCAACGTGTCTCGGGCAGCGTGTCTCTAGCAGTGTGTCTCGGGCAATGTGTCTTGGGCAGCGTGTCTCGGGCAGTGTGTCTCAAGCCTTGCGGCTCGGGCAGTGTGTCTCAGGCAGCGTGCCTCGGGCGGTGTGACTCAGGCAGCGTATCTCGGGCAGCGTGTCTCGGCAGTGTATCTTGAGCAGTGTGTCTCGAGCAGTGTGTCTCGGGCCCTCGGGCAGCGTGTCTCAGGCAGTGTGCCTCGGGCAGTGTGTCTTTCGGGCGGTGTATCTCGGGCGGCGTGTCTCGGGCGGCGTGTCTCGGGCGGCGTGTTTCGGGCAGCGTGTCTCGGGCAGTGTGTCTCGGGCAGTGTGTCTCGAGCAGTGTGTCTCGGGCAGTGTGTTTCGGGTAGCTTGTCTCGGGCCCTCGGGCAGTGTGTTTCGGGCAGTGTGTCTCGAGCAGCGTGTCCCGGACAGTGTGTCTCGGGCAGCGTGTCTCGGGCAGTGTTTCTCGGGTAGCGTGACTCGGGCCCTCGGGCAGTGTGTCTCGGGCAGCGTGTCTCGGGCAGCGTGTCTCGGGCAGTGTGTCTCGGGTAGCGTGTCTGAAGCAGCGTGTCTCGCGCAGCGTGTCTCGCGTAGCGTGTCTCGGGTAGTGTGTCTCGGGCAGCGTGTCTCGCGCTGTGTGTCTCAGGCAGCGTGTCTCGGGCAGCTTGTCTCGGGCAGTGTGTCTCGCGAAGTGTGTCTCGGGCAGCGTGTCTCGTGCAGCGTGTCTCGGGCAGTGTGTCTCGCGAAGCGTGTCTCGGGCAGTGTGTCTCGGGTAGTGTGCCTCCAGCAGTGTGTCTCGTGCAGTGTGTTTCGGGCAGTGTGTCTCGGGCAGCGTGTCTCGGGCCCTTGGGCAGCGTGTTTCGGGCAGTGTGTCTTGGGCAGTGTGTTTCGGGCAGTGTGTTTCATGCAGTGTGTCTCGGGCAGTGTGCCTAGAGCAGTGTGCCTAGAGCAGCGTGTCTCGGGCAGTGTGTCTCAGGCAGCGTGTCTCGGGCGGTGTGACTCGGGCAGCGTATCTCGGGCAGTGTGTCTCGGGCAGTGTATCTTGAGCAGTGTGTCTCGAACAGTGTGTCTCGGGCCCTCGGGCAGCGTGTTTCGGGCAGTGTGTTTCGGGCAGTGTGTCTCGAGCAGCGTGTCTCGGACAGTGTGTCTCGCAAATGTGTCCCGGACAGTGTGTCTCGGGCAGCGTGTCTCGGGCAGTGTTTCTCGGGTAGCGTGTCTCGGGCCCTCGGGCAGCGTGCCTCGGGCAGCGTGCCTCGGGCAGCGTGTCTCGGGCAGCGTGTCTCGGGCACCGTGTCTCGGGCAGTGTGTCTCGGGTAGTGTGTCTCGGGTAGTGTGCCACCGGCAGTGTGTTTCGGGCAGTGTGTCTCGGGCGGCGTGTCTCGGGCCCTCGGGCAGCGTGTTTCGGGCAGTGTGTCTTGGGCGGTGTGTCTCGGGTAGTGTGTCTCGGGTAGTGTGTCTCGGGCAGTGTGTCTCGGGCAGTGTGTCTCGGGCAGTGTGTCTCGGGCAGTGTGTCTCGGGCAGCGTGTTTCGGGCAGTGTGTCTCGAGCAGTGTGTCTCGGGCAGCGTGTCTCGAGCAGCGTGTCTCGGGCAGTGTGTCTCGGGCAGCGTGTTTCGGGCAGTGTGTCTCGAGCAGTGTGTCTCGAGCAGTGTGTCTCGGGCAGCGTGTCTCGGGCCCTCGGGCAGTGTGTCTCGGGCAGTGTGTCTCGGGCAGTGTGTCTCAGGCAGTGTGCTCGGGATGCGTGTTTCGGGCAGTTTGTCTCGGGCAGCGTGTCTCGGGCCCTCGGGCAGCGTGTTTCGGGCAGTGTGTCTCGGGCTGCGTGTCTCGGGTGGTGTGTCTCGGGTAGTGTGTCTCGGGCAGTGTGTCTCGGGCAGCGTGTTTCGGGCAGTGTGTCTCGAGCAGTGTGTCTTGGGCAGTGTGTCTCGGGCAGCGTGTTTCGGGCACTCCGGCAGTGTGTCTCGGGCAGTGTGTCTCGGGCAGTGTGTCTCGCGAAGCGTGTCTCGGGCAGTGTGTCTCGGGTAGTGTGCCTCCAGCAGTGTGTCTCGTGCAGTGTGTTTCGGGCAGTGTGTTTCGGGCAGTGTGTCTTGGGCAGTGTGTTTCGGGCAGTGTGTTTCATGCAGTGTGTCTCGAGCAGCGTTTCTCAGGAAGTGTGTCTCGCAAATGTGTCTCGGGCAGCGTGTCTCAGGCAGCGTGTCTCGGGCAGTGTGTCTCGGGCAGTGTGTCTCGAGCAGCGTGTCTCGGGCAGCGTGTCTCGGGTAGCGTGTCTCGGGCTCTCGGGCAGTGTGTCTCGGGCAGCGTGTCTCGGGCAGTGTGTCTCGGGCAGTGTTACTCAGGCAGTGTGCCTCGGGCAGTGTGTTTCGGGCAGTGTGTCTCGGGCAGCGTGTCTCGGGCAGCGTGTCTCGGGCCCTCGGGCAGCGTGTTTCGGGCAGTGTGTCTTGGGCAGTGTGTCTCGGGTATTGTGTCTCGAGCAGCGTGTCTCGGGCAGTGTGTCTCGCAAATGTGTCTCGGGCAGCGTGTCTCGGGTGGTGTGTCTCGGGTAGTGTGTCTCGGGCAGTGTGTCTCGGGCAGCGTGTTTCGGGCAGTGTGTCTCGAGCAGTGTGTCTCGGGCAGTGTGTCTCGGGCAGCGTGTTTCGGGCCCTCCGGCAGTGTGTCTCGGGCTGTGTGTCTCGGGCTGTGTGTCTCGGGCAGCGTGTCTCGGGCCCTCGGGCAGCGTGTTTCGGGCAGTGTGTCTTGTGCAGTGTGTCTCGGGCAGTGTGTTTCGGGCAGTGTGTCTCGAGCAGCGTGTCTCGGGCAGTGTGTCTCGCAAATGTGTCCCGCACAGTGTGTCTCGGGCAGCGTGTCTCGGGCAGTGTGTCTTAGGTAGCGTTATTCGGGCCCTCAGGCAGCGTGTCTCGGGCAGTGTGTCTCGGGCAGTGTGTCTCGAGAAGTGTGTCTCGGGCAGCGTGTCTCGTGCCCTCGGGCAGCATGTTTCGGGCAGTGTGTCTTGGGCAGTGTGGCTCGGACAGTGTGTTTCGGGCAGTGTGTTTCGGGCAGTGTGTTTCGGGCAGTGTGTCTCGGGCAGCGTTTCTCGCGCAGCGTGTCTCGGGCAGTGTGTCTCGGGCAGTGTGTCTCGGGCTGAGTGTCTCGGGCTGAGTGTCTCGGGTAGTGTGCCTTGGGCAGTGTGTCTCAGGCAGTGTGTCTTGAGCAGTGTGTCTCGGGCAGCGTGTCTCGGGCCCTCGGGCAGCGTGTTTCGGGCAGTGTGTCTTGGGCAGTGTGTTTCGGGCAGTGTGTTTCGGGCAGTGTGTCTCGAGCAGCGTGTCTCGGGCAGTGTGTCTCGCAAATGTGTCTCGGGCAGTGTGTCTTGGGCAGTGTGTCTCGGGCAGTGTGTCTCGGGCAGTGTGTTTCGGGTAGCGTGTCTCGGGCCCTCGGGCAGCGTGTTTCGGGCAGTGTGTCTCGAACAGCGTGTCCCGGACAGTGTGTCTCGGGCAGCGTGTCTCGGGCAGTGTTTCTCGGGTAGAGTGTCTCGGGCCCTCGGGCAGCGTGTCTCGGGCAGCGTGTCTCGGGCAGCGTGTCTCGGGCAGTGTGTCTCGGGTAGCGTGTCTGAAGCAGCGTGTCTCGCGCAGCGTGTCTCGCGCAGCGTGTCTCGCGTAGCGTGTCTCGGGTAGTGTGTCTCGGGCAGCGTGTCTCGCGCAGCGTGTCTCAGGCAGCGTGTCTCGGGCAGCTTGTCTCGGGCAGTGTGTCTCGCGAAGCGTGTCTTGGGCAGTGTGTCTCGGGCAGCGTGTCTCGTGCAGCGTGTCTCGGGCAGTGTGTCTCGCGAAGCGTGTCTCGGGCAGTGTGTCTCAGGTCGTGTGCCTCCAGCAGTGTGTCTCGTGCAGTGTGTTTCGGGCAGTGTGTCTCGGGCAGCGTGTCTCGGGCCCTCGGGCAGTGTGTTTCGGGCAGTGTGTCTTGGGCAGTGTGTTTCGGGCAGTGTGTTTCATGCAGTGTGTCTCGAGCAGCGTTTCTCAGGCAGTGTGTCTCGCAAATGTGTCTCGGGCAGTGTGTCTCGGGCAGCGTGTCTCGGGCAGTGTGTCTCGGGCAGTGTGTCTCGGGCAGCGTGTCTCGGGCAGCGTGTCTCGGGCAGTGTGTCTCGGGCCCTCGGGCAGCGTGTCTTGGGCAGCGTGTCTCGGGCAGTGTGTCTCGGGCAGCGTGTCTCGGGCCCTCGGGCAGCGTGTTTCGGGCAGTGTGTCTCGGGCAGTGTGTCTCGGGCAGCGTGTCTCGGGCAGCGTGTCTCGGGCAGTGTGTCTCGGGTAGTGTGCCACCGGCAGTGTGTCTCAGGCAGTGTGTTTCGGGCAGTGTGTCTCGGGCAGTGTGTCTCGGGCAGCGTGTCTCGGGCCCTCGGGCAGCATGTCTCGGGCAGTGTGTCTCGGGCAGTGTGTCTCGGGCAGTGTGTCTCGGGCAGCGTGTTTCGGGCAGTGTGTCTCGAGCAGTGTGTCTCGAGCAGTGTGTCTCGGGCAGCGTGTCTCGGGCCCTCGGGCAGTGTGTCTCGGGCAGTGTGTCTCGGGCAGTGTGTCTCGGGTGGTGTGCCTCCGGCAGTGTGTTTCGGGCAGTGTGTCTCGGGAAGCGTGTCTCGGGCTTTCGGGCAGCGTGTTTTGGGCAGTGTGTCTCGGGTAGTGTGTCTCGAGCAGCGTGTCTCGGGCAGTGTGTCTCGCAAATGTGTCTCGGGCAGCGTGTCTCAGGTGGTGTGTCTCGGGCAGTGTGTCTCGGGCAGTGTGTCTCGGGCAGTGTGTCTCGGGCAGTGTGTCTCGGGCAGTGTGTCTCGGGCAGTGTGTCTCGGGCAGTTTGTCTCGGGCAGCGTGTTTCGGGCAGTGTGTCTCGAGCAGTGTGTCTCGAGCAGTGTGTCTCGGGCAGCGTGTCTCGGGCCCTCGGGCTGTGTGTCTCGGGCTGTGTGTCTCGGGCAGCGTGTCTCGGGCCCTCGGGCAGCGTGTTTCGGGCAGTGTGTCTTGTGCAGTGTGTCTCGGGCAGTGTGTTTCGGGCAGTGTGTCTCGGGTAGTGTGTCTCGGGCAGTGTGTCTCGGGCAGTGTGTTTCGGGCAGTGTGTCTCGAGCAGTGTGTCTCGGGCAGCGTGTCTCGGGCCCTCGGGCAGCGTGTCTCGGGCCCTCGGGCAGCATGTTTCGGGCAGTGTGTCTTGGGCAGTGTGTCTCGGGCAGTGTGTTTCGGGCAGTGTGTTTCGGGCAGCGTGTCTCGGGCAGCGTGTCTCGCAAATGTGTCCCGGGCAGCGTGTCTCGGGCAGTGTGTCTCGGGCAGCGTGTCTCGGGCAGCGTGTCTCGCGAAGCGTGTCTCGGGCAGTGTGTCTCGGGCAGAGTGTCTCGGGCAGAGTGTCTCGGGCAGCGTGTCTCGGGTATTGTGTCTCGGGTAGTATGTCTCGGGCAGCGTGTCTCGGGCTGTGTGTCTCGGGCAGTGTGTCTCGAGCAGTGTGTCTCGGGTAGCGTGTCTCGGGCCCTCGGGCAGAGAAGTCAAAAAAGAAGTAGAAAGAAATCAAAAGGTGACGTCACAGCCAATGTGGTAAGTGATTGGCTGCTGATTGGTGAGTAGTTTTTCTTTTTCTTTATTAATCAGTAACTTTTAACATTGTTGTCGGCAATTTAAGTGTATCTAAGGGTTAAGTCATGGCAGGACAGCTCGGTCACGTGATATGCTCCTCCTGTACCATGTGGGAACACCGGGACAACACCAGTGTCCCTGACGACTACATGTGCGGGAAGTATGTCCACCTCCGGCTACTGACGGTCCGCGTTGCGGAGTTGGAGCTGAAGGTGGATTCACTCTGGAGCATCCACGATGCTGAGAATGACGTGAGTATCACGTGTAGCGAGTTGGTCTTACCGCAGGAGAAGGTCCACAGCCAGCGAGGGAATGGAAGACCAGCAGGAAGAGTAGTGCAAGGAAGGTAGTGCAGGGTTCCCCTGTGGTCATCCCACTGCAAAACAGATACACTGCTTTGAGTGCTGTTGAGGGGGATGACTCATCAGGAGCGGGCAGCAGCAGCCAAGTTCATGGCACCGTGGCTGGCTCTGTTGCACAGGAGGGCAGGAAAAAGAGTGGGAGCGCGATAGTGATAGGGGATTCAATTGTAAGGGGAATAGATAGGCGTTTCTGCGGCCGCAACCGAGACTCCAGGATGGTATGTTGCCTCCCTGGTGCAAGGATGTCTCGGAGCGGGTGCAGGACATTCTAAAAAGGGAGGGAGAACAGCCAGTTGTCGTAGTGCATGTTGGTACCAATGACATAGGTAAAAAAAAGGGATGAGTTCCTACGAAATGAATTTAAGGAGCTAGGAGCTAAATTAAAAAGTAGGACCTCAAAAGTAGTAATCTCGGGATTGCTACCAGTGCCATGTGCTAGTTAGAGTAGGAATCGCAGGATAGCTCAGATGAATACGTGGCTTGAACAATGGTGCAGCAGGGAGGGATTCAAATTCCTGGGGCATTGGAACCGGTTCTGGGGGAGGTGGGACCAGTACAATCCGGACGGTCTGCACCTGGGCAGAATCGGAACCAATGTCCTCGGGGGAGTGTTTGCTAGTGCTGTTGGGGAGGAGTTAAACTAATATGGCAGGGGGATGGGAACCAATGCAGGGAGATAGAGGGAAACAAAAAGGAGGCAAAAACAAAAGACAGAAAGGAGATGAGGAAAAGTGGAGGGCAGAGAAACCCAAGGCAAAGAACAAAAAGGGCCATTGTACAGCAAAATTCTAAAAGGACAGAGGGTGTTAAAAAAACAAGCCTAAAGGCTTTGTGTCTTAATGCAAGGAGTATCCGCAATAAGGTGGATGAATTAACTGTGCAAATAGATGTTAACAAATATGATGTGATTGGGATTACGGAGACGTGGCTCCAGGATGATCAGGGCTGGGAACTCAACATCCAGGGGTATTCAACATTCAGGAAGGATAGAATAAAAGGAAAAGGAGGTGGGGTAGCATTGCTGGTTAAGGAGGAGATTAAGGCAATAGTTAGGAAGGACATTAGCTTGGATGATGTGGAATCTATATGGGTAGAGCTGCAGAACACCAAAGGGCAAAAAACGTTAGTGGGAGTTGTGTACAGACCTCCAAACAGTAGTAGTGATGTTGGGGAGGGCATCAAACATGAAATTAGGGGTGCGTGCAATAAAGGTGCAGCAGTTATAATGGGTGACTTTAATATGCACATAGATTGGGCTAACCAAACTGGAAGCAATACGGTGGAGGAGGATTTTCTGGAGTGCATAAGGGATGGTTTTTTAGACCAATATGTCGAGGAACCAACTAGGAGGGAGGCCATCTTAGACTGGGTGTTATGTAATGAGAGAGGATTAATTAGCAATCTCGTTGTGCGAGGCCCCTTGGGGAAGAGTGACCATAATATGGTGGAATTCTGCATTGGGATGGAGAATGAAACAGTTAATTCAGAGACCATAGTCCAGAACTTAAAGAAGGCTAACTTTGAAGGTATGAGGCGTGAATTGGCTGGGATGGATTGGCGAATGATACTTAAGGGGTTGACTGTGGATGGGCAATGGCAGACATTTAGAGACCGCATGGATGAACTACAACAATTGTACATTCCCGTCTGGCATAAAAATAAAAAAGGGAAGGTGGCTCAACCGTGGCTATCAAGGGAAATCAGGGATAGTATTAAAGCCAAGGAAGTGGCATACAAATTGGCCAGAAATAGCAGCGAACCTGGGGACTGGGAGAAATTTAGAACTCAGCAGAAGAGGACAAAGGGTTTGATTAGGGCAGGGAAAATGGAGTATGAGAAGAAGCTTGCAGGGAACATTAAGACGGACTGCAAAAGTTTCTATAGATATGTAAAGAGAAAAAGGTTAGTAAAGACAAACGTAGGTCCGCTGCAGTCAGAATCAGGGGAAGTCATAACGGGGAACAAAGAAATGGCGGACCAATTGAACAAGTACTTTGGTTCAGTATTCACTGAGGAGGACACGAACAACCTTCCGGTTATAAAAGGGATCGGGGGGTCTAGTAAGGAGGAGGAACTGAGGGAAATCCTTATTAGCCGGGAAATTGTGTTGGGGAAATTGATGGGATTGAAGGCCGATAAATCCCCAGGGCCTGATGGACTGCATCCCAGAGTACTTAAGGAGGTGGCCTTGGAAATAGTGGATGCGTTGACAGTCATTTTCCAACATTCCATTGACTCTGGATCAGTTCCTATGGAGTGGAGGGTAGCCAATGTAACCCCACTTTTTAAAAAAGGAGGGAGAGAGAAAACAGGGAATTATAGACCGGTCAGCCTGACATCGGTAGTGGGTAAAATGATGGAATCAATTATTAAGGATGTCATAGCAGTGCATTTGGAAAGAGGTGACATGATAGGTCCAAGTCAGCATGGATTTGTGAAAGGGAAATCATGCTTGACAAATCTTCTGGAATTTTTTGAGGATGTTTCCAGTAGAGTGGACAAGGGAGAACCAGTTGATGTGGTATATTTGGACTTTCAGAAGGCGTTCGACAAGGTCCCACACAAGAGATTGATGTGCAAAGTTAGAGCACATGGGATTGGGGGTAGTGTACTGACATGGATTGAGAACTGGTTGTCAGACAGGAAGCAAAGAGTAGGAGTAAATGGGTACTTTTCAGAATGGCAGGCAGTGACTAGTGGGGTACCGCAAGGTTCTGTGCTGGGGCCCCAGCTGTTTACACTGTACATTAATGATTTAGATGAGGGGATTAAATGTAGTATCTCCAAATTTGCGGATGACACTAAGTTGGGTGGCAGTGTGAGCTGCGAGGAGGATGCTGTGAGGCTGCAGAGCGACTTGGATAGGTTAGGTGAGTGGGCAAATGCATGGCAGATGAAGTATAATGTGGATAAATGTGAGGTTATCCACTTTGGTGGTAAAAACAGAGAGACAGACTATTATCTGAATGGTGACAGATTAGGAAAAGGGGAGGTGCAAAGAGACCTGGGTGTCATGGTACATCAGTCATTGAAGGTTGGCATGCAGGTGCAGCAGGCGGTTAAGAAAGCAAATGGCATGTTGGCCTTCATAGCAAGGGGATTTGAGTACAGGGGCAGGGAGGTGTTGCTACAGTTGTACAGGGCATTGGTGAGGCCACACCTGGAGTATTGTGTACAGTTTTGGTCTCCTAACCTGAGGAAGGACATTCTTGCTATTGAGGGAGTGCAGCGAAGGTTCACCAGACTGATTCCCGGGATGGCGGGACTGACCTATCAAGAAAGACTGGATCAACTGGGCTTGTATTCACTGGAGTTCAGAAGAATGAGAGGGGACCTCATAGAAACATTTAAAATTCTGACGGGGTTAGACAGGTTAGATGCAGGAAGAATGTTCCCAATGTTGGGGAAGTCCAGAACCAGAGGTCACAGTCTAAGGATAAGGGGTAAGCCATTTAGGACCGAGATGCGGAGGAACTTCTTCACCCAGAGAGTGGTGAACCTGTGGAATTCTCTACCACAGAAAGTTGTTGAGGCCAATTCACTAAATATATTCAAAAAGGAGTTAGATGAGGTCCTTACTACTAGGGGGATCAAGGGGTATGGCGAGAAAGCAGGAATGGGGTACTGAAGTTGAATGTTCAGCCATGAACTCATTGAATGGCGGTGCAGGCTAGAAGGGCCGAATGGCCTACTCCTGCACCTATTTTCTATGTTTCTATGTTTCTATGTCTCGAGCAGCGTGTCTCGGACAGTGTGTCTCGCAAATGTGTCCCGGACAGTGTGTCTCGGGTAGCGTGTCTCGGGCAGTGTGTCTCGGGCAGCGTGTCTCGCGAAGCGTGTCTCGGGCAGTGTGTCTCGCGAAGCGTGTCTCGCGAAGCGTGTCTCTGGCAGCGTGTCTCGGGCATCGTGTCTCGGGCAGTGTGTCTCGGGCAGTGTGTCTCGGGCAGTGTGTCTCGGGCAGTGTGATTCGGGCAGCGTGACTCGCGAAGCGTGTCTCGCGAAGCGTGTCTCAGGCAGTGTGTCTCGGGTAGTGTGTCTCGGGTAGTGTGTCTCGCAAAGCGTGTCTCGGGCAGTGTGTCTCGCAAAGCGTGTCTCGGGCAGTGTGCCTCGGGCAGTGTGCCTCGGGCAGTGTGTCTCGGGCAGTGTGCCTCGGGCAGTGTGTCTCGGGCAGTGTGTCTCGGGCAGTGTGTCTCGAGCAGTGTGTCTCGGGCAGCGTGTCTCGGGCGCTCGGGCAGCGTGTCTTGGGCAGCGTGTCTTGGGCAGTGTGTCTCGGGCAGTGTGTCTCGGGCAGTGTGTTTCGGGCAGTGTGTTTCGGGCAGTGTGTCTCGAGCAGCGTGTCTCGGGCAGTGTGTCTCGCAAATGTGTCTCGGGCAGTGTGTCTCGGGTAGTGTGTCTCGCAAATGTGTCTCGGGCAGTGTGTTTCGGGTAGCGTGTTTCGGGCCCTCGAGCAGCGTGTTTCGGGCAGTGTGTCTTGGGCAGTGTGTCTCAGGCAGTGTGTTTCGGGCAGTGTGTCTCGAGCAGCGTGTCTCGGACAGTGTGTCTCGCAAATGTGTCCCGGACAGTGTGTCTCGGGCAGCGTGTCTCGGGCAGTGTTTCTCGGGTAGCGTGTCTCGGGCCCTCGGGCAGTGTGTCTCGGGCAATGTGTCTCGGGTAGCGTGTGTCGGGCAGTGTGTCTCGGGTAGTGTGTCTCGGGCAGCGTAACTCGGGCATTGTGTCTCGCGAAGCGTGTCTCGGGCAGCGTGTCTTGGGCAGCGTGTCTCGGGCAGTGTGTCTTGGGCAGTGTGTCTCGGGCAGTGTGTCTCGGGCAGCGTGTCTCGGGCAGCGTGTCTCGGGCAGTGTGTCTCGCAAATGTGTCTCGGGCAGCGTGTCTCGGGCAGCGTGTATCGGGCAGCATGTCACGGGCAGTGTGTCGCGGGCAGTGTGTCTCGGGCAGCGTGTCTCGGGCAGCGTGTCTCGGGCAGTGTGTCTCGGGCAGCGTGTATCGGTCATTGTGTCTCGGGCAGCGTGTCTCGGGCAGTGTATCTCGAGCAGTGTGTCTCGCGCAGCGTGTCTCGGGCAGTGTGTCTCGGGCATTGTGTCTCGGGTAGCGTGTGTCGGGCAGTGTGTCTCGGGTAGTGTGTCTCGGGCAGCGTGTCACGGGCAGTGTGTCTCGCGAAGCGTGTCTCGGGCAGTGTGTCTCGAGCAGTGTATCTCGCGCAGCGTGTCTCGGGCAGTGTGTCTCGGGCAGTGTGTCTCGGGTAGCGTTTGTCGGGCAGTGTGTCTCGGGTAGTGTGTCTCGCGAAGCGTGTCTCGGGCAGTGTGTCTCGGGCAGCGTGTATCGGGCAGCGTGTCTCGGGCAGCGTGTCTCGGGCAGTGTGTCTCGGGCAGCGTGTCTCGGGCATTGTGTCTCGAGCAGTGTGTCTCGTGCAGTGTGTCTCAGGCAGTGTGTCTCGGGCAATGTGTCTCGGGTAGCGTGTGTCGGGCAGTGTGTCTCGGGTAGTGTGTCTCGGGCAGCGTATCTCGGGCATTGTGTCTCGCGAAGCGTGTATCGGGCAGCGTGTCTCGCGAAGCGTGTCTCGGGCAGTGTGTCTCGAGCAGTGTGTCTCGCGCAGCGTGTCTCGGGCAGTGTGTCTCGGGCAGTGTGTCTCGGGTAGCGTTTGTCGGGGAGTGTGTCTCGGGTAGTGTGTCTCGCGAAGCGTGTCTCGGGCAGCGTGTCTCGGGCAGCGTGTATCGGGCAGCGTGTCTCGGGCAGCGTGTCTCGGGCAGTGTGTCTCGGGCAGCGTGTCTCGGGCAGTGTGTCTCGCGAAGCGTGTCTCGGGCAGTGTGTCTCGCGAAGCGTGTCTCGCGAAGCGTGTCTCTGGCAGTGTGTCTCGGGCAGCGTGTCTCGGGCAGCGTGTCTCGCGAAGCGTGTCTCGGGCAGTGTGTCTCGGGCAGTGTGTCTCGGGCAGCGTGTCTCGGGCAGCGTGTCTCGCGAAGCGTGTCTCAGGCAGTGTGTCTCGGGCAGTGTGTCTCGCGAAGCGTGTCTCGCGCAGCGTGTCTCTGGCAGCGTGTCTCGGGCAGCGTGTCTCGGGCAGTGTGTCTCGGGCAGTGTGTCTCGGGCAGTGTGTCTCGCGAAGCGTGTCTCGGGTAGCGTGTCTCGGGCAGCGTGTCTCGGGCAGTGTTTCTCGAGCAGTGTGTCTCGGGCAGCGTGTCTCGGGCCCTCGGGCAGCGTGTCTTGGGCAGCGTGTCTTGGGCAGTGTGTCTCGGGCAGTGTGTCTCGGGCAGCGTGTCTCGGGCAGCGTGTCTCGGGCAGCGTGTCTCGGGTAGTGTGTCTCGGGCAGCGTGTCTCGGGCAGCGTGTCTCGGGCAGTGGGTCTCGGGCAGTGGGTCTCGGGCAGTGTGTCTCGGGTAGTGTGTCTCGGGCAGCATGTCTCGGGCAGCGTGTCTCGCGAAGCGTGTCTCGGGCAGTGTGTCTTGGGCAGTGGGTCTCGGGCAGTGTGTCTCGGGTAGTGTGTCTCGGGCAGCGTGTCTCGGGCAGTGTGTCTCGCGAAGCGTGTTTCGGGCAGTGTGTCTGGGCAGTGTGTCTCGGGCAGTGTGTTTCGGGCAGTGTGTCTCGAGCAGCGTGTCTCGGGCAGTGTGTCTCGCAAATGTGTCCCGGACAGTGTGTCTCGGGTAGCGTGTCTCGGTCCCTCGGGCAGCGTGTCTCGGGCAGCATGTCTCGGGTAGTGTGTCTCGGGTAGTGTGTCTCGGGCAGCGTGTCTCGCGCAGTGTGTCACGGGCAGCGTGTCTCGGGCAACGTGTCTCGGGCAGTGTGTCTCGGGCAGTATGCCTCGAGCAGTGTGTCTCGGGCAGCGTGTCTCGGGCAGCGTGTCTCGGGTAGCGTGTCTCGGGTAGTGTGTCTCGGGCAGCGTGTCTCGCGCAGTGTGTCACGGGCAGCGTGTCTCGGGCAGCGTGTCTCGCGCAGCGTGTCTCGGGCAGTGTGTCTCGGGCAGTATGCCTCGAGCAGTGAGTCTCGGGCAGCGTGTCTCGGGCAGCGTGTCTCGGGCAGCGTGTCTCGGGCAGTGTGTCTCGGGCAGCGTGTCTCGGGCATTGTGTCTCGAGCAGTGTGTCTCGTGCAGCGTGTCTCGGGCAGTGTGTCTCGGGCAATGTGTCTCGGGTAGCGTGTGTCGGGCAGTGTGTCTCAGGTAGTGTGTCTCGGGCAGCGTATCTCGGGCATTGTGTCTCGCGAAGCGTGTCTCGGGCAGCGTGTCTCGGGCAGTGTGTCTCGGGCAGTGTGTCTTGGGCAGTTTGTCTTGGGCAGTGTGTCTCGGGCAGTGTGTCTCGGGCAGTGTGTCTCGGACAGCGTGTCTCGGGCAGCGTGTCTCGGGCAGTGTGTCTCGCGCAGCGTGTCTCGGGCAGCGTGTATCGTGCAGCGTGTCTTGGGCAGTGTGTCTTGGGCAGTGTGTCTCGGGCAGTGTGTCTCGGGCAGTGTGTCTCGGGCAGCGTGTCTCGGGCAGCGTGTCTCGGGCAGTGTGTCTCGGGCAGTGTGTCTCGGGCAGTGTGTCTCGGGCAGCGTGTATCAGTCAGTGTGTCTCGGGCACCGTGTCTCGGGCAGTGTATCTCGAGCAGTGTGTCTCGCGCAGCATGTCTCGGGCAGTGTGTCTCGGGCAGTGTGTCTCGGGTAGTGTGTCTCGGGCAGCGTGTCACGGGCAGTGTGTCTCGTGAAGCGTGTCTCGGGCAGTGTGTCTCGAGCAGTGTGTCTCGCGCAGAGTGTCTCGGGCAGTGTGTCTCGGGCAGTGTGTCTCGGGTAGCGTTTGTCGGGCAGTGTGTCCCGGGTAGTGTGTCTCGCGAAGCGTGTCTCGGGCAGTGTGTCTCGGGCAGCGTGTATCGGGCAGCGTGTCTCGGGCAGCGTGTCTCGGGCAGTGTGTCTCGGGCAGCGTGTCTCGGGCATTGTGTCTCGAGCAGTGTGTCTCGTGCAGCGTGTCTCGGGCAGTGTGTCTCGGGCAATGTGTCTCGGGTAGCGTGTGTCGGGCAGTGTGTCTCGGGTAGTGTGTCTCGGGCAGCGTATCTCGGGCATTGTGTCTCGCGAAGCGTGTATCGGGCAGCGTGTCTCGGGCAGCGTGTCTCGGGCAGTGTGTCTTGGGCAGTTTGTCTCGGGCAGCGTGTCTCGGGCAGCGTGTCTCGGGCAGCGTGTCTCGGGCAGTGTGTCTCGCAAATGTGTCTCGGGCAGCGTGTCTCGGGCAGCGTGTATCGGGCAGCATGTCTCGGGCAGTGTGTCTCGGGCAGCGTGTCTCGGGCAGCGTGTCTCGGGCAGCGTGTATCGGTCAGTGTGTCTCGGGCAGCGTGTCTCGGGCAGTGTATCTCGAGCAGTGTGTCTCGCGCAGCGTGTCTCGCGCAGCGTGTCTCGGGCAGTGTGTCTCGGGCAGTGTGTCTCGGGTAGTGTGTCTCGGGCAGCGTGTCTCGGGCAGCGTGTCTCGCGCAGTGTGTCACGGGCAGCGTGTCTCGGGCAACGTGTCTCGGGCAGTGTGTCTCGGGCAGTATGCCTCGAGCAGTGTGTCTCGGGCAGCGTGTCTCGGGCAGCGTGTCTCGGGTAGCGTGTCTCGGGTAGTGTGTCTCGGGCAGCGTGTCTCGCGCAGTGTGTCACGGGCAGCGTGTCTCGGGCAGCGTGTCTCGCGCAGCGTGTCTCGGGCAGTGTGTCTCGGGCAGTATGCCTCGAGCAGTGAGTCTCGGGCAGCGTGTCTCGGGCAGCGTGTCTCGGGCAGCGTGTCTCGGGCAGTGTGTCTCGGGCAGCGTGTCTCGGGCATTGTGTCTCGAGCAGTGTGTCTCGTGCAGCGTGTCTCGGGCAGTGTGTCTCGGGCAATGTGTCTCGGGTAGCGTGTGTCGGGCAGTGTGTCTCAGGTAGTGTGTCTCGGGCAGCGTATCTCGGGCATTGTGTCTCGCGAAGCGTGTCTCGGGCAGCGTGTCTCGGGCAGTGTGTCTCGGGCAGTGTGTCTTGGGCAGTTTGTCTTGGGCAGTGTGTCTCGGGCAGTGTGTCTCGGGCAGTGTGTCTCGGACAGCGTGTCTCGGGCAGCGTGTCTCGGGCAGTGTGTCTCGCGCAGCGTGTCTCGGGCAGCGTGTATCGGGCAGCATGTCTCGGGCAGTGTGTCTCGGGCAGCGTGTATCGGTCAGAGTGTCTCGGGCAGCGTGTCTCGGGCAGTGTATCTCGAGCAGTGTGTCTCGCGCAGCATGTCTCGGGCAGTGTGTCTCGGGCAGTGTGTCTCGGGTAGTGTGTCTCGGGCAGCGTGTCACGGGCAGTGTGTCTCGTGAAGCGTGTCTCGGGCAGTGTGTCTCGAGCAGTGTGTCTCGCGCAGAGTGTCTCGGGCAGTGTGTCTCGGGCAGTGTGTCTCGGGTAGCGTTTGTCGGGCAGTGTGTCCCGGGTAGTGTGTCTCGCGAAGCGTGTCTCGGGCAGTGTGTCTCGGGCAGCGTGTATCGGGCAGCGTGTCTCGGGCAGCGTGTCTCGGGCAGTGTGTCTCGGGCAGCGTGTCTCGGGCATTGTGTCTCGAGCAGTGTGTCTCGTGCAGCGTGTCTCGGGCAGTGTGTCTCGGGCAATGTGTCTCGGGTAGCGTGTGTCGGGCAGTGTGTCTCGGGTAGTGTGTCTCGGGCAGCGTATCTCGGGCATTGTGTCTCGCGAAGCGTGTATCGGGCAGCGTGTCTCGGGCAGCGTGTCTCGGGCAGTGTGTCTTGGGCAGTTTGTCTCGGGCAGCGTGTCTCGGGCAGCGTGTCTCGGGCAGCGTGTCTCGGGCAGTGTGTCTCGCAAATGTGTCTCGGGCAGCGTGTCTCGGGCAGCGTGTATCGGGCAGCATGTCTCGGGCAGTGTGTCTCGGGCAGCGTGTCTCGGGCAGCGTGTCTCGGGCAGCGTGTATCGGTCAGTGTGTCTCGGGCAGCGTGTCTCGGGCAGTGTATCTCGAGCAGTGTGTCTCGCGCAGCGTGTCTCGCGCAGCGTGTCTCGGGCAGTGTGTCTCGGGCAGTGTGTCTCGGGTAGTGTGTCTCGGGCAGCGTGTCACGGGCAGTGTGTCTCGCGAAGCGTGTCTCGGGCAGTGTGTCTCGAGCAGTGTGTCTCGCGCAGCGTGTCTCGGGCAGTGTGTCTCGGGCAGTGTGTCTCGGGTAGCGTTTGTCGGGCAGTGTGTCTCGGGTAGTGTGTCTCGCGAAGCGTGTCTCGGGCAGTGTGTCTCGGGCAGCGTGTATCGGGCAGCGTGTCTCGGGCAGTGTGTCTCGGGCAGAGTGTCTCGGGCAGCGTGTCTCGGGCAGCGTGTCTCGGGCAGCGTGTCTCGGGCATTGTGTCTCGGGCAGCGTGTCTCGGGCAGTGTGTCTCGGGCAGTGTGTCTCGGGCAGCCTGTATCGGGCAGCGTGTATCGGGCAGCGTGTCACGGGCAGTGTGTCTCGCGAAGCGTGTCTCGGGCAGCGTGTATCGGGCAGTGTGTCTCGGGCAGTGTGTCTCGGGCAGTGTGTCTCGAGCAGTGTGTCTCGCGCAGTGTGTCTCGAGCAGAGTGTCTTGGGCAGTGTATCTCGAGCAGTGTGTCTCAGGGTAGTTTGTCTCGGGCAGCGTGTCTCGGGCAGTGTGTCTCGGGCAGTGTGTCTCGTGAAGCGTGTCTCAGGCAGTGTGTCTCGAGCAGTGTGTCTCGCACAGCGTGTCTCGGGCAGTGTGTCTCAGGTAGCGTGTGTCGGGCAGTGTGTCTCGGGTAGTGTGTCTCGCGAAGCGTGTCTCGGGCAGTGTGTCTCGGGCAGCGTGTCTCAGGCAGCGTGTGTCGGGCACTGTGTCTCGAGCAGTGTGTCTCGGGCAGCGTGTCTCGGGAAGCGTGTTTCGGCAGTGTGTCTGGGCAGTGTGTCTCGGGCAGTGTGTTTCGGGCAGTGTGTCTCGAGCAGCGTGTCTCGGGCAGCATGTCTCCGGCGGCGTGTCTCCGGGTAGCATGTCTCGGGCAGTGTGTCTCGGGCAGCGTGTCTCGGGATGTGTGTCTCGCGAAGCATGTCTCGGGCAGCGTGTCTCGCGCAGCGTGTCTCGGGCAGTGTGTCTCGGGCAGTATGCCTCGAGCAGCGTGTCTCGGGCAGCGTGTCTCGGTCAGCGTGTCTCGGGCAGTGTGTCTCGAGCAGTGTGTCTCGTGCAGCGTGTCTCGGGCAGTGTGTCTCGGGCAATGTGTCTCGGGTAGCGTGTGTCGGGCAGCGTGTATCGGGCAGCGTGTCTCGGGCAGCGTGTCTCGGGCAGTGTGTCTCGGGCAGCGTGTCTCGGGCATTGTGTCTCGAGCAGTGTGTCTCGTGCAGCGTGTCTCGGGCAGTGTGTCTCGGGCAATGTGTCTCGGGTAGCGTGTGTCGGGCAGTGTGTCTCGGGTAGTGTGTCTCGGGCAGCGTATCTCGGGCATTGTGTCTCGCGAAACGTGTATCGGGCATCGTGTCTCGGGCAGCGTGTCTCAGGCAGCGTGTCTTGGGCAGTTTGTCTTGGGCAGTGTGTCTCGGGCAGTGTGCCTCGGGCAGCGTGTCTCGGGCAGCGTGTCTCGGGCAGTGTGTCTCGCAAATGTGTCTCGGGCAGCGTGTCTCGGGCAGCGTGCATCGGGCAGTGTGTCGCGGGCAGCGTGTCTCGGGCAGCGTGTCTCGGGCAGCGTGTCTCGGGCAGCGTGTATCGGTCAGTGTGTCTCGGGCAGCGTGTCTCGGGCAGTGTATCTCGAGCAGTGTGTCTCGCGCAGCGTGTCTCGGGCAGTGTGTCTCGGGCATTGTGTCTCGGGTAGCGTGTGTCGGGCAGTGTGTCTCGGGTAGTGTGTCTCGGGCAGCGTGTCACGGGCAGTGTGTCTCGCGAAGCGTGTCTCGGGCAGTGTGTCTCGAGCAGTGTGTCTCGCGCAGCGTGTCTCGGGCAGTGTGTCTCACGCAGTGTGTCTCGGGTAGCGTTTGTCGGGCAGTGTGTCTCGGGTAGTGTGTCTCGCGAAGCGTGTCTCGGGCAGTGTGTCTCAGGCAGCGTGTATCGGGCAGCGTGTCTCAGGCAGTGTGTCTCGGGCAGCGTGTCTCGGGCAGCGTGTCTCGGGCAGCGTGTCTCGGGCAGCGTGTCTCGGGCATTGTGTCTCGAGCAGTGTGTCTCGTGCAGCGTGTCTCGGGCAGTGTGTCTCGGGCAATGTGTCTCGGGTAGCGTGTGTCAGGCAGTGTGTCTCGGGTAGCGTGTCTCGGGCAGCGTGTCTCGGGTATTGTGTCTCACGAAGCGTGTATCGGGCAGCGTGTATCGGGCAGCGTGTCTCGGGCAGCGTGTCTCGGGTAGTGTGTCTTGGGCAGTGTGTCTCGGGCAGTGTGTCTCAGGCAGTGTGTATCGGGCAGCGTGTCTCGGGCAGCGTGTCTCGGGCAGTGTGTCTCGCAAATGTGTCTCGGGCAGTGTGTCTCGGGCAGCGTGTCTCGGGCAGCGTGTCTCGGGCAGTGTGTCTCGCGAAGCGTGTCTCGAGCAGTGTGTCTCGGGCAGTGTGTCTCGGGCAGTGTGTTTCGGGCAGTGTGTCTCGAGCAGCGTGTCTCGGGCAGTGTGTCTCGCAAATGTGTCCCGGACAGTGTGTCTCGGGTAGCGTGTCTCGGTTCCCTCGGGCAGCGTGTCTCGGGCAGCATGTCTCAGGCTGCGTGTCTCCGGGTAGCGTGTCTCGGGCAGTGTGTCTCGGGTAGTGTGTCTCGGGCAGCGTGTCTCGGGCAGTGTGTCTCGCAAATGTGTCTCGGGCCGTGTGTCTCGGGTAGTGTGTCTCGCAAATGTGTCTCGGGCAGTGTGTTTCGGGTAGCGTGTTTCGGGCCCTCGAGCAGCGTGTTTCGGGCAGTGTGTCTTGGGCAGTGTGTCTCAGGCAGTGTGTTTCGGGCAGTGTGTCTCGAGCAGCGTGTCTCAGACAGTGTGTCTCGCAAATGTGTCCCGGACAGTGTGTCTCGGGCAGCGTGTCTCGGGCAGTGTTTCTCGGGTAGCGTGTCTCGGGCCCTCGGGCAGTGTGTCTCGGGCAATGTGTCTCGGGTAGCGTGTGTCGGGCAGTGTGTCTCGGGTAGTGTGTCTCGGGCAGCGTATCTCGGGCATTGTGTCTCGCGAAGCGTGTATCGGGCAGCGTGTCTCGGGCAGCGTGTCTCGGGCAGTGTGTCTTGGGCAGTTTGTCTTGGGCAGTGTGTCTCGGGCAGTGTGTCTCGGGCAGCGTGTCTCGGGCAGCGTGTCTCGGGCAGCGTGTCTCGGGCAGCGTGTCTCGCAAATGTGTCTCGGGCAGCGTGTCTCGGGCAGCGTGTATCGGGCAGCATGTCTCGGGCAGCGTGTCGCGGGAAGTGTGTCTCGGGCAGCGTGTCTCGGGCAGCGTGTCTCGGGCAGTGTGTCTCGGTCATTGTGTCTCGGGCAGCGTGTCTCGGGCAGTGTGTCTCGGTCATTGTGTCTCGGGCAGCGTGTCTCGGGCAGTGTGTCTCGGGCAGCGTGTATCGGTCATTGTGTCTCGGGCAGCGTGTCTCGGGCAGTGTATCTCGAGCAGTGTGTCTCGCGCAGCGTGTCTCGGGCAGTGTGTCTCGGGCATTGGGTCTCGGGTAGCGTGTGTCGGGCAGTGTGTCTCGGGTAGTGTGTCTCGGGCAGCGTGTCTCGGGCAGCGTGTCTCGGGCAGTGTGTCTCGGTCATTGTGTCTCGGGCAGCGTGTCTCGGGCAGTGTGTCTCGGGCAGCGTGTATCGGTCATTGTGTCTCGGGCAGCGTGTCTCGGGCAGTGTATCTCGAGCAGTGTGTCTCGCGCAGCGTGTCTCGGGCAGTGTGTCTCGGGCATTGGGTCTCGGGTAGCGTGTGTCGGGCAGTGTGTCTCGGGTAGTGTGTCTCGGGCAGCGTGTCACGGGCAGTGTGTCTCGCGAAGCGTGTCTCGGGCAGTGTGTCTCGAGCAGTGTATCTCGCGCAGCGTGTCTCGGGCAGTGTGTCTCGGGCAGTGTGTCTCGGGTAGCGTTTGTCGGGCAGTGTGTCTCGGGTAGTGTGTCTCGCGAAGCGTGTCTCGGGCAGTGTGTCTCGGGCAGTGTGTATCGGGCAGCGTGTCTCGGGCAGCGTGTCTCGGGCATTGTGTCTCGAGCAGTGTGTCTCGTGCAGTGTGTCTCGGGCAGTGTGTCTCGGGCAATGTGTCTCGGGTAGCGTGTGTCGGGCAGTGTGTCTCGGGTAGTGTGTCTCGGGCAGCGTATCTCGGGCATTGTGTCTCGCGAAGCGTGTATCGGGCAGCGTGTCTCGCGAAGCGTGTCTCGGGCAGTGTGTCTCGAGCAGTGTGTCTCGCGCAGCGTGTCTCGGGCAGTGTGTCTCGGGCAGTGTGTCTCGGGTAGCGTTTGTCGGGGAGTGTGTCTCGGGTAGTGTGTCTCGCGAAGCGTGTCTCGGGCAGCGTGTCTCGGGCAGCGTGTATCGGGCAGCGTGTCTCGGGCAGCGTGTCTCGGGCAGTGTGTCTCGGGCAGCGTGTCTCGGGCAGTGTGTCTCGCGAAGCGTGTCTCGGGCAGCGTGTCTCGGGCAGCGTGTCTCGGGCAGCGTGTCTCGCGAAGCGTGTCTCGGGCAGCGTGTCTCGGGCAGCGTGTCTCGGGCAGCGTGTCTCGCGAAGCGTGTCTCGGGCAGTGTGTCTCGGGCAGTGTGTCTCGGGCAGCGTGTCTCGGGCAGCGTGTCTCGCGAAGCGTGTCTCGGGCAGTGTGTCTCGGGCAGTGTGTCTCGCGAAGCGTGTCTCGGGTAGTGTGTCTCGGGTAGTGTGTCTCGGGCAGCGTGTCTCGGGCAGCGTGTCTCGGGCAGTGTGTCTCTGGCAGCGTGTCTCGGGCAGTGTGTCTCGAGCAGTGTGTCTCGGGCAGCGTGTCTCGGGCCCTCGGGCAGCGTGTCTTGGGCAGTGTGTCTCGGGCAGTGTGTCTCGGGCAGCGTGTCTCGAGCAGCGTGTCTCGGGCAGCGTGTCTCGCGAAGCGTGTCTCGGGCTGTGTGTCTCGGGCAGTGGGTCTCTGGCAGTGTGTCTCGGGCAGTGTGTCTCGGGCAGTGTGTCTCGGGCAGCGTGTCTCAGACAGTGTGTCTCGGGCAATGTGTCTCGGGCACCGTGTCTCGGGCAGTGTGTCTCGCGAAGCGTGTCTCGGGCAATGTGTCTCGGGCACCGTGTCTCGGGCAGTGTGTCTCGCGAAGCGTGTCTCTGGCAGTGTGTCTCGGGCAGTGTGTCTCGGGCAGCGTGTCTCGGGCAGTGTGTCTCGGGCAGCGTGTCTCGGGCAGTGTGTCTCGGGTAGTGTGTCTCGGGCAGCGTGACTCGGGCAGCGTGACTCGGGCAGAGTGTCTCGCGAAGCGTGTCTCGGGCAGAGTGACTCGGGCAGCTTGTCTCGGGCAGCGTGTCTCGCGAAGCGTGTCTCTGGCAGTGTGTCTCTGGCAGTGTGTCTCGGGCAGTGTGTCTCGGGCAGTGTGTCTCGCGAAGCGTGTCTCGGGCAGTGTGTCTCGGGTAGTGTGTCTCGGGCAGTGTGTCTCGCGAAGCGTGTCTCGGGCAGCGTGTCTCGGGCAGTGTGTCTCGGGCAATGTGTCTCGGGCAGTGTGTCTCGAGCAGTGTGTCTCGGGCAGCGTGTCTTGGGCCCTCGGGCAGCGTGTTTCGGGCAGTGTGTCTTGGGCAGTGTGTCTCGGGCAGTGTGTTTCGGGCAGTGTGTTTCGGGCAGTGTGTTTCGGGCAGTGTGTCTTGAGCAGCGTGTCTCGGGCAGTGTGTCTCGGGCAGTGTGTCTCGGGCAGTGTGTCTCGGGCAGTGTGTCTCGGGCAGTGTGTCTTGGGCAGTGTGTTTCGGGTAGCGTGTCTCGGGCCCTCGGGCAGTGTGTCTCGGGCAGTGTGTTTCGGGCAGTGTGTCTCGAGCAGCATGTCTCGGGCAGTGTGTCTCGGGCAGTGTGTCTCCGGCAGTGTGTCTCGGGCAGCGTGTCTCGGGCAGTATTTCTCGGGTAGCGTGTCTCGGGCCCTCGGGCAGTGTGTCTCGGGCAGTGTGTCTCGGGCAGCGTGCCTCGGGCAGTGTGTCTCGGGCAGTGTGTCTCGGGCAGTTTGCCTCGGGCAGCGTGCCTCGGGCAGTGTGTCTCGGGCAGCGTGTCTCGGGCAGTGTGTCTCGGGTAGCATGTCTGAAGCAGCGTGTCTTGGGCGGTGTGACTCGGGCAGCGTATCTCGGGCAGTGTGTCTCGGGCAGTGTATCTTGAGCAGTGTGTCTCGAACAGTGTGTCTCAGGCCCTCGGGCAGCGTGTCTCAGGCAGTGTGCCTCAGGCAGTGTGCCTCGGGCAGTGTGTCTCGAGCAGTGTGTCTCGAGCAGTGTGTCTCGGGCAGTGTGTCTCGGCGGGCAGTGTGTCTCGGGTAGTGTGTCTCGGGCAGTGTGACTCGAGCAGCGTATCTCGGGCAGCGTGTCTCGGGCAGTGTGTCTCGGGCAGTGTATCTTGAGCAGTGTGTCTCGAACAGTGTGTCTCAGTCCCTCGGGCAGCGTGTCTCAGGCAGTGTGCCTCAGGCAGTGTGTCTCGAGCAGTGTGTCTCGAGCAGTGTGTCTCGCGCAGTGTGTCTCGGGCAGTGTGTCTCGGGCAGTGTGTCTCGGGCAGTGTGTCTCGGGCAGTGTGTCTCGGGCAGTGTGACTCGAGCAGCGTATCTCGGGCAGCGTGTCTCGGGCAGCGTGTCTCGGGCAGTGTGTCTCGAGCAGTGTGTCTCGAGCAGTGTGTCTCGGGCCCTTGGGCACCGTGTCTCAGGCAGCGTGTCTCGGGCAGCGTGTCTCGGGCAGCGTGTCTCGGGCAGTGTGTCTCGGGCAGTGTGTCTCGGGCAATGTGTCTCGGGCAGCGTGTCACGGGCAGTGTGTCTCGAGCCTTGCGGCTCGGGCAGTGTGCCTCGGGCAGTGTGCCTCGGGCAGTATGTCTCGGGCAGTGTGTCTCGAGCAGTGTGTCTCGGGCAGCGTTTCTCGCGCAGCGTGTCTCGGGCAGTGTGTCTCGGGCAGTGTGTCTCGGGCTGA
Organism: Pristiophorus japonicus; assembly: GCF_044704955.1. NCBI lineage: Eukaryota > Metazoa > Chordata > Chondrichthyes > Pristiophoridae > Pristiophorus > Pristiophorus japonicus. The sequence continues at coordinate 131,845,650 of NC_091988.1, forward strand.
GTGTCTCGGGCTGAGTGTCTCGGGCAGTGTGTCTCGGGCAGTGTGTCTCAGGCAGTGTGTCTTGAGCAGTGTGTCTCGGGCAGCGTGTCTCGGGCCCTCGGGCAGCGTGTTTCGGGCAGTGTGTCTTGGGCAGTGTGTTTCGGGCAGTGTGTTTCGGGCAGTGTGTCTCGAGCAGCGTGTCTCGGGCAGTGTGTCTCGCAAATGTGTCTCGGGCAGTGTGTCTTGGGCAGTGTGTCTCGGGCAGTGTGTCTCGGGCAGTGTGTTTCGGGTAGCGTGTCTCGGGCCCTCGGGCAGCGTGTTTCGGGCAGTGTGTCTCGAACAGCGTGTCCCGGACAGTGTGTCTCGGGCAGCGTGTCTCGGGCAGTGTTTCTCGGGTAGAGTGTCTCGGGCCCTCGGGCAGCGTGTCTCGGGCAGCGTGTCTCGGGCAGCGTGTCTCGGGCAGTGTGTCTCGGGTAGCGTGTCTGAAGCAGCGTGTCTCGCGCAGCGTGTCTCGCGCAGCGTGTCTCGCGTAGCGTGTCTCGGGTAGTGTGTCTCGGGCAGCGTGTCTCGCGCAGCGTGTCTCAGGCAGCGTGTCTCGGGCAGCTTGTCTCGGGCAGTGTGTCTCGCGAAGCGTGTCTTGGGCAGTGTGTCTCGGGCAGCGTGTCTCGTGCAGCGTGTCTCGGGCAGTGTGTCTCGCGAAGCGTGTCTCGGGCAGTGTGTCTCAGGTCGTGTGCCTCCAGCAGTGTGTCTCGTGCAGTGTGTTTCGGGCAGTGTGTCTCGGGCAGCGTGTCTCGGGCCCTCGGGCAGTGTGTTTCGGGCAGTGTGTCTTGGGCAGTGTGTTTCGGGCAGTGTGTTTCATGCAGTGTGTCTCGAGCAGCGTTTCTCAGGCAGTGTGTCTCGCAAATGTGTCTCGGGCAGCGTGTCTCGGGCAGCGTGTCTCGGGCAGCGTGTCTCGGGCAGCGTGTCTCGGGCAGCGTGTCTCGGGCAGTGTGTCTCGGGCCCTCGGGCAGCGTGTCTTGGGCAGCGTGTCTCGGGCAGTGTGTCTCGGGCAGCGTGTCTCGGGCCCTCGGGCAGCGTGTTTCGGGCAGTGTGTCTCGGGCAGTGTGTCTCGGGCAGCGTGTCTCGGGCAGCGTGTCTCGGGCAGTGTGTCTCGGGTAGTGTGCCACCGGCAGTGTGTCTCAGGCAGTGTGTTTCGGGCAGTGTGTCTCGGGCAGTGTGTCTCGGGCAGCGTGTCTCGGGCCCTCGGGCAGCATGTCTCGGGCAGTGTGTCTCGGGCAGTGTGTCTCGGGCAGTGTGTCTCGGGCAGCGTGTTTCGGGCAGTGTGTCTCGAGCAGTGTGTCTCGAGCAGTGTGTCTCGGGCAGCGTGTCTCGGGCCCTCGGGCAGTGTGTCTCGGGCAGTGTGTCTCGGGCAGTGTGTCTCGGGTGGTGTGCCTCCGGCAGTGTGTTTCGGGCAGTGTGTCTCGGGAAGCGTGTCTCGGGCTTTCGGGCAGCGTGTTTTGGGCAGTGTGTCTCGGGTAGTGTGTCTCGAGCAGCGTGTCTCGGGCAGTGTGTCTCGCAAATGTGTCTCGGGCAGCGTGTCTCAGGTGGTGTGTCTCGGGCAGTGTGTCTCGGGCAGTGTGTCTCGGGCAGTGTGTCTCGGGCAGTGTGTCTCGGGCAGTTTGTCTCGGGCAGCGTGTTTCGGGCAGTGTGTCTCGAGCAGTGTGTCTCGAGCAGTGTGTCTCGGGCAGCGTGTCTCGGGCCCTCGGGCAGTGTGTCTCGGGCAGTGTGTCTCGGGTGGTGTGCCTCCGGCAGTGTGTCTTGGGCTGTGTGTCTCGGGCAGTGTCTTTCGGGCAGTGTGTCTCGGGCAGCGTGTCTCGGGCCCTCGGGCAGCGTGTTTCGGGCAGTGTGTCTTGTGCAGTGTGTCTCGGGCAGTGTGTTTCGGGCAGTGTGTCTCGGGTAGTGTGTCTCGGGCAGTGTGTCTCGGGCAGTGTGTTTCGGGCAGTGTGTCTCGAGCAGTGTGTCTCGGGCAGCGTGTCTCGGGCCCTCGGGCAGCGTGTCTCGGGCCCTCGGGCAGCATGTTTCGGGCAGTGTGTTTCGGGCAGTGTGTTTCGGGCAGCGTGTCTCGGGCAGCGTGTCTCGCAAATGTGTCCCGGGCAGCGTGTCTCGGGCAGTGTGTCTCGGGCAGCGTGTCTCGGGCAGCGTGTCTCGCGAAGCGTGTCTCGGGCAGTGTCTCGGGCAGAGTGTCTCGGGCAGAGTGTCTCGGGCAGCGTGTCTCGGGCAGCGTGTCTCGGGAAGCGTGTCTCGAGATGTGTGTCTCGGGTATTGTGTCTCGGGTAGTATGTCTCGGGCAGCGTGTCTCGGGCTGTGTGTCTCGGGCAGTGTGTCTCGAGCAGTGTGTCTCGGGTAGCGTGTCTCGGGCCCTCGGGCAGAGAAGTCAAAAAAGAAGTAGAAAGAAATCAAAAGGTGACGTCACAGCCAATGTGGTAAGTGATTGGCTGCTGATTGGTGAGTAGTTTTTCTTTTTCTTTATTAATCAGTAACTTTTAACATTGTTGTCGGCAATTTAAGTGTATCTAAGGGTTAAGTCATGGCAGGACAGCTCGGTCACGTGATATGCTCCTCCTGTACCATGTGGGAACACCGGGACAACACCAGTGTCCCTGACGACTACATGTGCGGGAAGTATGTCCACCTCCGGCTACTGACGGTCCGCGTTGCGGAGTTGGAGCTGAAGGTGGATTCACTCTGGAGCATCCACGATGCTGAGAATGACGTGAGTATCACGTGTAGCGAGTTGGTCTTACCGCAGGAGAAGGTCCACAGCCAGCGAGGGAATGGAAGACCAGCAGGAAGAGTAGTGCAAGGAAGGTAGTGCAGGGTTCCCCTGTGGTCATCCCACTGCAAAACAGATACACTGCTTTGAGTGCTGTTGAGGGGGATGACTCATCAGGAGCGGGCAGCAGCAGCCAAGTTCATGGCACCGTGGCTGGCTCTGTTGCACAGGAGGGCAGGAAAAAGAGTGGGAGCGCGATAGTGATAGGGGATTCAATTGTAAGGGGAATAGATAGGCGTTTCTGCGGCCGCAACCGAGACTCCAGGATGGTATGTTGCCTCCCTGGTGCAAGGATGTCTCGGAGCGGGTGCAGGACATTCTAAAAAGGGAGGGAGAACAGCCAGTTGTCGTAGTGCATGTTGGTACCAATGACATAGGTAAAAAAAAGGGATGAGTTCCTACGAAATGAATTTAAGGAGCTAGGAGCTAAATTAAAAAGTAGGACCTCAAAAGTAGTAATCTCGGGATTGCTACCAGTGCCATGTGCTAGTTAGAGTAGGAATCGCAGGATAGCTCAGATGAATACGTGGCTTGAACAATGGTGCAGCAGGGAGGGATTCAAATTCCTGGGGCATTGGAACCGGTTCTGGGGGAGGTGGGACCAGTACAATCCGGACGGTCTGCACCTGGGCAGAATCGGAACCAATGTCCTCGGGGGAGTGTTTGCTAGTGCTGTTGGGGAGGAGTTAAACTAATATGGCAGGGGGATGGGAACCAATGCAGGGAGATAGAGGGAAACAAAAAGGAGGCAAAAACAAAAGACAGAAAGGAGATGAGGAAAAGTGGAGGGCAGAGAAACCCAAGGCAAAGAACAAAAAGGGCCATTGTACAGCAAAATTCTAAAAGGACAGAGGGTGTTAAAAAAACAAGCCTAAAGGCTTTGTGTCTTAATGCAAGGAGTATCCGCAATAAGGTGGATGAATTAACTGTGCAAATAGATGTTAACAAATATGATGTGATTGGGATTACGGAGACGTGGCTCCAGGATGATCAGGGCTGGGAACTCAACATCCAGGGGTATTCAACATTCAGGAAGGATAGAATAAAAGGAAAAGGAGGTGGGGTAGCATTGCTGGTTAAGGAGGAGATTAAGGCAATAGTTAGGAAGGACATTAGCTTGGATGATGTGGAATCTATATGGGTAGAGCTGCAGAACACCAAAGGGCAAAAAACGTTAGTGGGAGTTGTGTACAGACCTCCAAACAGTAGTAGTGATGTTGGGGAGGGCATCAAACATGAAATTAGGGGTGCGTGCAATAAAGGTGCAGCAGTTATAATGGGTGACTTTAATATGCACATAGATTGGGCTAACCAAACTGGAAGCAATACGGTGGAGGAGGATTTTCTGGAGTGCATAAGGGATGGTTTTTTAGACCAATATGTCGAGGAACCAACTAGGAGGGAGGCCATCTTAGACTGGGTGTTATGTAATGAGAGAGGATTAATTAGCAATCTCGTTGTGCGAGGCCCCTTGGGGAAGAGTGACCATAATATGGTGGAATTCTGCATTGGGATGGAGAATGAAACAGTTAATTCAGAGACCATAGTCCAGAACTTAAAGAAGGCTAACTTTGAAGGTATGAGGCGTGAATTGGCTGGGATGGATTGGCGAATGATACTTAAGGGGTTGACTGTGGATGGGCAATGGCAGACATTTAGAGACCGCATGGATGAACTACAACAATTGTACATTCCCGTCTGGCATAAAAATAAAAAAGGGAAGGTGGCTCAACCGTGGCTATCAAGGGAAATCAGGGATAGTATTAAAGCCAAGGAAGTGGCATACAAATTGGCCAGAAATAGCAGCGAACCTGGGGACTGGGAGAAATTTAGAACTCAGCAGAAGAGGACAAAGGGTTTGATTAGGGCAGGGAAAATGGAGTATGAGAAGAAGCTTGCAGGGAACATTAAGACGGACTGCAAAAGTTTCTATAGATATGTAAAGAGAAAAAGGTTAGTAAAGACAAACGTAGGTCCGCTGCAGTCAGAATCAGGGGAAGTCATAACGGGGAACAAAGAAATGGCGGACCAATTGAACAAGTACTTTGGTTCAGTATTCACTGAGGAGGACACGAACAACCTTCCGGTTATAAAAGGGATCGGGGGGTCTAGTAAGGAGGAGGAACTGAGGGAAATCCTTATTAGCCGGGAAATTGTGTTGGGGAAATTGATGGGATTGAAGGCCGATAAATCCCCAGGGCCTGATGGACTGCATCCCAGAGTACTTAAGGAGGTGGCCTTGGAAATAGTGGATGCGTTGACAGTCATTTTCCAACATTCCATTGACTCTGGATCAGTTCCTATGGAGTGGAGGGTAGCCAATGTAACCCCACTTTTTAAAAAAGGAGGGAGAGAGAAAACAGGGAATTATAGACCGGTCAGCCTGACATCGGTAGTGGGTAAAATGATGGAATCAATTATTAAGGATGTCATAGCAGTGCATTTGGAAAGAGGTGACATGATAGGTCCAAGTCAGCATGGATTTGTGAAAGGGAAATCATGCTTGACAAATCTTCTGGAATTTTTTGAGGATGTTTCCAGTAGAGTGGACAAGGGAGAACCAGTTGATGTGGTATATTTGGACTTTCAGAAGGCGTTCGACAAGGTCCCACACAAGAGATTGATGTGCAAAGTTAGAGCACATGGGATTGGGGGTAGTGTACTGACATGGATTGAGAACTGGTTGTCAGACAGGAAGCAAAGAGTAGGAGTAAATGGGTACTTTTCAGAATGGCAGGCAGTGACTAGTGGGGTACCGCAAGGTTCTGTGCTGGGGCCCCAGCTGTTTACACTGTACATTAATGATTTAGATGAGGGGATTAAATGTAGTATCTCCAAATTTGCGGATGACACTAAGTTGGGTGGCAGTGTGAGCTGCGAGGAGGATGCTGTGAGGCTGCAGAGCGACTTGGATAGGTTAGGTGAGTGGGCAAATGCATGGCAGATGAAGTATAATGTGGATAAATGTGAGGTTATCCACTTTGGTGGTAAAAACAGAGAGACAGACTATTATCTGAATGGTGACAGATTAGGAAAAGGGGAGGTGCAAAGAGACCTGGGTGTCATGGTACATCAGTCATTGAAGGTTGGCATGCAGGTGCAGCAGGCGGTTAAGAAAGCAAATGGCATGTTGGCCTTCATAGCAAGGGGATTTGAGTACAGGGGCAGGGAGGTGTTGCTACAGTTGTACAGGGCATTGGTGAGGCCACACCTGGAGTATTGTGTACAGTTTTGGTCTCCTAACCTGAGGAAGGACATTCTTGCTATTGAGGGAGTGCAGCGAAGGTTCACCAGACTGATTCCCGGGATGGCGGGACTGACCTATCAAGAAAGACTGGATCAACTGGGCTTGTATTCACTGGAGTTCAGAAGAATGAGAGGGGACCTCATAGAAACATTTAAAATTCTGACGGGGTTAGACAGGTTAGATGCAGGAAGAATGTTCCCAATGTTGGGGAAGTCCAGAACCAGAGGTCACAGTCTAAGGATAAGGGGTAAGCCATTTAGGACCGAGATGCGGAGGAACTTCTTCACCCAGAGAGTGGTGAACCTGTGGAATTCTCTACCACAGAAAGTTGTTGAGGCCAATTCACTAAATATATTCAAAAAGGAGTTAGATGAGGTCCTTACTACTAGGGGGATCAAGGGGTATGGCGAGAAAGCAGGAATGGGGTACTGAAGTTGAATGTTCAGCCATGAACTCATTGAATGGCGGTGCAGGCTAGAAGGGCCGAATGGCCTACTCCTGCACCTATTTTCTATGTTTCTATGTTTCTATGTCTCGAGCAGCGTGTCTCGGACAGTGTGTCTCGCAAATGTGTCCCGGACAGTGTGTCTCGGGTAGCGTGTCTCGGGCAGTGTGTCTCGGGCAGCGTGTCTCGCGAAGCGTGTCTCGGGCAGTGTGTCTCGCGAAGCGTGTCTCGCGAAGCGTGTCTCTGGCAGCGTGTCTCGGGCATCGTGTCTCGGGCAGTGTGTCTCGGGCAGTGTGTCTCGGGCAGTGTGTCTCGGGCAGTGTGATTCGGGCAGCGTGACTCGGGCAGTGTGTCTCGCGAAGCGTGTCTCGGGCAGCGTGTCTCGGACAGTGTGTCTCGGGCAGCGTGTCTCGCGAAGCGTGTCTCGCGAAGCGTGTCTCAGGCAGTGTGTCTCGGGTAGTGTGTCTCGGGTAGTGTGTCTCGCAAAGCGTGTCTCGGGCAGTGTGTCTCGCAAAGCGTGTCTCGGGCAGTGTGCCTCGGGCAGTGTGCCTCGGGCAGTGTGTCTCGGGCAGTGTGTCTCGGGCAGTGTGCCTCGGGCAGTGTGTCTCGGGCAGTGTGTCTCGGGCAGTGTGTCTCGAGCAGTGTGTCTCGGGCAGCGTGTCTCGGGCGCTCGGGCAGCGTGTCTTGGGCAGCGTGTCTTGGGCAGTGTGTCTCGGGCAGTGTGTCTCGGGCAGTGTGTTTCGGGCAGTGTGTTTCGGGCAGTGTGTCTCGAGCAGCGTGTCTCGGGCAGTGTGTCTCGCAAATGTGTCTCGGGCAGTGTGTCTCGGGTAGTGTGTCTCGCAAATGTGTCTCGGGCAGTGTGTTTCGGGTAGCGTGTTTCGGGCCCTCGAGCAGCGTGTTTCGGGCAGTGTGTCTTGGGCAGTGTGTCTCAGGCAGTGTGTTTCGGGCAGTGTGTCTCGAGCAGCGTGTCTCGGACAGTGTGTCTCGCAAATGTGTCCCGGACAGTGTGTCTCGGGCAGCGTGTCTCGGGCAGTGTTTCTCGGGTAGCGTGTCTCGGGCCCTCGGGCAGTGTGTCTCGGGCAATGTGTCTCGGGTAGCGTGTGTCGGGCAGTGTGTCTCGGGTAGTGTGTCTCGGGCAGCGTATCTCGGGCATTGTGTCTCGCGAAGCGTGTCTCGGGCAGCGTGTCTTGGGCAGCGTGTCTCGGGCAGTGTGTCTTGGGCAGTGTGTCTCGGGCAGTGTGTCTCGGGCAGCGTGTCTCGGGCAGCGTGTCTCGGGCAGTGTGTCTCGCAAATGTGTCTCGGGCAGCGTGTCTCGGGCAGCGTGTATCGGGCAGCATGTCACGGGCAGTGTGTCGCGGGCAGTGTGTCTCGGGCAGCGTGTCTCGGGCAGCGTGTCTCGGGCAGTGTGTCTCGGGCAGCGTGTATCGGTCATTGTGTCTCGGGCAGCGTGTCTCGGGCAGTGTATCTCGAGCAGTGTGTCTCGCGCAGCGTGTCTCGGGCAGTGTGTCTCGGGCATTGTGTCTCGGGTAGCGTGTGTCGGGCAGTGTGTCTCGGGTAGTGTGTCTCGGGCAGCGTGTCACGGGCAGTGTGTCTCGCGAAGCGTGTCTCGGGCAGTGTGTCTCGAGCAGTGTATCTCGCGCAGCGTGTCTCGGGCAGTGTGTCTCGGGCAGTGTGTCTCGGGTAGCGTTTGTCGGGCAGTGTGTCTCGGGTAGTGTGTCTCGCGAAGCGTGTCTCGGGCAGTGTGTCTCGGGCAGCGTGTATCGGGCAGCGTGTCTCGGGCAGCGTGTCTCGGGCAGTGTGTCTCGGGCAGCGTGTCTCGGGCATTGTGTCTCGAGCAGTGTGTCTCGTGCAGTGTGTCTCAGGCAGTGTGTCTCGGGCAATGTGTCTCGGGTAGCGTGTGTCGGGCAGTGTGTCTCGGGTAGTGTGTCTCGGGCAGCGTATCTCGGGCATTGTGTCTCGCGAAGCGTGTATCGGGCAGCGTGTCTCGCGAAGCGTGTCTCGGGCAGTGTGTCTCGAGCAGTGTGTCTCGCGCAGCGTGTCTCGGGCAGTGTGTCTCGGGCAGTGTGTCTCGGGTAGCGTTTGTCGGGGAGTGTGTCTCGGGTAGTGTGTCTCGCGAAGCGTGTCTCGGGCAGCGTGTCTCGGGCAGCGTGTATCGGGCAGCGTGTCTCGGGCAGCGTGTCTCGGGCAGTGTGTCTCGGGCAGCGTGTCTCGGGCAGTGTGTCTCGCGAAGCGTGTCTCGGGCAGTGTGTCTCGCGAAGCGTGTCTCGCGAAGCGTGTCTCTGGCAATGTGTCTCGGGCAGCGTGTCTCGGGCAGCGTGTCTCGCGAAGCGTGTCTCGGGCAGTGTGTCTCGGGCAGTGTGTCTCGGGCAGCGTGTCTCGGGCAGCGTGTCTCGCGAAGCGTGTCTCAGGCAGTGTGTCTCGGGCAGTGTGTCTCGCGAAGCGTGTCTCGCGAAGCGTGTCTCTGGCAGTGTGTCTCGGGCAGCGTGTCTCGGGCAGCGTGTCTCGGGCAGTGTGTCTCGGGCAGTGTGTCTCGGGCAGCGTGTCTCGCGAAGCGTGTCTCGGGTAGCGTGTCTCGGGCAGCGTGTCTCGGGCAGTGTTTCTCGAGCAGTGTGTCTCGGGCAGCGTGTCTCGGGCCCTCGGGCAGCGTGTCTTGGGCAGCGTGTCTTGGGCAGTGTGTCTCGGGCAGTGTGTCTCGGGCAGCGTGTCTCGGGCAGCGTGTCTCGGGCAGCGTGTCTCGGGTAGTGTGTCTCGGGCAGCGTGTCTCGGGCAGCGTGTCTCGGGCAGTGGGTCTCGGGCAGTGGGTCTCGGGCAGTGTGTCTCGGGTAGTGTGTCTCGGGCAGCATGTCTCGGGCAGCGTGTCTCGCGAAGCGTGTCTCGGGCAGTGTGTCTCGGGCAGTGGGTCTCGGGCAGTGTGTCTCGGGTAGTGTGTCTCGGGCAGCGTGTCTCGGGCAGTGTGTCTCGCGAAGCGTGTTTCGGGCAGTGTGTCTGGGCAGTGTGTCTCGGGCAGTGTGTTTCGGGCAGTGTGTCTCGAGCAGCGTGTCTCGGGCAGTGTGTCTCGCAAATGTGTCCCGGACAGTGTGTCTCGGGTAGCGTGTCTCGGTCCCTCGGGCAGCGTATCTCGGGCAGCATGTCTCGGGTAGTGTGTCTCGGGTAGTGTGTCTCGGGCAGCGTGTCTCGCGCAGTGTGTCACGGGCAGCGTGTCTCGGGCAACGTGTCTCGGGCAGTGTGTCTCGGGCAGTATGCCTCGAGCAGTGTGTCTCGGGCAGCGTGTCTCGGGCAGCGTGTCTCGGGTAGCGTGTCTCGGGTAGTGTGTCTCGGGCAGCGTGTCTCGCGCAGTGTGTCACGGGCAGCGTGTCTCGGGCAGCGTGTCTCGCGCAGCGTGTCTCGGGCAGTGTGTCTCGGGCAGTATGCCTCGAGCAGTGAGTCTCGGGCAGCGTGTCTCGGGCAGCGTGTCTCGGGCAGCGTGTCTCGGGCAGTGTGTCTCGGGCAGCGTGTCTCGGGCATTGTGTCTCGAGCAGTGTGTCTCGTGCAGCGTGTCTCGGGCAGTGTGTCTCGGGCAATGTGTCTCGGGTAGCGTGTGTCGGGCAGTGTGTCTCAGGTAGTGTGTCTCGGGCAGCGTATCTCGGGCATTGTGTCTCGCGAAGCGTGTCTCGGGCAGCGTGTCTCGGGCAGTGTGTCTCGGGCAGTGTGTCTTGGGCAGTTTGTCTTGGGCAGTGTGTCTCGGGCAGTGTGTCTCGGGCAGTGTGTCTCGGACAGCGTGTCTCGGGCAGCGTGTCTCGGGCAGTGTGTCTCGCGCAGCGTGTCTCGGGCAGCGTGTATCGGGCAGCATGTCTCGGGCAGTGTGTCTCGGGCAGCGTGTATCGGTCAGAGTGTCTCGGGCAGCGTGTCTCGGGCAGTGTATCTCGAGCAGTGTGTCTCGCGCAGCATGTCTCGGGCAGTGTGTCTCGGGCAGTGTGTCTCGGGTAGTGTGTCTCGGGCAGCGTGTCACGGGCAGTGTGTCTCGTGAAGCGTGTCTCGGGCAGTGTGTCTCGAGCAGTGTGTCTCGCGCAGAGTGTCTCGGGCAGTGTGTCTCGGGCAGTGTGTCTCGGGTAGCGTTTGTCGGGCAGTGTGTCCCGGGTAGTGTGTCTCGCGAAGCGTGTCTCGGGCAGTGTGTCTCGGGCAGCGTGTATCGGGCAGCGTGTCTCGGGCAGCGTGTCTCGGGCAGTGTGTCTCGGGCAGCGTGTCTCGGGCATTGTGTCTCGAGCAGTGTGTCTCGTGCAGCGTGTCTCGGGCAGTGTGTCTCGGGCAATGTGTCTCGGGTAGCGTGTGTCGGGCAGTGTGTCTCGGGTAGTGTGTCTCGGGCAGCGTATCTCGGGCATTGTGTCTCGCGAAGCGTGTATCGGGCAGCGTGTCTCGGGCAGCGTGTCTCGGGCAGTGTGTCTTGGGCAGTTTGTCTCGGGCAGCGTGTCTCGGGCAGCGTGTCTCGGGCAGCGTGTCTCGGGCAGTGTGTCTCGCAAATGTGTCTCGGGCAGCGTGTCTCGGGCAGCGTGTCTCGGGCAGCGTGTATCGGGCAGCGTGTCTCGGGCAGTGTGTCTCGGGCAGCGTGTCTCGGGCAGCGTGTCTCGGGCAGCGTGTATCGGTCAGTGTGTCTCGGGCAGTGTATCTCGAGCAGTGTGTCTCGCGCAGCGTGTCTCGCGCAGCGTGTCTCGGGCAGTGGGTCTCGGGCAGTGTGTCTCGGGTAGTGTGTCTCGGGCAGCGTGTCACGGGCAGTGTGTCTCGCGAAGCGTGTCTCGGGCAGTGTGTCTCGAGCAGTGTGTCTCGCGCAGCGTGTCTCGGGCAGTGTGTCTCGGGCAGTGTGTCTCGGGTAGCGTTTGTCGGGCAGTGTGTCTCGGGTAGTGTGTCTCGCGAAGCGTGTCTCGGGCAGTGTGTCTCGGGCAGCGTGTATCGGGCAGCGTGTCTCGGGCAGTGTGTCTCGGGCAGAGTGTCTCGGGCAGCGTGTCTCGGGCAGCGTGTCTCGGGCAGCGTGTCTCGGGCATTGTGTCTCGGGCAGCGTGTCTCGGGCAGTGTGTCTCGGGCAGTGTGTCTCGGGCAGCCTGTATCGGGCAGCGTGTATCGGGCAGCGTGTCACGGGCAGTGTGTCTCGCGAAGCGTGTCTCGGGCAGCGTGTCTCGGGCAGCGTGTCTCGGGCAGCGTGTCTCGGGCAGTGTGTCTCGGGCAGTGTGTCTCGGGCAGTGTGTCTCGAGCAGTGTGTCTCGCGCAGTGTGTCTCGAGCAGAGTGTCTTGGGCAGTGTATCTCGAGCAGTGTGTCTCAGGGTAGTTTGTCTCGGGCAGCGTGTCTCGGGCAGTGTGTCTCGGGCAGTGTGTCTCGTGAAGCGTGTCTCAGGCAGTGTGTCTCGAGCAGTGTGTCTCGCACAGCGTGTCTCGGGCAGTGTGTCTCAGGTAGCGTGTGTCGGGCAGTGTGTCTCGGGTAGTGTGTCTCGCGAAGCGTGTCTCGGGCAGTGTGTCTCGGGCAGCGTGTCTCAGGCAGCGTGTGTCGGGCACTGTGTCTCGAGCAGTGTGTCTCGGGCAGCGTGTCTCGGGAAGCGTGTTTCGGCAGTGTGTCTGGGCAGTGTGTCTCGGGCAGTGTGTTTCGGGCAGTGTGTCTCGAGCAGCGTGTCTCGGGCAGCATGTCTCCGGCGGCGTGTCTCCGGGTAGCGTGTCTCGGGCAGTGTGTCTCGGGCAGCGTGTCTCGGGATGTGTGTCTCGCGAAGCATGTCTCGGGCAGCGTGTCTCGGGCAGCGTGTCTCGGGTAGTGTGTCTCGGGTAGTGTGTCTCGGGCAGCGTGTCTCGCGCAGTGTGTCACGGGCAGCGTGTCTCGGGCAGCGTGTCTCGCGAAGCGTGTCTCGGGCAGTGTGTCTCGGGCAGCGTGTCTCGGGCAGTGTTTCTCGAGCAGTGTGTCTCGGGCAGCGTGTCTCGGGCCCTCGGGCAGCGTGTCTTGGGCAGCGTGTCTTGGGCAGTGTGTCTCGGGCAGTGTGTCTCGGGCAGCGTGTCTCGGGCAGCGTGTCTCGGGCAGCGTGTCTCGGGTAGTGTGTCTCGGGCAGCGTGTCTCGGGCAGCGTGTCTCGGGCAGTGGGTCTCGGGCAGTGGGTCTCGGGCAGTGTGTCTCGGGTAGTGTGTCTCGGGCAGCATGTCTCGGGCAGCGTGTCTCGCGAAGCGTGTCTCGGGCAGTGTGTCTCGGGCAGTGGGTCTCGGGCAGTGTGTCTCGGGTAGTGTGTCTCGGGCAGCGTGTCTCGGGCAGTGTGTCTCGCGAAGCGTGTTTCGGGCAGTGTGTCTGGGCAGTGTGTCTCGGGCAGTGTGTTTCGGGCAGTGTGTCTCGAGCAGCGTGTCTCGGGCAGTGTGTCTCGCAAATGTGTCCCGGACAGTGTGTCTCGGGTAGCGTGTCTCGGTCCCTCGGGCAGCGTGTCTCGGGCAGCATGTCTCGGGTAGTGTGTCTCGGGTAGTGTGTCTCGGGCAGCGTGTCTCGCGCAGTGTGTCACGGGCAGCGTGTCTCGGGCAACGTGTCTCGGGCAGTGTGTCTCGGGCAGTATGCCTCGAGCAGTGTGTCTCGGGCAGCGTGTCTCGGGCAGCGTGTCTCGGGTAGCGTGTCTCGGGTAGTGTGTCTCGGGCAGCGTGTCTCGCGCAGTGTGTCACGGGCAGCGTGTCTCGGGCAGCGTGTCTCGCGCAGCGTGTCTCGGGCAGTGTGTCTCGGGCAGTATGCCTCGAGCAGTGAGTCTCGGGCAGCGTGTCTCGGGCAGCGTGTCTCGGGCAGCGTGTCTCGGGCAGTGTGTCTCGGGCAGCGTGTCTCGGGCATTGTGTCTCGAGCAGTGTGTCTCGTGCAGCGTGTCTCGGGCAGTGTGTCTCGGGCAATGTGTCTCGGGTAGCGTGTGTCGGGCAGTGTGTCTCAGGTAGTGTGTCTCGGGCAGCGTATCTCGGGCATTGTGTCTCGCGAAGCGTGTCTCGGGCAGCGTGTCTCGGGCAGTGTGTCTCGGGCAGTGTGTCTTGGGCAGTTTGTCTTGGGCAGTGTGTCTCGGGCAGTGTGTCTCGGGCAGTGTGTCTCGGACAGCGTGTCTCGGGCAGCGTGTCTCGGGCAGTGTGTCTCGCGCAGCGTGTCTCGGGCAGCGTGTATCGGGCAGCATGTCTCGGGCAGTGTGTCTCGGGCAGCGTGTATCGGTCAGAGTGTCTCGGGCAGCGTGTCTCGGGCAGTGTATCTCGAGCAGTGTGTCTCGCGCAGCATGTCTCGGGCAGTGTGTCTCGGGCAGTGTGTCTCGGGTAGTGTGTCTCGGGCAGCGTGTCACGGGCAGTGTGTCTCGTGAAGCGTGTCTCGGGCAGTGTGTCTCGAGCAGTGTGTCTCGCGCAGAGTGTCTCGGGCAGTGTGTCTCGGGCAGTGTGTCTCGGGTAGCGTTTGTCGGGCAGTGTGTCCCGGGTAGTGTGTCTCGCGAAGCGTGTCTCGGGCAGTGTGTCTCGGGCAGCGTGTATCGGGCAGCGTGTCTCGGGCAGCGTGTCTCGGGCAGTGTGTCTCGGGCAGCGTGTCTCGGGCATTGTGTCTCGAGCAGTGTGTCTCGTGCAGCGTGTCTCGGGCAGTGTGTCTCGGGCAATGTGTCTCGGGTAGCGTGTGTCGGGCAGTGTGTCTCGGGTAGTGTGTCTCGGGCAGCGTATCTCGGGCATTGTGTCTCGCGAAGCGTGTATCGGGCAGCGTGTCTCGGGCAGCGTGTCTCGGGCAGTGTGTCTTGGGCAGTTTGTCTCGGGCAGCGTGTCTCGGGCAGCGTGTCTCGGGCAGCGTGTCTCGGGCAGTGTGTCTCGCAAATGTGTCTCGGGCAGCGTGTCTCGGGCAGCGTGTATCGGGCAGCATGTCTCGGGCAGTGTGTCTCGGGCAGCGTGTCTCGGGCAGCGTGTCTCGGGCAGCGTGTATCGGTCAGTGTGTCTCGGGCAGCGTGTCTCGGGCAGTGTATCTCGAGCAGTGTGTCTCGCGCAGCGTGTCTCGCGCAGCGTGTCTCGGGCAGTGTGTCTCGGGCAGTGTGTCTCGGGTAGTGTGTCTCGGGCAGCGTGTCACGGGCAGTGTGTCTCGCGAAGCGTGTCTCGGGCAGTGTGTCTCGAGCAGTGTGTCTCGCGCAGCGTGTCTCGGGCAGTGTGTCTCGGGCAGTGTGTCTCGGGTAGCGTTTGTCGGGCAGTGTGTCTCGGGTAGTGTGTCTCGCGAAGCGTGTCTCGGGCAGTGTGTCTCGGGCAGCGTGTATCGGGCAGCGTGTCTCGGGCAGTGTGTCTCGGGCAGAGTGTCTCGGGCAGCGTGTCTCGGGCAGCGTGTCTCGGGCAGCGTGTCTCGGGCATTGTGTCTCGGGCAGCGTGTCTCGGGCAGTGTGTCTCGGGCAGTGTGTCTCGGGCAGCCTGTATCGGGCAGCGTGTATCGGGCAGCGTGTCACGGGCAGTGTGTCTCGCGAAGCGTGTCTCGGGCAGCGTGTCTCGGGCAGCGTGTCTCGGGCAGCGTGTCTCGGGCAGTGTGTCTCGGGCAGTGTGTCTCGGGCAGTGTGTCTCGAGCAGTGTGTCTCGCGCAGTGTGTCTCGAGCAGAGTGTCTTGGGCAGTGTATCTCGAGCAGTGTGTCTCAGGGTAGTTTGTCTCGGGCAGCGTGTCTCGGGCAGTGTGTCTCGGGCAGTGTGTCTCGTGAAGCGTGTCTCAGGCAGTGTGTCTCGAGCAGTGTGTCTCGCACAGCGTGTCTCGGGCAGTGTGTCTCAGGTAGCGTGTGTCGGGCAGTGTGTCTCGGGTAGTGTGTCTCGCGAAGCGTGTCTCGGGCAGTGTGTCTCGGGCAGCGTGTCTCAGGCAGCGTGTGTCGGGCACTGTGTCTCGAGCAGTGTGTCTCGGGCAGCGTGTCTCGGGAAGCGTGTTTCGGCAGTGTGTCTGGGCAGTGTGTCTCGGGCAGTGTGTTTCGGGCAGTGTGTCTCGAGCAGCGTGTCTCGGGCAGCATGTCTCCGGCGGCGTGTCTCCGGGTAGCGTGTCTCGGGCAGTGTGTCTCGGGCAGCGTGTCTCGGGATGTGTGTCTCGCGAAGCATGTCTCGGGCAGCGTGTCTCGGGCAGCGTGTCTCGGGTAGTGTGTCTCGGGTAGTGTGTCTCGGGCAGCGTGTCTCGCGCAGTGTGTCACGGGCAGCGTGTCTCGGGCAGCGTGTCTCGCGCAGCGTGTCTCGGGCAGTGTGTCTCGGGCAGTATGCCTCGAGCAGCGTGTCTCGGGCAGCGTGTCTCGGGCAGCGTGTCTCGGGCAGTGTGTCTCGGGCAGCGTGTCTCGGGCATTGTGTCTCGAGCAGTGTGTCTCGTGCAGCGTGTCTCGGGCAGTGTGTCTCGGGCAATGTGTCTCGGGTAGCGTGTGTCGGGCAGCGTGTATCGGGCAGCGTGTCTCGGGCAGCGTGTCTCGGGCAGTGTGTCTCGGGCAGCGTGTCTCGGGCATTGTGTCTCGAGCAGTGTGTCTCGTGCAGCGTGTCTCGTGCAGCGTGTCTCGGGCAGTGTGTCTCGGGCAATGTGTCTCGGGTAGCGTGTGTCGGGCAGTGTGTCTCGGGTAGTGTGTCTCGGGCAGCGTATCTCGGGCATTGTGTCTCGCGAAACGTGTATCGGGCATCGTGTCTCGGGCAGCGTGTCTCAGGCAGCGTGTCTTGGGCAGTTTGTCTTGGGCAGTGTGTCTCGGGCAGTGTGCCTCGGGCAGCGTGTCTCGGGCAGCGTGTCTCGGGCAGTGTGTCTCGCAAATGTGTCTCGGGCAGCGTGTCTCGGGCAGCGTGCATCGGGCAGTGTGTCGCGGGCAGCGTGTCTCGGGCAGCGTATCTCGGGCAGCGTGTCTCGGGCAGCGTGTATCGGTCAGTGTGTCTCGGGCAGCGTGTCTCGGGCAGTGTATCTCGAGCAGTGTGTCTCGCGCAGCGTGTCTCGGGCAGTGTGTCTCGGGCATTGTGTCTCGGGTAGCGTGTGTCGGGCAGTGTGTCTCGGGTAGTGTGTCTCGGGCAGCGTGTCACGGGCAGTGTGTCTCGCGAAGCGTGTCTCGGGCAGTGTGTCTCGAGCAGTGTGTCTCGCGCAGCGTGTCTCGGGCAGTGTGTCTCACGCAGTGTGTCTCGGGTAGCGTTTGTCGGGCAGTGTGTCTCGGGTAGTGTGTCTCGCGAAGCGTGTCTCGGGCAGTGTGTCTCAGGCAGCGTGTATCGGGCAGCGTGTCTCAGGCAGTGTGTCTCGGGCAGCGTGTCTCGGGCAGCGTGTCTCGGGCAGCGTGTCTCGGGCAGCGTGTCTCGGGCATTGTGTCTCGAGCAGTGTGTCTCGTGCAGCGTGTCTCGGGCAGTGTGTCTCGGGCAATGTGTCTCGGGTAGCGTGTGTCAGGCAGTGTGTCTCGGGTAGCGTGTCTCGGGCAGCGTGTCTCGGGTATTGTGTCTCACGAAGCGTGTATCGGGCAGCGTGTATCGGGCAGCGTGTCTCGGGCAGCGTGTCTCGGGTAGTGTGTCTTGGGCAGTGTGTCTCGGGCAGTGTGTCTCAGGCAGTGTGTATCGGGCAGCGTGTCTCGGGCAGCGTGTCTCGGGCAGTGTGTCTCGCAAATGTGTCTCGGGCAGTGTGTCTCGGGCAGCGTGTCTCGGGCAGCGTGTCTCGGGCAGTGTGTCTCGCGAAGCGTGTCTCGAGCAGTGTGTCTCGGGCAGTGTGTCTCGGGCAGTGTGTTTCGGGCAGTGTGTCTCGAGCAGCGTGTCTCGGGCAGTGTGTCTCGCAAATGTGTCCCGGACAGTGTGTCTCGGGTAGCGTGTCTCGGTTCCCTCGGGCAGCGTGTCTCGGGCAGCATGTCTCCGGCTGCGTGTCTCCGGGTAGCGTGTCTCGGGCAGTGTGTCTCGGGTAGTGTGTCTCGGGCAGCGTGTCTCGGGCAGTGTGTCTCGCAAATGTGTCTCGGGCCGTGTGTCTCGGGTAGTGTGTCTCGCAAATGTGTCTCGGGCAGTGTGTTTCGGGTAGCGTGTTTCGGGCCCTCGAGCAGCGTGTTTCGGGCAGTGTGTCTTGGGCAGTGTGTCTCAGGCAGTGTGTTTCGGGCAGTGTGTCTCGAGCAGCGTGTCTCAGACAGTGTGTCTCGCAAATGTGTCCCGGACAGTGTGTCTCGGGCAGCGTGTCTCGGGCAGTGTTTCTCGGGTAGCGTGTCTCGGGCCCTCGGGCAGTGTGTCTCGGGCAATGTGTCTCGGGTAGCGTGTGTCGGGCAGTGTGTCTCGGGTAGTGTGTCTCGGGCAGCGTATCTCGGGCATTGTGTCTCGCGAAGCGTGTATCGGGCAGCGTGTCTCGGGCAGCGTGTCTCGGGCAGTGTGTCTTGGGCAGTTTGTCTTGGGCACTGTGTCTCGGGCAGTGTGTCTCGGGCAGCGTGTCTCGGGCAGCGTGTCTCGGGCAGCGTGTCTCGCAAATGTGTCTCGGGCAGCGTGTCTCGGGCAGCGTGTATCGGGCAGCATGTCTCGGGCAGCGTGTCGCGGGAAGTGTGTCTCGGGCAGCGTGTCTCGGGCAGCGTGTCTCGGGCAGTGTGTCTCGGTCATTGTGTCTCGGGCAGCGTGTCTCGGGCAGTGTGTCTCGGTCATTGTGTCTCGGGCAGCGTGTCTCGGGCAGTGTGTCTCGGGCAGCGTGTATCGGTCATTGTGTCTCGGGCAGCGTGTCTCGGGCAGTGTATCTCGAGCAGTGTGTCTCGCGCAGCGTGTCTCGGGCAGTGTGTCTCGGGCATTGGGTCTCGGGTAGCGTGTGTCGGGCAGTGTGTCTCGGGTAGTGTGTCTCGGGCAGCGTGTCTCGGGCAGCGTGTCTCGGGCAGTGTGTCTCGGTCATTGTGTCTCGGGCAGCGTGTCTCGGGCAGTGTGTCTCGGGCAGCGTGTATCGGTCATTGTGTCTCGGGCAGCGTGTCTCGGGCAGTGTATCTCGAGCAGTGTGTCTCGCGCAGCGTGTCTCGGGCAGTGTGTCTCGGGCATTGGGTCTCGGGTAGCGTGTGTCGGGCAGTGTGTCTCGGGTAGTGTGTCTCGGGCAGCGTGTCACGGGCAGTGTGTCTCGCGAAGCGTGTCTCGGGCAGTGTGTCTCGAGCAGTGTATCTCGCGCAGCGTGTCTCGGGCAGTGTGTCTCGGGCAGTGTGTCTCGGGTAGCGTTTGTCGGGCAGTGTGTCTCGGGTAGTGTGTCTCGCGAAGCGTGTCTCGGGCAGTGTGTCTCGGGCAGCGTGTATCGGGCAGCGTGTCTCGGGCAGCGTGTCTCGGGCAGTGTGTCTCGGGCAGCGTGTCTCGGGCATTGTGTCTCGAGCAGTGTGTCTCGTGCAGTGTGTCTCGGGCAGTGTGTCTCGGGCAATGTGTCTCGGGTAGCGTGTGTCGGGCAGTGTGTCTCGGGTAGTGTGTCTCGGGCAGCGTATCTCGGGCATTGTGTCTCGCGAAGCGTGTATCGGGCAGCGTGTCTCGCGAAGCGTGTCTCGGGCAGTGTGTCTCGAGCAGTGTGTCTCGCGCAGCGTGTCTCGGGCAGTGTGTCTCGGGCAGTGTGTCTCGGGTAGCGTTTGTCGGGGAGTGTGTCTCGGGTAGTGTGTCTCGCGAAGCGTGTCTCGGGCAGCGTGTCTCGGGCAGCGTGTATCGGGCAGCGTGTCTCGGGCAGCGTGTCTCGGGCAGTGTGTCTCGGGCAGCGTGTCTCGGGCAGTGTGTCTCGCGAAGCGAGTCTCGCGAAGCGTGTCTCGGGCAGCGTGTCTCGGGCAGCGTGTCTCGGGCAGCGTGTCTCGCGAAGCGTGTCTCGGGCAGCGTGTCTCGGGCAGCGTGTCTCGGGCAGCGTGTCTCGGGCAGCGTGTCTCGCGAAGCGTGTCTCGGGCAGTGTGTCTCGGGCAGTGTGTCTCGGGCAGCGTGTCTCGGGCAGCGTGTCTCGCGAAGCGTGTCTCGGGCAGTGTGTCTCGGGCAGTGTGTCTCGCGAAGCGTGTCTCGGGTAGTGTGTCTCGGGTAGTGTGTCTCGGGCAGCGTGTCTCGGGCAGCGTGTCTCGGGCAGTGTGTCTCTGGCAGCGTGTCTCGGGCAGTGTGTCTCGAGCAGTGTGTCTCGGGCAGCGTGTCTCGGGCCCTCGGGCAGCGTGTCTTGGGCAGTGTGTCTCGGGCAGTGTGTCTCGGGCAGCGTGTCTCGAGCAGCGTGTCTCGGGCAGCGTGTCTCGCGAAGCGTGTCTCGGGCTGTGTGTCTCGGGCAGTGGGTCTCTGGCAGTGTGTCTCTGGCAGTGTGTCTCGGGCAGTGTGTCTCGGGCAGCGTGTCTCAGACAGTGTGTCTCGGGCAATGTGTCTCGGGCACCGTGTCTCGGGCAGTGTGTCTCGCGAAGCGTGTCTCGGGCAATGTGTCTCGGGCACCGTGTCTCGGGCAGTGTGTCTCGCGAAGCGTGTCTCTGGCAGTGTGTCTCGGGCAGTGTGTCTCGGGCAGCGTGTCTCGGGCAGTGTGTCTCGGGCAGCGTGTCTCGGGCAGTGTGTCTCGGGTAGTGTGTCTCGGGCAGCGTGACTCGGGCAGCGTGACTCGGGCAGAGTGTCTCGCGAAGCGTGTCTCGGGCAGAGTGACTCGGGCAGCTTGTCTCGGGCAGCGTGTCTCGCGAAGCGTGTCTCTGGCAGTGTGTCTCTGGCAGTGTGTCTCGGGCAGTGTGTCTCGGGCAGTGTGTCTCGCGAAGCGTGTCTCGGGCAGTGTGTCTCGGGTAGTGTGTCTCGGGCAGTGTGTCTCGCGAAGCGTGTCTCGGGCAGCGTGTCTCGGGCAGTGTGTCTCGGGCAATGTGTCTCGGGCAGTGTGTCTCGAGCAGTGTGTCTCGGGCAGCGTGTCTTGGGCCCTCGGGCAGCGTGTTTCGGGCAGTGTGTCTTGGGCAGTGTGTCTCGGGCAGTGTGTTTCGGGCAGTGTGTTTCGGGCAGTGTGTTTCGGGCAGTGTGTCTTGAGCAGCGTGTCTCGGGCAGTGTGTCTCGGGCAGTGTGTCTCGGGCAGTGTGTCTCGGGCAGTGTGTCTCGGGCAGTGTGTCTTGGGCAGTGTGTTTCGGGTAGCGTGTCTCGGGCCCTCGGGCAGTGTGTCTCGGGCAGTGTGTTTCGGGCAGTGTGTCTCGAGCAGCATGTCTCGGGCAGTGTGTCTCGGGCAGTGTGTCTCCGGCAGTGTGTCTCGGGCAGCGTGTCTCGGGCAGTATTTCTCGGGTAGCGTGTCTCGGGCCCTCGGGCAGTGTGTCTCGGGCAGTGTGTCTCGGGCAGCGTGCCTCGGGCAGTGTGTCTCGGGCAGTGTGTCTCGGGCAGTTTGCCTCGGGCAGCGTGCCTCGGGCAGTGTGTCTCGGGCAGCGTGTCTCGGGCAGTGTGTCTCGGGTAGCATGTCTGAAGCAGCGTGTCTTGGGCGGTGTGACTCGGGCAGCGTATCTCGGGCAGTGTGCCTCAGGCAGTGTATCTTGAGCAGTGTGTCTCGAACAGTGTGTCTCAGGCCCTCGGGCAGCGTGTCTCAGGCAGTGTGCCTCAGGCAGTGTGCCTCGGGCAGTGTGTCTCGAGCAGTGTGTCTCGAGCAGTGTGTCTCGGGCAGTGTGTCTCGGCGGGCAGTGTGTCTCGGGTAGTGTGTCTCGGGCAGTGTGACTCGAGCAGCGTATCTCGGGCAGCGTGTCTCGGGCAGTGTGTCTCGGGCAGTGTATCTTGAGCAGTGTGTCTCGAACAGTGTGTCTCAGTCCCTCGGGCAGCGTGTCTCAGGCAGTGTGCCTCAGGCAGTGTGTCTCGAGCAGTGTGTCTCGAGCAGTGTGTCTCGCGCAGTGTGTCTCGGGCAGTGTGTCTCGGGCAGTGTGTCTCGGGCAGTGTGTCTCGGGCAGTGTGTCTCGGGCAGTGTGACTCGAGCAGCGTATCTCGGGCAGCGTGTCTCGGGCAGCGTGTCTCGGGCAGTGTGGCTCGAGCAGTGTGTCTCGAGCAGTGTGTCTCGGGCCCTTGGGCACCGTGTCTCAGGCAGCGTGTCTCGGGCAGCGTGTCTCGGGCAGCGTGTCTCGGGCAGTGTGTCTCGGGCAGTGTGTCTCGGGCAATGTGTCTCGGGCAGCGTGTCACGGGCAGTGTGTCTCGAGCCTTGCGGCTCGGGCAGTGTGCCTCGGGCAGTGTGCCTCGGGCAGTATGTCTCGGGCAGTGTGTCTCGAGCAGTGTGTCTCGGTCAACGTGTCTCGGACAGCGTGTCTCGGGCAGTGTGTCTCGGACAGTGTGACTCGAGCCCTCGGGCAGCGTGCCTCGGGCAGTGCGTGTCGAGCAGTGCGTCGTGGGCAGTGCGTCGTGGGCAGTATGTCTCGGGCAGTGTGTCTCGGGCAGTGTGTCTCGGGCCCTCGGGCAGCGTGTCTCGGGCAGCGTGTCTCGGGCAACGTGTCTCGGGCAGCGTGTCTCGGGCAGTGTGTCTCGAGCCTTGCAGCTCGGGCAGTGTGTCTCGGGCCCCCGGGCAGTGTGTCTCAGGCAGCGTGTCTCGGGCGGTGTGACTCAGGCAGCGTATCTCGGGCAGTGTGCTTCGGGCAGTGTATCTTGAGCAGTGTGTCTCGAGCAGTGTGTCTCGGGCCCTCGGGCAGCGTGTCTCAGGCAGTTTGCCTCGGGCAGAGTGTCTCGCGCAGTGTGTCTCGGGCAGTGTGTCTCGGGCAGCGTGTCTCGGGCAGCGTGTCTCAGGCAGTGTGTCTCGAGCAGTGTGTCTCGCGCAGTGTGTCTCGGGCAGCGTGTCTCGGGCAGCGTGTCTCGGGCAGTGTGCCTCAGGCAGCGTGTCTCGGGCGGTGTGTCTCGGGCAGTGTGTCTCGGGCAGCGTGTCTCAGGCAGCATGTCTCGAGCAGCGTGTCTCGGGCAGTGTGTCTCGGGCAGTGTGTCTCGGACAGTGTGACTCGAGCCCTCGGGCAGCGTGCCTCGGGCAGTGCGTGTCGAGCAGTGCGTCGTGGGCAGTGCGTCGTGGGCAGTGTGTCTCGGGCAGTGTGTCTCGGGCAGTGTGTCTCGGGCAGTGTGTCTCGGGCCCTCGGGCAGCGTGTCTCGGACAGTGTGTCTCGGGCAGTGTGTCTCGAGCAGTGTGTCTCGGGCAGTGTGTCTCGGGCAGTGTGTCTCGAACAGTGTGTCTCGAGCAGTGTGTCTCGAGCAGCGTGTCTCGAGCAGCGTGTCTTGCGCAGTGTGTCTCGGGCAGTGTGTCTAGGGCAGTGTGTCTCGGACAGTGTGTCTCGGGCCCTCGGGCAGCGTGTCTCGGGCAGGGTGTATCGGGCAGTGTCTTTCGGGCAGTGTGTGTCGGGCAGTGTGTGTCGGGCAGTGTGTGTCGGGCAGTGTGTCTCGAGCAACGTGTCTCGGGCAGCGTGTCTCTGGCAGTGTGTCTCGGGCAATGTGTCTTGGGCAGCGTGTCTCGGGCAGTGTGTCTCAAGCCTTGCGGCTCGGGCAGTGTGTCTCAGGCAGCGTGCCTCGGGCAGCGTGTCTCGGGCCCTCAGGCAGCATGTTTCGGGCAGTGTGTCTCGGGCAGTGTGTCTCGCGAAGCGTGTCTCGGGCAGTGTGTCTCGGGCAGCGTGTCTCAGACAGTGTGTCTCGGGCAATGTGTCTCGGGCACCGTGTCTCGGGCAGTGTGTCTCGCGAAGCGTGTCTCTGGCAGTGTGTCTCGGGCAGTGTGTCTCGGGCAGTGTGTCTCGGGCAGTGTGTCTCGGGCAGCGTGTCTCGGGCAGTGTGTCTCGGGTAGTGTGTCTCGGGCAGCGTGACTCGGGCAGCGTGACTCGGGCAGAGTGTCTCGCGAAGCGTGTCTCGGGCAGAGTGACTCGGGCAGCTTGTCTCGGGCAGCGTGTCTCGCGAAGCGTGTCTCTGGCAGTGTGTCTCTGGCAGTGTGTCTCGGGCAGTGTGTCTCGGGCAGTGTGTCTCGCGAAGCGTGTCTCGGGCAGTGTGTCTCGGGTAGTGTGTCTCGGGCAGTGTGTCTCGCGAAGCGTGTCTCGGGCAGCGTGTCTCGGGCAGTGTGTCTCGGGCAATGTGTCTCGGGCAGTGTGTCTCGAGCAGTGTGTCTCGGGCAGCGTGTCTTGGGCCCTCGGGCAGTGTGTCTCGGGCAGTGTGTCTCGGGCAGTGTGTCTCGGGCAGTGTGTCTCGGGCAGTGTGTCTTGGGCAGTGTGTTTCGGGTAGCGTGTCTCGGGCCCTCGGGCAGTGTGTCTCGGGCAGTGTGTTTCGGGCAGTGTGTCTCGAGCAGCATGTCTCGGGCAGTGTGTCTCGGGCAGTGTGTCTCCGGCAGTGTGTCTCGGGCAGCGTGTCTCGGGCAGTATTTCTCGGGTAGCGTGTCTCGGGCCCTCGGGCAGTGTGTCTCGGGCAGCGTGCCTCGGGCAGTGTGTCTCGGGCAGTGTGTCTCGGGCAGTTTGCCTCGGGCAGCGTGCCTCGGGCAGTGTGTCTCGGGCAGCGTGTCTCGGGCAGTGTGTCTCGGGTAGCATGTCTGAAGCAGCGTGTCTTGGGCGGTGTGACTCGGGCAGCGTATCTCGGGCAGTGTGTCTCGGGCAGTGTATCTTGAGCAGTGTGTCTCGAACAGTGTGTCTCAGGCCCTCGGGCAGCGTGTCTCAGGCAGTGTGCCTCAGGCAGTGTGCCTCGGGCAGTGTGTCTCGAGCAGTGTGTCTCGAGCAGTGTGTCTCGGGCAGTGTGTCTCGGCGGGCAGTGTGTCTCGGGTAGTGTGTCTCGGGCAGTGTGACTCGAGCAGCGTATCTCGGGCAGCGTGTCTCGGGCAGTGTGTCTCGGGCAGTGTATCTTGAGCAGTGTGTCTCGAACAGTGTGTCTCAGTCCCTCGGGCAGCGTGTCTCAGGCAGTGTGCCTCAGGCAGTGTGTCTCGAGCAGTGTGTCTCGAGCAGTGTGTCTCGCGCAGTGTGTCTCGGGCAGTGTGTCTCGGGCAGTGTGTCTCGGGCAGTGTGTCTCGGGCAGTGTGACTCGAGCAGCGTATCTCGGGCAGCGTGTCTCGGGCAGTGTGTCTCGGGCAGTGTGTCTCGAGCAGTGTGTCTCGAGCAGTGTGTCTCGGGCCCTTGGGCACCGTGTCTCGGGCAGCGTGTCTCGGGCAGCGTGTCTCGGGCAGTGTGTCTCGGGCAGTGTGTCTCGGGCAATGTGTCTCGGGCAGCGTGTCACGGGCAGTGTGTCTCGAGCCTTGCGGCTCGGGCAGTGTGCCTCGGGCAGTGTGCCTCGGGCAGTATGTCTCGGGCAGTGTGTCTCGAGCAGTGTGTCTCGGTCAACGTGTCTCGGACAGCGTGTCTCGGGCAGTGTGTCTCGGACAGTGTGACTCGAGCCCTCGGGCAGCGTGCCTCGGGCAGTGCGTGTCGAGCAGTGCGTCGTGGGCAGTGCGTCGTGGGCAGTATGTCTCGGGCAGTGTGTCTCGGGCAGTGTGTCTCGGGCAGCGTGTCTCGGGCAGTATGTCTCGAGCCTTGCAGCTCGGGCAGTGTGTCTCGGGCCCCCGGGCAGTGTGTCTCAGGCAGCGTGTCTCGGGCGGTGTGACTCAGGCAGCGTATCTCGGGCAGTGTGTCTCGGGCAGTGTATCTTGAGCAGTGTGTCTCGAGCAGTGTGTCTCGGGCCCTCGGGCAGCGTGTCTCAGGCAGTTTGCCTCGGGCAGAGTGTCTCGCGCAGTGTGTCTCGGGCAGTGTGTCTCGGGCAGCGTGTCTCGGGCAGCGTGTCTCAGGCAGTGTGTCTCGAGCAGTGTGTCTCGCGCAGTGTGTCTCGGGCAGCGTGTCTCGGGCAGCGTGTCTCGGGCAGTGTGCCTCAGGCAGCGTGTCTCGGGCGGTGTGTCTCGGGCAGTGTGTCTCGGGCAGAGTGTCTCAGGCAGCATGTCTCGAGCAGCGTGTCTCGGGCAGTGTGTCTCGGGCAGTGTGTCTCGGACAGTGTGACTCGAGCCCTCGGGCAGCGTGCCTCGGGCAGTGCGTGTCGAGCAGTGCGTCGTGGGCAGTGCGTCGTGGGCAGTGTGTCTCGGGCAGTGTGTCTCGGGCAGTGTGTCTCGGGCAGTGTGTCTCGGGCCCTCGGGCAGCGTGTCTCGGACAGTGTGTCTCGGGCAGTGTGTCTCGAGCAGTGTGTCTCGGGCAGTGTGTCTCGGGCAGTGTGTCTCGGGCAGTGTCTTTTGGGCAGTGTGTCTCGGGCAGTGTGTCTCGAACAGTGTGTCTCGAGCAGTGTGTCTCGAGCAGCGTGTCTCGAGCAGCGTGTCTTGCGCAGTGTGTCTCGGGCAGTGTGTCTCGGGCAGTGTGTCTCGGACAGTGTGTCTCGGGCCCTCGGGCAGCGTGTCTCGGGCAGGGTGTATCGGGCAGTGTCTTTCGGGCAGTGTGTGTCGGGCAGTGTGTGTCGGGCAGTGTGTGTCGGGCAGTGTGTCTCGAGCAACGTGTCTCGGGCAGCGTGTCTCTGGCAGTGTGTCTCGGGCAATGTGTCTTGGGCAGCGTGTCTCGGGCAGTGTGTCTCAAGCCTTGCGGCTCGGGCAGTGTGTCTCAGGCAGCGTGCCTCGGGCAGCGTGTCTCGGGCCCTCAGGCAGCATGTTTCGGGCAGTGTGTCTCGGGCAGTGTGTCTCGCGAAGCGTGTCTCGGGCAGTGTGTCTCGGGTAGTGTGCCTCCAGCAGTGTGTCTCGTGCAGTGTGTTTCGGGCAGTGTGTCTCGGGCAGCGTGTCTCGGGCCCTCGGGCAGTGTGTTTCGGGCAGTGTGTCTTGGGCAGTGTGTTTCGGGCAGTGTGTTTCATGCAGTGTGTCTCGAGCAGCGTTTCTCAGGCAGTGTGTCTCGCAAATGTGTCTCGGGCAGCGTGTCTCAGGCAGTGTGTCTCGGGCAGTGTGTCTCGAGCAGCGTGTCTCGGGCAGCGTGTCTCGGGTAGCGTGTCTCGGGCCCTCGGGCAGCGTGTTTCGGACAGTGTGTTTCGGGCAGTGTGTCTCGAGCAGCGTGTCTCGGACAGTGTGTCTCGCAAATGTGTCCCGGACAGTGTGTCTCGGGCAACGTGTCTCGGGCAGCGTGTCTCGGGCAGTGTGTCTCGGGCAGTGTGCCTCGGGCAGTGTGTTTCGGGCAGTGTGTCTCGGGCAGCGTGTCTCGGGTATTGTGTCTCGAGCAGCGTGTCTCGGGCAGTGTGTCTCGCAAATGTGTCTCGGGCAGCGTGTCTCGGGTGGTGTGTCTCGGGTAGTGTGTCTCGGGCAGTGTGTCTCGGGCAGCGTGTTTCGGGCCCTCCGGCAGTGTGTCTCGGGCTGTGTGTCTCGGGCTGTGTGTCTCGGGCAGCGTGTCTCGGGCCCTCGGGCAGCGTGTTTCGGGCAGTGTGTCTTGTGCAGTGTGTCTCGGGCAGTGTGTTTCGGGCAGTGTGTCTCGAGCAGCGTGTCTCGGGCAGTGTGTCTCGCAAATGTGTCCTGCACAGTGTGTCTCGGGCAGCGTGTCTCGGGCAGTGTGTCTTGGGTAGCGTTATTCGGGCCCTCGGGCAGCGTGTCTCAGGCAGCGTGTCTCGGGCAGTGTGTCTCGGGCAGTGTGTCTCGGGCAGTGTGTCTCGGGCAGCGTGTCTCGGGCCCTCAGGCAGCATGTTTCGGGCAGTGTGTCTCGGGCAGTGTGTCTCGAGCAGTGTGTCTCGGGCAGCGTGTCTCGGGCCCTCAGGCAGCATGTTTCGGGCAGTGTGTCTTGGGCAGTGTGTCTTGGGCAGTGTGTTTCGGGCAGTGTGTTTCATGCAGTGTGTCTCGAGCAGCGTTTCTCAGGCAGTGTGTCTCGCAAATGTGTCTCGGGCAGCGTGTCTCAGGCAGCGTGTCTCGGGCAGTGTGTCTCGGGCAGTGTGTCTCGGGCAGTGTGTCTCGAGCAGCGTGTCTCGGGCAGCGTGTCTCGGGTAGCGTGTCTCGGGTCCTCGGGCAGCGTGTTTCGGACAGTGTGTTTCGGGCAGTGTGTCTCGAGCAGCGTGTCTCGGACAGTGTGTCTCGCAAATGTGTCCCGGACAGTGTGTCTCGGGCAGTGTGACTCGGGCAGTGTGTCTCGGGCAGTGTGTCTCAGGCAGTGTGCCTCGGGCAGTGTGTTTCGGGCAGTGTGTCTCGGGCAGCGTGTCTCGGGCCCTCGGGCAGCGTGTTTCGGGCAGTGTGTCTTGGGCAGTGTGTCTCGGGTATTGTGTCTCGAGCAGCGTGTCTCGGGCAGTGTGTCTCGCAAATGTGTCTCGGGCAGCGTGTCTCGGGTGGTGTGTCTCGGGCAGTGTGTCTCGGGCAGCGTGTTTCGGGCAGTGTGTCTCGAGCAGTGTGTCTCGGGCAGTGTGTCTCGGGCAGCGTGTTTCGGGCCCTCCGGCAGTGTGTCTCGGGCTGTGTGTCTCGGGCTGTGTGTCTCGGGCAGCGTGTCTCGGGCCCTCGGGCAGCGTGTTTCGGGCAGTGTGTCTTGTGCAGTGTGTCTCGGGCAGTGTGTTTCGGGCAGTGTGTCTCGAGCAGCGTGTCTCGGGCAGTGTGTCTCGCAAATGTGTCCCGCACAGTGTGTCTCGGGCAGCGTGTCTCGGGCAGTGTGTCTTGGGTAGCGTTATTCGGGCCCTCGGGCAGCGTGTCTCGGGCAGTGTGTCTCGGGCAGTGTGTCTCGGGCAGTGTGTCTCGAGCAGTGTGTCTCGAGCAGTGTGTCTCGGGCAGCGTGTCTCGGGCCCTCGGGCAGCATGTTTCGGGCAGTGTGTCTTGGGCAGTGTGTCTCGGACAGTGTGTTTCGGGCAGTGTGTTTCGGGCAGTGTGTTTCGGGCAGTGTGTCTCGGGCAGCGTTTCTCGCGCAGCGTGTCTCGGGCAGTGTGTCTCGGGCAGTGTGTCTCGGGCTGAGTGTCTCGGGCTGAGTGTCTCGGGTAGTGTGCCTCGGGCAGCATGTCTTGGGCAGTGTGTCTCAGGCAGTGTGTCTTGAGCAGTGTGTCTCGGGCAGCGTGTCTCGGGCCCTCGGGCAGCGTGTTTCGGGCAGTGTGTCTTGGGCAGTGTGTTTCGGGCAGTGTGTTTCGGGCAGTGTGTCTCGAGCAGCGTGTCTCGGGCAGTGTGTCTCGCAAATGTGTCTCGGGCAGTGTGTCTTGGGCAGTGTGTCTCGGGCAGTGTGTCTCGGGCAGTGTGTTTCGGGTAGCGTGTCTCGGGCCCTCGGGCAGCGTGTTTCGGGCAGTGTGTCTCGAGCAGCGTGTCCCGGACAGTGTGTCTCGGGCAGCGTGTCTCGGGCAGTGTTTCTCGGGTAGCGTGTCTCGGGCCCTCGGGCAGCGTGTCTCGGGCAGCGTGTCTCGGGCAGTGTGTCTCGGGTAGCGTGTCTGAAGCAGCGTGTCTCGCGCAGCGTGTCTCGCGCAGCGTGTCTCGCGTAGCGTGTCTCGGGTAGTGTGTCTCGGGCAGCGTGTCTCGCGCAGCGTGTCTCAGGCAGCGTGTCTCGGGCAGCTTGTCTCGGGCAGTGTGTCTCGCGAAGCGTGTCTCGGACAGTGTGAGTCGAGCCCTCGGGCAGCGTGCCTCGAGCAGTGCGTCGTGGGCAGTGCGTCGTGGGCAGTGCGTCGTGGGCAGTGTGTCTCGGGCAGTGTGTCTCGGGCCGTCGGGCAGCGTGTCTCGGGCAGCGTGTCTTGGGCAGTGTGCCTCAGGCAGCGTGTCTCGGGCGGTGTGTCTCGGGCAGTGTGTCTCAGGCAGCATGTCTCGAGCAGTGTGCCTCGGGCAGTGTGTCTCGGGCAGTGTGTCTCGAGCAGTGTGTCTCGGTCAGCGTGTCTCGGACAGCGTGTCTCGGGCAGTGTGTCTCGGACAGTGTGACTCGAGCCCTCGGGCAGCGTGCCTCGGGCAGTGCGTGTCGAGCAGTGCGTCGTGGGCAGTGCGTCGTGGGCAGTATGTCTCGGGCAGTGTGTCTCGGGCAGTGTGTCTCGGGCCCTCGGGCAGCGTGTCTCGGGCAGCGTGTCTCGGGCAACGTGTCTCGGGCAGCGTGTCTCGGGCAGTGTGTCTCGAGCCTTGCAGCTCGGGCAGTGTGTCTCGGGCCCCCGGGCAGTGTGTCTCAGGCAGCGTGTCTCGGGCGGTGTGACTCAGGCAGCGTATCTCGGGCAGTGTGTCTCGGGCAGTGTATCTTGAGCAGTGTGTCTCGAGCAGTGTGTCTCGGGCCCTCGGGCAGCGTGTCTCAGGCAGTGTGCCTCGGGCAGAGTGTCTCGCGCAGTGTGTCTTGGGCAGTGTGCCTCGGGCAGTGTGTTTCGGGTAGCGTGTCTCGGGCCCTCGGGCAGTGTGTCTTGGGCAGTGTGTCTTGGGCAGTGTGTCTCGGGCAGTGTGTTTCGGGCAGTGTGTCTCAAGCAGCGTGTCTCGGGCAGTGTGTCTCGGGTAGCGTGTCTCGCGTAGTGTGTCTCGGGCAGTGTGTCTCGGGCAGTGTGTCTCCGGCAGTGTGTCTCGGGCAATGTGTCTCGGGCAGCGTGTCTCGGGCAGTGTGTCTCGAGCCTTGCGTCTCGGGCAGCGTGTCTCAGGCAGCGTGTCTCGAACAGTGTGTCTCGGGCAGCGTGTCTCGGGCAGTGTATCTTGAGCAGTGTGTCTCGAACAGTGTGTCTCAGGCCCTTGGGCAGCGTGTCTCAGGCAGTGTGCCTCAGGCAGTGTGCCTCCGGCAGTGTGTCTCGAGCAGTGTGTCTCGGGCAGTGTGTCTCGGGTAGTGTGTCTCGGGCAGTGTGTCTCGGGCAGTGTGACTCGAGCAGCGTATCTCGGGCAGCGTGTCTCGGGCAGTGTTTCTCGGGCAGTGTGTCTCGAGCAGTGTGTCTCGAGCAGTGTGTCTCGGGCCCTTGGGCACCGTGTCTCAGGCAGCGTGTCTCGGGCAGCGTGTCTCGGGCAGTGTGTCTCGGGCAGTGTGTCTCGGGCAATGTGTCTCGGGCAGCGTGTCACGGGCAGTGTGTCTCGAGCCTTGCGGCTCGGGCAGTGTGTCTCGGGCCCTCGGGCAGTGTGTCTCAGGCAGCGTGTCTCGGGTGGTGTGACTCGGGCAGCGTATCTCGGGCAGTGTGTCTCGGGCAGTGTATCTTCAGCAGTGTGTCTCGAACAGTGTGTCTCAGGCCCTCAGGCAGTGTGCCTCGGGCAGTGTGTCTCGGGCAGTGTATCTTCAGCAGTGTGTCTCGAGCAGTGTGTCTCGGGCCGTCGGGCAGCGTGTCTCAGGCAGTGTGTCTCGGGCAGTGTCTTTCGGGCAGTGTCTTTCGGGCAGTGTGTCGGGCAGTGTGTGTCGGGCAGTGTGTCTCGGGCAGTGTGTCTCGGGCAGTGTGTCTTGGGCAGCGTGTCTCGGGCAGTGTGTCTCAAGCCTTGCGGCTCGGGCAGTGTGTCTCAGGCAGCGTGCCTCGGGCAGCGTGTCTCGGGCCCTCAGGCAGCATGTTTCGGGCAGTGTGTCTCGGGCAGTGTGTCTCGCGAAGCGTGTCTCGGGCAGTGTGTCTCGGGTAGTGTGCCTCCAGCAGTGTGTCTCGTGCAGTGTGTTTCGGGCAGTGTGTCTCGGGCAGCGTGTCTCGGGCCCTCGGGCAGTGTGTTTCGGGCAGTGTGTCTTGGGCAGTGTGTTTCGGGCAGTGTGTTTCATGCAGTGTGTCTCGAGCAGCGTTTCTCAGGCAGTGTGTCTCGCAAATGTGTCTCGGGCAGCGTGTCTCAGGCAGTGTGTCTCGGGCAGTGTGTCTCGAGCAGCGTGTCTCGGGCAGCGTGTCTCGGGTAGCGTGTCTCGGGCCCTCGGGCAGCGTGTTTCGGACAGTGTGTTTCGGGCAGTGTGTCTCGAGCAGCGTGTCTCGGACAGTGTGTCTCGCAAATGTGTCCCGGACAGTGTGTCTCGGGCAACGTGTCTCGGGCAGCGTGTCTCGGGCAGTGTGTCTCGGGCAGTGTGCCTCGGGCAGTGTGTTTCGGGCAGTGTGTCTCGGGCAGCGTGTCTCGGGTATTGTGTCTCGAGCAGCGTGTCTCGGGCAGTGTGTCTCGCAAATGTGTCTCGGGCAGCGTGTCTCGGGTGGTGTGTCTCGGGTGGTGTGTCTCGGGTAGTGTGTCTCGGGCAGTGTGTCTCGGGCAGCGTGTTTCGGGCCCTCCGGCAGTGTGTCTCGGGCTGTGTGTCTCGGGCTGTGTGTCTCGGGCAGCGTGTCTCGGGCCCTCGGGCAGCGTGTTTCGGGCAGTGTGTCTTGTGCAGTGTGTCTCGGGCAGTGTGTCTCGGGCAGTGTGTCTCGGGCAGCGTGTCTCAGACAGTGTGTCTCGGGCAATGTGTCTCGGGCACCGTGTCTCGGGCAGTGTGTCTCGCGAAGCGTGTCTCTGGCAGTGTGTCTCGGGCAGTGTGTCTCGGGCAGCGTGTCTCGGGCAGTGTGTCTCGGGCAGCGTGTCTCGGGCAGTGTGTCTCGGGTAGTGTGTCTCGGGCAGCGTGACTCGGGCAGCGTGACTCGGGCAGAGTGTCTCGCGAAGCGTGTCTCGGGCAGAGTGACTCGGGCAGCTTGTCTCGGGCAGCGTGTCTCGCGAAGCGTGTCTCTGGCAGTGTGTCTCTGGCAGTGTGTCTCGGGCAGTGTGTCTCGGGCAGTGTGTCTCGCGAAGCGTGTCTCGGGCAGTGTGTCTCGGGTAGTGTGTCTCGGGCAGTGTGTCTCGCGAAGCGTGTCTCGGGCAGCGTGTCTCGGGCAGTGTGTCTCGGGCAATGTGTCTCGGGCAGTGTGTCTCGAGCAGTGTGTCTCGGGCAGCGTGTCTTGGGCCCTCGGGCAGCGTGTTTCGGGCAGTGTGTCTTGGGCAGTGTGTCTCGGGCAGTGTGTTTCGGGCAGTGTGTTTCGGGCAGTGTGTTTCGGGCAGTGTGTTTCGGGCAGTGTGTCTTGAGCAGCGTGTCTCGGGCAGTGTGTCTCGGGCAGTGTGTCTCGGGCAGTGTGTCTCGGGCAGTGTGTCTCGGGCAGTGTGTCTCGGGCAGTGTGTCTTGGGCAGTGTGTTTCGGGTAGCGTGTCTCGGGCCCTCGGGCAGTGTGTCTCGGACAGTGTGTTTCGGGCAGTGTGTCTCGAGCAGCATGTCTCGGGCAGTGTGTCTCGGGCAGTGTGTCTCCGGCAGTGTGTCTCGGGCAGCGTGTCTCGGGCAGTATTTCTCGGATAGCGTGTCTCGGGCCCTCGGGCAGTGTGTCTCGGGCAGTGTGTCTCGGGCAGCGTGCCTCGGGCAGTGTGTCTCGGGCAGTGTGTCTCGGGCAGTTTGCCTCGGGCAGCGTGCCTCGGGCAGTGTGTCTCGGGCAGCGTGTCTCGGGCAGTGTGTCTCGGGTAGCATGTCTGAAGCAGCGTGTCTTGGGCGGTGTGACTCGGGCAGCGTATCTCGGGCAGTGTGTCTCGGGCAGTGTATCTTGAGCAGTGTGTCTCGAACAGTGTGTCTCAGGCCCTCGGGCAGCGTGTCTCAGGCAGTGTGCCTCAGGCAGTGTGCCTCGGGCAGTGTGTCTCGAGCAGTGTGTCTCGAGCAGTGTGTCTCGGGCAGTGTGTCTCGGCGGGCAGTGTGTCTCGGGTAGTGTGTCTCGGGCAGTGTGACTCGAGCAGCGTATCTCGGGCAGCGTGTCTCGGGCAGTGTGTCTCGGGCAGTGTATCTTGAGCAGTGTGTCTCGAACAGTGTGTCTCAGTCCCTCGGGCAGCGTGTCTCAGGCAGTGTGCCTCAGGCAGTGTGTCTCGAGCAGTGTGTCTCGAGCAGTGTGTCTCGGGCAGTGTGTCTCGGGCAGTGTGTCTCGGGCAGTGTGTCTCGGGCAGTGTGACTCGAGCAGCGTATCTCGGGCAGCGTGTCTCGGGCAGTGTGTCTCGGGCAGTGTGTCTCGAGCAGTGTGTCTCGAGCAGTGTGTCTCGGGCCCTTGGGCACCGTGTCTCAGGCAGCGTGTCTCGGGCAGCGTGTCTCGGGCAGCGTGTCTCGGGCAATGTGTCTCGGGCAATGTGTCTCGGGCAGCGTGTCACGGGCAGTGTGTCTCGAGCCTTGCGGCTCGGGCAGTGTGCCTCGGGCAGTGTGCCTCGGGCAGTATGTCTCGGGCAGTGTGTCTCGAGCAGTGTGTCTCGGTCAACGTGTCTCGGACAGCGTGTCTCGGGCAGTGTGTCTCGGACAGTGTGACTCGAGCCCTCGGGCAGCGTGCCTCGGGCAGTGCGTGTCGAGCAGTGCATCGTGGGCAGTGCGTCGTGGGCAGTATGTCTCGGGCAGTGTGTCTCGGGCAGTGTGTCTCGGGCCCTCGGGCAGCGTGTCTCGGGCAGCGTGTCTCGGGCAACGTGTCTCGGGCAGCGTGTCTCGGGCAGTATGTCTCGAGCCTTGCAGCTCGGGCAGTGTGTCTCGGGCCCCCGGGCAGTGTGTCTCAGGCAGCGTGTCTCGGGCGGTGTGACTCAGGCAGCGTATCTCGGGCAGTGTGTCTCGGGCAGTGTATCTTGAGCAGTGTGTCTCGAGCAGTGTGTCTCGGGCCCTCGGGCAGCGTGTCTCAGGCAGTTTGCCTCGGGCAGAGTGTCTCGCGCAGTGTGTCTCGGGCAGTGTGTCTCGGGCAGCGTGTCTCAGGCAGTGTGTCTCGAGCAGTGTGTCTCGAGCAGTGTGTCTCGCGCAGTGTGTCTCGGGCAGTGTGTCTCGGGCAGCGTGTCTCGGGCAGCGTGTCTCGGGCAGTGTGCCTCAGGCAGCGTGTCTCGGGCGGTGTGTCTCGGGCAGTGTGTCTCGGGCAGCGTGTCTCAGGCAGCATGTCTCGAGCAGCGTGTCTCGGGCAGTGTGTCTCGGGCAGTGTGTCTCGGACAGTGTGACTCGAGCCCTCGGGCAGCGTGCCTCGGGCAGTGCGTGTCGAGCAGTGCGTCGTGGGCAGTGCGTCGTGGGCAGTGTGTCTCGGGCAGTGTGTCTCGGGCAGTGTGTCTCGGGCAGTGTGTCTCGGGCCCTCGGGCAGCGTGTCTCGGACAGTGTGTCTCGGGCAGTGTGTCTCGAGCAGTGTGTCTCGGGCAGTGTGTCTCGGGCAGTGTGTCTCGGGCAGTGTCTTTTGGGCAGTGTGTCTCGGGCAGTGTGTCTCGAACAGTGTGTCTCGAGCAGTGTGTCTCGAGCAGCGTGTCTCGAGCAGCGTGTCTTGCGCAGTGTGTCTCGGGCAGTGTGTCTCGGGCAGTGTGTCTCGGACAGTGTGTCTCGGGCCCTCGGGCAGCGTGTCTCGGGCAGGGTGTATCGGGCAGTGTCTTTCGGGCAGTGTGTGTCGGGCAGTGTGTGTCGGGCAGTGTGTCTCGAGCAACGTGTCTCGGGCAGCGTGTCTCTGGCAGTGTGTCTCGGGCAATGTGTCTTGGGCAGCGTGTCTCGGGCAGTGTGTCTCAAGCCTTGCGGCTCGGGCAGTGTGTCTCAGGCAGCGTGCCTCGGGCAGCGTGTCTCGGGCCCTCAGGCAGCATGTTTCGGGCAGTGTGTCTCGGGCAGTGTGTCTCGCGAAGCGTGTCTCGGGCAGTGTGTCTCGGGTAGTGTGCCTCCAGCAGTGTGTCTCGTGCAGTGTGTTTCGGGCAGTGTGTCTCGGGCAGCGTGTCTCGGGCCCTCGGGCAGTGTGTTTCGGGCAGTGTGTCTTGGGCAGTGTGTTTCGGGCAGTGTGTTTCATGCAGTGTGTCTCGAGCAGCGTTTCTCAGGCAGTGTGTCTCGCAAATGTGTCTCGGGCAGCGTGTCTCAGGCAGTGTGTCTCGGGCAGTGTGTCTCGAGCAGCGTGTCTCGGGCAGCGTGTCTCGGGTAGCGTGTCTCGGGCCCTCGGGCAGCGTGTTTCGGACAGTGTGTTTCGAGCAGTGTGTCTCGAACAGCGTGTCTCGGACAGTGTGTCTCGCAAATGTGTCCCGGACAGTGTGTCTCGGGCAACGTGTCTCGGGCAGCGTGTCTCGGGCAGTGTGTCTCGGGCAGTGTGCCTCGGGCAGTGTGTTTCGGGCAGTGTGTCTCGGGCATCGTGTCTCGGGTATTGTGTCTCGAGCAGCGTGTCTCGGGCAGTGTGTCTCGCAAATGTGTCTCGGGCAGCGTGTCTCGGGTGGTGTGTCTCGGGTAGTGTGTCTCGGGCAGTGTGTCTCGGGCAGCGTGTTTCGGGCCCTCCGGCAGTGTGTCTCGGGCTGTGTGTCTCGGGCTGTGTGTCTCGGGCAGCGTGTCTCGGGCCCTCGGGCAGCGTGTTTCGGGCAGTGTGTCTTGTGCAGTGTGTCTCGGGCAGTGTGTTTCGGGCAGTGTGTCTCGAGCAGCGTGTCTCGGGCAGTGTGTCTCGCAAATGTGTCCTGCACAGTGTGTCTCGGGCAGCGTGTCTCGGGCAGTGTGTCTTGGGTAGCGTTATTCGGGCCCTCGGGCAGCGTGTCTCAGGCAGCGTGTCTCGGGCAGTGTGTCTCGGGCAGTGTGTCTCGGGCAGTGTGTCTCGAGCAGTGTGTCTCGGGCAGCGTGTCTCGGGCCCTCGGGCAGCATGTTTCGGGCAGTGTGTCTTGGGCAGTGTGTCTTGGGCAGTGTGTTTCGGGCAGTGTGTTTCATGCAGTGTGTCTCGAGCAGCGTTTCTCAGGCAGTGTGTCTCGCAAATGTGTCTCGGGCAGCGTGTCTCGGGCAGTGTGTCTCGGGCAGTGTGTCTCGGGCAGTGTGTCTCGGGCAGTGTGTCTCGAGCAGCGTGTCTCGGGCAGCGTGTCTCGGGTAGCGTGTCTCGGGTCCTCGGGCAGCGTGTTTCGGACAGTGTGTTTCGGGCAGTGTGTCTCGAGCAGCGTGTCTCGGACAGTGTGTCTCGCAAATGTGTCCCGGACAGTGTGTCTCGGGCAGCGTGTCTCGGGCAGTGTGACTCGGGCAGTGTGTCTCGGGCAGTGTGTCTCAGGCACTGTGCCTCGGGCAGTGTGTTTCGGGCAGTGTGTCTCGGGCAGCGTGTCTCGGGCCCTCGGGCAGCGTGTTTCGGGCAGTGTGTCTTGGGCAGTGTGTCTCGGGTATTGTGTCTCGAGCAGCGTGTCTCGGGCAGTGTGTCTCGCAAATGTGTCTCGGGCAGCGTGTCTCGGGTGGTGTGTCTCGGGTAGTGTGTCTCGGGCAGTGTGTCTCGGGCAGCGTGTTTCGGGCAGTGTGTCTCGAGCAGTGTGTCTCGGGCAGTGTGTCTCGGGCAGCGTGTTTCGGGCCCTCCGGCAGTGTGTCTCGGGCTGTGTGTCTCGGGCTGTGTGTCTCGGGCAGCGTGTCTCGGGCCCTCGGGCAGCGTGTTTCGGGCAGTGTGTCTTGTGCAGTGTGTCTTGGGCAGTGTGTTTCGGGCAGTGTGTTTCATGCAGTGTGTCTCGAGCAGCGTTTCTCAGGCAGTGTGTCTCGCAAATGTGTCTCGGGCAGCGTGTCTCGGGCAGCGTGTCTCGGGCCGTCGGGCAGCGTGTCTCGGGCAGCGTGTCTCGGGCAGTGTGCCTCAGGCAGCGTGTCTTGGGCGGTGTGTCTCGGGCAGTGTGTCTCGGGCAGTGTGTCTCAGGC
This sequence comes from Pristiophorus japonicus, assembly GCF_044704955.1. Lineage (NCBI taxonomy): Eukaryota > Metazoa > Chordata > Chondrichthyes > Pristiophoridae > Pristiophorus > Pristiophorus japonicus. The sequence goes on from NC_091988.1 coordinate 131,882,283, forward strand.
AGCATGTCTCGAGCAGCGTGTCTCGGGCAGTTTGCTTCGGGCAGTGTGTCTCGGGCAGTGTGTCTCGGACAGTGTGACTCGAGCCCTCGGGCAGCGTGCCTCGGGCAGTGCGTGTCGAGCAGTGCTTCGTGGGCAGTGCGTCGTGGGCAGTGTGTCTCGGGCAGTGTGTCTCGGGCAGTGTGTCTCGGGCCCTCGGGCAGCGTGTCTCGGACAGTGTGTCTCGAGCAGTGTGTCTCGGGCAGTGTGTCTCGGGCAGTGTGTCTCAGGCAGTGTCTTTCGGGCAGTGTGTCTCGGGCAGTGTGTCTCGAGCAGTGTGTCTCGAGCAGTGTGTCTCGAGCAGCGTGTCTCGAGCAGCGTGTCTTGCGCAGTGTGTCTCGGGCAGTGTGTCTCGGACAGTGTGTCTCGGGCAGTGTGTCTCAAGCCTTGCGGCTCGGGCAGTGTGTCTCAGGCAGCGTGCCTCGGGCGGTGTGACTCAGGCAGCGTATCTCGGGCAGCGTGTCTCGGCAGTGTATCTTGAGCAGTGTGTCTCGAGCAGTGTGTCTCGGGCCCTCGGGCAGCGTGTCTCAGGCAGTGTGCCTCGGGCAGTGTGTCTTTCGGGCGGTGTATCTCGGGCGGCGTGTCTCGGGCGGCGTGTCTCGGGCAGCGTGTCTCGGGCAGCGTGTCTCGGGCAGTGTGTCTCGGGCAGTGTGTCTCGAGCAGTGTGTCTCGGGCAGTGTGTTTCGGGTAGCTTGTCTCGGGCCCTCGGGCAGTGTGTTTCGGGCAGTGTGTCTCGAGCAGCGTGTCCCGGACAGTGTGTCTCGGGCAGCGTGTCTCGGGCAGTGTTTCTCGGGTAGCGTGTCTCGGGCCCTCGGGCAGTGTGTCTCGGGCAGTGTGTCTCGGGCAGCGTGTCTCGGGCAGCGTGTCTCAGGCAGTGTGTCTCGGGTAGCGTGTCTGAAGCAGCGTGTCTCGCGCAGCGTGTCTCGCGTAGCGTGTCTCGGGTAGTGTGTCTCGGGCAGCATGTCTCGCGCTGTGTGTCTCAGGCAGCGCGTCTCGGGCAGCTTGTCTCGGGCAGTGTGTCTCGCGAAGTGTGTCTCGGGCAGCGTGTCTCGTGCAGCGTGTCTCGGGCAGTGTGTCTCGCGAAGCGTGTCTCGGGCCCTTGGGCAGCGTGTTTCGGGCAGTGTGTCTTGGGCAGTGTGTTTCGGGCAGTGTGTTTCATGCAGTGTGTCTCGGGCAGCGTGTCTCGGGCAGTGTGTCTCGCAAATGTGTCTCGGGCAGTGTGCCTAGAGCAGTGTGCCTAGAGCAGCGTGTCTCGGGCAGTGTGTCTCAGGCAGCGTGTCTCGGGCGGTGTGACTCGGGCAGCGTATCTCGGGCAGTGTGTCTCGGGCAGTGTATCTTGAGCAGTGTGTCTCGAACAGTGTGTCTCGGGCCCTCGGGCAGCGTGTTTCGGGCAGTGTGTTTCGGGCAGTGTGTCTCGAGCAGCGTGTCTCGGACAGTGTGTCTCGCAAATGTGTCCCGGACAGTGTGTCTCGGGCAGCGTGTCTCGGGCAGTGTTTCTCGGGTAGCGTGTCTCGGGCCCTCGGGCAGTGTGTCTCGGGCAGCGTGCCTCGGGCAGCGTGTCTCGGGCAGCGTGTCTCGGGCACCGTGTCTCGGGCAGTGTGTCTCGGGTAGTGTGTCTCGGGTAGTGTGCCACCGGCAGTGTGTTTCGGGCAGTGTGTCTCGGGCGGCGTGTCTCGGGCCCTCGGGCAGCGTGTTTCGGGCAGTGTGTCTTGGGCGGTGTGTCTCGGGCGGTGTGTCTCGGGTAGTGTGTCTCGGGTAGTGTGTCTCGGGCAGTGTGTCTTGGGCAGTGTGTCTCGGGCAGTGTGTCTCGGGCAGCGTGTTTCGGGCAGTGTGTCTCGAGCAGTGTGTCTCGGGCAGCGTGACTCGAGCAGCGTGTCTCGGGCAGTGTGTCTCGGGCAGCGTGTTTCGGGCAGTGTGTCTCGAGCAGTGTGTCTCGAGCAGTGTGTCTCGGGCAGCGTGTCTCGGGCGGTGTGACTCGGGCAGCGTATCTCGGGCAGTGTGTCTCGGGCAGTGTATCTTGAGCAGTGTGTCTCGAACAGTGTGTCTCGGGCCCTCGGGCAGCGTGTTTCGGGCAGTGTGTCTCGAGCAGCGTGTCTCGGACAGTGTGTCTCGCAAATGTGTCCCGGACAGTGTGTCTCGGGCAGCGTGTCTCGGGCAGTGTTTCTCGGGTAGCGTGTCTCGGGCCCTCGGGCAGTGTGTCTCGGGCAGCGTGCCTCGGGCAGCGTGTCTCGGGCAGCGTGTCTCGGGCCCTCGGGCAGTGTGTCTCGGGCAGTGTGTCTCGGGCAGTGTGTCTCAGGCAGTGTGCTCGGGCAGTGTGTCTCAGGCAGTGTGCCTCGGGCAGCGTGTTTCGGGCAGTGTGTCTCGGGCAGCGTGTCTCGGGCCCTCGGGCAGCGTGTTTCGGGCAGTGTGTCTCGGGCTGCGTGTCTCGGGTGGTGTGTCTCGGGTAGTGTGTCTCGGGCAGTGTGTCTCGGGCAGCGTGTTTCGGGCAGTGTGTCTCGAGCAGTGTGTCTTGGGCAGTGTGTCTCGGGCAGCGTGTTTCGGGCCCTCCGGCAGTGTGTCTCGGGCAGTGTGTCTCGGGCAGTGTGTCTCGCGAAGCGTGTCTCGGGCAGTGTGTCTCGGGTAGTGTGCCTCCAGCAGTGTGTCTCGTGCAGTGTGTTTCGGGCAGTGTGTTTCGGGCAGTGTGTCTTGGGCAGTGTGTTTCGGGCAGTGTGTTTCATGCAGTGTGTCTCGAGCAGCGTTTCTCAGGAAGTGTGTCTCGCAAATGTGTCTCGGGCAGCGTGTCTCAGGCAGCGTGTCTCGGGCAGTGTGTCTCGGGCAGTGTGTCTCGGGCAGTGTGTCTCGAGCAGCGTGTCTCGGGCCGCGTGTCTCGGGTAGCGTGTCTCGGGCCCTCGGGCAGTGTGTCTCGGGCAGCGTGTCTCGGGCAGTGTGTCTCGGGCAGTGTTACTCAGGCAGTGTGCCTCGGGCAGTGTGTTTCGGGCAGTGTGTCTCGGGCAGCGTGTCTCGGGCCCTCGGGCAGCGTGTTTCGGGCAGTGTGTCTTGGGCAGTGTGTCTCGGGTATTGTGTCTCGAGCAGCGTGTCTCGGGCAGTGTGTCTCGCAAATGTGTCTCGGGCAGCGTGTCTCGGGTGGTGTGTCTCGGGTAGTGTGTCTCGGGCAGTGTGTCTCGGGCAGCGTGTTTCGGGCAGTGTGTCTCGAGCAGTGTGTCTCGGGCAGTGTGTCTCGGGCAGCGTGTTTCGGGCCCTCCGGCAGTGTGTCTCGGGCTGTGTGTCTCGGGCTGTGTGTCTCGGGCAGCGTGTCTCGGGCCCTCGGGCAGCGTGTTTCGGGCAGTGTGTCTTGTGCAGTGTGTCTCGGGCAGTGTGTTTCGGGCAGTGTGTCTCGAGCAGCGTGTCTCGGGCAGTGTGTCTCGCAAATGTGTCCCGCACAGTGTGTCTCGGGCAGCGTGTCTCGGGCAGTGTGTCTTAGGTAGCGTTATTCGGGCCCTCGGGCAGCGTGTCTCGGGCAGTGTGTCTCGGGCAGTGTGTCTCGAGCAGTGTGTCTCGGGCAGCGTGTCTCGTGCCCTCGGGCAGCGTGTTTCGGGCAGTGTGTCTCGAGCAGTGTGTCTTGGGCAGTGTGTCTCGGGCAGCGTGTTTCGGGCCCTCCGGCAGTGTGTCTCGGGCAGTGTGTCTCGGGCAGTGTGTCTCGCGAAGCGTGTCTCGGGCAGTGTGTCTCGGGTAGTGTGCCTCCAGCAGTGTGTCTCGTGCAGTGTGTTTCGGGCAGTGTGTTTCGGGCAGTGTGTCTTGGGCAGTGTGTTTCGGGCAGTGTGTTTCATGCAGTGTGTCTCGAGCAGCGTTTCTCAGGAAGTGTGTCTCGCAAATGTGTCTCGGGCAGCGTGTCTCAGGCAGCGTGTCTCGGGCAGTGTGTCTCGGGCAGTGTGTCTCGGGCAGTGTGTCTCGAGCAGCGTGTCTCGGGCAGCGTGTCTCGGGTAGCGTGTCTCGGGCCCTCGGGCAGTGTGTCTCGGGCAGCGTGTCTCGGGCAGTGTGTCTCGGGCAGTGTTACTCAGGCAGTGTGCCTCGGGCAGTGTGTTTCGGGCAGTGTGTCTCGGGCAGCGTGTCTCGGGCCCTCGGGCAGCGTGTTTCGGGCAGTGTGTCTTGGGCAGTGTGTCTCGGGTATTGTGTCTCGAGCAGCGTGTCTCGGGCAGTGTGTCTCGCAAATGTGTCTCGGGCAGCGTGTCTCGGGTGGTGTGTCTCGGGTAGTGTGTCTCGGGCAGTGTGTCTCGGGCAGCGTGTTTCGGGCAGTGTGTCTCGAGCAGTGTGTCTCGGGCAGTGTGTCTCGGGCAGCGTGTTTCGGGCCCTCCGGCAGTGTGTCTCGGGCTGTGTGTCTCGGGCTGTGTGTCTCGGGCAGCGTGTCTCGGGCCCTCGGGCAGCGTGTTTCGGGCAGTGTGTCTTGTGCAGTGTGTCTCGGGCAGTGTGTTTCGGGCAGTGTGTCTCGAGCAGCGTGTCTCGGGCAGTGTGTCTCGCAAATGTGTCCCGCACAGTGTGTCTCGGGCAGCGTGTCTCGGGCAGTGTGTCTTAGGTAGCGTTATTCGGGCCCTCGGGCAGCGTGTCTCGGGCAGTGTGTCTCGGGCAGTGTGTCTCGAGCAGTGTGTCTCGGGCAGCGTGTCTCGTGCCCTCGGGCAGCATGTTTCGGGCAGTGTGTCTTGGGCAGTGTGTCTCGGACAGTGTGTTTCGGGCAGTGTGTTTCGGGCAGTGTGTTTCGGGCAGTGTGTCTCGGGCAGCGTTTCTCGCGCAGCGTGTCTCGGGCAGTGTGTCTCGGGCAGTGTGTCTCGGGCTGAGTGTCTCGGGCTGAGTGTCTCGGGTAGTGTGCCTTGGGCAGTGTGTCTCAGGCAGTGTGTCTTGAGCAGTGTGTCTCGGGCAGCGTGTCTCGGGCCCTCGGGCAGCGTGTTTCGGGCAGTGTGTCTTGGGCAGTGTGTTTCGGGCAGTGTGTTTCGGGCAGTGTGTCTCGAGCAGCGTGTCTCGGGCAGTGTGTCTCGCAAATGTGTCTCGGGCAGTGTGTCTTGGGCAGTGTGTCTCGGGCAGTGTGTCTCGGGCAGTGTGTTTCGGGTAGCGTGTCTCGAGCCCTCGGGCAGCGTGTTTCGGGCAGTGTGTCTCGAACAGCGTGTCCCGGACAGTGTGTCTCGGGCAGCGTGTCTCGGGCAGTGTTTCTCGGGTAGAGTGTCTCGGGCCCTCGGGCAGCGTGTCTCGGGCAGCGTGTCTCGGGCAGCGTGTCTCGGGCAGTGTGTCTCGGGTAGCGTGTCTGAAGCAGCGTGTCTCGCGCAGCGTGTCTCGCGCAGCGTGTCTCGCGTAGCGTGTCTCGGGTAGTGTGTCTCGGGCAGCGTGTCTCGGGCCCTCGAGCAGCGTGTTTCGGACAGTGCGTTTCGGGCAGCGTGTCTCAGGCAGTGTGTTTCGGGCAGTGTGTCTCGAGCAGCGTGTCTCGGACAGTGTGTCTCGCAAATGTGTCCCGGACAGTGTGTCTCGGGCAGCGTGTCTCGGGCAGTGTTTCTCGGGTAGCGTGTCTCGGGCCCTCGGGCAGTGTGTCTCGGGCAGCGTGCCTCGGGCAGCGTGCCTCGGGCAGTGTGTCTCGGGCAGCGTGTCTAGGGCAGCGTGTCTCGGGCAGTGTGTCTCGGGCAGTGTTCCACCGGCAGTGTGTCTCGGGCAGTGTGTCTCGGGCAGTGTGTCTCGGGCAGTGTGTCTCGGGCAGTGTGTCTCGGGCAGCGTGTCTCGGGCCCTCGGGCAGCGTGTTTCGGGCAGTGTGTCTCGGGCAGTGTGTCTCGAGCAGTGTGTCTCGGGCAGTGTGTCTCGGGCAGCGTGTTTCGGGCCCTCCGGCAGTGTGTCTCGGGCTGTGTGTCTCGGGCTGTGTGTCTCGGGCAGCGTGTCTCGGGCCCTCGGGCAGCGTGTTTCGGGCAGTGTGTCTTGTGCAGTGTGTCTCGGGCAGTGTGTTTCGGGCAGTGTGTCTCGAGCAGCGTGTCTCGGGCAGTGTGTCTCGCAAATGTGTCCCGCACAGTGTGTCTCGGGCAGCGTGTCTCGGGCAGTGTGTCTTAGGTAGCGTTATTCGGGCCCTCGGGCAGCGTGTCTCGGGCAGTGTGTCTCGAGCAGTGTGTCTCGGGCAGCGTGTCTCGTGCCCTCGGGCAGCATGTTTCGGGCAGTGTGTCTTGGGCAGTGTGTTTCGGGCAGTGTGTTTCGGGCAGTGTGTTTCGGGCAGTGTGTTTCGGGCAGTGTGTCTCGGGCAGCGTTTCTCGCGCAGCGTGTCTCGGGCAGTGTGTCTCGGGCAGTGTGTCTCGGGCTGAGTGTCTCGGGCTGAGTGTCTCGGGTAGTGTGCCTTGGGCAGTGTGTCTCAGGCAGTGTGTCTTGAGCAGTGTGTCTCGGGCAGCGTGTCTCGGGCCCTCGGGCAGCGTGTTTCGGGCAGTGTGTCTTGGGCAGTGTGTTTCGGGCAGTGTGTTTCGGGCAGTGTGTCTCGAGCAGCGTGTCTCGGGCAGTGTGTCTCGCAAATGTGTCTCGGGCAGTGTGTCTTGGGCAGTGTGTCTCGGGCAGTGTGTCTCGGGCAGTGTGTTTCGGGTAGCGTGTCTCGAGCCCTCGGGCAGCGTGTTTCGGGCAGTGTGTCTCGAACAGCGTGTCCCGGACAGTGTGTCTCGGGCAGCGTGTCTCGGGCAGTGTTTCTCGGGTAGAGTGTCTCGGGCCCTCGGGCAGCGTGTCTCGGGCAGCGTGTCTCGGGCAGCGTGTCTCGGGCAGTGTGTCTCGGGTAGCGTGTCTGAAGCAGCGTGTCTCGCGCAGCGTGTCTCGCGCAGCGTGTCTCGCGTAGCGTGTCTCGGGTAGTGTGTCTCGGGCAGCGTGTCTCGCGCAGCGTGTCTCAGGCAGCGTGTCTCGGGCAGCTTGTCTCGGGCAGTGTGTCTCGCGAAGCGTGTCTTGGGCAGTGTGTCTCGGGCAGCGTGTCTCGTGCAGCGTGTCTCGGGCAGTGTGTCTCGCGAAGCGTGTCTCGGGCAGTGTGTCTCGGGTAGTGTGCCTCCAGCAGTGTGTCTCGTGCAGTGTGTTTCGGGCAGTGTGTCTCGGGCAGCGTGTCTCGGGCCCTCGGGGAGTGTGTTTCGGGCAGTGTGTCTTGGGCAGTGTGTTTCGGGCAGTGTGTTTCATGCAGTGTGTCTCGAGCAGCGTTTCTCAGGCAGTGTGTCTCGCAAATGTGTCTCGGGCAGTGTGTCTCGGGCAGCGTGTCTCGGGCAGCGTGTCTCGGGCAGTGTGTCTCGGGCAGTGTGTCTCGAGCAGCGTGTCTCGGGTAGCGTGTCTCGGGCCCTCGAGCAGCGTGTTTCGGACAGTGCGTTTCGGGCAGCGTGTCTCAGGCAGTGTGTTTCGGGCAGTGTGTCTCGAGCAGCGTGTCTCGGACAGTGTGTCTCGCAAATGTGTCCCGGACAGTGTGTCTCGGGCAGCGTGTCTCGGGCAGTGTTTCTCGGGTAGCGTGTCTCGGGCCCTCGGGCAGTGTGTCTCGGGCAGCGTGCCTCGGGCAGCGTGCCTCGGGCAGTGTGTCTCGGGCAGTGTGTCTCGGGCAGCGTGTCTAGGGCAGCGTGTCTCGGGCAGTGTGTCTCGGGCAGTGTTCCACCGGCAGTGTGTCTCGGGCAGTGTGTCTCGGGCAGTGTGTCTCGGGCAGTGTGTCTCGGGCAGCGTGTCTCGGGCCCTCGGGCAGCGTGTTTCGGGCAGTGTGTCTCGGGCAGTGTGTCTCGGGCAGCGTGTCTCGGGCAGCGTGTCTCGGGCAGTGTGTCTCGGGCCCTCGGGCAGCGTGTCTTGGGCAGCGTGTCTCGGGCAGTGTGTCTCGGGCAGCGTGTCTCGGGCCCTCGGGCAGCGTGTTTCGGGCAGTGTGTCTCGGGCAGTGTGTCTCGGGCAGCGTGTCTCGGGCAGCGTGTCTCGGGCAGTGTGTCTCGGGTAGTGTGCCACCGGCAGTGTGTCTCAGGCAGTGTGTTTCGGGCAGTGTGTCTCGGGCAGTGTGTCTCGGTCAGCGTGTCTCGGGCCCTCGGGCAGCGTGTCTCGGGCAGTGTGTCTCGGGCAGTGTGTCTCGGGCAGTGTGTCTCGGGCAGCGTGTTTCGGGCAGTGTGTCTCGAGCAGTGTGTCTCGAGCAGTGTGTCTCGGGCAGCGTGTCTCGGGCCCTCGGGCAGTGTGTCTCGGGCAGTGTGTCTCGGGCAGTGTGTCTCGGGTGGTGTGCCTCCGGCAGTGTGTTTCGGGCAGTGTGTCTCGGGAAGCGTGTCTCGGGCTTTCGGGCAGCGTGTTTTGGGCAGTGTGTCTCGGGTAGTGTGTCTCGAGCAGCGTGTCTCGGGCAGTGTGTCTCGCAAATGTGTCTCGGGCAGCGTGTCTCAGGTGGTGTGTCTCGGGCAGTGTGTCTCGGGCAGTGTGTCTCGGGCAGTGTGTCTCGGGCAGTGTGTCTCGGGCAGTTTGTCTCGGGCAGCGTGTTTCGGGCAGTGTGTCTCGAGCAGTGTGTCTCGAGCAGTGTGTCTCGGGCAGCGTGTCTCGGGCCCTCGGGCAGTGTGTCTCGGGCAGTGTGTCTCGGGTGGTGTGCCTCCGGCAGTGTGTCTTGGGCTGTGTGTCTCGGGCAGTGTCTTTCGGGCAGTGTGTCTCGGGCAGCGTGTTTCGGGCAGTGTGTCTTGTGCAGTGTGTCTCGGGCAGTGTGTTTCGGGCAGTGTGTCTCGGGTAGTGTGTCTCGGGCAGTGTGTCTCGGGCAGTGTGTTTCGGGCAGTGTGTCTCGAGCAGTGTGTCTCGGGCAGCGTGTCTCGGGCAGCGTGTTTCGGGCAGTGTGTCTCGAGCAGTGTGTCTTGGGCAGTGTGTCTCGGGCAGCGTGTTTCGGGCCCTCCGGCAGTGTGTCTCGGGCAGTGTGTCTCGGGCAGTGTGTCTCGCGAAGCGTGTCTCGGGCAGTGTGTCTCGGGTAGTGTGCCTCCAGCAGTGTGTCTCGTGCAGTGTGTTTCGGGCAGTGTGTTTCGGGCAGTGTGTCTTGGGCAGTGTGTTTCGGGCAGTGTGTTTCATGCAGTGTGTCTCGAGCAGCGTTTCTCAGGAAGTGTGTCTCGCAAATGTGTCTCGGGCAGCGTGTCTCAGGCAGCGTGTCTCGGGCAGTGTGTCTCGGGCAGTGTGTCTCGGGCAGTGTGTCTCGAGCAGCGTGTCTCGGGCCGCGTGTCTCGGGTAGCGTGTCTCGGGCCCTCGGGCAGTGTGTCTCGGGCAGCGTGTCTCGGGCAGTGTGTCTCGGGCAGTGTTACTCAGGCAGTGTGCCTCGGGCAGTGTGTTTCGGGCAGTGTGTCTCGGGCAGCGTGTCTCGGGCCCTCGGGCAGCGTGTTTCGGGCAGTGTGTCTTGGGCAGTGTGTCTCGGGTATTGTGTCTCGAGCAGCGTGTCTCGGGCAGTGTGTCTCGCAAATGTGTCTCGGGCAGCGTGTCTCGGGTGGTGTGTCTCGGGTAGTGTGTCTCGGGCAGTGTGTCTCGGGCAGCGTGTTTCGGGCAGTGTGTCTCGAGCAGTGTGTCTCGGGCAGTGTGTCTCGGGCAGCGTGTTTCGGGCCCTCCGGCAGTGTGTCTCGGGCTGTGTGTCTCGGGCTGTGTGTCTCGGGCAGCGTGTCTCGGGCCCTCGGGCAGCGTGTTTCGGGCAGTGTGTCTTGTGCAGTGTGTCTCGGGCAGTGTGTTTCGGGCAGTGTGTCTCGAGCAGCGTGTCTCGGGCAGTGTGTCTCGCAAATGTGTCCCGCACAGTGTGTCTCGGGCAGCGTGTCTCGGGCAGTGTGTCTTAGGTAGCGTTATTCGGGCCCTCGGGCAGCGTGTCTCGGGCAGTGTGTCTCGGGCAGTGTGTCTCGAGCAGTGTGTCTCGGGCAGCGTGTCTCGTGCCCTCGGGCAGCGTGTTTCGGGCAGTGTGTCTCGAGCAGTGTGTCTTGGGCAGTGTGTCTCGGGCAGCGTGTTTCGGGCCCTCCGGCAGTGTGTCTCGGGCAGTGTGTCTCGGGCAGTGTGTCTCGCGAAGCGTGTCTCGGGCAGTGTGTCTCGGGTAGTGTGCCTCCAGCAGTGTGTCTCGTGCAGTGTGTTTCGGGCAGTGTGTTTCGGGCAGTGTGTCTTGGGCAGTGTGTTTCGGGCAGTGTGTTTCATGCAGTGTGTCTCGAGCAGCGTTTCTCAGGAAGTGTGTCTCGCAAATGTGTCTCGGGCAGCGTGTCTCAGGCAGCGTGTCTCGGGCAGTGTGTCTCGGGCAGTGTGTCTCGGGCAGTGTGTCTCGAGCAGCGTGTCTCGGGCAGCGTGTCTCGGGTAGCGTGTCTCGGGCCCTCGGGCAGTGTGTCTCGGGCAGCGTGTCTCGGGCAGTGTGTCTCGGGCAGTGTTACTCAGGCAGTGTGCCTCGGGCAGTGTGTTTCGGGCAGTGTGTCTCGGGCAGCGTGTCTCGGGCCCTCGGGCAGCGTGTTTCGGGCAGTGTGTCTTGGGCAGTGTGTCTCGGGTATTGTGTCTCGAGCAGCGTGTCTCGGGCAGTGTGTCTCGCAAATGTGTCTCGGGCAGCGTGTCTCGGGTGGTGTGTCTCGGGTAGTGTGTCTCGGGCAGTGTGTCTCGGGCAGCGTGTTTCGGGCAGTGTGTCTCGAGCAGTGTGTCTCGGGCAGTGTGTCTCGGGCAGCGTGTTTCGGGCCCTCCGGCAGTGTGTCTCGGGCTGTGTGTCTCGGGCTGTGTGTCTCGGGCAGCGTGTCTCGGGCCCTCGGGCAGCGTGTTTCGGGCAGTGTGTCTTGTGCAGTGTGTCTCGGGCAGTGTGTTTCGGGCAGTGTGTCTCGAGCAGCGTGTCTCGGGCAGTGTGTCTCGCAAATGTGTCCCGCACAGTGTGTCTCGGGCAGCGTGTCTCGGGCAGTGTGTCTTAGGTAGCGTTATTCGGGCCCTCGGGCAGCGTGTCTCGGGCAGTGTGTCTCGGGCAGTGTGTCTCGAGCAGTGTGTCTCGGGCAGCGTGTCTCGTGCCCTCGGGCAGCATGTTTCGGGCAGTGTGTCTTGGGCAGTGTGTCTCGGACAGTGTGTTTCGGGCAGTGTGTTTCGGGCAGTGTGTTTCGGGCAGTGTGTCTCGGGCAGCGTTTCTCGCGCAGCGTGTCTCGGGCAGTGTGTCTCGGGCAGTGTGTCTCGGGCTGAGTGTCTCGGGCTGAGTGTCTCGGGTAGTGTGCCTTGGGCAGTGTGTCTCAGGCAGTGTGTCTTGAGCAGTGTGTCTCGGGCAGCGTGTCTCGGGCCCTCGGGCAGCGTGTTTCGGGCAGTGTGTCTTGGGCAGTGTGTTTCGGGCAGTGTGTTTCGGGCAGTGTGTCTCGAGCAGCGTGTCTCGGGCAGTGTGTCTCGCAAATGTGTCTCGGGCAGTGTGTCTTGGGCAGTGTGTCTCGGGCAGTGTGTCTCGGGCAGTGTGTTTCGGGTAGCGTGTCTCGAGCCCTCGGGCAGCGTGTTTCGGGCAGTGTGTCTCGAACAGCGTGTCCCGGACAGTGTGTCTCGGGCAGCGTGTCTCGGGCAGTGTTTCTCGGGTAGAGTGTCTCGGGCCCTCGGGCAGCGTGTCTCGGGCAGCGTGTCTCGGGCAGCGTGTCTCGGGCAGTGTGTCTCGGGTAGCGTGTCTGAAGCAGCGTGTCTCGCGCAGCGTGTCTCGCGCAGCGTGTCTCGCGTAGCGTGTCTCGGGTAGTGTGTCTCGGGCAGCGTGTCTCGCGCAGCGTGTCTCAGGCAGCGTGTCTCGGGCAGCTTGTCTCGGGCAGTGTGTCTCGCGAAGCGTGTCTTGGGCAGTGTGTCTCGGGCAGCGTGTCTCGTGCAGCGTGTCTCGGGCAGTGTGTCTCGCGAAGCGTGTCTCGGGCAGTGTGTCTCGGGTAGTGTGCCTCCAGCAGTGTGTCTCGTGCAGTGTGTTTCGGGCAGTGTGTCTCGGGCAGCGTGTCTCGGGCCCTCGGGCAGTGTGTTTCGGGCAGTGTGTCTTGGGCAGTGTGTTTCGGGCAGTGTGTTTCATGCAGTGTGTCTCGAGCAGCGTTTCTCAGGCAGTGTGTCTCGCAAATGTGTCTCGGGCAGTGTGTCTCGGGCAGTGTGTCTCGGGCAGTGTGTCTCGGGCAGTGTGTCTCGAGCAGCGTGTCTCGGGTAGCGTGTCTCGGGCCCTCGAGCAGCGTGTTTCGGACAGTGCGTTTCGGGCAGCGTGTCTCAGGCAGTGTGTTTCGGGCAGTGTGTCTCGAGCAGCGTGTCTCGGACAGTGTGTCTCGCAAATGTGTCCCGGACAGTGTGTCTCGGGCAGCGTGTCTCGGGCAGTGTTTCTCGGGTAGCGTGTCTCGGGCCCTCGGGCAGTGTGTCTCGGGCAGCGTGCCTCGGGCAGCGTGCCTCGGGCAGTGTGTCTCGGGCAGTGTGACTCGGGCAGCGTGTCTAGGGCAGCGTGTCTCGGGCAGTGTGTCTCGGGCAGTGTTCCACCGGCAGTGTGTCTCGGGCAGTGTGTCTCGGGCAGTGTGTCTCGGGCAGCGTGTCTCGGGCCCTCGGGCAGCGTGTTTCGGGCAGTGTGTCTCGGGCAGTGTGTCTCGAGCAGTGTGTCTCGGGCAGTGTGTCTCGGGCAGCGTGTTTCGGGCCCTCCGGCAGTGTGTCTCGGGCTGTGTGTCTCGGGCTGTGTGTCTCGGGCAGCGTGTCTCGGGCCCTCGGGCAGCGTGTTTCGGGCAGTGTGTCTTGTGCAGTGTGTCTCGGGCAGTGTGTTTCGGGCAGTGTGTCTCGAGCAGCGTGTCTCGGGCAGTGTGTCTCGCAAATGTGTCCCGCACAGTGTGTCTCGGGCAGCGTGTCTCGGGCAGTGTGTCTTAGGTAGCGTTATTCGGGCCCTCGGGCAGCGTGTCTCGGGCAGTGTGTCTCGGGCAGTGTGTCTCGAGCAGTGTGTCTCGGGCAGCGTGTCTCGTGCCCTCGGGCAGCATGTTTCGGGCAGTGTGTCTTGGGCAGTGTGTTTCGGGCAGTGTGTTTCGGGCAGTGTGTTTCGGGCAGTGTGTTTCGGGCAGTGTGTCTCGGGCAGCGTTTCTCGCGCAGCGTGTCTCGGGCAGTGTGTCTCGGGCAGTGTGTCTCGGGCTGAGTGTCTCGGGCTGAGTGTCTCGGGTAGTGTGCCTTGGGCAGTGTGTCTCAGGCAGTGTGTCTTGAGCAGTGTGTCTCGGGCAGCGTGTCTCGGGCCCTCGGGCAGCGTGTTTCGGGCAGTGTGTCTTGGGCAGTGTGTTTCGGGCAGTGTGTTTCGGGCAGTGTGTCTCGAGCAGCGTGTCTCGGGCAGTGTGTCTCGCAAATGTGTCTCGGGCAGTGTGTCTTGGGCAGTGTGTCTCGGGCAGTGTGTCTCGGGCAGTGTGTTTCGGGTAGCGTGTCTCGAGCCCTCGGGCAGCGTGTTTCGGGCAGTGTGTCTCGAACAGCGTGTCCCGGACAGTGTGTCTCGGGCAGCGTGTCTCGGGCAGTGTTTCTCGGGTAGAGTGTCTCGGGCCCTCGGGCAGCGTGTCTCGGGCAGCGTGTCTCGGGCAGCGTGTCTCGGGCAGTGTGTCTCGGGTAGCGTGTCTGAAGCAGCGTGTCTCGCGCAGCGTGTCTCGCGCAGCGTGTCTCGCGTAGCGTGTCTCGGGTAGTGTGTCTCGGGCAGCGTGTCTCGCGCAGCGTGTCTCAGGCAGCGTGTCTCGGGCAGCTTGTCTCGGGCAGTGTGTCTCGCGAAGCGTGTCTTGGGCAGTGTGTCTCGGGCAGCGTGTCTCGTGCAGCGTGTCTCGGGCAGTGTGTCTCGCGAAGCGTGTCTCGGGCAGTGTGTCTCGGGTAGTGTGCCTCCAGCAGTGTGTCTCGTGCAGTGTGTTTCGGGCAGTGTGTCTCGGGCAGCGTGTCTCGGGCCCTCGGGGAGTGTGTTTCGGGCAGTGTGTCTTGGGCAGTGTGTTTCGGGCAGTGTGTTTCATGCAGTGTGTCTCGAGCAGCGTTTCTCAGGCAGTGTGTCTCGCAAATGTGTCTCGGGCAGTGTGTCTCGGGCAGCGTGTCTCGGGCAGCGTGTCTCGGGCAGTGTGTCTCGGGCAGTGTGTCTCGAGCAGCGTGTCTCGGGTAGCGTGTCTCGGGCCCTCGAGCAGCGTGTTTCGGACAGTGCGTTTCGGGCAGCGTGTCTCAGGCAGTGTGTTTCGGGCAGTGTGTCTCGAGCAGCGTGTCTCGGACAGTGTGTCTCGCAAATGTGTCCCGGACAGTGTGTCTCGGGCAGCGTGTCTCGGGCAGTGTTTCTCGGGTAGCGTGTCTCGGGCCCTCGGGCAGTGTGTCTCGGGCAGCGTGCCTCGGGCAGCGTGCCTCGGGCAGTGTGTCTCGGGCAGTGTGTCTCGGGCAGCGTGTCTAGGGCAGCGTGTCTCGGGCAGTGTGTCTCGGGCAGTGTTCCACCGGCAGTGTGTCTCGGGCAGTGTGTCTCGGGCAGTGTGTCTCGGGCAGTGTGTCTCGGGCAGCGTGTCTCGGGCCCTCGGGCAGCGTGTTTCGGGCAGTGTGTCTCGGGCAGTGTGTCTCGGGCAGCGTGTCTCGGGCAGCGTGTCTCGGGCAGTGTGTCTCGGGCCCTCGGGCAGCGTGTCTTGGGCAGCGTGTCTCGGGCAGTGTGTCTCGGGCAGCGTGTCTCGGGCCCTCGGGCAGCGTGTTTCGGGCAGTGTGTCTCGGGCAGTGTGTCTCGGGCAGCGTGTCTCGGGCAGCGTGTCTCGGGCAGTGTGTCTCGGGTAGTGTGCCACCGGCAGTGTGTCTCAGGCAGTGTGTTTCGGGCAGTGTGTCTCGGGCAGTGTGTCTCGGTCAGCGTGTCTCGGGCCCTCGGGCAGCGTGTCTCGGGCAGTGTGTCTCGGGCAGTGTGTCTCGGGCAGTGTGTCTCGGGCAGCGTGTTTCGGGCAGTGTGTCTCGAGCAGTGTGTCTCGAGCAGTGTGTCTCGAGCAGTGTGTCTCGGGCAGCGTGTCTCGGGCCCTCGGGCAGTGTGTCTCGGGCAGTGTGTCTCGGGCAGTGTGTCTCGGGTGGTGTGCCTCCGGCAGTGTGTTTCGGGCAGTGTGTCTCGGGAAGCGTGTCTCGGGCTTTCGGGCAGCGTGTTTTGGGCAGTGTGTCTCGGGTAGTGTGTCTCGAGCAGCGTGTCTCGGGCAGTGTGTCTCGCAAATGTGTCTCGGGCAGCGTGTCTCAGGTGGTGTGTCTCGGGCAGTGTGTCTCGGGCAGTGTGTCTCGGGCAGTGTGTCTCGGGCAGTGTGTCTCGGGCAGTTTGTCTCGGGCAGCGTGTTTCGGGCAGTGTGTCTCGAGCAGTGTGTCTCGAGCAGTGTGTCTCGGGCAGCGTGTCTCGGGCCCTCGGGC
Organism: Pristiophorus japonicus; assembly: GCF_044704955.1. Lineage (NCBI taxonomy): Eukaryota > Metazoa > Chordata > Chondrichthyes > Pristiophoridae > Pristiophorus > Pristiophorus japonicus. Next base: position 131,897,559 of record NC_091988.1, read on the forward strand.
AGTGTGTCTCGGGCAGTGTGTCTCGGGTGGTGTGCCTCCGGCAGTGTGTCTTGGGCTGTGTGTCTCGGGCAGTGTCTTTCGGGCAGTGTGTCTCGGGCAGCGTGTTTCGGGCAGTGTGTCTTGTGCAGTGTGTCTCGGGCAGTGTGTTTCGGGCAGTGTGTCTCGGGTAGTGTGTCTCGGGCAGTGTGTCTCGGGCAGTGTGTTTCGGGCAGTGTGTCTCGAGCAGTGTGTCTCGGGCAGCGTGTCTCGGGCCCTCGGGCAGCGTGTCTCGGGCCCTCGGGCAGCATGTTTCGGGCAGTGTGTCTTGGGCAGTGTGTCTCGGGCAGTGTGTTTCGGGCAGTGTGTTTCGGGCAGCGTGTCTCGGGCAGCGTGTCTCGCAAATGTGTCCCGGGCAGCGTGTCTCGGGCAGTGTGTCTCGGGCAGCGTGTCTCGGGCAGCGTGTCTCGGGCAGTGTGTCTCGGGCAGAGTGTCTCGGGCAGAGTGTCTCGGGCAGCGTGTCTCGGGAAGCGTGTCTCGAGATGTGTGTCTCGGGTATTGTGTCTCGGGTAGTATGTCTCGGGCAGCGTGTCTCGGGCTGTGTGTCTCGGGCAGTGTGTCTCGAGCAGTGTGTCTCGGGTAGCGTGTCTCGGGCCCTCGGGCAGAGAAGTCAAAAAAGAAGTAGAAAGAAATCAAAAGGTGACGTCACAGCCAATGTGGTAAGTGATTGGCTGCTGATTGGTGAGTAGTTTTTCTTTTTCTTTATTAATCAGTAACTTTTAACATTGTTGTCGGCAATTTAAGTGTATCTAAGGGTTAAGTCATGGCAGGACAGCTCGGTCACGTGATATGCTCCTCCTGTACCATGTGGGAACACCGGGACAACACCAGTGTCCCTGACGACTACATGTGCGGGAAGTATGTCCACCTCCGGCTACTGACGGTCCGCGTTGCGGAGTTGGAGCTGAAGGTGGATTCACTCTGGAGCATCCACGATGCTGAGAATGACGTGAGTATCACGTGTAGCGAGTTGGTCTTACCGCAGGAGAAGGTCCACAGCCAGCGAGGGAATGGAAGACCAGCAGGAAGAGTAGTGCAAGGAAGGTAGTGCAGGGTTCCCCTGTGGTCATCCCACTGCAAAACAGATACACTGCTTTGAGTGCTGTTGAGGGGGATGACTCATCAGGAGCGGGCAGCAGCAGCCAAGTTCATGGCACCGTGGCTGGCTCTGTTGCACAGGAGGGCAGGAAAAAGAGTGGGAGCGCGATAGTGATAGGGGATTCAATTGTAAGGGGAATAGATAGGCGTTTCTGCGGCCGCAACCGAGACTCCAGGATGGTATGTTGCCTCCCTGGTGCAAGGATGTCTCGGAGCGGGTGCAGGACATTCTAAAAAGGGAGGGAGAACAGCCAGTTGTCGTAGTGCATGTTGGTACCAATGACATAGGTAAAAAAAGGGATGAGTTCCTACGAAATGAATTTAAGGAGCTAGGAGCTAAATTAAAAAGTAGGACCTCAAAAGTAGTAATCTCGGGATTGCTACCAGTGCCATGTGCTAGTTAGAGTAGGAATCGCAGGATAGCTCAGATGAATACGTGGCTTGAGCAATGGTGCAGCAGGGAGGGATTCAAATTCCTGGGGCATTGGAACCGGTTCTGGGGGAGGTGGGACCAGTACAATCCGGACGGTCTGCACCTGGGCAGAATCGGAACCAATGTCCTCGGGGGAGTGTTTGCTAGTGCTGTTGGGGAGGAGTTAAACTAATATGGCAGGGGGATGGGAACCAATGCAGGGAGATAGAGGGAAACAAAAAGGAGGCAAAAACAAAAGACAGAAAGGAGATGAGGAAAAGTGGAGGGCAGAGAAACCCAAGGCAAAGAACAAAAAGGGCCATTGTACAGCAAAATTCTAAAAGGACAGAGGGTGTTAAAAAAACAAGCCTAAAGGCTTTGTGTCTTAATGCAAGGAGTATCCGCAATAAGGTGGATGAATTAACTGTGCAAATAGATGTTAACAAATATGATGTGATTGGGATTACGGAGACGTGGCTCCAGGATGAGCAGGGCTGGGAACTCAACATCCAGGGGTATTCAACATTCAGGAAGGATAGAATAAAAGGAAAAGGAGGTGGGGTAGCATTGCTGGTTAAGGAGGAGATTAAGGCAATAGTTAGGAAGGACATTAGCTTGGATGATGTGGAATCTATATGGGTAGAGCTGCAGAACACCAAAGGGCAAAAAACGTTAGTGGGAGTTGTGTACAGACCTCCAAACAGTAGTAGTGATGTTGGGGAGGGCATCAAACATGAAATTAGGGGTGCGTGCAATAAAGGTGCAGCAGTTATAATGGGTGACTTTAATATGCACATAGATTGGGCTAACCAAACTGGAAGCAATACGGTGGAGGAGGATTTTCTGGAGTGCATAAGGGATGGTTTTTTAGACCAATATGTCGAGGAACCAACTAGGAGGGAGGCCATCTTAGACTGGGTGTTATGTAATGAGAGAGGATTAATTAGCAATCTCGTTGTGCGAGGCCCCTTGGGGAAGAGTGACCATAATATGGTGGAATTCTGCATTGGGATGGAGAATGAAACAGTTAATTCAGAGACCATAGTCCAGAACTTAAAGAAGGCTAACTTTGAAGGTATGAGGCGTGAATTGGCTGGGATGGATTGGCGAATGATACTTAAGGGGTTGACTGTGGATGGGCAATGGCAGACATTTAGAGACCGCATGGATGAACTACAACAATTGTACATTCCCGTCTGGCATAAAAATAAAAAAGGGAAGGTGGCTCAACCGTGGCTATCAAGGGAAATCAGGGATAGTATTAAAGCCAAGGAAGTGGCATACAAATTGGCCAGAAATAGCAGCGAACCTGGGGACTGGGAGAAATTTAGAACTCAGCAGAAGAGGACAAAGGGTTTGATTAGGGCAGGGAAAATGGAGTATGAGAAGAAGCTTGCAGGGAACATTAAGACGGACTGCAAAAGTTTCTATAGATATGTAAAGAGAAAAAGGTTAGTAAAGACAAACGTAGGTCCGCTGCAGTCAGAATCAGGGGAAGTCATAACGGGGAACAAAGAAATGGCGGACCAATTGAACAAGTACTTTGGTTCAGTATTCACTGAGGAGGACACGAACAACCTTCCGGTTATAAAAGGGATCGGGGGGTCTAGTAAGGAGGAGGAACTGAGGGAAATCCTTATTAGCCGGGAAATTGTGTTGGGGAAATTGATGGGATTGAAGGCCGATAAATCCCCAGGGCCTGATGGACTGCATCCCAGAGTACTTAAGGAGGTGGCCTTGGAAATAGTGGATGCGTTGACAGTCATTTTCCAACATTCCATTGACTCTGGATCAGTTCCTATGGAGTGGAGGGTAGCCAATGTAACCCCACATTTTAAAAAAGGAGGGAGAGAGAAAACAGGGAATTATAGACCGGTCAGCCTGACATCGGTAGTGGGTAAAATGATGGAATCAATTATTAAGGATGTCATAGCAGTGCATTTGGAAAGAGGTGACATGATAGGTCCAAGTCAGCATGGATTTGTGAAAGGGAAATCATGCTTGACAAATCTTCTGGAATTTTTTGAGGATGTTTCCAGTAGAGTGGACAAGGGAGAACCAGTTGATGTGGTATATTTGGACTTTCAGAAGGCGTTCGACAAGGTCCCACACAAGAGATTGATGTGCAAAGTTAGAGCACATGGGATTGGGGGTAGTGTACTGACATGGATTGAGAACTGGTTGTCAGACAGGAAGCAAAGAGTAGGAGTAAATGGGTACTTTTCAGAATGGCAGGCAGTGACTAGTGGGGTACCGCAAGGTTCTGTGCTGGGGCCCCAGCTGTTTACACTGTACATTAATGATTTAGATGAGGGGATTAAATGTAGTATCTCCAAATTTGCGGATGACACTAAGTTAGGTGGCAGTGTGAGCTGCGAGGAGGATGCTGTGAGGCTGCAGAGCGACTTGGATAGGTTAGGTGAGTGGGCAAATGCATGGCAGATGAAGTATAATGTGGATAAATGTGAGGTTATCCACTTTGGTGGTAAAAACAGAGAGACAGACTATTATCTGAATGGTGACAGATTAGGAAAAGGGGAGGTGCAAAGAGACCTGGGTGTCATGGTACATCAGTCATTGAAGGTTGGCATGCAGGTGCAGCAGGCGGTTAAGAAAGCAAATGGCATGTTGGCCTTCATAGCAAGGGGATTTGAGTACAGGGGCAGGGAGGTGTTGCTACAGTTGTACAGGGCATTGGTGAGGCCACACCTGGAGTATTGTGTACAGTTTTGGTCTCCTAACCTGAGGAAGGACATTCTTGCTATTGAGGGAGTGCAGCGAAGGTTCACCAGACTGATTCCCGGGATGGCGGGACTGACCTATCAAGAAAGACTGGATCAACTGGGCTTGTATTCACTGGAGTTCAGAAGAATGAGAGGGGACCTCATAGAAACATTTAAAATTCTGACGGGGTTAGACAGGTTAGATGCAGGAAGAATGTTCCCAATGTTGGGGAAGTCCAGAACCAGAGGTCACAGTCTAAGGATAAGGGGTAAGCCATTTAGGACCGAGATGCGGAGGAACTTCTTCACCCAGAGAGTGGTGAACCTGTGGAATTCTCTACCACAGAAAGTTGTTGAGGCCAATTCACTAAATATATTCAAAAAGGAGTTAGATGAGGTCCTTACTACTAGGGGGATCAAGGGGTATGGTGAGAAAGCAGGAATGGGGTACTGAAGTTGAATGTTCAGCCATGAACTCATTGAATGGCGGTGCAGGCTAGAAGGGCCGAATGGCCTACTCCTGCACCTATTTTCTATGTTTCTATGTTTCTATGTCTCGAGCAGCGTGTCTCGGACAGTGTGTCTCGCAAATGTGTCCCGGACAGTGTGTCTCGGGTAGCGTGTCTCGGGCAGTGTGTCTCGGGCAGCGTGTCTCGCGAAGCGTGTCTCGGGCAGTGTGTCTCGCGAAGCGTGTCTCGCGAAGCGTGTCTCTGGCAGCGTGTCTCGGGCATCGTGTCTCGGGCAGTGTGTCTCGGGCAGTGTGTCTCGGGCAGTGTGTCTCGGGCAGTGTGATTCGGGCAGCGTGACTCGGGCAGTGTGTCTCGCGAAGCGTGTCTCGGGCAGCGTGTCTCGGACAGCGTGTCTCGGGCAGCGTGTCTCGCGAAGCGTGTCTCGCGAAGCGTGTCTCAGGTAGTGTGTCTCGGGTAGTGTGTCTCGGGTAGTGTGTCTCGCAAAGCGTGTCTCGGGCAGTGTGTCTCGCAAAGCGTGTCTCGGGCAGTGTGCCTCGGGCAGTGTGTCTCGGGCAGTGTGTCTCGGGCAGTGTGTCTCGGGCAGTGTGTCTCGAGCAGTGTGTCTCGGGCAGCGTGTCTCGGGCGCTCGGGCAGCGTGTCTTGGGCAGCGTGTCTTGGGCAGTGTGTCTCGGGCAGTGTGTTTCGGGCAGTGTGTTTCGGGCAGTGTGTCTCGAGCAGCGTGTCTCGGGCAGTGTGTCTCGCAAATGTGTCTCGGGCAGTGTGTCTCGGGTAGTGTGTCTCGCAAATGTGTCTCGGGCAGTGTGTTTCGGGTAGCGTGTTTCGGGCCCTCGAGCAGCGTGTTTCGGGCAGTGTGTCTTGGGCAGTGTGTCTCAGGCAGTGTGTTTCGGGCAGTGTGTCTCGAGCAGCGTGTCTCGGACAGTGTGTCTCGCAAATGTGTCCCGGACAGTGTGTCTCGGGCAGCGTGTCTCGGGCAGTGTTTCTCGGGTAGCGTGTCTCGGGCCCTCGGGCAGTGTGTCTCGGGCAATGTGTCTCGGGTAGCGTGTGTCGGGCAGTGTGTCTCGGGTAGTGTGTCTCGGGCAGCGTATCTCGGGCATTGTGTCTCGGGCAGCGTGTCTTGGGCAGCGTGTCTCGGGCAGTGTGTCTCGGGCATTGGGTCTCGGGTAGCGTGTGTCGGGCAGTGTGTCTCGGGTAGTGTGTCTCGGGCAGCGTGTCACGGGCAGTGTGTCTCGCGAAGCGTGTCTCGGGCAGTGTGTCTCGAGCAGTGTATCTCGCGCAGCGTGTCTCGGGCAGTGTGTCTCGGGCAGTGTGTCTCGGGTAGCGTTTGTCGGGCAGTGTGTCTCGGGCAGCGTGTATCGGGCAGCGTGTCTCGGGCAGTGTGTCTCGCGAAGCGTGTCTCGGGCAGTGTGTCTCGGGCAGCGTGTATCGGGCAGCGTGTCTCGGGCAGCGTGTCTCGGGCAGTGTGTCTCGGGCAGCGTGTCTCGGGCATTGTGTCTCGAGCAGTGTGTCTCGTGCAGTGTGTCTCAGGCAGTGTGTCTCGGGCAATGTGTCTCGGGTAGCGTGTGTCGGGCAGTGTGTCGGGTAGTGTGTCTCGGGCAGCATATCTCGGGCATTGTGTCTCGCGAAGCGTGTATCGGGCAGCATGTCTCGCGAAGCGTGTCTCGGGCAGTGTGTCTCGAGCAGTGTGTCTCGCGCAGCGTGTCTCGGGCAGTGTGTCTCGGGCAGTGTGTCTCGGGTAGCGTTTGTCGGGGAGTGTGTCTCGGGTAGTGTGTCTCGCGAAGCGTGTCTCGGGCAGCGTGTCTCGGGCAGCGTGTTTCGGGCAGCGTGTCTCGGGCAGCGTGTCTCGGGCAGTGTGTCTCGGGCAGCGTGTCTCGGGCAGTGTGTCTCGCGAAGCGTGTCTCGGGCAGTGTGTCTCGCGAAGCGTGTCTCGCGAAGCGTGTCTCTGGCAGCGTGTCTCGGGCAGCGTGTCTCGGGCAGCGTGTCTCGGGCAGCGTGTCTCGCGAAGCGTGTCTCGGGCAGTGTGTCTCGGGCAGTGTGTCTCGGGCAGCGTGTCTCGGGCAGCGTGTCTCGCGAAGCGTGTCTCAGGCAGTGTGTCTCGGGCAGTGTGTCTCGCGAAGCGTGTCTCGCGAAGCGTGTCTCTGGCAGTGTGTCTCGGGCAGCGTGTCTCGGGCAGCGTGTCTCGGGCAGCGTGTCTCGCGAAGCGTGTCTCGGGCAGTGTGTCTCGGGCAGTGTGTCTCGGGCAGCGTGTCTCGGGCAGCGTGTCTCGCGAAGCGTGTCTCAGGCAGTGTGTCTCGGGCAGTGTGTCTCGCGAAGCGTGTCTCGGGTAGCGTGTCTCGGGCAGCGTGTCTCGGGCAGTGTTTCTCGAGCAGTGTGTCTCGGGCAGCGTGTCTCGGGCCCTCGGGCAGCGTGTCTTGGGCAGCGTGTCTCGGGCAGTGTGTCTCGGGCAGCGTGTCTCGGGCAGCGTGTCTCGGGCAGCGTGTCTCGCGAAGCGTGTCTCGGGCTGTGTGTCTCGGGCAGTGGGTCTCGGGCAGTGTGTCTCGGGCAGCGTGTCTCGGGCAGCGTGTCTCGGGCAGTGGGTCTCGGGCAGTGGGTCTCGGGCAGTGTGTCTCGGGTAGTGTGTCTCGGGCAGCATGTCTCGGGCAGCGTGTCTCGCGAAGCGTGTCTCGGGCAGTGTGTCTCGGGCAGTGGGTCTCGGGCAGTGTGTCTCGGGTAGTGTGTCTCGGGCAGCGTGTCTCGGGCAGTGTGTCTCGCGAAGCGTGTTTCGGGCAGTGTGTCTGGGCAGTGTGTCTCGGGCAGTGTGTTTCGGGCAGTGTGTCTCGAGCAGCGTGTCTCGGGCAGTGTGTCTCGCAAATGTGTCCCGGACAGTGTGTCTCGGGTAGCGTGTCTCGGTCCCTCGGGCAGCGTGTCTCGGGCAGCATGTCTCGGGTAGTGTGTCTCGGGTAGTGTGTCTCGGGCAGCGTGTCTCGCGCAGTGTGTCTCGGGCAACGTGTCTCGGGCAGTGTGTCTCGGGCAGTATGCCTCGAGCAGTGTGTCTCGGGCAGCGTGTCTCGGGCAGCGTGTCTCGGGTAGCGTGTCTCGGGTAGTGTGTCTCGGGCAGCGTGTCTCGCGCAGTGTGTCACGGGCAGCGTGTCTCGGGCAGCGTGTCTCGCGCAGCGTGTCTCGGGCAGTGTGTCTCGGGCAGTATGCCTCGAGCAGTGTGTCTCGGGCAGCGTGTCTCGGGCAGCGTGTCTCGGGCAGCGTGTCTCGGGCAGTGTGTCTCGGGCAGCGTGTCTCGGGCATTGTGTCTCGAGCAGTGTGTCTCGTGCAGCGTGTCTCGGGCAGTGTGTCTCGGGCAGTGTGTCTCGGGTAGCGTGTGTCGGGCAGTGTGTCTCAGGTAGTGTGTCTCGGGCAGCGTATCTCGGGCATTGTGTCTCGCGAAGCGTGTATCGGGCAGCGTGTCTCGGGCAGCATGTCTCGGGCAGTGTGTCTCGGGCAGTGTGTCTTGGGCAGTTTGTCTTGGGCAGTGTGTCTCGGGCAGTGTGTCTCGGGCAGTGTGTCTCGGACAGCGTGTCTCGGGCAGCGTGTCTCGGGCAGTGTGTCTCGCGCAGCGTGTCTCGGGCAGCGTGTATCGGGCAGCATGTCTCGGGCAGTGTGTCTCGGGCAGCGTGTATCGGTCAGTGTGTCTCGGGCAGCGTGTCTCGGGCAGTGTATCTCGAGCAGTGTGTCTCGCGCAGCATGTCTCGGGCAGTGTGTCTCGGGCAGTGTGTCTCGGGTAGTGTGTCTCGGGCAGCGTGTCACGGGCAGTGTGTCTCGTGAAGCGTGTCTCGGGCAGTGTGTCTCGAGCAGTGTGTCTCGCGCAGAGTGTCTCGGGCAGTGTGTCTCGGGCAGTGTGTCTCGGGTAGCGTTTGTCGGGCAGTGTGTCTCGGGTAGTGTGTCTCGCAAATGTGTCCCGGACAGTGTGTCTCGGGCAGCGTGTCTCGGGCAGTGTTTCTCGGGTAGCGTGTCTCGGGCCCTCGGGCAGTGTGTCTCGGGCAATGTGTCTCGGGTAGCGTGTGTCGGGCAGTGTGTCTCGGGTAGTGTGTCTCGGGCAGCGTATCTCGGGCATTGTGTCTCGGGCTGCGTGTCTTGGGCAGCGTGTCTCGGGCAGTGTGTCTCGGGCATTGGGTCTCGGGTAGCGTGTGTCGGGCAGTGTGTCTCGGGTAGTGTGTCTCGGGCAGCGTGTCACGGGCAGTGTGTCTCGCGAAGCGTGTCTCGGGCAGTGTGTCTCGAGCAGTGTATCTCGCGCAGCGTGTCTCGGGCAGTGTGTCTCGGGCAGTGTGTCTCAGGTAGCGTTTGTCGGGCAGTGTGTCTCGGGCAGCGTGTATCGGGCAGCGTGTCTCGGGCAGTGTGTCTCGCGAAGCGTGTCTCGGGCAGTGTGTCTCGGGCAGCGTGTATCGGGCAGCGTGTCTCGGGCAGCGTGTCTCGGGCATTGTGTCTCGAGCAGTGTGTCTCGTGCAGTGTGTCTCAGGCAGTGTGTCTCGGGCAATGTGTCTCGGGTAGCGTGTGTCGGGCAGTGTGTCGGGTAGTGTGTCTCGGGCAGCATATCTCGGGCATTGTGTCTCGCGAAGCGTGTATCGGGCAGCGTGTCTCGCGAAGCGTGTCTCGGGCAGTGTGTCTCGAGCAGTGTGTCTCGCGCAGCGTGTCTCGGGCAGTGTGTCTCGGGCAGTGTGTCTCGGGTAGCGTTTGTCGGGGAGTGTGTCTCGGGTAGTGTGTCTCGCGAAGCGTGTCTCGGGCAGCGTGTCTCGGGCAGCGTGTATCGGGCAGCGTGTCTCGGGCAGCGTGTCTCGGGCAGTGTGTCTCGGGCAGCGTGTCTCGGGCAGTGTGTCTCGCGAAGCGTGTCTCGGGCAGTGTGTCTCGCGAAGCGTGTCTCGCGAAGCGTGTCTCTGGCAGTGTGTCTCGGGCAGCGTGTCTCGGGCAGCGTGTCTCGGGCAGCGTGTCTCGCGAAGCGTGTCTCGGGCAGTGTGTCTCGGGCAGCGTGTCTCGGGCAGCGTGTCTCGCGAAGCGTGTCTCAGGCAGTGTGTCTCGGGCAGTGTGTCTCGCGAAGCGTGTCTCGCGAAGCGTGTCTCGGGCAGCGTGTCTCGGGCAGCGTGTCTCGGGCAGCGTGTCTCGCGAAGCGTGTCTCGGGCAGTGTGTCTCGGGCAGTGTGTCTCGGGCAGCGTGTCTCGCGAAGCGTGTCTCAGGCAGTGTGTCTCGGGCAGTGTGTCTCGCGAAGCGTGTCTCGGGTAGCGTGTCTCGGGCAGCGTGTCTCGGGCAGTGTTTCTCGAGCAGTGTGTCTCGGGCAGCGTGTCTCGGGCCCTCGGGCAGCGTGTCTTGGGCAGCGTGTCTTGGGCAGTGTGTCTCGGGCAGTGTGTCTCGGGCAGCGTGTCTCGGGCAGCGTGTCTCGGGCAGCGTGTCTCGCGAAGCGTGTCTCGGGCTGTGTGTCTCGGGCAGTGGGTCTCGGGCAGTGTGTCTCGGGCAGCGTGTCTCGGGCAGCGTGTCTCGGGCGGTGGGTCTCGGGCAGTGGGTCTCGGGCAGTGTGTCTCGGGTAGTGTGTCTCGGGCAGCATGTCTCGGGCAGCGTGTCTCGCGAAGCGTGTCTCGGGCAGTGTGTCTCGGGCAGTGGGTCTCGGGCAGTGTGTCTCGGGTAGTGTGTCTCGGGCAGCGTGTCTCGGGCAGTGTGTCTCGCGAAGCGTGTTTCGGGCAGTGTGTCTGGGCAGTGTGTTTCGGGCAGTGTGTCTCGAGCAGCGTGTCTCGGGCAGTGTGTCTCGCAAATGTGTCCCGGACAGTGTGTCTCGGGTAGCGTGTCTCGGTCCCTCGGGCAGCGTGTCTCGGGCAGCATGTCTCGGGTAGTGTGTCTCGGGTAGTGTGTCTCGGGCAGCGTGTCTCGCGCAGTGTGTCTCGGGCAACGTGTCTCGGGCAGTGTGTCTCGGGCAGTATGCCTCGAGCAGTGTGTCTCGGGCAGCGTGTCTCGGGCAGCGTGTCTCGGGTAGCGTGTCTCGGGTAGTGTGTCTCGGGCAGCGTGTCTCGCGCAGTGTGTCACGGGCAGCGTGTCTCGGGCAGCGTGTCTCGCGCAGCGTGTCTCGGGCAGTGTGTCTCGGGCAGTATGCCTCGAGCAGTGAGTCTCGGGCAGCGTGTCTCGGGCAGCGTGTCTCGGGCAGCGTGTCTCGGGCAGTGTGTCTCGGGCAGCGTGTCTCGGGCATTGTGTCTCGAGCAGTGTGTCTCGAGCAGTGTGTCTCGTGCAGCGTGTCTCGGGCAGTGTGTCTCGGGCAGTGTGTCTCGGGTAGCGTGTGTCGGGCAGTGTGTCTCAGGTAGTGTGTCTCGGGCAGCGTATCTCGGGCATTGTGTCTCGCGAAGCGTGTATCGGGCAGCGTGTCTCGGGCAGCATGTCTCGGGCAGTGTGTCTCGGGCAGTGTGTCTTGGGCAGTTTGTCTTGGGCAGTGTGTCTCGGGCAGTGTGTCTCGGGCAGTGTGTCTCGGACAGCGTGTCTCGGGCAGCGTGTCTCGGGCAGTGTGTCTCGCGCAGCGTGTCTCGGGCAGCGTGTATCGGGCAGCATGTCTCGGGCAGTGTGTCTCGGGCAGCGTGTATCGGTCAGTGTGTCTCGGGCAGCGTGTCTCGGGCAGTGTATCTCGAGCAGTGTGTCTCGCGCAGCATGTCTCGGGCAGTGTGTCTCGGGCAGTGTGTCTCGGGTAGTGTGTCTCGGGCAGCGTGTCACGGGCAGTGTGTCTCGTGAAGCGTGTCTCGGGCAGTGTGTCTCGAGCAGTGTGTCTCGCGCAGAGTGTCTCGGGCAGTGTGTCTCGGGCAGTGTGTCTCGGGTAGCGTTTGTCGGGCAGTGTGTCTCGGGTAGTGTGTCTCGCGAAGCGTGTCTCGGGCAGTGTGTCTCGGGCAGCGTGTATCGGGCAGCGTGTCTCGGGCAGCGTGTCTCGGGCAGTGTGTCTCGGGCAGCGTGTCTCGGGCATTGTGTCTCGAGCAGTGTGTCTCGTGCAGCGTGTCTCGGGCAGTGTGTCTCGGGCAATGTGTCTCGGGTAGCGTGTGTCGGGCAGTGTGTCTCGGGTAGTGTGTCTCGGGCAGCGTATCTCGGGCATTGTGTCTCGCGAAGCGTGTATCGGGCAGCGTGTCTCGGGCAGCGTGTCTCGGGCAGTGTGTCTTGGGCAGTTTGTCTCGGGCAGCGTGTCTCGGGCAGCGTGTCTCGGGCAGCGTGTCTCGGGCAGTGTGTCTCGCAAATGTGTCTCGGGCAGCGTGTCTCGGGCAGCGTGTATCGGGCAGCATGTCTCGGGCAGTGTGTCTCGGGCAGCGTGTCTCGGGCAGCGTGTCTCGGGCAGCGTGTATCGGTCAGTGTGTCTCGGGCAGCGTGTCTCGGGCAGCGTATCTCGAGCAGTGTGTCTCGCGCTGCGTGTCTCGCGCAGCGTGTCTCGGGCAGTGTGTCTCGGGCAGTGTGTCTCGGGCAGTGTGTCTCGGGTAGTGTGTCTCGGGCAGCGTGTCACGGGCAGTGTGTCTCGCGAAGCGTGTCTCGGGCAGTGTGTCTCGAGCAGTGTGTCTCGCGCAGCGTGTCTCGGGCAGTGTGTCTCGGGCAGTGTGTCTCGGGTAGCGTTTGTCGGGCAGTGTGTCTCGGGTAGTGTGTCTCGCGAAGCGTGTCTCGGGCAGTGTGTCTCGGGCAGCTTGTATCGGGCAGCGTGTCTCGGGCAGTGTGTCTCGGGCAGTGTGTCTCGGACAGCGTGTCTCGGGCAGCGTGTCTCGGGCAGTGTGTCTCGCGCAGCGTGTCTCGGGCAGCGTGTATCGGGCAGCATGTCTCGGGCAGTGTGTCTCGGGCAGCGTGTATCGGTCAGTGTGTCTCGGGCAGCGTGTCTCGGGCAGTGTATCTCGAGCAGTGTGTCTCGCGCAGCATGTCTCGGGCAGTGTGTCTCGGGCAGTGTGTCTCGGGTAGTGTGTCTCGGGCAGCGTGTCACGGGCAGTGTGTCTCGTGAAGCGTGTCTCGGGCAGTGTGTCTCGAGCAGTGTGTCTCGCGCAGAGTGTCTCGGGCAGTGTGTCTCGGGCAGTGTGTCTCGGGTAGCGTTTGTCGGGCAGTGTGTCTCGGGTAGTGTGTCTCGCAAATGTGTCCCGGACAGTGTGTCTCGGGCAGCGTGTCTCGGGCAGTGTTTCTCGGGTAGCGTGTCTCGGGCCCTCGGGCAGTGTGTCTCGGGCAATGTGTCTCGGGTAGCGTGTGTCGGGCAGTGTGTCTCGGGTAGTGTGTCTCGGGCAGCGTATCTCGGGCATTGTGTCTCGGGCTGCGTGTCTTGGGCAGCGTGTCTCGGGCAGTGTGTCTCGGGCATTGGGTCTCGGGTAGCGTGTGCCGGGCAGTGTGTCTCGGGTAGTGTGTCTCGGGCAGCGTGTCACGGGCAGTGTGTCTCGCGAAGCGTGTCTCGGGCAGTGTGTCTCGAGCAGTGTATCTCGCGCAGCGTGTCTCGGGCAGTGTGTCTCGGGCAGTGTGTCTCAGGTAGCGTTTGTCGGGCAGTGTGTCTCGGGCAGCGTGTATCGGGCAGCGTGTCTCGGGCAGTGTGTCTCGCGAAGCGTGTCTCGGGCAGTGTGTCTCGGGCAGCGTGTATCGGGCAGCGTGTCTCGGGCAGCGTGTCTCGGGCATTGTGTCTCGAGCAGTGTGTCTCGTGCAGTGTGTCTCAGGCAGTGTGTCTCGGGCAATGTGTCTCGGGTAGCGTGTGTCGGGCAGTGTGTCGGGTAGTGTGTCTCGGGCAGCATATCTCGGGCATTGTGTCTCGCGAAGCGTGTATCGGGCAGCGTGTCTCGCGAAGCGTGTCTCGGGCAGTGTGTCTCGAGCAGTGTGTCTCGCGCAGCGTGTCTCGGGCAGTGTGTCTCGGGCAGTGTGTCTCGGGTAGCGTTTGTCGGGGAGTGTGTCTCGGGTAGTGTGTCTCGCGAAGCGTGTCTCGGGCAGCGTGTCTCGGGCAGCGTGTATCGGGCAGCGTGTCTCGGGCAGCGTGTCTCGGGCAGTGTGTCTCGGGCAGCGTGTCTCGGGCAGTGTGTCTCGCGAAGCGTGTCTCGGGCAGTGTGTCTCGCGAAGCGTGTCTCGCGAAGCGTGTCTCTGGCAGTGTGTCTCGGGCAGCGTGTCTCGGGCAGCGTGTCTCGGGCAGCGTGTCTCGCGAAGCGTGTCTCGGGCAGTGTGTCTCGGGCAGCGTGTCTCGGGCAGCGTGTCTCGCGAAGCGTGTCTCAGGCAGTGTGTCTCGGGCAGTGTGTCTCGCGAAGCGTGTCTCGCGAAGCGTGTCTCGGGCAGCGTGTCTCGGGCAGCGTGTCTCGGGCAGCGTGTCTCGCGAAGCGTGTCTCGGGCAGTGTGTCTCGGGCAGTGTGTCTCGGGCAGCGTGTCTCGCGAAGCGTGTCTCAGGCAGTGTGTCTCGGGCAGTGTGTCTCGCGAAGCGTGTCTCGGGTAGCGTGTCTCGGGCAGCGTGTCTCGGGCAGTGTTTCTCGAGCAGTGTGTCTCGGGCAGCGTGTCTCGGGCCCTCGGGCAGCGTGTCTTGGGCAGCGTGTCTTGGGCAGTGTGTCTCGGGCAGTGTGTCTCGGGCAGCGTGTCTCGGGCAGCGTGTCTCGGGCAGCGTGTCTCGCGAAGCGTGTCTCGGGCTGTGTGTCTCGGGCAGTGGGTCTCGGGCAGTGTGTCTCGGGCAGCGTGTCTCGGGCAGCGTGTCTCGGGCGGTGGGTCTCGGGCAGTGGGTCTCGGGCAGTGTGTCTCGGGTAGTGTGTCTCGGGCAGCATGTCTCGGGCAGCGTGTCTCGCGAAGCGTGTCTCGGGCAGTGTGTCTCGGGCAGTGGGTCTCGGGCAGTGTGTCTCGGGTAGTGTGTCTCGGGCAGCGTGTCTCGGGCAGTGTGTCTCGCGAAGCGTGTTTCGGGCAGTGTGTCTGGGCAGTGTGTTTCGGGCAGTGTGTCTCGAGCAGCGTGTCTCGGGCAGTGTGTCTCGCAAATGTGTCCCGGACAGTGTGTCTCGGGTAGCGTGTCTCGGTCCCTCGGGCAGCGTGTCTCGGGCAGCATGTCTCGGGTAGTGTGTCTCGGGTAGTGTGTCTCGGGCAGCGTGTCTCGCGCAGTGTGTCTCGGGCAACGTGTCTCGGGCAGTGTGTCTCGGGCAGTATGCCTCGAGCAGTGTGTCTCGGGCAGCGTGTCTCGGGCAGCGTGTCTCGGGTAGCGTGTCTCGGGTAGTGTGTCTCGGGCAGCGTGTCTCGCGCAGTGTGTCACGGGCAGCGTGTCTCGGGCAGCGTGTCTCGCGCAGCGTGTCTCGGGCAGTGTGTCTCGGGCAGTATGCCTCGAGCAGTGAGTCTCGGGCAGCGTGTCTCGGGCAGCGTGTCTCGGGCAGCGTGTCTCGGGCAGTGTGTCTCGGGCAGCGTGTCTCGGGCATTGTGTCTCGAGCAGTGTGTCTCGTGCAGCGTGTCTCGGGCAGTGTGTCTCGGGCAGTGTGTCTCGGGTAGCGTGTGTCGGGCAGTGTGTCTCAGGTAGTGTGTCTCGGGCAGCGTATCTCGGGCATTGTGTCTCGCGAAGCGTGTATCGGGCAGCGTGTCTCGGGCAGCATGTCTCGGGCAGTGTGTCTCGGGCAGTGTGTCTTGGGCAGTTTGTCTTGGGCAGTGTGTCTCGGGCAGTGTGTCTCGGGCAGTGTGTCTCGGACAGCGTGTCTCGGGCAGCGTGTCTCGGGCAGTGTGTCTCGCGCAGCGTGTCTCGGGCAGCGTGTATCGGGCAGCATGTCTCGGGCAGTGTGTCTCGGGCAGCGTGTATCGGTCAGTGTGTCTCGGGCAGCGTGTCTCGGGCAGTGTATCTCGAGCAGTGTGTCTCGCGCAGCATGTCTCGGGCAGTGTGTCTCGGGCAGTGTGTCTCGGGTAGTGTGTCTCGGGCAGCGTGTCACGGGCAGTGTGTCTCGTGAAGCGTGTCTCGGGCAGTGTGTCTCGAGCAGTGTGTCTCGCGCAGAGTGTCTCGGGCAGTGTGTCTCGGGCAGTGTGTCTCGGGTAGCGTTTGTCGGGCAGTGTGTCTCGGGTAGTGTGTCTCGCGAAGCGTGTCTCGGGCAGTGTGTCTCGGGCAGCGTGTATCGGGCAGCGTGTCTCGGGCAGCGTGTCTCGGGCAGTGTGTCTCGGGCAGCGTGTCTCGGGCATTGTGTCTCGAGCAGTGTGTCTCGTGCAGCGTGTCTCGGGCAGTGTGTCTCGGGCAATGTGTCTCGGGTAGCGTGTGTCGGGCAGTGTGTCTCGGGTAGTGTGTCTCGGGCAGCGTATCTCGGGCATTGTGTCTCGCGAAGCGTGTATCGGGCAGCGTGTCTCGGGCAGCGTGTCTCGGGCAGTGTGTCTTGGGCAGTTTGTCTCGGGCAGCGTGTCTCGGGCAGCGTGTCTCGGGCAGCGTGTCTCGGGCAGTGTGTCTCGCAAATGTGTCTCGGGCAGCGTGTCTCGGGCAGCGTGTATCGGGCAGCATGTCTCGGGCAGTGTGTCTCGGGCAGCGTGTCTCGGGCAGCGTGTCTCGGGCAGCGTGTATCGGTCAGTGTGTCTCGGGCAGCGTGTCTCGGGCAGCGTATCTCGAGCAGTGTGTCTCGCGCTGCGTGTCTCGCGCAGCGTGTCTCGGGCAGTGTGTCTCGGGCAGTGTGTCTCGGGCAGTGTGTCTCGGGTAGTGTGTCTCGGGCAGCGTGTCACGGGCAGTGTGTCTCGCGAAGCGTGTCTCGGGCAGTGTGTCTCGAGCAGTGTGTCTCGCGCAGCGTGTCTCGGGCAGTGTGTCTCGGGCAGTGTGTCTCGGGTAGCGTTTGTCGGGCAGTGTGTCTCGGGTAGTGTGTCTCGCGAAGCGTGTCTCGGGCAGTGTGTCTCGGGCAGCTTGTATCGGGCAGCGTGTCTCGGGCAGTGTGTCTCGGGCAGTGTGTCTCGGGCAGTGTGTCTCGGGCAGCGTGTCTCGGGCAGTGTGTCTCGGGCAGCGTGTCTCGGGCAGCGTGTCTCGGGCATTGTGTCTCGGGCAGCGTGTCTCGGGCAGTGTGTCTCGGGCAGTGTGTCTCGGGCAGCCTGTATCGGGCAGCGTGTATCGGGCAGTGTGTCTCGCGCAGTGTGTCTCGCGCAGTGTGTCTCGAGCAGAGTGTCTTGGGCAGTGTATCTCGAGCAGTGTGTCTCAGGGTAGTTTGTCTCGGGCAGTGTGTCTCGGGCAGTGTGTCTCGGGCAGTGTGTCTCGTGAAGCGTGTCTCGGGCAGTGTGTCTCGAGCAGTGTGTCTCGCACAGCGTGTCTCGGGCAGTGTGTCTCAGGTAGCGTGTGTCGGGCAGTGTGTCTCGGGTAGTGTGTCTCGCGAAGCGTGTCTCGGGCAGTGTGTCTCGGGCAGCGTGTCTCAGGCAGCGTGTGTCGGGCACTGTGTCTCGAGCAGTGTGTCTCGGGCAGCGTGTCTCGGGAAGCGTGTTTCGGCAGTGTGTCTGGGCAGTGTGTCTCGGGCAGTGTGTTTCGGGCAGTGTGTCTCGAGCAGCGTGTCTCGGGCAGCATGTCTCCGGCGGCGTGTCTCCGGGTAGCGTGTCTCGGGCAGTGTGTCTCGGGCAGCGTGTCTCGGGATGTGTGTCTCGCGAAGCATGTCTCGGGCAGCGTGTCTCGGGCAGCGTGTCTCGGGTAGTGTGTCTCGGGTAGTGTGTCTCGGGCAGCGTGTCTCGCGCAGTGTGTCACGGGCAGCGTGTCTCGGGCAGCGTGTCTCGCGCAGCGTGTCTCGGGCAGTGTGTCTCGGGCAGTATGCCTCGAGCAGCGTGTCTCGGGCAGCGTGTCTCGGGCAGCGTGTCTCGGGCAGTGTGTCTCGGGCAGCGTGTCTCGGGCATTGTGTCTCGAGCAGTGTGTCTCGTGCAGCGTGTCTCGGGCAGTGTGTCTCGGGCAATGTGTCTCGGGTAGCGTGTGTCGGGCAGCGTGTATCGGGCAGCGTGTCTCGGGCAGCGTGTCTCGGGCAGTGTGTCTCGGGCAGCGTGTCTCGGGCATTGTGTCTCGAGCAGTGTGTCTCGTGCAGCGTGTCTCGGGCAGTGTGTCTCGGGCAATGTGTCTCGGGTAGCGTGTGTCGGGCAGTGTGTCTCGGGTAGTGTGTCTCGGGCAGCGTATCTCGGGCATTTTGTCTTGGGCAGTGTGTCTCGCGAAGCGTGTCTCGCGAAGCGTGTCTCGGGCAGCGTGTCTCGGGCAGCGTGTCTCGGGCAGCGTGTCTCGCGAAGCGTGTCTCGGGCAGTGTGTCTCGGGCAGTGTGTCTCGGGCAGCGTGTCTCGCGAAGCGTGTCTCAGGCAGTGTGTCTCGGGCAGTGTGTCTCGCGAAGCGTGTCTCGGGTAGCGTGTCTCGGGCAGCGTGTCTCGGGCAGTGTTTCTCGAGCAGTGTGTCTCGGGCAGCGTGTCTCGGGCCCTCGGGCAGCGTGTCTTGGGCAGCGTGTCTTGGGCAGTGTGTCTCGGGCAGTGTGTCTCGGGCAGCGTGTCTCGGGCAGCGTGTCTCGGGCAGCGTGTCTCGCGAAGCGTGTCTCGGGCTGTGTGTCTCGGGCAGTGGGTCTCGGGCAGTGTGTCTCGGGCAGCGTGTCTCGGGCAGCGTGTCTCGGGCGGTGGGTCTCGGGCAGTGGGTCTCGGGCAGTGTGTCTCGGGTAGTGTGTCTCGGGCAGCATGTCTCGGGCAGCGTGTCTCGCGAAGCGTGTCTCGGGCAGTGTGTCTCGGGCAGTGGGTCTCGGGCAGTGTGTCTCGGGTAGTGTGTCTCGGGCAGCGTGTCTCGGGCAGTGTGTCTCGCGAAGCGTGTTTCGGGCAGTGTGTCTGGGCAGTGTGTTTCGGGCAGTGTGTCTCGAGCAGCGTGTCTCGGGCAGTGTGTCTCGCAAATGTGTCCCGGACAGTGTGTCTCGGGTAGCGTGTCTCGGTCCCTCGGGCAGCGTGTCTCGGGCAGCATGTCTCGGGTAGTGTGTCTCGGGTAGTGTGTCTCGGGCAGCGTGTCTCGCGCAGTGTGTCTCGGGCAACGTGTCTCGGGCAGTGTGTCTCGGGCAGTATGCCTCGAGCAGTGTGTCTCGGGCAGCGTGTCTCGGGCAGCGTGTCTCGGGTAGCGTGTCTCGGGTAGTGTGTCTCGGGCAGCGTGTCTCGCGCAGTGTGTCACGGGCAGCGTGTCTCGGGCAGCGTGTCTCGCGCAGCGTGTCTCGGGCAGTGTGTCTCGGGCAGTATGCCTCGAGCAGTGAGTCTCGGGCAGCGTGTCTCGGGCAGCGTGTCTCGGGCAGCGTGTCTCGGGCAGTGTGTCTCGGGCAGCGTGTCTCGGGCATTGTGTCTCGAGCAGTGTGTCTCGTGCAGCGTGTCTCGGGCAGTGTGTCTCGGGCAGTGTGTCTCGGGTAGCGTGTGTCGGGCAGTGTGTCTCAGGTAGTGTGTCTCGGGCAGCGTATCTCGGGCATTGTGTCTCGCGAAGCGTGTATCGGGCAGCGTGTCTCGGGCAGCATGTCTCGGGCAGTGTGTCTCGGGCAGTGTGTCTTGGGCAGTTTGTCTTGGGCAGTGTGTCTCGGGCAGTGTGTCTCGGGCAGTGTGTCTCGGACAGCGTGTCTCGGGCAGCGTGTCTCGGGCAGTGTGTCTCGCGCAGCGTGTCTCGGGCAGCGTGTATCGGGCAGCATGTCTCGGGCAGTGTGTCTCGGGCAGCGTGTATCGGTCAGTGTGTCTCGGGCAGCGTGTCTCGGGCAGTGTATCTCGAGCAGTGTGTCTCGCGCAGCATGTCTCGGACAGTGTGTCTCGGGCAGTGTGTCTCGGGTAGTGTGTCTCGGGCAGCGTGTCACGGGCAGTGTGTCTCGTGAAGCGTGTCTCGGGCAGTGTGTCTCGAGCAGTGTGTCTCGCGCAGAGTGTCTCGGGCAGTGTGTCTCGGGCAGTGTGTCTCGGGTAGCGTTTGTCGGGCAGTGTGTCTCGGGTAGTGTGTCTCGCGAAGCGTGTCTCGGGCAGTGTGTCTCGGGCAGCGTGTATCGGGCAGCGTGTCTCGGGCAGCGTGTCTCGGGCAGTGTGTCTCGGGCAGCGTGTCTCGGGCATTGTGTCTCGAGCAGTGTGTCTCGTGCAGCGTGTCTCGGGCAGTGTGTCTCGGGCAATGTGTCTCGGGTAGCGTGTGTCGGGCAGTGTGTCTCGGGTAGTGTGTCTCGGGCAGCGTATCTCGGGCATTGTGTCTCGCGAAGCGTGTATCGGGCAGCGTGTCTCGGGCAGCGTGTCTCGGGCAGTGTGTCTTGGGCAGTTTGTCTCGGGCAGCGTGTCTCGGGCAGCGTGTCTCGGGCAGCGTGTCTCGGGCAGTGTGTCTCGCAAATGTGTCTCGGGCAGCGTGTCTCGGGCAGCGTGTATCGGGCAGCATGTCTCGGGCAGTGTGTCTCGGGCAGCGTGTCTCGGGCAGCGTGTCTCGGGCAGCGTGTATCGGTCAGTGTGTCTCGGGCAGCGTGTCTCGGGCAGCGTATCTCGAGCAGTGTGTCTCGCGCTGCGTGTCTCGCGCAGCGTGTCTCGGGCAGTGTGTCTCGGGCAGTGTGTCTCGGGCAGTGTGTCTCGGGTAGTGTGTCTCGGGCAGCGTGTCACGGGCAGTGTGTCTCGCGAAGCGTGTCTCGGGCAGTGTGTCTCGAGCAGTGTGTCTCGCGCAGCGTGTCTCGGGCAGTGTGTCTCGGGCAGTGTGTCTCGGGTAGCGTTTGTCGGGCAGTGTGTCTCGGGTAGTGTGTCTCGCGAAGCGTGTCTCGGGCAGTGTGTCTCGGGCAGCTTGTATCGGGCAGCGTGTCTCGGGCAGTGTGTCTCGGGCAGTGTGTCTCGGGCAGTGTGTCTCGGGCAGCGTGTCTCGGGCAGTGTGTCTCGGGCAGCGTGTCTCGGGCAGCGTGTCTCGGGCATTGTGTCTCGGGCAGCGTGTCTCGGGCAGTGTGTCTCGGGCAGTGTGTCTCGGGCAGCCTGTATCGGGCAGCGTGTATCGGGCAGTGTGTCTCGCGCAGTGTGTCTCGCGCAGTGTGTCTCGAGCAGAGTGTCTTGGGCAGTGTATCTCGAGCAGTGTGTCTCAGGGTAGTTTGTCTCGGGCAGTGTGTCTCGGGCAGTGTGTCTCGGGCAGTGTGTCTCGTGAAGCGTGTCTCGGGCAGTGTGTCTCGAGCAGTGTGTCTCGCACAGCGTGTCTCGGGCAGTGTGTCTCAGGTAGCGTGTGTCGGGCAGTGTGTCTCGGGTAGTGTGTCTCGCGAAGCGTGTCTCGGGCAGTGTGTCTCGGGCAGCGTGTCTCAGGCAGCGTGTGTCGGGCACTGTGTCTCGAGCAGTGTGTCTCGGGCAGCGTGTCTCGGGAAGCGTGTTTCGGCAGTGTGTCTGGGCAGTGTGTCTCGGGCAGTGTGTTTCGGGCAGTGTGTCTCGAGCAGCGTGTCTCGGGCAGCATGTCTCCGGCGGCGTGTCTCCGGGTAGCGTGTCTCGGGCAGTGTGTCTCGGGCAGCGTGTCTCGGGATGTGTGTCTCGCGAAGCATGTCTCGGGCAGCGTGTCTCGGGCAGCGTGTCTCGGGTAGTGTGTCTCGGGTAGTGTGTCTCGGGCAGCGTGTCTCGCGCAGTGTGTCACGGGCAGCGTGTCTCGGGCAGCGTGTCTCGCGCAGCGTGTCTCGGGCAGTGTGTCTCGGGCAGTATGCCTCGAGCAGCGTGTCTCGGGCAGCGTGTCTCGGGCAGCGTGTCTCGGGCAGTGTGTCTCGGGCAGCGTGTCTCGGGCATTGTGTCTCGAGCAGTGTGTCTCGTGCAGCGTGTCTCGGGCAGTGTGTCTCGGGCAATGTGTCTCGGGTAGCGTGTGTCGGGCAGCGTGTATCGGGCAGCGTGTCTCGGGCAGCGTGTCTCGGGCAGTGTGTCTCGGGCAGCGTGTCTCGGGCATTGTGTCTCGAGCAGTGTGTCTCGTGCAGCGTGTCACGGGCAGTGTGTCTCGGGCAATGTGTCTCGGGTAGCGTGTGTCGGGCAGTGTGTCTCGGGTAGTGTGTCTCGGGCAGCGTATCTCGGGCATTTTGTCTTGGGCAGTGTGTCTCGGGCAGTGTGCCTCGGGCAGCGTGTCTCGGGCAGCGTGTCTCGGGCAGTGTGTCTCGCAAATGTGTCTCGGGCAGCGTGTCTCGGGCAGCGTGCATCGGGCAGTGTGTCGCGGGCAGTGTGTCTCGGGCAGCGTGTCTCGGGCAGCGTGTCTCGGGCAGAGTGTATCGGTCAGTGTGTCTCGGGCAGCGTGCCTCGGGCAGTGTATCTCGAGCAGTGTGTCTCGCGCAGCGTGTCTCGGGCAGTGTGTCTCGGGCATTGTGTCTCGGGTAGCGTGTGTCGGGCAGTGTGTCTCGGGTAGTGTGTCTCGGGCAGCGTGTCACGGGCAGTGTGTCTAGCGAAGCGTGTCTCGGGCAGTGTGTCTCGAGCAGTGTGTCTCGCGCAGCGTGTCTCGGGCAGTGTGTCTCACGCAGTGTGTCTCGGGTAGCGTTTGTCGGGCAGTGTGTCTCGGGTAGTGTGTCTCGCGAAGCGTGTCTCGGGCAGTGTGTCTCAGGCAGCGTGTATCGGGCAGCGTGTCTCAGGCAGTGTGTCTCGGGCAGCGTGTCTCGGGCAGCGTGTCTCGGGCAGCGTGTCTCGGGCAGCGTGTCTCGGGCATTGTGTCTCGAGCAGTGTGTCTCGTGCAGCGTGTCTCGGGCAGTGTGTCTCGGGCAATGTGTCTCGGGTAGCGTGTGTCAGGCAGTGTGTCTCGGGTAGCGTGTCTCGGGCAGCGTGTCTCGGGTATTGTGTCTCACGAAGCGTGTATCGGGCAGCGTGTATCGGGCAGCGTGTCTCGGGCAGCGTGTCTCGGGTAGTGTGTCTTGGGCAGTGTGTCTCGGGCAGTGTGTCTCAGGCAGTGTGTATCGGGCAGCGTGTCTCGGGCAGCGTGTCTCGGGCAGTGTGTCTCGCAAATGTGTCTCGGGCAGTGTGTCTCGGGCAGCGTGTCTCGGGCAGCGTGTCTCGGGCAGTGTGTCTCGCGAAGCGTGTCTCGAGCAGTGTGTCTCGGGCAGTGTGTCTCGGGCAGTGTGTTTCGGGCAGTGTGTCTCGAGCAGCGTGTCTCGGGCAGTGTGTCTCGCAAATGTGTCCCGGACAGTGTGTCTCGGGTAGCGTGTCTCGGTTCCCTCGGGCAGCGTGTCTCGGGCAGCATGTCTCCGGCTGCGTGTCTCCGGGTAGCGTGTCTCGGGCAGTGTGTCTCGGGTAGTGTGTCTCGGGCAGCGTGTCTCGGGCAGCGTGTCTCGCAATTGTGTCTCGGGCAGCGTGTCTCGGGCAGCGTGTATCGGGCAGCATGTCTCGGGCAGCGTGTCGCGGGCAGTGTGTCTCGGGCAGCGTGTCTCGGGCAGCGTGTCTCGGGCAGTGTGTCTCGGGCAGCGTGTATCGGTCATTGTGTCTCGGGCAGCGTGTCTCGGGCAGTGTATCTCGAGCAGTGTGTCTCGCGCAGCGTGTCTCGGGCAGTGTGTCTCGGGCATTGGGTCTCGGGTAGCGTGTGTCGGGCAGTGTGTCTCGGGCAGCGTGTCTCGGGCAGTGTGTCTCGAGCAGTGTATCTCGCGCAGCGTGTCTCGGGCAGTGTGTCTCGGGCAGTGTGTCTCGGGTAGCGTTTGTCGGGCAGTGTGTCTCGGGTAGTGTGTCTCGCGAAGCGTGTCTCGGGCAGTGTGTCTCGGGCAGCGTGTATCGGGCAGCGTGTCTCGTGCAGCGTGTCTCGGGCAGTGTGTCTCGGGCAGCGTGTCTCGGGCATTGTGTCTCGAGCAGTGTGTCTCGTGCAGTGTGTCTCGGGCAGTGTGTCTCGGGCAATGTGTCTCGGGTAGTGTGTCTCGGGCAGCGTATCTCGGGCATTGTGTCTCGCGAAGCGTGTATCGGGCAGCGTGTCTCGCGAAGCGTGTCTCGGGCAGTGTGTCTCGAGCAGTGTGTCTCGCGCAGCGTGTCTCGGGCAGTGTGTCTCGGGCAGTGTGTCTCGGGTAGCGTTTGTCGGGGAGTGTGTCTCGGGTAGTGTGTCTCGCGAAGCGTGTCTCGGGCAGCGTGTCTCGGGCAGCGTGTATCGGGCAGCGTGTCTCGGGCAGCGTGTCTCGGGCAGTGTGTCTCGGGCAGCGTGTCTCGGGCAGTGTGTCTCGCGAAGCGAGTCTCGCGAAGCGTGTCTCTGGCAGTGTGTCTCGGGCAGCGTGTCTCGGGCAGCGTGTCTCGGGCAGCGTGTCTCGCGAAGCGTGTCTCGGGCAGCGTGTCTCGCGCAGCGTGTCTCGGGCAGTGTGTCTCGGGCAGTGTGTCTCGGGTAGCGTTTGTCGGGGAGTGTGTCTCGGGTAGTGTGTCTCGCGAAGCGTGTCTCGGGCAGCGTGTCTCGGGCAGCGTGTATCGGGCAGCGTGTCTCGGGCAGCGTGTCTCGGGCAGTGTGTCTCGGGCAGCGTGTCTCGGGCAGTGTGTCTCGCGAAGCGAGTCTCGCGAAGCGTGTCTCTGGCAGTGTGTCTCGGGCAGCGTGTCTCGGGCAGCGTGTCTCGGGCAGCGTGTCTCGCGAAGCGTGTCTCGGGCAGCGTGTCTCGGGCAGCGTGTCTCGGGCAGCGTGTCTCGCGAAGCGTGTCTCGGGCAGTGTGTCTCGGGCAGCGTGTCTCGGGCAGCGTGTCTCGCGAAGCGTGTCTCAGGCAGTGTGTCTCGGGCAGTGTGTCTCGCGAAGCGTGTCACGGGTAGTGTGTCTCGGGTAGTGTGTCTCGGGCAGCGTGTCTCGGGCAGCGTGTCTCGGGCAGTGTGTCTCGGGCAGTGTGTCTCGAGCAGTGTGTCTCGGGCAGCGTGTCTCGGGCCCTCGGGCAGCGTGTCTTGGGCAGTGTGTCTCGGGCAGTGTGTCTCGGGCAGCGTGTCTCGGGCAGCGTGTCTCGGGCAGCGTGTCTCGCGAAGCGTGTCTCGGGCTGTGTGTCTCGGGCAGTGGGTCTCGGGCAGCGTGTCTCGGGCAGCGTGTCTCGGGCAGCGTGTCTCGGGCAGCGTGTCTCGGGCAGTGGGTCTCGGGCAGTGGGTCTCGGGCAGTGTGTCTCGGGTAGTGTGTCTCGGGCAGCGTGTCTCGGGCAGCGTGTCTCGCGAAGCGTGTCTCGGGCAGTGTGTCTCGGGCAGTGGGTCTCGGTCAGTGTGTCTCGGGTAGTGTGTCTCGGGCAGCGTGTCTCGGGCAGTGTGTCTCGCGAAGCGTGTTTCGGGCAGTGTGTCTGGGCAGTGTGTCTCGCAAATGTGTCCCGGACAGTGTGTCTCGGGTAGCGTGTCTCGGTCCCTCCGGCAGCGTGTCTCGGGCAGCATGTCTCGGGTAGTGTGTCTCGGGTAGTGTGTCTCGGGCAGCGTGTCTCGCGCAGTGTGTCACGGGCAGCGTGTCTCGGGCAGCGTGTCTCGGGCAGTGTGTCTCGGGCAGTATGCCTCGAGCAGTGTGTCTCGGGAGGCGTGTCTCGGGCAGCGTGTCTCGGGCAGCGTGTCTCGGCTGGCGTGTCTCGGGTAGTGTGTCTCGGGCAGCGTGTCTCGCGCAGTGTGTCACGGGCAGCGTGTCTCAGGCAGCGTGTCTCGCGCAGCGTGTCTCGGGCAGTGTGTCTCGGGCAGTATGCCTCGAGCAGTGTGTCTCGGGCAGCGTGTCTCGGGCAGCGTGTCTCGGGCAGCGTGTCTCGGGCAGTGTGTCTCGGGCAGCGTGTCTCGGGCATTGTGTCTCGAGCAGTGTGTCTCGTGCAGCGTGTCTCGGGCAGTGTGTCTCGGGCAATGTGTCTCGGGTAGCGTGTGTCGGGCAGTGTGTCTCAGGTAGTGTGTCTCGGGCAGCGTATCTCGGGCATTGTGTCTCGCGAAGTGTGTATCGGGCAGCGTGTCTCGGGCAGCGTGTCTCGGGCAGTGTGTCTTGGGCAGTTTGTCTTGGGCAGTGTGTCTCGGGCAGTGTGTCTCGGGCAGTGTGTCTCGGACAGCGTGTCTCGGGCAGCGTGTCTCGGGCAGTGTGTCTCGCAAATGTGTCTCGGGCAGCGTGTCTCGGGCAGCGTGTATCGGGCAGCATGTCTCGGGCAGTGTGTCTCGGGCAGCGTGTATCGGTCAGTGTGTCTCGGGCAGCGTGTCTCGGGCAGTGTATCTCGAGCAGTGTGTCTCGCGCAGCATGTCTCGGGCAGTGTGTCTCGGGCAGTGTGTCTCGGGTAGTGTGTCTCGGGCAGCGTGTCTCGGGCAGCGTGTCTCGGGCACTGTGTCTCGGGCAGTGTGTCTCAGGCAGTGTGTCTCGGGCAGTGTATCTCAGGCAGAGTGTCTCTTGCAGCGTGTCTCGGGCAGTGTGTCTCGAGCAGTGTGTCTCGGGCAGTGTCTCTCGTGTCTCAGGGTAGTGTGTCTCGGGCAGTGTGTCTCGGGCAGCGTGTCTCGGGTAGCGTGTCTCGAGCAGCTTGTCTCGCGTAGTGTGTCTCGTGTAGTGTGTCTCGGGCAGTGTGTCTCGCGCAGTGTGTCTCGGGCAGCGTGTCTCAGGCAATGTGTCTCGCGAAGCGTGTCTCGGGCAGTGTGTCTCGGGCTCTGTGTCTCGGGCAGCAGTGTGTCTCGGGCAGCAGTGTGTCTCGGGCAGTGTATCTCGGGCAGTGTGTCTCGGGCAGCGTGTCTTGGGCAGCGTATCTCGGGCAGTGTGTCTCGGGCAGCGTGTCTCGGGCAGTGTGTCTCGCGAAGCGTGTCTCGGGCAGTGTGTCTTGGGCAGTGTGTCTCGGGCCCTCGGGCAGCGTGTTTCGGGCAGGTGTTTCGGGCAGCGTGTCTCGAGCAGTGTGTCTCGGGCAGTGTGTCTCAGGCCCTCGGGCAGCGTGTTTCGGGCAGGTGTTTCGGGCAGTGTGTCTCGCGAAGCGTATCTCGGGCAGTGTGTCTCGAGCAGTATGTCTCGCACAGCGTGTCTCGGGCAGTGTGTCTCGGGCAGTGTGTCTCGCGAAGCGTGTCTCGGGCAGTGTGTCTCGAGCAGTGTGTCTCGGGCAGTGTGTCTCGAGCAGTGTGTCTCGCGCAGTGTGTCTCGAGCAGAGTGTCTTGGGCAGTGTATCTCGAGCAGTGTGTCTCAGGGTAGTGTGTCTCGTGCAGCGTGTCTCGGGCAGTGTGTCTCGCAAAGCGTGTCTCGAGCAGTGTGTCTCGAGCAGTGTGTCTCGCGCAGCGGGTCTCGGGCAGTGTGTCTCGGGTAGCGTGTGTCGGGCAGTGTGTCTCGGGTAGTGTGTCTCGGGTAGCGTATGTCGGGCAGTGTGTCTCGGGTAGCGTGTCTCGCGAAGCGTGTCTCGGGCAGCGTGTCTCGGGCAGTGTGTCTCGGGCAGTGTGTCTCGCGAAGCGTGTCTCGGGCAGTGTGTCTCGGGCGGTGTGTCTCGGGCGGTGTGTCTCGGGCGGCGTGTCTCGGGCAGCGTGTCTCGGGCAGCGTGTTTCGGGCAGTGTGTCTCGGGCAGTGTGTCTCGGGTAGTGTGTCTCGGGTAGTGTGACTCGGGCAGCGTGTCTCGGGCAGCGTGTCTCGGGCAGTGTGTTTCGGGCACTGTGTCTCGAGCAGTGTGTCTCGGGCAGCGTGTCTCGGGCCCTCGGGCAGCGTGTTTCGGGCAGTGTGTCTCGGGCAGTGTGTTTCGGGCAGTGTGTCTCGAGCAGCGTGTCTCGGGCAGTGTGTCTCGCAAATGTGTCCCGGACAGTGTGTCTCGGGCAGCGTGTCTTGGGCAGTGTGTCTCGGGTAGCGTGTCTCGGGCCCTCGGGCAGCGTGTCTCAGGCAGCATGTCTCGGGCTGCGTGTCTCCGGGCAGCGTGTCTCGGGCAGCGTGTCTCGGGCAGCGTGTCTCGGGCAGTGTGTCTCGGGTAGCGTATCTTGGGCAGCGTGTCTCGCGCAGTGTGTCTCGCGCAGTGTGTCTCGGGCAGCGTGTCTCGGGCAGCGTGTCTCGGGCAGTGTGTCTCGGGCAGTATGCCTCGAGCAGTGTGTCTCGGGCAGCGTGTCTCGGGCAGCGTGTCTCGGGCAGCGTGTCTCGGGCAGCGTGTCTCGGGCAGCGTGTCTCGGGCACTGTGTCTCGGGCAGTGTGTCTCAGGCAGTGTGTCTCGGGCAGTGTGACTCGGGCAGCGCGTCTCAGGCAGTGTATCTCAGGCAGAGTGTCTCTTGCAGCGTGTCTCGGGCAGTGTGTCTCGAGCAGTGTGTCTCGGGCAGTGTCTCTCGTGTCTCAGGGTAGTGTGTCTCGGGCAGTGTGTCTCGGGCAGCGTGTCTCGGGTAGCGTGTCTCGAGCAGCTTGTCTCGCGTAGTGTGTCTCGTGTAGTGTGTCTCGGGCAGTGTGTCTCGCGCAGTGTGTCTCGGGCAGCGTGTCTCAGGCAGTGTGTCTCGCGAAGCGTGTCTCGGGCAGTGTGTCTCGGGCTCTGTGTCTCGGGCAGCAGTGTGTCTCGGGCAGCGTGTCTCAGGCAGTGTATCTCGGGCAGTGTGTCTCGGGCAGCGTGTCTTGGGCAGCGTATCTCGGGCAGTGTGTCTTGGGCAGCGTGTCTCGGGCAGTGTGTTTCGGGCACTGTATCTCGGGCAGTGTGTCTTGGGCAGCGTGTCTCGGGCAGTGTATTTCGGGCGGCGTGTCTCAGGCTGTGTGTTTCGGGCAGTATGTTTCGGGGAGCGTGTCTCGGCCAGTGTGTCTCAGGCAGTGTGTTTCAGGCAGTATATTTCGGGCAGTGTGTCCCGTGCAGTGTGTCTCGGGCAGCGTGTCTCGGGCAGTTTGTCTCGGGCCCTCGGGCAGTGTGACTCAAGCAGTGTGGCAGTTTGATTTTTTTTTAAGAATAAATATAGCTACTTTTTAGTTGCCAACTCTGTATACAAAAGAACCTTGAAATTACTGAATGAAACTGTTGGGAGTATGTGAAACTAACAAGAAACCACTGAAACTGCACTAACCTGACAGTTGAGACTCATTGCTGATGACCCCTTTAAATAACGTCCCTGGAGCCAGCTTCCTGGTGTTGCAGGCCAGCTCCCCCTGTCGATGTTTACTCCAGGTACTACGTTCGGTGGCGACAATCAATTTCGCAGTTCGGATGGTCAGTGAGCATTGCACACTCACTAATGTCACAATCCACCTGGCATTGAGGTCCCTGCCGCTAACTCTTATGGCACTACGCGGGAGAGGAGTGATTTGACGTCCACCGCTGGATTCGCCTAGCCCGGCGATAATGTTCGAGCGTTCCTTTAGCGCCATCTTCTGGTGCTAACGGGAGGTTCTGAGGGGACAAATTTTTTTCCCTCTGATTCTCTGAAATCCACTGAATCGGATGGGTCCAGAAGGTTGTGCCAGGTTCCCACCGATTCTGGGATTTCCCAATTGGCTTTGTCAGGGGCAGAACCTCTGCCCACCCCTTTACAAAGCCAATGATGTCCGCAGGCTGCCATGGGGACGGGAGCTCCCTGCACTAGGAGGTCCCACGTCCATGGTTTGCTTGAAGTACACAGAGGAAAAGGATTCAAGGGCCAAGAAGGACCTGCATGTACACAACACATCAGCACATCTCTGAAACGTTTCAAAATGCTTCAAATAGTTCATTACTTTGGAGTGCAGTGACTGTGGCTGTGTGGCAAGTCTTTTGCACACTGTTCTCACAAACAGCAGTCAGATGACCTGAGCTAAAAGTTAACACCCCTGACAGTGCCGCACTCTTGCATCAGAGGGAGCCCTTGGCCTACTGGTAGCATTCCCGTCTCAGAATCAGAAGGTGCTGGGTTTGAACCCCACTCCAGACATTCCCAGTAAGTAGAGATCGGAGCTCTGGATTCTGGGCTGACATCCAATGGGATACGTGGGTCTGGGTTGTCTCATCAAATGTGGGACCCCATAAAACCCTCCCACTGTATAGGATTAGCCACCCTATTGGCTGGTATAGTGATGGTTCCGGCCACAGAGGCAGTATTCACGTCGCGGCCTATCAGTAGTCAGCCAGCCAATACTTCCGCCTTCTCGCACTGTCCTCTAAGGGAAGAGTATGTAGACGTGAAAACAATGACTGTACTGTTAATCAGTCTGCAAATCTTCCCACCACAGCATATCCTCCAACAACAGCAACTTTCATTTATATAGCGCCTTTAACGTAGTAAACATCCCAAGGCACTTCACAGCAGTGTTATAAGACAAAACAGATAAATTTGACACCGAGCCACATAAGAAGAAATTAGCACAGTGACCAAAAGCTTGGTTAAAGAGCTGGGTTTTAAGGAGCATCTTAAAGGAGGAAAGTGAGGTAGAGAGGCGGAGAGGTTTAGGGAGGGAGTTCCAGAGCTTAGGGCCCAGGCAGCTGAAGGCACAGCAGCCGATGGTTGAGCGATTATAATCAGGGATGCTCAAGAGGGCAGAATTTGAGGAGCGCAAACATCTCAGGGGGTTGTGGGGCTGGAGGAGATTACAGAGATAGGGAGGGGCGAGGCCATGGAGGGATTTGTAAACAAGGATGAGAATTTTGAAGGGACGAGCACAAAGGTACAAAAAACAAAGTTTCACTCTGGAGCGCCAGCTCAGACCTATGTCACTGAGTGAGGCTTGAGCACATGATCTCGTGACTCAGGGGCTACTACCTGAGCCAGGCTGATTAAAGCAGACATTACTGGGAGTTTATGCTCCCTGTGGTGAGCACCTCTTGCCAGGAACACAAACTGCGGTGAGTTGTTATTTACAGCATGCTCCGAATTTGCAATGTGTACCCCCGGCAGGCGAGCTCCCCTGCGGGAATGCAAAGCTGGACAATTGCCCGTTTAGGATGTCTCGCTCATAAAGCCAAGCGCCTGCCCCAGACCCCACTGCGTTGAACTGCTGGGACCGGTAGCTTCCAGAGTGATTCTCAGCCCGAGCCTTGCTGCTGCACCTTTTGCTCTTGGTTCATGAACTGTCTGTCAAGAAAAACGGCCTGAGCTGCACAGCACTATCCCACTAGGGCCCAGAAATTATGCCATTTTTCTTAGCTTCTCAACGGAACAATTGTGTGTCGCATTGATCAATAGAAATAAGATTTAATGTTGCTCCTCTGCCTTTGCTGTTAAACCACACACATATTGTACAAATGACAAATCCCTGCAGGAGGAATATCATTAAAAACTTTTAGATGATGATGTTCGCTCAGATTACACTTGGAATGAATCACGCCGACACACCTGACAGCTCACCCACACTGGGTGCACGACATACATTTTTCACCTGTCTCTGGCTCACAAGCCAAAACCTAATAAGCCATCAGTCTTCCGCATCACTGAGGTTTACTGCAAAGATGACGTCCCTGCCATGCTCTGCGGAGGGGCTGATCTGTTACTAGGAAGCAGGCCAGCACAGGCATCGATTAGGGAGGAGTGCGCAAATCCAAAATGGGCATATCCCCAAAGTCTGGGGTCATTCACAATTTTCCGTTGGTTCAATCCAGTGGCGGGGCCAGGTTTGGTCAACTGGCAGAGAGGGGGACCGAGCTCCGGCCCAGGGAGTGCCGATTTGCCGGGTCCGAAGCTGGGACTCGCGGGCCACACCTGGAAGACGAAGACAGTGGCAGAGCTTCCGAGGAGCGAAATGGAGGCCATCCTCCAAAGTTACTTTGGCCGGTCTCAAAACAATTGGGGGAGTCATGAGCCTCTCCCTTATCCCCATCCCCTCCACCCCCACACTGGTTCTGCCACTGGTCCGATCTCTGGTAGTCTCTTCTTCTTCTGAGGCAGTCCCCCGGAGTCCAGGATGACTTGCTTCCACACTAAAATGAGTTCTCAGGTAACTGATGAGCCCAATGTGGGACCTGCAGTCTCTGTCACAGGTGAGGCACACGGTGGTTGGAGGGACGGGTGGGTGGGGTGCTTGATTTGTCGTACGCTCCTTCCGCTGTTTGCGCTTGGCTTACACGTGCTCTCGGCGAAGAGACTCGAAGTGTTCGGCGCTTCCCGGATGCTTCTCTTCCACTCTGAGCGGTCTTGGGCCAGGGATTCCCAAGTGTCGGTGGGGATGTTACACATGGCACAGCAAGGGGAATACAAGGATGGCTGGGTCGAATCCCTGGGGCATCATTGAGAGAGTTTTAATCCAGCCCTTCACAGTCTGGTGGATGATACAGCTCCAAACCCTGGTGGTCCCATGGGTGAAGGGGCAGGGTACAAATCTGATCCTGGTTGGGCCGGATGGGGTATTATTTCAGTGGGTGGCTAATCTTTAGTGGTATAATGAGGGACCAATCACTAGTGGTTTTATTATAGGTGGGAGCATCAGTCAAATCATTGACTGTTTCCTGAACTTACAGCATTGAATTTGGCAAATTAGCGAAAACTTCAGAACTCTTTTAAGACACCTTGGGAGAATATGATCTGCAGTGAAAGTTAGCACTGGGGGCCAGAAGTGTGTGTGAAGATCCAGCCATTTACCAAATGTCGCTCCTTGCTGTGGATACAGTCGTTATCCCCTCTGAGGAGAGGGAATTGATACGAATGCAGAGAACAGTATCTAGGGGGAAAATCACCACCGAAGATATATATGCCTTGGGGGGGGGGGGGGGGGGGGGGTGGGCACAGTGCAAATTCATCATAATGATGCCAGCTCTTAAAGGGTTAAATTATAACAACAGGTTGCATAACCTTGTCTTGTATTCCCTTGAGTTTCAAAGTTTGAAGGATGACCAAATAGAGCTGCTTAAAATGATAAAAGAAATATTTAATAGGGTAGTTGCAGAGAAACGACTTCCTCTGGTGGAACAACAAGGGGGCACAATCTTAAAATTAGAGCCAGACCATTCAGGAGGGAAATCAGATAGCCATCATCTAAGTTAATGGCAGAATAGGCTTGAGGGACGAATGGCCCACTCCTGTTCCTATGTTCCTTTTGAGATGAAAGGCTACATAAGCCAAGGCTGGTGCCTGTCCTTATTTGAAGAGCAGAATGGTGTGTATTTCTGCTAAACAGGGAGGGTGGCGATAGAGCTGGGCAAAAGTAGAAGGTGCCTCGGTGATGCTAACTGCTCTGTGCGTCATGGGTGCCCCTTTGCTACCGGGTCTTTGTGGGCCCCTGGAGAACATCACACATTCAAGAGGGGACAGGCGCACGGTCCTGGAGAGCTGGCAGATCCATTTGTTTAGGTAAAAGTGCAGAGAAACAGCTGGCCAGACAGTAAAAGATTGACACCATTGTGGCCTTCTCGAAGTGTTGGCTGTACTGGGCTCTCCCAGCATCGGAGGTTCTGCCATCCAGTGACATACATCTACTGGTGAGGGCTTACATTCTCTCAAACTACAAATGGCGAGCAGTCTCACAAATGATTCTCCCAGTTATGGCAGGGGTCACCACACGATTCCTTCATTCTCAGCCAGTCTTATCTACTCTTTTTCCTCAACAAGGCTATGTTTTGAAGAAAATTGTGTATATCTTGAAAGCCCGGCTCATGATGCCAGGCCAAAAATAGTTAAACTATGAGGACAGGTTGCACAAACTCATCATCATCATAGGCAGTCCCTTGTATGGATGATGACTTTCTTTCATGCCGAAAAACGATAAGTTCACAGGTGATCCAATGAAGCACCCAATATTCCAGGTCCCGAACTACATCCTGAAGGGTGGAAGATGCCTGTGTGTGGATTTTTTTAACGTGTGGTGGCCATTGCACACCAACCACCACACGGGCTTGACAGAGCTAGGTCTTGGTCCAGTGACAAGGATTAACCAAGACGACTGGAGACCAGCTCTGCTGCACGGACCTAGTGCACACCCATATCGCAGTGTGGGCTGGCCCGTGCTGCCCCTGGGCCCTGAGCCTCTGGCCCCGAACTCACGCCTCTCCTGGGCCCTGATCACGTCCCTCCACAATCTCTCCTGCTCCTTCGCCCCTTTCACCGCTCCTGCTGTATTTGCCCACGCTCCAATCACTGACCTGGACTTTGATGACATCACTCTTCATTGCCATCGCAGCTCGCGCTACTCCCTGAAGTGGTACGCCTCCACGCTGTTCCCAGGCCGCTGCTCGCCACTCCTTTTATGGCCCCGACCTGGTTTGTATTCACTCAAGTACAGAAGATTAAGGGATGATCTAATTGAGGTATTCAAGATAATTAAAGGCTTTGATAGGGCAGATAGAGAGAAACTATTTCATCTGGTGGGGAACTCTAGATAAAGGGGGCATAACCTTTAAATTATAACTGGACTGTCCAGGGATGATGTCAGGAAGCATGTCTTCACACAAAGGGTGATGGGAATTTGAAACTCCCCCCCTCAAAATGCTGGCATCAAATGAAAATGTTAAAACTTAGATTGATGGATTTTTGTTGGGGAGGGCTATCACGGGAAGGTTAAAAGGCAAAGGTGGGTGGATGGAGTTAAGGTACAGATCAGACAGGATCTAATTGAATGGTGGAACAGGCTTGAGGGCGTGAATGGCCTCCTCCTGTTCCTATGACTTTTATATCCCTTCCTCGGCAACAGGTTATCGCGATATGATTTTGGTTTAAATACACCAGGATCAATCTTTACTCCTCTTGATGGAGGGATAGGGTGGTCTCCTTGATGGAGGGATAGGGTGGTCTCCTTGATGGAGGGATAGGGTAGTCTCCTTAATGGAGAGATAGAGTTGTCTCCTTGATGGAGGGATAGAGTGGTCTCCTTGATGGAGAGATAGGGTGGTCTCCTTGATGGAGGGATAGGGTGGTCTCCTTGATGGAGGGATAGAGTGGTCTCCTTGATGGAGAGATAGGGTGGTCTCCTTGATGGAGAGATAGGGTGGTCTCCTTGATGGAGGGATAGAGTGGTCTCCTTGATGGAGAGATAGGGTGGTCTCCTTGATGGAGGGATAGAGTGGTCTCCTTGATGGAGAGATAGGGTGGTCTCCTTGATGGAGGGATAGGGTGGTCTCCTTGATGGAGAGCCCACCATTCCTTCCTGTTTTGTTCGGCCTCAAACATCAAAATCCTGCAAAGCTCTTGGTCCCCACCACATTTCTTTTAAAATAAAGGAGCTGGATCGACGGCCCACAGCCCTTTCACCGGCTGCTGGCCTCAGATATTCGGACCCACATGGAATTACAGGGCACCATTTACCACATGCCAGGCATGCCACGAACAATATTTAAATGAAGTGACATCACGTTACTGAGTAAGGTCTGCTCTTTAAGTGCAGGGACACAGAGCTTCGCATGGGTCTGAAGTCTTGATGTGAGCCTTGTACACAGTCGGTGTGCAGCCTCCAGAAAGCTGGCCATATTATCCTGCAGCGAGTGTTTCGGACATGGAATCGACCTCAGGCTTTACACCCGACAACATGGGGCCTTGCGCTTGAAGCCCTACAGCACAGGCCCCAGTGTGTCAACAAGCAGCTTTGGGCCACATTTACTATTTCTGATTCTGTTTCCACATTTCCATTGTGATATTCTCAGTTAATATTCATATCTTAAACCTTTTATCTACCCTGAGCAGTTTACACCAGTTCCAACTTTACCCATTATTGGTTTCAGACCAAGGGGCTTGTAATTACCTGGTTCAGGTCTGTCACCCCTTTCAAATGTCGGTACCCTGTTTGCCTGCTCCCCATCCGCACAGCCTCACAACTGCCCAGTGATTCCTTCGTGACGACAGTTAATGCCCCCCGGATTTCTCTCAACACCCTAAGATTATATGGCTTCTGGCTCAGGACACTAGTTAGTTTTCAGGCCTCTTAACCTTATCGAGTGTCTCCTTCTCAGACATTTAAGTTCAGATCTTCTGTTGATTACCATCCTGTGGCTAGTTTGTGATTGGATGTAACTCGCAATGGGCGGGACTAGCTGTATAATCATTCTTTTGGGGCATGTCCATTCTTCACGCCTTTTTCCATCTTTCTGCTGTGCAGGACATCAACTTAAAGTATGACCATTTGATGTGGGCACCCAGGGTTGCAGTGGTATGTTACAGGACATGGAAAGGTAAGAATGGTATTGGAGCTAAAAGAGTTAAATTATGAGGACAGTTACGAGACTTTGGTATTCCCTTGAGTATAGAAAGAAAGACTTGGATTTATATAGTGCCTTTCTCGACCACCTGACATCGCAAGTCAATGACTCTCTCCCCTTAAAATGCTGTGGAGGCTGGGGCCCATTGAAACTTTCAAAACTGAGATGATAGATTTTTTTTTAGGCGAAGATATTTCGGGATATGGAACACAGGAACATAGGCACCAAGGTGGGTAAATGGAGTTAAGATACAGATCAGCCACGAGCTATTTGAATAGTGGAACAGGCTCGAGGGGCTGAATTGTCTACTCTTGTTCCTATAATTACACCATTTTTTAACCATTTTTCTTTATTTTTGTCCCTATTGGTGGTCATGAGCTTTTCTGGCTCATGTTTGTAACTCATTATTATTTTATTGCCCCTAGCACCATTACTGACAGCGATGGGTTTCCCAATGGGAATTCTGTCTGATCAGTTTGCAAGGAGAAAGGAGATGAAAGGAGGATACCAGGCAAGTCAGGCAGCAGTGGAGATGCTCTGTGCCCACCCACCAGTAACCACAGAGAGAGAGACAAACGTACAACACGCTGGTGAACGATTCGATCTGGTGGAGGCTTCTCTTCCCCAAAGGAAGCTGAGGCGGTAGGTCCAATACCACAAATCAAGACGTCCCTTTAAAATTCACTCACAGGTCATTTTCCACTCCCGCCACAACTGTGCTGCTACGGAGACCCACCGGAATCGGGACCTGGAGAGGTGTTGGTGAGCTGGCCTTGGAAAGTCAGTTGCAAATAGTCAAGTTCCACTCCAGGGACTTGAGCACAGAAATCTAGGCTGACACTCCAGTGCAGTGCTGAGGGAGTGCTGCACTGTCAGAGGTGCTGCCTTTCAGATGAGATGTTAATCCAAGACCCTGTCTTCCCTCTCAGATGGATGTAAAAGATTCCATAGCACTATTTTGAAGAAGAGCAGAAGAGTTCTCTCTTGTGTGTTGGCCAATATTTATCCCTCAATCAATATCACTAAAATAGATTATCTGATTATTATCACATTGCTGTTTATGGGAGCTTGCTGTGCGCAAATTGGTTGCTGTGTTTCCGACATTATTTACAGTGTAGTGACTACACTTCAGAAGTATTTAACTGACTGTAAAGCACTTGGGGACATCCTAATGTCATGAACGGCATTGTGTAAATGCGCTAACAATTTGATTCAGATACTGCACAATGGATATTTTACACAAACTTGCTCAGCAGTGTACTGTTGGAGGAAATTAATGTTGTCTCTGATCCCACTCATATCAATCATCCCTAGTAACTCATTCCAGAATATTCTATTGTACAATAAGAAAGTTCCGGTTGACTTCCCATCAAGCATCCAACCACTGAGCCAAGGCTGACCACATTATTTCATAAAGGTCTTTGTTTCCTGAACGTACTGAACTTCACTCCAAATTACCATAGACCAAACTTTTACACAAACCCATGTTGTACCTGGGCTAGATTGAGACAGTCAGGCTGCCTATGGTGAAGAGCCTATTAAGTGAAGGTATATTCTGTCATATCAATCCACCAGATTGAAGGCATTTTAGAAGCTATGTCTACTACAACAACAACAAAAAATTGTATTTATATAGTGCCTTTAATGTAGTAAAACATCCCATGGCGCTTCACAGATGCATTCTGAAACAAAATTTGATGCCGAGCCACATAAAGAACTATTAGGACGTGACCAAAAGAACATATGAAATAGGAGCAGGAGTAGGCCATCTGGCCCCTCGAGCCTGCTCCGCCAATCAATAAGATCATGGCTGATCTGATCTTGGGCTCAGCTCCACTTCCCCGCCCGCTCCCCATAACCCTTGACTCCCTTATCGTTCAAAAATCTGTCTTTATCCACCTTAAATATATTCAATGACTCAGCCTCCACACCTCACTGGGGTAGAGAATTCCAAAGATTCACGACCCTCTGAGAGAAGAAATTTCTCCTCATCTCCATTTTAAATAGGTGACCCCTTATTCTGAAACTATGGCCCCTAGTTCTGGATTCCCCCACGAGGGGAACATCCTCTCTGCATCTACCCTGTCAAGCCCCCTCAGAATCTTATGTTTCAATAAGATCACCTCTCATTCTTCTAAATTCCAATGAGTACAGGCCCAATCTGCTCAACCTTTCTTCACATGACAACCCCTTCATCCCAGGAATCAATCTAGTGAACCTTCTCTGAACTGCCTCAGTTGTAGCAAGACTTCCCTACTTTTATACTCCATCCCCTTACAATAAAGGCCAACACTGCATTTGCCTTCCTAATTAATTGCTGTACCTGCATGCTAACTTTTTATGTTTCATGTACAAGGACTCCCAGCTCCCTCTACCACAGCATTTTGTAGTCTCTCCCAATTTAAATAATAATTTGCTTTTTTATTCTTCCTACCAAAATGAATAACCTCATATTTTCTCACATTATAGTCCATCTGCCAAATTTTTTCCCACTCAGTTAACCTATCTATATCTCTTTGCAGATTCTTTGTGTCCTCCTCACAACTTGCTTTCACATCCATCTTTGTATCATCAGCAAATTTGGCTACAGTACTCTCGGTCTCATCATCCAAGTAAAGCTTGGTCAAAGAGGTAGAATTTAAGGAAGACAGAGAGCTAGAGAGACGGAGAGTTTTAGGAAGGGAATACCAGAGCTTAGGGCCTAGGCAGCTGAATACACGGCCGCCAATGGTGGAGCGGTTAAAATAAGGAATGAGCATCGAAGCCAGAATAACGTTCGGAGAACGGACCTCAGAAAATCCAACTGTTGCCTTTCTTCATAGACTTCGTACACACACTAACACAGACACTCACGCCGCACACACATAGGCACTCTCTCACTTACACACACACTCACACTCTCACACGCACTAACACAGACACTCACACCGCATTCACACAGACACTCTCTCACACACACACACACAGACACTCTCACAAACACAGACACACCGCACACACACACACACACACACACACACACACACACACACACACACACCATACACAGACACCCTCACACACACAGACACACCACATACACAGACATTCACACCGTAGACACTCACACATACACACACGCACAGACATTCATACCACACACACAGACACTCTCTCACACACACACACTCGCACACTCTCTCACACATACACAGACACTCACACCATGCACATACAGACACTCTCACACACACACACAGACACTCACACCACGCACACACAGACACTCACACCATGCACACACAGACACACACTCTCTCACACATACACACACACAGACATTCATACCACACACATACAAACACTCGCTCACATACACACACTCACACACTCTCTCACACACACACAGTCACTCACAACACACACAGACACTCTCACACACACTCACAAACACACTAACACACACACTCAAGGACACTCACACACACACCGCACACACACATACACACATCACAAACACTCACACAAGCATTCGCAGCAGACACGCACACACTCACAGACAGTCACACTGGCATGTACAAACACTCACACAGTTGCACACAGTCACAGAAACTCACACACACACACAAACTCATAAGTACTTACACACACTCACACACACACTCATAGGCTAGCGCTGTCGATTTTCACTCAGTGAATCCATCCCCAGCTATCATGACCAGAAACAATGTTGTGAACTGTGCCTTTAAGACCGCTGTTTCCTTCTGCCTGTACTCATTTGTGCAAAGCTCCTTTCCTGATACTGTGAAATCCAGCTTGCTGTATAAGAATGGTGATGGACATGGCTCCAGGCCACAGGAAGCTACTAGCCGTCATGTACTACAACTAGACCAGTAAGGGCTGGCCTCTGAGAGGCGCTGCTGATGCTGCATCAGAACATCAGCTCAGTGTGGTATATTCTCTACAACATCACAAACACACAGTGGGGCCGAAATTGGTCAAACACATGGTCTGGCCATTTTTCGGCGGCCCCCGAGCGGTGCATCATTTTTTTATTGCCCGATACCGCTGGGGCTGAGTGGGCGGGAATTTCAGCTGTTTTTTCTCAGCGGTAAGCCGAGCGGAGTGTAGAGGGCGGGAGCGGAGTGCAGCCGGCGGTGTGCGGCGGAAGAGGCTTTTCGGCTCTGGAATCTTCAGCTCCCGAGTTGTGCACACACGCATGCTGCTGTGAAGCTCCGCCCCCCGAGAGGCACCGATGAGAGGCCAGAGACTGTCGGCCTGAGAGAGTTGTGGGGAGTGGGGGTGGAGATCGCCATGCGGGGGGAAAGAGATCGCTGTGGGAGCAAGAGATCACTGTGGGGGGGAAGGAATCGCTGTGGAGGGGAAAAGATTGCTGTGGGGGGAAGAGATTAGGCGAGAGAGACTGGGGGGTGAGAGACATTAACACTTTTATTATAGTTCATTAATAAAGGGGTAAATAAAGCTTCATTAGAATATTTATATTATTGCCTAACACTAGAACATACTACCATCCATTTAAAAACATATTAAACTGTGGATAACTGTAAAAATCAAACAAACGGGTCAGTTCTGTGCCTGCATAAGATCGACTTAAAACCACCTTTTCCAGAACGGTATTCAGCTCCAGTGGTATGTCAGTGGTAAGTCACGAATGTTGCACTTTTGGGTGGTATGCCGGAGGTCTGCATGGGCGAGCGGTGTGTCAGTGATATGTAAGTATTTTTTATCGAAAATTGCATTTTTGGGTGGTATGGCAGCGATACGCGGGAGGTATGGAGTGGTATGTCGACCAATTTCGGCCCCACAGACATTAGGAGATGGCTCCATTCCTTTTTATTCTTGTAAACAACAATGGCTGTATTATGACAGCGGTCCACTAGGTGGAGCGGTAGTCAACTAGGTGGTGCACTATATTACATTTCTCCCTCCTTAATGAAGAAGTAAATATATAAAAATAATCATCATACATAACTTGCATGGTTACAAATGTACACATTTACAAATCAAACTTAACCACAGGTTTTCTGGTTCAAAGAGGATACCTTCACTCTCAAACAGAACTTTCCAAACATGGTGTCAAATATAGACTCTTTCTAGGCTGATCCTGAGGAGCGTTTACCTCCAAGGGATGCCCTTGATCTACATTTGAACTCTACAACTTCAGACTGTTTATAGAAACATAGAAAATGGGTGCAGGAGTAGGTCTTTCGGCCCTTCGAGCCTGGACCACCATTCAATAAGATCATGGCTGATCATTCGCCTCAGTACCCCTTTCCTGCTTTCTCTCCATACCCCTTGATCCCTTTAGCCATAAGGGCCATATCTAACTCCCTCTTGAATATAACTAATGAACTGGCATCAACAACTCTCTCCGAGTCAGGTTTGTCTGCCTGGCTCGGACTCAGACTTAAATTCTGACTTTCTTTTGGACTTGTTTCTAGTATATTTGATGTAAGATTTGCTACTGGTACTCTACTTGTAACAAAACTATCTGATAAGTCAGAAATAATTGAATCATTCCAACTTCCAACTCCTTCCACATCTGTCGGTAAAAAATGATCAATGTAAACAAAGCTAACCTGTCCATGATCAAACAATGACCAAATATGTGCGAGGACCACATATCTTCACCACTCTTCCTGGGAACTACTTTAACCATTTAAGGTGATGGTTCTTCACTCTCACCTTCTGATTTAATTTCACACATCTCTCTCTTACTCTACCTCTAATATGAATATTTTTCTGTCTTAATTGTTTCTCTCCTACTGACTGCCAAGTTTGGTTTTAACAACGAGGACCTGGTTCATGGCTGTCGATTGAGAAACAATTCTGCTGGTATTCTACCAGTAGTTGTATGAGGAGTATTACAATATGCAATTAGAAAATTAGCCAATTTATGGTCCAACGACAACTGCCATTTTCTGTATTTGGATCCACCATTTGCCTGGTGAGGGCACGTTTTGCAATTTTGCAATGCGTTCTGCTGCACCATCTGAAGCAAGGTAGTGCAATATGTTAGTGCGGTGGAACCTTGGTATGTTGTCGTGAAATGTGAAAATTCTTCTGAACAAAATTGTGGCCTATTATCAGACACAATTTCTTCTGGGAGGCCATATGAAAAAATAATCTTCGCAAATTGTCTAATGTTTTGCTTGTAATTTTCCACAACACCTCTACACACTTCGAATGGCTATCAATCACAATGAACAATTGCTGTCGTTCGAGCTCAACAAAATTGATATGTATCCTTTCCCACACCCTGGGGGGCCATTTCCATGGCTGTAATAGTACTGATGATGGTTTCTTGCTTACCGATTGGCATGTTGTACACTGACTGACAATGTACTCTATATCTTTATCTAGGCATGACCACTATAAATAATTGCGTGCAAAACTCTTGGTCAAGCACATTCCCAGCTGTTGGTCATGAAGATCTCCTAATAATTTGGACCTGAATTTATTTGAGATAACCACCCAACATGATACAATCTTTATCCACGGACGTTCAGTCCTATGAATAAAGTATGGATGAATATATTTCTCTGATATTTGATTTGGCCAGCCATTTGCTATGTAATCATACACCTTTGACATAACTGGGTCACGATTGGTTGCTCTACCAATCTCTTCAGCTGTGACTGGCAGTTCATCAATGTATGAAAACTAGAAAACTTCCCTATCGAAGGTAACTTGTGATGGGAATGACAATCAGCATTACTATGATCAGCTGACAATACGTATATGCTGACAAAATCAAAGCCCATCTCTGCATTCGGGCTGCAGCTAAGGTTGGAATTGGTGACTTTGGATGGCGGATCGCTGTCAGGGGTTTATGGTTCATAAAGATGGTAAACTTAAGACCATACAAGTATTTGTGGAATTTCTTGACCCCAAAAATTAATGCCAAAGCTTCCCTTTCAGTTTGCGGATAATTACACTCACCGGCACTGAGAGTGCATGAAGCAAAAGCAATTGGTCTCTCCTCCCCACTATGTAGTGCATGAGAGATCACTGCCCCAACTCCATATGGAGAAGCATCACATGTTAGCTTGATCTCCTTAGATACGTCATAGTGAACTAACATGGAGCTCTCTACCAACTGGCTTTTACACTCCTTGAATGCTGCATCGCATTTTTCTGACCACTTCCAATGGACCTGTTTTTTCAACAGCTCATTCAGTGGATGTAATACTGTAACCAAATTTAGTAGGAACTTCCCATAATAGTTCAAAAGACCCAAAAATGATCGAAGTTCAGTGACATTCTTGGGAGTGGTGCATTTCTGATTGCATCCAGCTTTCCCTTGGTTGGATGTAAAACATATTTGTCTAGTCTGTGCCCTATGTACTTCACTGAGTTTTGAAATAACTCACACTTGTAAGCAGTCACTCGTACTCTGTGCTTCTCTAGCCGGTTGAGCACTTCATTCAATATGTTATTATGAATTTGACTGTTTGATGCTGAAATGAGTATGTCATCTAAATAACATACTATCCCTTCAATACCTTGCAAAATCTGGTTCATCCCCCTTTGAAATACGGTGGGGGCAGGAGACACTCCAAATGGTAGCATATTAAATTGATATAGGCCTAGACGAGTATTTATAGTCAAGCATGACTTGAACTCCTCATCTAGTTCAAGTTGTAAGTAGGCATTTGTGAGATCTAACTTTGAGAAGATCTGACCACCTGTCAGCATTGTAAACAAATCTTCTACACTTGGCAATGTATTTTGAAGATTACCCTCTAGAACTTGGTTTACGGTTACTTTATAATCACCACACAACCTTACATTACCATCTGACTTAGGTACAACAATTGGTGTAGCCCAATTACATAGATCTATCCTAGAGATAATGTTGTCACTCTTTATTCTTTTGAGTTCTTGTTCAACTCTCTTCTTGAATACATATGGTACATGGCTTGCAGTAAACTGGTCTAGCGTCCTTCTGTACCCTGACACTCACCTTGAAGTCTTGGATCAGACTGCCTGTTTCGCAGAACACCTTCGGATACTTCTTGATGACATCATCCTTTGATGCAAATCTCGTTTCAACACGAAAAATCTCACTCCAATCCAGCTTTAGTAATCCCAACCAATTTCTTCCTAGTAAGGCAGGCTTGTGTCCTGCCACTACTGATAGAGGCAAGTTCTGAAATTGATCCTTGTATTTCACCAGTATGGTGATATGTCCTACCACAGGGATTTGCTCTCCTGAGTAGCCTCAGAGCTCTATTTTCGACTTTTCCAGTGGAAAATCACTCAACTTGTCGAGATATAGTGATTCCGGTGCTATGCTCACGGATACACCAGTGACAATTTCTATGGACATCTTGGTTCCTGCAATGTCT
Source organism: Pristiophorus japonicus (assembly GCF_044704955.1). NCBI lineage: Eukaryota > Metazoa > Chordata > Chondrichthyes > Pristiophoridae > Pristiophorus > Pristiophorus japonicus. Next base: position 131,941,377 of record NC_091988.1, read on the forward strand.
ACTTGGAAGACGATACTTCGCAAACCTTTGTGTCCCTGCTGATGTGTATCTCTAAAACATAGAAACATAGAAACATAGAAAATAGGTGCAGGAGTAGGCCATTCGGCCCTTCGAGCCTGCACCACCATTCAATAAGATCATGGCTGATCATTCCCTCAGTACCTCTTTCCTGCTTTCTTTCCATACCCCTTGATCCCTTTAGCCGTAAGGGCCATATCTAACCCCCTCTTGAATATATCCAGTGAACTGGCATCAACAACTCTCTGCGGCAGGGAATTCCACAGGTTAACAGCTCTCTGAGTGAAGAAGTTTCTCCTCATCTCAGTCCTAAATGGCCTACTCCTTATCCAGAGACTGTGTCCCCTGGTTCTGGACTTTCCCAACATCGGGAACATTCTTCCCACATCTAACCTGTCCAGTCCCGTCAGAATCTTATACGTTTCTATGAGCTCCCCTCTCATCCTTCTAAACTCCAGTGTATAAAGGCCCAGTTGATCCAGTCTCTCCTCATATGTCAGTCCAGCCATCCCTAGTCCTGTTGTTTTTCTTCCATGCTATATAATCTCTGGGGATTTCTACTTATAGCCTTGACCATTGGTTTACTCCTAAGTCAGCATGCCTTCATAAGATGTCCAATTTTCCTGCAGAAGAAACGCTCTGCCTTCACATATGGATAACTGTGAGCTATGTGTTGTCCCAGGCACCAATAGCATGACTTCAGTGCTCTGTTACCTTGGCCAGTTGCTGATGCCTTGGGGCCAAACTGCTTTTTTATTTTAATCTGCAGGCAATTCATCTCGGTTGTCTGGAAATGGCTCGAATTCCTGGGGAATATTGGTCGGCCATATCCATTGACATAGCTGTCTGACAAGCTAAATGAAAAGTCAAGTTAGGAATTGTCACCAACTTTTTTCTGATTGCTTCAATTTTCATCCCACAAACAAAGCGGTCACGCAATGCTCGGTCCTGAAAGTTTCCGAAATGACAATGAATGGATAGCTTTTTTATTGCTATTATGTACTTACTGATACTTGCGTCAATTAATTGATCTCCTATTCCAAAATGTTAACTTTCAGCAATTTCCAGGGGCTCAGGACTGTAGTGCTGAGAATCTCCGTAAGTGATGTGGCTTTTGGCTTGACGGGAGCAAGCAAATTTTTCAGGGTTTCATACACCACGGGGCCTGCTTCAGTCAGGAAAATAGCCCATTTTCTTTCTAAAACCACCCGATTACTGTTTTCATCATCGGAGACTTTGATGATAGTATTTGCAGTGAAAAACATTTCTAGCTGCTCCACATACACTCCGAAAGTCTCTCGATCGCGTTGAAATACACTCAAGAGCTTATTATCCCATAAACGCAGCTCAGCTGCCAAGTGTTCTTGAAATTTATCTTTGATTTTTAGCTATTATTCAAAACAAAGTAGCCCTCAAAGTCTCTCTGTCAGTTGGCTGAATCATTCAGCAACAAAAATATCAGCTAGGTTATCCAGGAACGCAATCCTACGTCTCCAATATTCTCTTATGACATCACAAACATGCAGGCTTTACAAGATAGCTCCATTCCTTTTTATTCTTGTAAACAGCAATGGCTGCATTACCACAGTAGTCCACTAGGTGGAGCAGTCATCCACTAGGTAGAGCATTATATTACACTTCTCCCTCCTTAATGAAGAAGGAATTATAACAAAATAATCATCATACATAACTTGCATGGTTATACAAAACAAAATATGGACTTATTTTGCCATATTTACAAATCCAACTTTACCACTGGTTTTCTGTTTCGAAGAGGATACCTTCGCTCTCAAACAGAACTTTCCAAACTTGGTGTCGAACTTAGACTCTTTCTAGGCTGAGCCTGAGGAGAGTTTTTCTCCAAGGGCTGACCTTGATCTACATTTGAACTCTCGATAACTTCAGACTGTTTGTCTGCCTGACTCGAACTCAGACTTTAAATTCTGACTTTCTCTTGGACTTGTTTCTAGTACATTTGATGTAGGATTTGCGACTGGTATTCTACTTGTAACAAAACTATCTGATGAGTCAGAAATAATCGCATCATTCAAACTTCCAACTACTTCCACATCTGAAGGTAAAAAATGATCAATGTGAACAAACCTAACCTGTCCATGATCAAACAGCTTGACCAAATATGTGTGAGGACCACATATCTTCACCACTCTTCTTGGTAACCATTTTAACCATTTATGATGATGGTTCTTCACTCTCACCTGATTTAATTTCACACTTCTCTCTCTTACTCTACCTCGATCATGACTCTCTTTCTGTCTTCATTGTTTCTCTTCTAGACTGTGCCAAGTTTGGTTTTAACAAGAATCTGGCTGTCATTTGAGAAACAACTCTGCTGGTGTTCTACCAGTAGTTGTATAAAAAGTACTACGATACATAATTAGAAAATTAGAAAATTTGTGGTCCAACGACAACTGCCATTTTTTTGGATTTGTATCCAACATTTGCCTGATGAGGGCATGTTTTACAATTTGTATAGTGCGCTCTGCTCATGAAAAGTGCAAATTCTTCGGAAGAAAATTGTGGCCCATTATCAGACACAATTTCTTCTGGGAGGCCATATGAAAAAAATTAATTTTGCAAGTTGTCTAGTGTTTTACTTGTTATTTTCCACATCAGAAACACTTGTATCGACTTTGAATGGCTATCAATCACAATGAACAATTGCTGTTCTTCGAGCTCAGCAAAATCGATATGTAACCTTTGCCACACCCTGGGAGGCCATTTCTATGGCTGTAATAGTACAGATGGTGGTTTCTTGCTTACCGATTGGCATGTTGTACACTGACTGATGATGTACTCTATATCTTTATCTAGACCTGGCCACCATAAGTAACTGCGTGCAAAACTCTTGGTCAAGCACATTCCTAGGTGTTGGTCATGACGATCTCCTAATAAATTGGACCTGAATTTATTTGGGATAACCACACTTGCACCCCACATGATACAATCTCTTATCCACAGACAATTCAGTCCTACGAACATAGTATGAATGAATACCTTTCTCTGATACCTGGTTTGGCCAGCCATTTTCTATGTAATCATACACCTTTGACATAACTATGTCACATTTGGTTGCTCTACCAATCTCTTCAACTGTGACTGGTAGTTCATCAATGTATGAAAAATAGAAAACTTCTTCCCTATCGAATATAACTTGTGACGGGGATGGCAATCTAGACATAGCATCAGCATTATTGTGATCAGCTGATCGTCTGTACTCAATGTCATATGTATATGCTGACAAAATCAAAGCCCATCTCTGCATTCGGGCTGCAGCTAAGGTTGGAACTGGGGACTTTAGATGGAGTATCACTGTCGGGGGCTTATGGTTCGTAACAATGGTAAACTTACGACCATACAAGTATTTGTGGAACTTCTTAACCCCAAAAATTAATGCCAAAGCTTCCCTTTCGATTTGCACATAATTACGCACACTGGCACTGAAAGTGCGTGAAGCAAAAGCAATTGGTCTCTCCTCCCCATTATGTAGTCATTATCATCATAGACAGTCCCTCGGAATCGAGGAAGACTTGCTTCCACTCTTAGCATGAGTTCTTAGGTGGCTGTACAGTCCAATTTGAGAACCACAATCTCTGTCACATGTGGGACAGACAGTGATTGAAGGAAAGGGTGGGTGGGGAGTCTGGTTTGCCACATGCTCCTTCCGCTGCTTGCGCTTGATTTCTACATGCTCTCGGTGACGAGACTCGAGGAAGTCAGCACCCTCCCGGATGCACTTCCTCCATTTAGGGCGGTCTTTGGCCAGGGACTCCCAGATGTCAGTAGGGATGTTGCACTTTATCAGGGAGACTTTGAGGGTGTCCTTATAACATTTCCGCTGCCCATCTTTGGCTCATTTGCCGTGGACGAGTTCCGAGTAGAGCGCTGGCTTTTGGAGTCTCGTGTCTGGCATGCAAACTATGTGGCCTTCCCAGCGGAGCTGATCAAGTGTGGTCAGTGCTTCAATGCTGGAGATGTTGGCCTGGACGAGGACGCTAACGTTGGTGCATCTGTCCTCCCAGGGGATTTGTAGGATCTTGCGGAGACATCGTTGGTGATATTTCTCCAGCGACTTGAGGTGTCTACTGTATATGGCCCACGTCTCTGAGCCATACAGGAGGGTGGGTATTACTACAGCCCTGTAGACCATGACCTTGTTGACAATTTTGAGGGCCTGGTCTTCAAACTCTCTTTTCTCAGGCAGCCGAAGGCCGCACTGGCGCACTGGAGGCAGTGTTGGATCTCGTCATCAATGCCTGCTCTTGTTGATAGGAGGCTTCCGAGATAAGGGATGTGGTCCACATTGTCCAGGGTTGTGCCGCGGATCTTGATAACTGGGGGGCAGTGCTGTGCGGCTAGGACAGGCTGGTGGAGGACCTTTGTCTTATGGATGTTTAGCGTAAGGCCCATGCTTTCGTATGCCTCAGTAAATACGTCAACTATGTCCTGGAGTTCAGCCTCTATGTGTCCGCATACTGTAGCTCGACGACAGAGGTTGGGGTGGTCTTGGACCTGGCCTGGAGATGGCGAAGGTTGAACAGGTTCCCACTGTTCTGTGGTTTAGTTCCACTCCAGCAGGGAGCTTCCCAACTGTGAGGTGGAGCATGGCAGCGAGGAAGATTGAGAAGAGGGTTGGGGCGATGACGCAGCCCTGCTTGACCCCGGTCCGGACGTGGATTGGGTCTGCGATGGATCCGTTGGTAAGGATCATGGCCTGTATGTCGTCATGGTGCAGGCAGAGGATGGTGATGTACTTTTGGGGGCATCCGAAACGGAGCAGATCACTGCCCCAACTCCATACGGAGAGGTGTCACATGCTACCTTGCTCTCCTTAGATACGTCATAGTGAACTAGCATGGTGCTCTCTACCAACTGGCTTTTACACTCCTTGAATGATGCATTGCATTCTTCTGATCACTTCCAATGGACCTGTTGTTTCAACAGCTCATTCAGTGAATGTAACACTGTAGTCAAATTTGGTAGGAACTTCCCATAATAGTTTAAAAGACCCAAAAAAGATCGAAGTTCGGTGACATTCTTGGGAGTGGGTGCATTTCTGATTGCATCCAACTTTCCCTTGGTTGGATGTAAAACATATTTGTCTATTCTGTGCCCTAAGTACTCCTGAGTTTTGAAATAACTCACACTTGTGAGCAGCCACTCGTACTCTGTGCTTCTCTAGCCATTTGAGCACTTCATTCAATATGTTATTATGGATTTGCCTGTTTGGTGCTGAAATGAGTATGTCATCTAAATAACATACGACCCCTTCAATACCTTGCAAAATCTCTATTACATTCAGCACATCTAAGACTGTGAGTGAGTCTGTGTTAAAGTCCCCACTCTGCGACAGCTCATAGAGAAAGTGGGTTCGGTCAGTTTAAGTTCAGTGGTCAAAGCTTGAGTATGGGTTTGAAATCCTGAATGGGAAATTCCCACAGATCTTAATACAGTTATAAGGCTTTCTAAAGGGAATTGCATTTACTGGTTGTTCCTTGGGATGTTACAAAAACTCCCATCTATATATATATATATACCCAAAAATCGTTCAGCGAACACACTTGTCACATTTTTTATGTCACACTCAGATGTCACACATTTAGAGGCAATTTTAACCATCTCATTGGGCGGGGAACCCACGGGATCGGGTGGAACGCTAGTTTTACACCCACCCATTATTACTCTCCCCGTACTCCAAAGATCGGGCGGGGTGAAAAGCCAATGCAGCCCCCGATCCCGTCACAGTTTGGGTTAAAATTACCCCTAATTAAGCACCAACAGATCACAACTGAACAATCTTAAAAAAAAAAAGGGAATGAAAGCCAGTCATTTCATGTTGGTTTTTCTGACTAAGCTAGCCTAGCTTGTCCTCAGGGAGGAGGAGCCAAGCTCAGCCAACCCAGAGCAGGTTCCAACAGCAATTAACCTCAGAATGTGCCTATTTGGACCACTTTGCCACAGGGAATAGCTGAGCAATGGCCTTGAAGGGTGAATGTATTTGCTTCATGGGTTCTTTGCTTAAGAATTCATAGCAACACATTGCTATTAAGAACTAGTTGGTTTATTAGCAAAGGTTTAACAATCACACTACACGTTACCAGTTCATCCACCAGGCTCACAACCACCTGTCTCATCGTGGATCCCCTAAACCCAACTCGCTGGGGTTTTATTGAGTCTTGTGAATATCACGTGTCTGGCTAAGCCACTCCCAACTCAACAGCTCTACAACTATTTCAGTTGAAACCATGAATCAAGTGCCCCCTGATTTAAAGGGGGTACTAAAACCGACAAACAAACAAATTAAACTTTAGACATTAGTGGATCAAATTAAAATTTGGTATCCGAGGGTGATGATGCACTCCAATCCCTCCGGCGCCCACCTCTCACGGAAGGCCACGAGCGTACTGGTGGACACCATGTGCTCCATCTCCAGGGACACCCTGGCTCGAATGTAACCATAGAAGAGAGGCAGGTAGTCAGTCTGAATGACCCCCTCGATTGCCCGCTGCCTGGACTGGTTGATGGCCACCTTGGCCATGCTCAGGAGCAGTCCTACGAGGAGGCCTTCCGATCAACCCGCTCCCCTCCGCACAGGGTGCCCAAAGATCAGGAGTGTGGGACTGAAGTGCAACGACAATTTGAGGAGCAGTCCCTTCAAATATTGGAAGAGGGGCTGGAAACTCACACATTCAACATAGATATCGAACACGGACTCATCCAGACCTCAGAAATTGCAGGCGACCTGGGAGTCAGTGAACCGACTTAAAAACCTATTGCACGGGACTGCTCCATGCACCACTCTCCATGGCGTGTTCGGACGGCAGATGAGGATAGCAAAGTGGAGAGTGTGCAGGAGCAGCCCGTGCAGGAAACCCCTCCGCGCAGAACATGAAAGGCACGGAGGGGATTTCCCGGAGGAGGCTCAAGTTGCGACGCGCCAGCTGCCGAGGGAGGCTTCGGGGCTTGGCACCGATGAGGAATTCCATCCGGACGGGGGTCAGTTCGGATGGGATTGCCCCACATGCTTGAGCCTCCTCGAGATCAACAGCTCTACAACTCTTTTAGTTGTGAAATAAAATAAACAATTAATTCAAGTGCCCCCTGAATACAGGGGGAGACACTCCAAACACTTTTCAATGCCCTTTTTTGTTTTTTTTGGTTTTTTTGTGGGTTTTTTTGGGGCACTAAAACCAAAAATTATACAAGTGGCCCCTGGCTAAAAGTTGGGGGACACTAAAACCGGCAATAAAAACAAATTAAACTTTAAAACATATAAAATCAAATTAAAATTTGGTTGCCTGGGGTGATAATGCACTCCAGTCCCTCCGGCGCCCACCTCTCGCGGAAGGCCGCGAGCGTACCGGTGGACACCGCGTGCTCCATCTCCCAAGGACACCCTGGCCCAGATGTAGGCGCGGAAGAGAGGCAGGCAGTCAGGCTGAACGACCCCCTCGACCGCCCACTGCCTGGACCGGCTGATGGCACCCTTGGCCGTGCCCAGGAGCAGTCCTACTAGGAGGCCTTCGGACCTACCCGCTCCCCTCCGTACAGGGTGCCCAAAGATCAGGACTGAAGTGCAACCAGAAATTGAGGAGCAGCCCCTTTAAATAATGGAACAGGGGCTGCAACCTCACGCATTCTATAAAAACGTGGAACATGGACTCTTCCAGACCGCAGGAATTGCAGGCGGCCTGGGAGCTCGTGAACCGGCTTAAAAATTTGTTGCACGGGACTGCTCCGTGCACCATCCTCCAGGCCAAGTCCCCAATAAATAGTGGGAGGACTCCCGCGTAGAGAGCACTCCATCGGGGACTCCCGCCTCCTCCGGATGGAAAGATGGTACACCATGGCGTGTCCGGACAGCAGGCGAGGATGGCAAGGTGGAGAGTGTGCAGGAGCAGCCCGTACAGGAAACCCCTCCACGCAGAACTGAAAGGCACGGAGGGGATTTCCCCGAGGAGACTCAAGTTGTGAGGCGCCGGTTGCCGAGGGAGGTGTCGGGGCTTGGCACCAATGAGGAATTCCATCCGGACAGGGGTCAATTCAGACGGGATCGCCCCACGTGCTTGAGCATCCTCGACATCAACAGTTCTACAAACCTATGAACATACTCACAGGTGCATACATTACACAGGGACAGGCCAGGGGAGCATCTAGATATCACAACATTGCCCCAAACCCAGACAACCCACCGGGGTCCTGGTGCATGAAACATAAAAGGATAGTATGTAGGTACAGCAAGTGATCAGGAAGGCGAATGGAATTTTGGCTTTTATTACAAGGGGGATGGAGTATAAAAGCAGGGAAAACTTATTACAGCTATACAGGGTGAGACCACACCTAGAATACAGCATGCAGTTTTGGTTTCCATATTTACGAAAGGATATACTTGCTTTGGAGGCAGATCAGAGAAGGTTCACTAGGTTGATTCCGGAGATGAGGGGGTTGATTTATGAGGAAAGGTTGAGTAGGTTGGGCCTCTACTCATTGGAATTCAGAAGAATGAGAGGTGATCTTATCGAAACGTATAAGATTATGAGGGGTCTTGACAAGGTGGATGCAGAGAGGATGTTTCCACTGATGGGAGAGACTAGAAGTAGGGGGCACGATCTTAGAATAAGGGGCTGCCCATTTAAAACTGAGATGCGGAGAAATTTATTCTCTCAGAGGGTTGCAAATCTGTGGAATTCGCTGACTCAGAGAGCTGTGGAAACTGGGTCATTGAATAAATTTAAGACAGAGATAGACAGTTTCTTAACTGATAAGGGAATAAGGGGTTATGGGAAGCGGGCAGGGAAGTGGAGCTGAGTCCATGATCGGATCAGCCATGATCGTATAAAATGGCGGAGCAGGCTCGAGGGGCCGTATGGCCTACTCCTGCTCCTATTTCTTATGTTCTTATGTAAACGCAGCAGGAGGTTGGCTGGTTACCTTTTTAATAGTAAATGATGTTTCCATTTTGGTGGAATCCAAATCTAGGGACCATGAATATAAAATAGTCACTAGTATAGCAATAGGGAAATCAAGAGAAACGACCTTACCCAGAGAGTGGTTAGAGTGTGGAACTCGTTGCCACAGGGAGCGGTGGCTGAGGCGAATAACATCAATGGGTTTAAGGGGAGCACATGAGGAAGAATGAATAGAAGGACTTGTCGATGGGGTTAGGTGAAGTGAGGTGGGAGGAGGCTCGTGTGGAGCATAAACACCAACACAGAGCAGTTGGGGCTGAAGGGCCTGTTTCTGTGCTGTAAATCTCTATGTAATTTTATGTAAAGAACTATAGAATCCTACAAATTTCGAACGGGACATCATGGGAAGGCATTCTCGATATGGCACAGATATCGGGAAGCTAGGTGATATGTACCAACAAAAGGGGGTCAGAATGTCTGTGACAATAGTGAAACACTTACCAGATTGAAGTGACAGGTCCAAATCAAAGGTCATGACCTCTTGGCCACTCCAGTCACTCAATATAATCTCATTTGCAGCCTTCAGTTCTGCCTCACCTGCTAATTTTATTTTTTCTCAGCAGCAATAATTCAATGAGATAGTACCATGAAATAGTCAATATTTAATGATTGCACTGGGGCTGGTAATGGTGACATTTATTAGAGCTGATGGCATCGTTTTAAGCTGTAAATATCTCAAGAAACACACATTCATTTTTAAATGTAAATTGCCATTTTCTGCGCTTACTCCTGACCTGCAAATAAAAATTTCACGACAAATGAACTGACTGCGTGTGAAACATTAATGTACTTCGGCGGTGAGCACAGCAGGGGAGGTGTGAGACGCAACTAGCTGACTGGATCCCTTACCCTCAACCCCAAAAACCAACCCACTCGCACTTCAATGAGTTGTCCACTATCGAGCAACAGGAACACAAGGCAGACAGCTCATTTTCATTTTTTTTTTCGAGAAGCGATTATATGTCTGGACCTAGGAGCTAGAGAATAATGAAGGACTCTTTTTTTTTTTGGCTAGGTAATTTGGCATTTTTATCCCTTTAACTTGACAAGGAGAAGCGCTGACAGAGCTGCCTGGAGCCTCTGGTAAATACAAATCATACTGGGAAATCATTGGTGAATAGAAGGCTCATCTATTGACTTGGACCTTATCAAACGGCAATAGGTAGATTGACCCTATTCTCCTGAGCATAATCAAGCTCTTGTCATCTGCCCTCTTCCCGTTCTGTTTATTGAGGATAAATTATCCTTCACTGAGGAGCATTCATCCTCTTTTTTTCCCCGTTTCTCCTCTTGCAGCTCCTTCCCTCGGCCGTGCCCATCGCTGGCTGAGACGAGACAGCAGCTTTCAGCCCAGCATCATCATCATAGGCAGTCCCTCGGAATCATATCGGACTGTTCAGCCACCTAAGGACTCATTTTTAGACTTGCTTCCACTCTTGAACAGTCTGATATGAGAGACGCAGTCCCTGTCACAGGTGGGACAGATAGTCGTTGAGGGTAGGGGTGGGTGGGACAGGTTTGCCGCACGTTCTTTCCGCTGCCTGCGCTTGATTTCTGCATGCTCTCGGCGATAAGACTCGAGGTGCTCAGCGCCCTCCCGGATGCACTTCCTCCACTTAGGGCAGTCTTTGGCCAGGGACTCCCAGGTGTCAGTGGGGATGTCGCACTTTATCAGGGAGGCTTTGAGGGTGTTCCTGTAACGTTTCCTCTGCCCACCTTAGCATCAATGCCACTTCTCGCTGACCATTGTGGGGCGGGGGGGGGGGGGGTGCCTCATTTACTGTTTCGTCTCCTCCTGCATTGAGACACCCAGCTCCTGCCAGGCACCTTCCCGCATGGCACAAAAACTCTGGGAAGGGGCGGTAGCTCCATGCTGAGCTGCTCTGAGCAGGTGAACGCCCGGTGCAGTGTGGCATTGAGCTGGAAGGTCTTCAGCGGCAGGGAGGGGTTCTGTAGCTGAGCTCAGCGTTCCTGGGCTTGGCAGGGCTAGAATCTCGCACCCTCTGCACGCCATAATATGAGGAATCTCCAGTCCCAGTCGGGGCCACTCCTTAGTCTGTCCACCACCATGATGCATGAGACAATGGTGGGCAAACCAGTCAAGTCCACCCACCTTCTCTCCATGTCCCCGGGTCACCAACTGAGGCTGGAGAAGTTCGACCTTGAGAAGCTCAACTGTTAATGTCTTTCCCACTGAGTTCGGAACGAGTGTCTCCCTGATTCTGACACTACAGCATCTCTATAAAGCAGAATACCTTAACCTTTGACATTGCAGGAACCAAGTAACATTGGTCATAAAGGGGGAAGAAGGAGACAGTGACAAGTGAGGCAACATCTTCCTACTTTGGAGCGGCATTCAACTCCGGCCCAGATGCACTTCTGATTGGCTCTCTCTGATGTGCCAGCAGTGCAGTGTCATGGAAAGTTAGCCATTCACCAGTGGTACCAGGGTTTGAATCTACCATTGATGTAGGCATCTAAATATTTCCCTAAAGGCTTCGAGAGCATTCAAATGGACTGAATTTGGAGTCCAGTAGGACAGAACTTCAATACAAAGATAATGACCTTGCACAAAAGCTCCGACAGACCCTGAAGGATCTGAATTTGCAGAAAGAAGTGAATTTTTTGATTATTCTTTGAGATCTAATAGAATTTATTCAACGGTAATCTTGCAGGATGATGTTAGGATAATAAAAGGATAAGATGTCTGTGTTATTGAGATGGCAATGAGGACCAATGTAAGGCAGCTAGCTGATTCAATATCGGCCGATTAATACAGTCAGTCAGTCAGCAATACCAGACAGTCAGTCAGTAATATCCCACAGTCAGTCAGTCAGCAATATCCTATAACAAGTCAGCGATATCCCACAGTCAGTCAGTCAGTAATATCCCACAGTCAGTCAGTCAGTAATATCCCACAGTGAGTCAGTAATATCCCACAGTCAGTCAGTCAGTAATATCCCACAGTGAGTCAGTAATATCCCAGTCAGTAATATCCCACAGTGAGTCAGTCAGTAATATCCCACAGTGAGTCAGTAATATCCCACAGTCAGTCAGTCAGTAATATCCCAAAGTCAGTCAGTCAGTAATATCCCACAGTGAGTCAGTAATATCCCACAGTCAGTCAGTCAGTAATATCCCACAGTGAGTCAGTAATATCCCACAGTCAGTCAGTCAGTAATATCCCACAGTGAGTCAGTAATATCCCACAGTCAGTCAGTCAGTAATATCCCACAGTGAGTCAGTAATATCCCACAGTGAGTCAGTAATATCCCACAGTCAGTCAGTCAGTAATATCCCACAGTCAGTCAGCAATATCCCACAGTGAGTCAGTAATATCCCACAGTGAGTCAGTAATATCCCACAGTGAGTCAGTAATATCCCACAGTGAGTCACTAATATCCCACAGTCAGTCAGTCAGTAATATCCCACAGTCAGTCAGTCAGTAATATCCCAGTCAGTCAGCAATATCCCACAGTGAGTCAGTAATATCCCACAGTGAGTCAGTAATATCCCACAGTCAGTCAGTCAGTAATATCCCACAGTGAGTCAGTAATATCCTACAGTCAGTCAGTAATATCCCACAGTCAGTCAGTCAGTAATATCCCACAGTGAGTCAGTAATATCCCACAGTCAGTCAGTCAGTAATATCCCACAGTGAGTCAGAAATATCCCACAGTGAGTCAGTAATATCCCACAGTCAGCCAGTCAGTAATATCCCACAGTGAGTCAGTAATATCCCACAGTCAGTCAGTAATATCCCACAGTGAGTCAGTAATATCCCACAGTCAGTCAGTCAGTAATATCCCACAGTGAGTCAGTAATATCCCACAGTGAGTCAGTAATATCCCAGAGTCAGTCAGTCAGTAATATCCCACAGTGAGTCAGCAATATCCCACAGTCAGTCAGTCAGTAATATCCCACAGTGAGTCAGTAATAACCCACAGTGAGTCAGTAATATCCCACAGTGAGTCAGCAATATCCCACAGTCAGTCAGTCACAGTCAGTCAGTCAGTAATATCCCACAGTGAGTCAGTAATATCCCACAGTGAGTAAGTAATATCCCACAGTGAGTCAGTAATATCCCACAGTCAGTCAGTCAGTAATATCCCACAGTCAGTCAGCAATATCACACAGACACCAAGTTAAAGCTATGGAGTGATGTGATATTAACCCAGCTTGTGACACTGAACAGACATTATCATGTATCTCTCCACCTGGTGTGCTGTATGGTCATAAGATCATAAGGTCACTTCTGTCTCGCAGGTCATTCAACCTTTTTTATAAATGTCAGACATTTTTATTTTATATTATTTGGTTCGCAATCAAATAGTTTTCTTACTCAAAACTTAAAAGTATTTCAATTCTCAACCGTTGAAATCCCATTGATCCACCTGCTGCAAAACATTTAACAATCAGAAATAAAATTAGCAACTCATTGTGTCTCTGTCCTTCATTTGTTCCACCCACATATATTACACTTGCATCTTAGTCAAACGGTCACAGGTTCAAGTTCCACTTCAGGAACTTGAGCCTTTCACGAGTGGAATACGTCACAATGCGCTTTACAGCCAATGAAGCACTTTTGAAGTGTAGTCACTGTTGTAATGTGGGAAACGGGCAGCCAATTTGCACACAACAAGCTCCCACATACAGCAGTGAGATAATGACCAGATAATGCACCGTTAGTGGTTTTGGTTGAGGGATAAATATTGGCCAGCACACCTGGAGAACTCCCCTGCTTTTCTTCGAATGGTGTTATGGGATGGTTTACATCCACCTTCACTCCCAACACACGAATCCTCAAAATGCGATTGCGTTTTGCTTTGAAGTGCGATATTCAATCGTGTAGTCATACTGTGACAACATTACTGCTCAACGTTGCATTCTTGATGCGACCATTGCAGGGATGGAAGATTTGGACCCCAATATTGTGGTTTGTGATCGGTTATCAAGGTAAACTTTCTGCTGATCAGGAACTGTTGGAATTTCATGATTCCAAACGCTATGACAAGTGTTTCCTTTTCAATTTGCACGCAGTTTCTTTCGCTCATTGTGAGGGTTTGCAAATTAGATTGGTTTCTTTTGACCATCATTACGAGGCTTATGACAGCTGCCACACCATAGCTAGAAGCATCACTCGCTAACTTAAGCTCAGGCTCGGTGTCATAGTGCACAAGTAGAGCATCGTTTGAGAGACCGCTTACAAGCATCGCAAGCTTCCTGTTGTGCTTCCACTGGACATCCTTCTTGAGGAACTCGTACAATGGAGCTAACGTGCTCGCTAACTCGGGGAAGAATCCTGTGCAGTACTGGACCATTCCAAGGAAAGATCTTAACTCAGATACGTTCTGTGGCTTTGGAGCATTGATGACAGCACCCACCTTTTCCTTCACTGGTTATAAGCCATTTGCATCAACTTTCAGACCAAGGTACACAACCTTGGGCTGCACAAAAGCACGTTTACTCCTTTTCAATTTGACATTGTGGGCATTCAACCTTTGAAGTACAATATCTAATACCTTTGGATTTTCTTCCTTGCTGCTTGTTGAAATGAGAACATCATCTTAAAGCATAAGCAATTTGGAACTCCTTGCAAAATCTTATCCATTGTAGCCTGGAAGATTTTGGAGGAGGACTTTATTCCATATGGCAGCCTGATGTATGAGTACAGCCCCTTGTGTGTGTTGCTGGTGTTATACTGTTGATTCTTTTTGTCAACATTCAGCTGAGTGTAAGCGTACGACAGGTCAAGCTTGGAGAAAACCTTTGACCCAGAGAGTGCTGCATACAAATCTTCTGATGTAGGTAATGGGTACTGCTCATCGTCAACTGCCTGGTTGATAGTAACTTTGTCGTCACTGCACAAGCGTCTAGTTTTGTCTGCTTTGGGCACTACCACAATCGGGGTAGCCCATTCACTTTTGTCAGGTTTTAATAGCACTCCATTCTCTCTGAGCTTTGCTATCTCTTCCTCCACCTGACGTTTCAAGGCGAAGAAGACCGGCCTTGCCTTACAGTAGACAGGCTTCGCGTTGGACTTGATGCGGATATGCATGTCAGAACCAGTGATGCCCCATTAACTACCTGTGAACATGTTTTCGTACTTATTCAGCATTGTGTTGCATCACCTCTTTGAAACATTTACACTGAAGATGTTTTTCCAGTCTAGTTTTAACTTTCTCAACCAGTCTTTGCCCATGAGAGTTGGCCTGTTGTAGCTCACTACAATAATAGACAGCTTTACTGGCTGGCCATTGTGTTGAACTATACATTCTATTTGTCCACATGTCTCTAGGATTTCTTCAGAGTAGTTTTTAACTCTACGATACTCTTCGTAAGTGGTAATTGATTAACCTTACTGTCATATGTGTCCTTACTCATGCTAGGACAGTCTGCTGCTGTGTCTATACACATATCAATATATTTCTCATTGATCAAAAGTTTTGTATGGAAGTCTTTCTCACCACTGTTAGTGTTGCCACTAGTGGCATAGATACTGTAGATGCTTAGTTCTTCAACATCAGGTGTGCTCACTTCAATATTGTGAGCTCCTCCTTTTTGTTGTCACTGCTTTGCATTACCACTAGACTGGTTCTTACTTCCTGCAAGCTGTTCAACTATGGCCTTGCTTGGCAGGACTGTGGTGAGTGATTTCCATTGCAGCGATAACAATTCACTGAACTGCTCTCACCGACATGTTTGTGACTCGGTCTCACAACTTTAGGTTTGGCGGTGGCTTTGTGACTGTAGACCTCAACTGCACTAGTCACTTGAGTTGGACAGAGCTCCCTAGCATTCTTAGATGCCATCTCCATCGATAGGGCAATTTTGCATGCTATGTCAAACATTAGGTTGGGACGTTCAGTAACTTGGACTGCCTTTGGAATCCTATCCTCGTCAGCAAAATGGGTAGAACAACTGAAGGACAGAGGCACGATGAGCTGCTAGTCCATGTGCCTGCTTTATTAGGCCAGAGCAAACTGAGCATGCTCATTGCAAAGTGTTGCAGTGCAGAGAGACCTGGGGATCCTTGTGCATGAAACATAAAAAGTTAGTATGTAGATACAGCAAATAATTAGGAAGGCAAATGGAATGTTGGCCTTTATTGAAAGGGTTATGGAGTATAAAAGCAGAGAAGTCCTGCTACAACTGTACAGGGTATTGGTGAGGCCTAGAATACTGCATGCAGTTTTGGTCTCCATATTTAAGGAAGGATGTACTCGCATTGGAGGATGTTCAGAGAAGGTTCACTAGGTTGATTCCGGAGATGAGGGGGTTGACTTATGTAGATAGGTTGAGAAGGTTGGGCCTATAGACACTGGAGTTCAGAAGAATAAGAAGTGATCTTATTGAAACTTATAAGATAATGAGGGGGCTCGACAAGGTGGATGCAGAGAGGATATTTCCACATTGGGAAACTAAAACTAGGGGGCATAGTCTTAGAATTTAAAACTGAGATGAGGAGAAATTTCTTCTCTCAGAGGGTTATAAATCTATGGAACTCTCTGCCCCAGTGTGCTGTGGAGGCTGGGTCATTGAGTATATTTAAGGCAGAGATAGACAGACTTTTGAGCGATAAGGGAATAAATGGGGAGCGGGCAGGGAAGTGGAGCTGAGCCCAAGATCAGATCAGCCATGATCTTTTGAATGGTGGCCAGGCTCGAGGGGCCAAATGGCCGACTCCTGCTCCTATTTCTTATGTTCTTATAACAAAGCATGCGACAAAACATGTGATAATATAACTGAGCCATGGCGAACATGTGTGCAAATCTCTGGGGTGGGGCTTTAACCTACAATCTTCTGACTGAGAGGCGAGAGTGATGCCACTGACTCCCAGCTGATACCTCAACTCATCACAAAGGGAGTGCTGCAAGTTCTGCAGAGCGCTGGTTATTGTTCACTGGCTAAAGTAAAGGGGTTAATAATTCCGTTAATGTAGTACACGCAGGAATTTGGCAAAACTGTTTAACCGGTGAGCAAGAAATATCACACGACGGAATTTGAATCCTTCCCTCACCCTCCCCCCAAATCACGAATTGTGGGTACAGATCCACGTCAGGGCTGCAACTTGGCAGCACACCTCAGGAAGAATATCAAGGCCTTAGATAGAGTGCAGAGGAGATTTAGCAGAATTATGCCAGGGATGACGGACTTCAATTATGTGGAGAGACTGGAGAAACTGGGGTTGTTCACTTTAGAGCAGAGAAGGTTAAAAGGAGATTTGATAGAGATGTTCAAAATCATGAAGAGTTTTGATAGGGTAATAAGGAAAAGCTGTTTCCATTGGCTGAAGGGCCGGTAACCAGAGGACACAGGTTTAAGGCAATTGGCAAAAGTACCAGAGGCGAGATGAGGGCAAATTTTTTACACAACGTCTTGATACGATCAGGAATGCACTGCATCAAAGGATGGTGGAAGTAGATTCATTAGTAACTTTCAAAAGAGAATTGGATAAATACTTGAAGGGGAAAAATTTGCAAGGGCTATGGGGAAAGGGCAGAGTGTGGGATTAATTGGATAGCTCTTGCAGAGAGCCGGCATAGTCACGATGGGCCGAATGACCTCCTCCTATGCTGAATCATTCTATGATACTATGATTGAGGGCGTCACCACAAGGCACCGTTTATGATTGTGAGCCTTCCGTCAAAGTTCCTAGCATTCGCACCTCCGCTGTAACTTAGCGGTGAGTGAGTCAGAGGCCCCAATGTTTTCTTGCGGCTTACTTCCAGCGAGCTCGGGGTGACAGAGCGAGGGCAGCCCCGAGGAATTTTGCAGAAAAAAGCAAAATCAAGAGAAAAGCCACTGTTGTGATATCCGTCGCCTCTCTCACGCTAAAGCTCACTTTCAATGATATATCGAGGTTGGCAGCGAGAGGGAGGAGATGGAGAAAAAGAGCAGGATATACATATTTTTTCTCTCTACATACACAGTTTATTCCTGACAGCAGGCAGAACAATTTGAAGGTGTAATGCACTGGGGATGAAGAAGTAATCTGTGTGTAAAAAAAAAATACGTGAGTTGGGGGAATAAGTGCGAAAGCTGGGATCGAGACAGCAGGTTTTAAAATGAGAGAGTGATGCCACTGAACCTTAATTTATATTGTCACAGCGATGATGAAGGTAGCTGGCCAGGCTGGATGCAATGCCGGCGTGGTGACTGCTAATTCATCTGCTCTCTCTAGCCTGTCTAGACATTGTTTGGGTCCAAAATACCCCACTGAGAGATTTACCAGCTCAGCTGTTATCCAGAGAAATCCTACTGTGCCAATATAGACTGCAGCAGAATGCATCTTCTGTCTGGGTGAACCTCACACACTCGGAATTAGCTTACTATTAGCAATGACCTTCAATTATAAAAAAAATTTTTAAAGGGTGATTTGCCCCTCACTGCCTGAAAATTGTCAATATTTCCTCCCATTCCCCCACTCACTCTTCCCCCTCCCGTTGGTTTGAAGTAGGCCGAAGAGCCTGGCTTTTCCTCTCTCCCAGTCATAAATTCAGAAATTAATAACTTTATTGATTTTTTTATATTCCAGTAGGCACAAGGATTAAATAAACGGAATTATCGCCCTCTCAGGAGCTATCATTCAGAAATGCTTTTCTCATTTCCACGGTTGCCATGGTGTTGGTGTCGGTCCCATCCCCCCACTAGTGGGGCGGGAGACTCTGGGCCTCAGGGTCCCCCTCACCACACTCCCGTCTCATTCCATTGACAGGAGGCTGGGAAGTTGTGCTTATAAAGCTAGACATTTTTTGTTGACTTCATAACACAACTTTTGCCGATTATACCCATCACCCTAACTCACAGCTGGCACCTGCGAGATCTCACACCGTCTAGACAGTTGCTCAGCCTCAGTGATATCACACGGCGGTTACAATGGCTTTTTTGTTGTCCCTTTATGCCATCTTTTTTTTTAAATCCTCAATAAAATTCTATATTTTATTTTCAAAGATCGGCTGGATCAGGAGGTGCCTGCTGTGGGACTGAGCCAATCACGTACCATCCTAAGGGGACATAACCTTAAAATTACAGCTAGGCTGTTCAGAGGTGAAGGCTGGAAGCACTTCTACACACAAAGTATAGCGGAATTCTGGAACTCTCTCCCCCAAAAAACTGTGGAGATTGGGGGTCAATTAAAAATATACTGGGATTGATAGATGTTTGTTAGGTAATGGTTTTAAGGGTTACGGAACCAAGGCTGTAGATGCAGTTAAGATACAGATCAGCCGTGATCGAAATGAAGGGGAGAACAGGCTCAAGGGGCTGAATGACCTCCTCCTCTTCTAATGTTATAAGAACATAAAAACATAAGAAACAGGAGCAGGAGTAGACCATATGGCCCCTCAAGCCTGCTCCGCCATTCAATAAGATCATGGTGATCTGATCATGGACTCAGCTCCACTTCCCCGCCCGCTCCCCATAACCCCTTATCCCCTTATCGTTTAAGAAACTGTCTATTTCTGTCTAAAATTTATTCAATGTCCCAGCTTCCACAGCTCTCTGAGGCAGCGAATTCCACAGATTTACAACCCTCTGAGAGAAGACATTTCTCCTCATCTCTGCTTTAAATGGGCGACCCCTTATTCTAAGATCGTGCCCGCTAGTTCTAGTCTCCCCCATCAGTGGAAACATCCTCTCTGCGTCCACCTTGTCAAGTCACCTCATAATCTTATACGTTTCGATAAGATCACCTCTCATTCTTCTGAATTCCAATGAAGGCCCAACCTACTCAACCTTTCCTCATCTCCGGAATCAACCGAGTGAACCTTCTCTGAACTGCCTCCAAAGCAAGTATATCCTTTCGTAAATATGGAAACCAAAACTGCACGCAGTATTCCAGGTGTGGCCTCACCAATAACTTATATAGCTGTAGCAAGACTTCCCTGCTTTTATACTCCATCCCCTTTGCAATAAAGGCCAAGATACCATTGGCCTTCCTGATCACTTGCTGTACCTGCATACTATCCTTTTGTGTTTCATTCACAAGTACCCCAGGTCCCACTGTACTGCGGTACTTTGCAATCTTTCTCCATTTAAATAATAACTTGCTCTTTGATTTTTTTCTGCCAAAGTGCATGACCTCACACTTTCCAACATTATACTCCATCTGCCAAATTTTTGCCCACTCACTTAGCCTGTCTATGTCCTTTTGCAGATTTTTGTGTCCTCCTCACACATTGCTTTTCCTTGGCCTTTGCCCATAACCCACTGACCTCTCACCCTCTCTCCCCTCTATACAGAGCCAGTTGTCCCAAACCAATTGATCTCCCACCCCCTCTCCTGCCTCCACTCTATTCATTATAAACAAAGTAGTCAAAAAACTGTGGTTGCTGGGGAATCTAAAACTAAACAGAAAGTGCTGGAAATACTCGGCCGGTCAGACAGCATCTGTGGACAGAGCTGACAGGTTATGGTTTCCAAGCAAGAAGTGGTAACTCATCTTTTTTCTCTCCAAAGGCACTGACTGACCCTCTGAGTGCTTCTGGCATTTTCTGTTCATGGTCTCCCTTCAGTGCCTTGCTGCAGCAGTGTAGTCAAGGCTAGAAACCCCAGGGTCAGAGGGGAGATCATACCTCCCATACACGATCAACGGTATTGTGCACCGTTACTTAAAGCTCAGCCGTCCCCCACAATCCATGGCTGCACACTTAACGCTCAGCTCCTGCACAACCCACCCACCAATGCTACAATTTTATTTTTTAAGTCAATTCTATTTAGTGTTGCCAACCCTCCAGGATTGTCCTGGAGTCTCCAGGAATTGAAGAGTAATCTTTAGGGACACTGCTGTGAGCAACTTGGGGCATTAAAAACAAATGTTTTTTTCCATTTTTTGAACACTTTCATCCATTAGTTATGCTATCTACCCATCATTGAAGCACTGACCACACTTAATCAGCTCCGTTGGGCGGTCCACATTGTTCGCATGCCGGACACGAGACTCCCAAAGCAAGCGCTCTACTCGGAACTCTTTCACGGCAAACGAGCCAAAGGTGGGCAGAGGAAATGTTACAGGGACACCCTCAAAGCCTCCCTGATGAAGTGCAACATCCCCACCGACACCTGGGAGTGCCTGCCAAAGTGCATCCGGGAAGGGGCTGAGCACCTCGAGTCTCATCGCCGAGAGCATGCAGAAACCAAGCACAGGCAGTCCCACCCTCCCTTTCCCTCAACGGCTGTCTGTCCCAGCTGTGACAGGAACTGTGGTTCTCGTATTGAACTGTTCAGTTACCTAAGGACTCATTTTTAGAGTGGAAGCAAGTCTTCCTCGATTCCAAGGGACTGCCTATGATGATGATGATGCTATCTACTCTATCAAAACCCTCTATTTGAACCCTTCTATTAAATCTCCCCTTAACCTTCTCTGCTCTAAGAACAATCCCAGCTTCTCCAGTCTCTCCACATAATTGAGGTCTTCCATCTCTGGTACCATCCTGGTAAACCTCCTCTGCACCCTCTCCAAGGCCTTGACGTCCTTCCAAAAGTGTGGTGCCCAGAATTGGACACAATACTTCAGCTGAGGCCTAACCACAGATTTATAAAAGTTCAGTACAACTTCACTGCTTTTGTACCCTCTGCCTCTATTTATAAAGCCAAGATCCTGCATGATTTTTTTTAACCACTTTATCAACTTGTCTCGCCACCTTCAAAGTAGTTTGACGAGGTTGTTTTTCACCAGCTCCTGGAGCATCTCCGTATAGACGAAGAACTGAAGCGATCCGGCCGCTCAGTCTGACATGGTCGCAGCTCATTCGCCGATTTCCAGCTGTGTCCTTGCACACCTCTCATCGCGACGAGCACACAGAGGACATTGTCAGTAGGTGCAGAGAGGAGTTATCAACACTTAGCACTCACCCCCTCATCCAGCGCTACCACACTGCACGGCCGTGGCAATCTCTCTCCCACTTCACTTTCTAATTAGTGCAGGAGAAGATACCATGACACAATTTATTCCCTCGGCCAGGGCTGCTGGCGTCACAGAATCTGCAGCCTCCTGCCCTTGTACCCGAATGGTGCAGGAGCGATGGGGCAGTGTGCATGGACAGCAAAGGGCTTAAAATCTCACTCACGAATGGAGATTCTGGGGGTCCATTTTCGCCTCTGGGTTACCGACCAACAGAGCGTGATAGCCAGCTGCCCATCCAGGCAATGAGGAGCCCCCCACCCCCAACCCTGCCATTTTGAGGCCCAACCCCCACCCTCATTTAAATTTGGCAGGCACGCCTCAAAATCAAGGCACAGCATCCACCAGCAAGGTTATTTTGGGTTATTTTGGGGGTTATTTTGGGGTAAATTTGGGGTTATTTGGGGGTTATTTGGGAGTTATTTTGGGGTTATTTCGCAATCGCGGAGGGCAGGGGGTTCCAGAGCGGCAGTGGCTCAGATGAATTCTGTGGCTCTCCTCCAGGGCCCAGAAAAATAATTTGACACTTAACGTGGGCCGGGCCTCTTCAGTTCCACCACCCGAGGAGCTGATCGAAGCCTGAACCGAGCCATCTCTGACCACTTCTGACTGAAAATTTAAATTGGCGTCCTATTTACGTCTTGGGGCCCTGATTTCCATATTAAAAGAGTCCTGTCGCCTGAAACAGGCTGGAGCCTTGGACACCTGGCAGTAGGCCCCTTTTTAAATGGAGCCGGTCATACCGCCGGCGTTAATGGGGAAGAAGGGCCACCGACCCCATTGTTAGGCCTCTACCGCCCCTTTAACGCACGGTGAAGGCACGATGACCCCGCTGATTCCTGTAGGGGCGCCAGCACAGACTGGATTGGCCAAATGGCCGGTTTCCATGGCGCAACTTTTACCTATTCCTCCGTGAAAGCAAACAATCTGCAACTAAGATGTTACTCTCGGACTCGGGTCGGTATCGTTGGATACTGGGGATATGGTTTCCAACCCTGACTGGACGCAACCCTGAAGGTTTCGTCACATGACCTCCCGCCTCTGACCGCACCGACCCCCTGCACTCCTGCCATTGGTCCATTCTTAGGGGTCACCACCTTCCCACGGCCAATTAGAAACCAAACAGACTCTGCGTTACCCGATTGTATGATTCCTGGCTCTTTGCCGTTAGCCCTTTTCCCACATCTCTGCTATTTCTTTAACAAATTAATTAAATTAAATGAAAAAAAACACAATTTTTTTTAATACCTGTACGATTTTTCTTTCGGAGTTGCTAGCAGCACTGTTATGGAAATTCATCTTTAATTGCTGAAGACTCCAAGCCAATCCTGGAGGGTTGGCAAGCCGAGCCGGGGCTGATTTCCATTTGCTCGTAAAACCGGCGGAAGCGGGGCTGAACGCAGCCAGCTCTCAGGGTGAAATGTATTTGCTTCATGGGTTCTCTGCTTAAGAATTCATAGCAACACATTGCTATTAAAAATTAGCTGGTTTATGGACAAAGGTTTAACAATCACACTACACATTACCAGTTCACCTACTAGGCTCACAACTGCATACCTCGTCGTGGATGACCTACACCCAACTGCCTGGGGTTTTATTGAGTCTTGTGAACATCACGTGACTGGCTAAGCCATTACTAACTCAACAGCTCGACAACTATTTTAAAATAAACAGATAAAGCCGCGCCCTTATTAAAGGGAGACTAAAACCCACAAATTATCAAATAAATCTTTAACGGGATCTTAAAAGATCAAATTAAAATTTGGTTGCCGGGGGTGATGATGCACTCCAGTCCCTCCGGTGCCCACCTCTCGCGGAAGGCCGCAAGCGTACCGGTGGACACCGCGTGCTCCATCTCCAGGGACACCCTGGCTCGGTGTAACCGCGGAATAGAGGCACGCAGTTGGGCTGAACGACCCCCTCGACCGCCTGCTGCCTCTACAAACCTGCGAGCATGCTCACGGGTGCACACGTTACACTGGGTTTAGCCGCAGCTACATATTGTCATCATCATCATCATCATAGGCAGTCCCTCGGAATCGAGGAAGACTTGCTTCCACTCTTAAAGTGACTTTTTAGGTGGCTGAACAATCCAATACGAGAGCCACAGTCCCTGTCACAGGTGGGACAGATAGTCGATGAGGGAAGGGGTGGGTGGGACTGGTTTGCCGCACGCTCTTTCCGCTGCCTGCACTTGGTTTCTGCATGCTCTCAGCGATGAGACTCGAGGTGCTCAGCGCCCTCCCGGATGCACTTCCTCCACTTAGGGCAGTCTTTGTCCAGGGACTCCCAGGTGTCGGTGGGGATGTTGCACTTTATCAGGGAGGCTTTGAGGGTGTCCTTGTAACGTTTCCGCTGCCCACCTTTAGCTCGTTTGCCGTGAAAGAGTTCCGAGTAGAGCGCTTGCTTGGGGAGTCTCGTGTCTGGCATGCGAACTATGTGGCCTGCCCAGCGGAGCTGATCGAGTGTGGTCAGTGCTTCAATGCTGGGGATGTTGGCCTGGTCGAGGATGCTAATGTTGGTGCATCTGTCCTCCTAGGGGATTTGTAAGATCTTGCGGGGCTGTAGTGATACCCGCCCTCCTGTATGGCTCAGAGACATGGACCATGTACAATGGACACCTCAATTCGCTGGAGAAATACCACCAACGATGTCTCCGCTACATATCGACAATGTGAACAACACCTGGATTCAGCAGCTCTCCCATTGGAGAAGAGACACAGGAAAATGGTGTGCTGCTGCCAATCTTAAAGGTCTGAGGTGGCGTAAAGGGACATTGCACTTTCTCGGGCACCAGGATGCCAATGGGTAGTTGGAGGGCGCCTCAATTCTCGGATGGGCAGCAGGCCAGGATGGACATCCTGTTCCCCTCGGATGGGCAACATGTCCCACGGAGCGTTGTAGCGGGGACCTGGCAGGAGATTGCACACGCGTCAATTTGTAGCACTCTTGCCTCTTGAGTCAGAAGCCGGTAAGCACCCTGCCTGATGTGAGACCTGTGGCTCTGTGGGGGTTCAAGCCTCACTCCAGGGCCTAGAGCACGCAATCTAGGCTGATAATCTAGTGTAGTAAAGCGCTTTGAGACGTCCTGAGGTTATGAAAGGTGCTATAGAAATACAAATTCTTTCTTTCAATAAATGAAATTATCCAGATATATCTATAGTTTCAATGGGTGCCAGCCAACCTTGTTTTATCAGTGTCATTGCCTGTCCAAACCAGTCAAAGTGTGTCTGTTAGTTTGGGTGATCCTTCTTCAAAATGCAAGACTGCAGACTGGGGTAAGTGGAGGAGATTCATTGGCGTGGAAATTCCTTATGGCCCAATTTTCGGGCTTGAAATGTGCTCCAACTGGGAGACCCGAGGCAGACACAGAATTGAGACACATCTGGGCAAGCTTACGTTGACCTGTCACAGGCAGCGACCCAAAGGAAAGAGCCGGGGTGGGAGGGTGGGAATGTAGAGCAGCAACAGGTGGGAGACCGATCGGGATATTCTGGAGTCGGGGAAGACCTAACAATTCTTGCCAGCGATGCCCAAAAATCAAATATTGGGCCCAATATCAAATTGAGCGGGTTTCGGGCTCCCTCTGGTAGCCAAAATTGGCCCGCTTTGCACCAGTTTTGTACCTGTGAAATGGACGCACCGAGGTCCCAATTCTATCCTGTAATCTCTAAAGAATGAATCACCAAGTACCTTTTCCCGAGGAAGAATCTGGTTGCATGTTGCTGAAGAGCATTGACAAGTATGTGAGAACTGGGCCAGATAATGTGAATTTAATTGCCGCCGAGTGTCAAAAGCAAATGGGCCGTCAAATGGCCAGGACATTACTGATCATATCTTATCTGCTTCGGTGTTGGAAATGGTGAATATCCCAATTACTCGGCCATTCAGAATAATTTGTTGGTTCGTCAATTGTGCCTGCTTTAACATCAAAGTAAAGAGCCAGATGTAATTGAGAACCTATATTGGGGTCTCAAGTTTCTTGTTTCACACCTCCTGTACCATGTAAAATAGTTAAGAGAGGTTCAACATGAGGTCAATCTCCCCTGTAATATATACACTCAATATAAACTCAGTTAAAAGTTGGAAAGAACTGCAAGGATTCTCTTTTTCACATTTGAAGCAGTTTATGTATTAGGTCAGTTAATTATTGAGGTTCTGGTTTCTTGCCATGACTTTCTTCTTCTGTTTATCCTGAAAGTAAGCCGATTAGTTTTAGCCTGAGTGTACCAGCCTGACACCTTGGCCTAGACATTGGCCTCCTACACTATTCCAAAAATGGTGCTTTTCATTTTTTTGATTCCTCCTCGGCCGCGATCGACCAGCCCGGCACTCTGCTGCAGTGCGTGGGGCTGTTGGGGCCGGATCGTGGCTGCCCTCGAGGACCAGGTCACCAGCCCTGGAGCCTGCATCAATGGCCCTTCTCTTTTAGGGAGGGAAGAAGCCTCAGAACGGGCCAGTGCTGCACACCTACTGCCCCGCCTGCGTCCTAGAGGGCTAAATCAAGCGCTCCACATCCTTCCTGGAGCGCAAACACCGAATTGTTTTGAAAGCTGAAACACATTAGCGCATGGCACTAATCTTTTCAACTATCAAAAGCTAGCGCCCAAACTGTTATGTTCAGAATAACTCCACAAGACTGTATTGTAAGCTCAAACTGTTGTGACCTTGGTCTCTTTAATGTGACTCCAGAGTGAGGAAGCAGTATGATAATTACCTTTTATACCAGCTTGCCCAGGGTGCACAGGTGACCCTTAGGTCTCCCACAGGTGTGTCCCCTGGTGGCAAGTCTTATATATTGGTGAGGTTTAAATACATACATAACACAAACTGGGTGCTCCCGAATTTTTCACCACATGGCTTCTACTACTTTCCAGAGCAGTCATGAGACTGCAAAAGAGCCAGTGGGGAGTGGGGGGCAGGGGGTGGGGGGGGGCAGGGGAGAGCGGGGGCTGGATGGGGGAGGAGGGGTGGGAGAGAGGAAAATTTTTATTACACATCGAGTTGTTCTGGTCAGGAATATACTGCCAAGAAAGGTGGTGAAAACAAATTCAACAATAAGGAATTAGATCTGTACTTGAAGGGGTAAAATTTGCAATGCTAGGGAGAAAGAGCGGGGGAGTGAGACTAATTGGACAGCTCTTTTAAAGAGGCGGAATGGCCTCCTCCTGTGCGGTATGACTCTATGACTGTGGTGGATGTTCCACATTGTGTCCCGCGCGATATGACAGAAACAACTCACATTTATATAGTGCCGTTCTCGGGACTTCCCAAAGCACTCCACAGCCAATTACATACCCTTTTATTGAAGTGTAGTCCCAATCGTCACCGTGGAAGCCAATTTGCACACAGAACAAAGAGCAATGAGATAAATAAACAAATAATCTGTTTTTGGTGATGCTGGATGAAGATCCGCAGGTAACCGGGTGATCTGCCCTGCTCGGCCTCTAATGGTGCCTTAACGCTCCTGAGCATTTAATGTCTAATCCGAAGGACGGCGCCTCCGACAGTGCAGCACTCCCTCAGCACTGCACTGGAGTGTCAGTCTCGATTATGTGTTGGTCCCTGGAGTGGGATTTGAACTCACAACCTTGTGACCCAGTGCTACCCACTGAGCCATGTACCATAATCACATGTGGCATCCAGCTGAGCCTGTAGGAGAGCAGTCTGAGACGATGCCACCGGCCATTGACTGCAGACTGGCAATGATGGGCTCCATGGTGTGGGCAGAGCTCTGTGCAATGGTGGAGGCGGTCTCGTCCATGCTCCTTACACTGCCGAGAGGCTCTTGGCCACCTATGCCATTGCATCTATCCTGTCGGAGTGCATGGCCACCACCCTTCTTGTGAACGCAGCCCCATCGGGGTCTTCATCTGAGTCCTGTGCAGCAGAACTTGCAAGTGAACTCTCCCTCTGGGGAGCTGGCTCCCGAGCTACCCTTTCCTATTGACTGTGCTGCAGCCCTGCTAGTCCCCAGTGCATCACCCAGTGCAACCCACTCTGCTCAGCTAACCCCTAAGGACCACGTAGTGCCAGTCTCTGAGCTGGTCCCTGCGGGTGAGAGCTGCAATGACGCAGTGCTTGGCTCCTCCTCCTCTTCTCCCTCGTGCGTGTGATGAAGGGCTGAGGTACAGGTTGCACATCTGCTGGCTGATTATCTGAAAGCATAAATGGCACAAGTCTCAGGTTTAGGTGAGCGCAGGGGGACAGGAATGGAGCAAGGATGACAGACATTATCAGGAGCTGGAAAGTGATAAAACCTTCTGGTGTGAGGGGGAAGTGGGATGAGAGAAGGAGAGGGGATAATGATACTGTTGTTGCCTCCAGTGGGATCGACGTCTCCACCGGCCACGGCGCCCACCACCTGCGGGCCAATGAGCCGCAGCACTCGCTCCTCCAGGTCAGACAGCTCCTGCAGCTGAGGTTCACCCCGCCAGTCCTCTGCTGCTCCCTCCGATTATTTGCCACCTTGGCACATGAGTGAGTAGGAGTCCAGCTGTGCATGTGGGAGATATGCCTGCCGTAGTTGAATAGCTGTGAATGTAGGCAAGGCGTGAGATGAGGATGTGAGTTTGATTAGCTGCACATGTTTGGTGGGGGGAGTGGTGGTTTGCACAGTGTGCACAGAGGTTCAGAGGCTGGGTGGGTGAGTGGTGGTTTGAGCACAGACAGAGGTTCAGAAGCTGGGAGGGTGAGTGGTGCGGGAGTGGTGGTTTGCGCAGTGTGCACAGAGGTTCAGAGGCTGGGTGGGTGAGTGGTGGGTGAGTGGGGGTTTGAGCAATGTGCACAGAGAGAGGTTCAGAGACTCGTATGTAGGAGGTGAGGAAGCATGTACTCACCTTCACCACCCAACTAAGGTCATTGAACTTCTTCTGGCACTGTGTCAAGGTTCGATCGACTACAGTGCTGGCCGACACCTCCTCGGCCACTTCTCTCCACGTGGCCCTGAAGACCTGTGGCAATGGTCTCCTTCCATATGCGGGGAGCAGCACATCCTTACTTCTCTCCACTGTCCCCACCAATACCTCCAATGCCTCGTCATTGAATCGTCAAGCGCTCTCCCTCCCAGCTGGATTTGCAGCAGCCATCCCAGAAACTTGTTGCACTTGCTCACAGCTCACCCTCAAATGCAGCTCTGCTGAAAATAAGCAGGTGCAGCTTGATATAACCTCCCCTTTAAGAGCTGGAATGAGCCACTGTGAAGGATTGATGGATGATTGCTAAATACAAGTCACCTGTAATTGGGTAGCGCTCTGCTATTAGCACCCCTGCAATGCCCCACTGAGGTCATTAGCGTCCCATTTACCGCTCCCGCTTCCTGGTGCCCAATTTAGCAGGTTAGCAATTGTTTGTACCGGGCACTAACTTTTCAAAATTTTTACAGTTAGCACCTGGGTTCACCCCCATGATGTTCTGACTCAGAAGCAAGAGTGCTTCCACTAAGGCAAGGCTAGCACGTAGCTCGGAGCACTATAGTTTTGAGGAGAAGACTTCGGAAACTGGGATTATTTCCATTGGAGATGAGAAGGGGGAGAAGAGAAGAGAAAATTATATCGAGGTTTGTAAAAGTCTGAAAGGTTTTGATAGGGTGAATAAAAAAGTCCAAATCTTCTGGTTGGGCAAGTCATCAAAAATTAGCACTAAGAGAGTGAGAGGAGATGTTAATAGAAACCCAGAGGGTTGTTGGAGCATCATGGAGTGGTTGAGACAGAGACCATTAGAATTTTTAAGGGAAGAGCGAATAGACACCTGAAGCAGAAGATGGTACAGGCCTATGGAGGGAGAACAGGGCAATGCGATTAGCTCTTAGGATGCTCTAGCAAAGAGCTGGCACAAAGACAATGGGCCGAATGGCCCCCTTCTCTGCTGTAAATGATGAGCTGCCTGCAGTGTGGAGCAACCTATGTGTTTGGACATTCTCTTGCAGTGTTATGTTGGGGGGTGGTCGGGGGAAGTGGGCAGAATCCCAGAAGCTGTCGATGAGGCTGGCTGGTTAATCATCAACAGCGCTCCAGAGCGTGGCCCCGCTGCCAGGCTCCAGCATCGGATTACCAAGCCTGCCACGGAAGGTTGGCTAGGCTCCAATTTCCCATCAGCAAGTTGGCCTCAAAGACCCCAATTATTTCACCCCTCCCAAGCACGACGGCCACTCAGTCAATCATTAGACAACTTGGCAAGTACAGGTCTGAGCACTGGCTGCGCAGACAACAAGCACAACATTGTCACAGCAAGGGCCACCACAACCCTGGGAACCAAGAGTTTTACACTCGCACGCACCAGCTCTACAGGTTAAAAATGCTCACTGTACCACGCATGGCATATGCCTGCCGACACCCAGAGAGTCACTTGGCAAGGTGGAGAAGGGCAGCCAGAGCCTGTGGAACTGTAGCCAGCAAGAGTCGGCACCTTCAGGGGAGATGGAGGGGGGAGGTCCTGGAGCTCGACAGACACGAGCAAAAGTTTGGCGAGAACGCCACTGGAGTGATGCCAAAACCCTGACGAACTGATACCACAATTCAGGTGCAGGAGCTACTCAATCAGGTCATCCTAACCTCAGCCTGTTATGTCGAGAGTACTTGAAGTTCTTGTACCTTACAGTCTAACAGACAAAAGGTCATTTAATGATTGGGATTTTTTTCTCTGGGAATGTAACATTAGTTAATCTTTTGCGAGCTTACCTACAGTTATGCTTGGGTTTCGCTGCTGATTCTCACTTGGTTGCCTTGGTGGGGCAGCAGTACACAAAATGTGACTTGTGGGTTAATCCCAGTCGGGCTGAATGTCCAACGAGCTGGGGCCAAGAAATGGTTACAGCAGAGAAGGCAACAAAAAAAAAATCATCCAACAACACATTATGGGACGTGGCTGGACACGGAGCTAGAATGGCTCGAGAATACTACTTGGGGCTCAATTTTCCCCACTTATCTGCGCCGCTTTTTTTGGCGTAAATTTAAAAATCCCAGCTTCCCCAAAGTTTCTGCGCCAGCGTAACTCAGTTAGTTCCGATTTTTTTAAGTTAGTGTTTTTTTGTATAACCTGATGTCTGTGTCAGTTTTTCAGATTTAAGCAAGTTTGGCCAACTTACATTTTTCCTAGGACACTTAAGAAAAACCAGCGCAGAAAGACACCATTGTTTTTAAGCAAAGTTTTGGAGAGAGTCAAGAAGACAAAGAATATGCACACCATGAAGCTTAATTTTTCAAAAGTCAAAAGGGAGAGAATGGAAGTCTAATGCAATTCTTTAATTTTTGACTTTTTTCAAAGTACCACGCCACCACCGAACATCTCCTCACTGGGCTCGAGAGTCGGAGCGTCGGACGACTAAATCACTCCCTCGCCCGCTCACAGGGCCTCGGGGCTCGGCTTTGAAAGAAGCCCAGGGGAGTGGGGGTGGGGTGGACGCCGAGCCCCTGTGTCTGGGCGAGGGAGCGATTCTGCCGGCCGACCCTCGAGCCCGGTGAGGAGACATTTGGTCGGTGGTGAGGTGGTACTTCGAAAAAAATCTAAAATTAAAGAATTGCATCAGACTTGGTTGCCCCAAATATCTTCATTGAATGCCTAGCTACACGTCCCAAGCAAGCCTATTGCGCATGTGCAGACCAGGGTGTGGTCCACACTAAAGCATGCACCTTAGAGAGAGAGACGAAAGAAGCTTTAAGTCCTTTGCCCTGCTGTTTTGAGCTGCTTGCAAAGTTAAAATTTAATTATGGAGACAATATTGACAATACCACACCTCGTGCAAGCCTGCTGCGTGATGGTGCTATGGAGGAGACGATTGATTAGACATCATCGCATGAGCAACCTCAGAGCACGTTGGATGATGGGCAGGAGGCCTTACCCATATCGGGTATATCGAGACAGGCGTTCATACCTGCACCTGAGTGATGCATCATCGCAGTCCCTCGGAATCGAGGAAGACTTGCTTCCACTCCTGAAGTGAGTTCTTTGGTGGCTGAACAGTCCAATACGAGAGCCACAGATCTGTCACAGTGTTGTTGAGGGAAAGGGTGGGTGGATCTGGTTTGCTGCACCCTCTTTCCGCTGCCTGCGCTGGTTTCTGCATGCTCTCAGTGTTGAGTCTCAAGGTGCTCAGCGCCCTCTCGGATGCACTTCCTCCACTTAGGGCGGTGTTGGGCCAGGGACTCCCAGGTGTCAGTGTGGAAGTTGCGCTTTATCAGGGAGGCATTGAGGGTGTCCTTGTAACATTTCCGCTGCTCACATTTCTCATTTGCCCTCCGAGTAGAGCACTTGCTCTGGGAGTCTCGTGTCTGGCATGCGAACTATGTGGCCTGCCCAGTGGAGCTGATCGAGTGTGGTCAGTGCTTCAATGCTGGGGATGTTAGCCTGGACGAGGACGTTGATGTTGGTGCGCCTGTTCTCCCAGGGTATTTGTAGGATCTTGCGGAGGTATTGTTGGTGTTATTTCTCCAGCAACTTGAGGTGTCTGCTGTACATGGTCCATGCCTCTGAGCCATACAGGAGGGCAGGTATTACTACAGCCCTGTAGACCATGAGCTTGGTGGCAGTTTTGAGGGCTTGGTCTTCAAACACTCTTTTCCTCAGGCGACCGAAGGCTACACTGATGCACTGGAGGTGGTGTTGGATCTCGTCGTCGATGCCTGCTCTTGTTGATAGGAGGCTCCTGAGATATGGGAAGGTGTCCAGGGCCACGCCATGGATCTTGATGACTGGGGGGCAGTGCTGTGCAGTGAGAACAGGCTGGTGGAGGACCTTTGTCTTACGGATGTTTAGCGTAAGGCCCATGCTTTCGTACGCCTCAGTAAATACGTTGACTATGCCCTGGCGTTCAGCCTCTATATGTGCGCAGATGCAGGCATCATCCGCGTAATGTAGCTAGTTCATACCTGCACCTGAGTGATGCAGACTGTGTGAGAAGGCTGCGTTCCACAAAGAAGTTGTAACCAAGATCTGTGAGTTAGTAAAAGCAGACCTGCATCAGGAGGACTGCTTTGTCAGTTGAAGTAAAGGTTACAGCTGCACTTTCATTTTATACATCTGGATCATTCCAGGCCACAACTGGGGATGTGTGCGCTATTTCTCAAAATGCAACACATATCTGCATTCGGCAGGTGACTGCTGCACTATATGCCCAGAGGAATGATTACATAAAGTTCCCTATGATCGCTCAGGCAATGCATGACAGGGCTTTGGGCTTCTCCAGGATTGCTGGCTTCCCAAAGGTACAGGACTGCATTGATTGTACCCACATCGCCTTGCGAGCACCTTTGGAGGATTCCAAGATGTACAGCAACAGAAAAGGCTTCCACTCCGTGAATGTGCAACTCATCTGTGACGACATGCATCACATCATGTCAGTTGATGCGAGATACCCTGGGAGCACCCATGATGTGTTCATCCGATGCGAGAGTGCTATATCTGCCATGTTTCAGCAACAGCCAGAAGGGCACAAAGGGTACGGCCTTGCCGCCTGGCTCATGACGTAATCTAGACAGAAACTAACCGAGAATACATGTCGCACGTTGCAACACGCAGCATAATAGAGAGGACCTATTCCGTAATATTGTGTTGTGTTAATGGAACAAATAATGGAAATGATTCTTCTTTAGTTCAAAAAGTTGTGTTAATCATGGAACAAATAATGGAAATAATTCAGTCATAAACTTTTGAATAAAATATATTTTACATTAACACTTGTTTGTACTTAACTTAACTTTAATAAAAATATTCTTGTATCAAACTTTAAAGTTTTCAGTTATGATCACTTACAAACTTTAAGGTCGCTTACAAACTTTTAAACTTGTAAATTTACATCACTTACAAAAAACTTTAAATTTGGGAACAGTTACAACAAAAACAACAATAATAACAACAACACGAGCAAAGAAAGGCTGCACCAATCTTTCCTCTACCTTATTCTAAGACCACCCACAGGCAGTGGTGCAGCATTTCTCGGGTATTCTTTCAAGCATCTCGGGTAATGCGCGCTTCTTGATGGGGGGGGTGCATGGGCAGGCGGTAATGTGGAAAGCCCGGCTTGGGCCTCTTTAGAGGCTGGTCTTGGGATTGGAATGGGAGTGGCAGGTGATTCTGTCAATGGCCGTGGGGTCTGGCGTATTCCCTTAATGCAGCAGCTAACTCCGACATTCCCTCCCTCATGTGTCCTGACAGTGTCTCAACTACCTGTGACATTCCCTTCCTCATGTGCACTGACAGTGTATCAGCTACCTGCAACATTTCCTCCCTCGTGTGCCCTGAGAATGTTCCCATTTCTCGTGAGAGTGTTGTTACTTCTCCCAATAGTCCCGATACCTCATCACCCACCCCACTGATAGTGTCTAGGAGTGATCGTGTAAAGTCAATGCTCTCCGCACTCATTGCCCCATCATTTGAACCACATCTGTTAGATCCTGCACCTCAGGAGAGCGCTGTCGAGCTCTCCTTCCCCTCCTCACCCTGGGTGTGGCTCGCTACATTGCACTGGGACCCGCAGCCTCGGACGGTGGGGCCCTGTGTGTGCCTCGCTGCCCCCCACTGGGACCCACAGCCTCGGACTGTGAGAAACCATGGAATGTTCCAACACTCGTACCACTCAGGAAAGGGGCTGGCATCTCAATGGGCAGCACCTGCACCTCCTCCAGAGTGAGTACAAGAGTGGGGGCTTCATCATCCCCCTCCCCCTGCATCCCTCCCCTCCTCACCCCCATGCTCCTGTGGGAGGTGGGATTGAAAGATGTTCATCCGTGTCTGAATTGGCCTCAAGTTCTGCAAAATATTACAGAACAGACAAATGGTTAGCAGCAGAGGAGGGGAAAGGGTGGCATGAGTAGGCTCACACAGCGCAGGCAGCAGGCTCATTTGAAGGACCACGATGAATGACAGCACATTCTGGCGTAGCTGGCGGAGACATCTCCATGAACCGAAGCATGGCTAGCCCACGCACTACTTAATATTTAGCAAAGCCAGACTGGAATTTGCAGGACTTACCCTCTCCCTCGAGTGTGGGCCCAGCTTGTACAGTGATGGTTGCTTTTCTCCAGGCAGGGCCCATCAAAGCAGCGACCCTGTCTTCCTAGGGTGTCAGTGGGTGAAGATTTGCCGGGCCTCCTCATGTTCGAGTTCTTTCCCTTTTATTATGTGCCACCTTCCTCTGCAAAGATGAAAATATAACTTTTTAGAGAGGGTGTCTTTCTGCTGGGTGGGAAATATATACAGATGGTCACATTTATAATTGCAATTCCAGTGAATAAATGAAAATATTACTTACACTAACTACTTGACCAAGGTCCTGCCATTTCTTTTTGCGCTGGTCTCTGGACCTTGGGATGGTCACAAAGCAAGTGCTCTACTCGGAACTCCTTCACAGAAAACGAGCCAAAGGTAGGCAGAGGAAATGTTACAAGGACACCCTTAAAGCCTCCATGATCAAGTGCAACATCCCCACTGACACCTGGGAGTCCCTGGCCAAAGACCGCCCTAAGTGGAGGAAGTGCATCAGAGAGGGCGCTGGGCACCTCGAGTTTCATCGCCGAGAGCATGCAGAAATCAAGCGCAGGCAGCGGAAAGAGCGTGCGGCAAACCAGTCCCACCCACCCTTAACCTCAACAACTATCTGTCCCACCTGTGACAGGGCCTGTGGTTCTCATATTGGACTGTTCAGCCACATAAGGACTCATTTTTAGAGTGGAAGCAAGTCTTCCTCGATTCCGAGGGACTGCCTATGATGGTGATGGTCACCATTGCACAGTAATCTTCTGCAAGTTGGTTCCAGCGTTTCTTCATTCTTTTGGTGGAACTTTTATGTGACCCTTTCTGGTGTCCAGCTCATGCCATCTGGCCTCAATTACAGTAACTAGGGCTTCCTCTTCGTCCTGTGAGAAATTCTTGGCCCTTGGGCCGTGTTGCATATTGCAGCTCTGATTTTTCCAATGAGAATTAAAGTACTCACACACTACCGGCGCTTTAAAAATGGCCTAATGCAGACCGGGAGGTGTACTGGGCACGCAGTCACATACAAAACGTCATTTTTTTCCGCGCGTGCGCAGAAGAGGGGCACATCATTTTTTTGGCGTAGACATTAGGCTCCCCCCCCCGAATCTAAAGGACAGGCTGCGCGGCGCCAATTAAAAAAATTAGAACGGGGAAACTTGCAAGTTATTTTTTTGGAGTAGTCAGGGCCACAAAACGGCATTGGGGAAAATTGAGCCCATGGTATCACATAGTATTTAAAGGTTCCTGCCAGTTTTATGCTCCACAGACTGTATGAGGAGAAGGCCAAATGTATGGACAGTGCAGACAGTACAGGTTAAATCATGGGAACAGTTGGCTTGTATTCCCTTGAGTATAGCAGATTAAAGGGTGATCTGATTGAGGTGTTTAAGGTCTTGTTACCAAAATTGAAGTCTATGAGATTAAAGGGGCGGTGGCAACATGGATACGAAATTGGCTGAGAGATAGAAAGTGGTGAACGGTTGTTTTTCAGACTGGAGGGAAGTATACAGTGGTATTCCCCAGGGGCCGGTGTTCGGACCACTGCTCTTTTTATATACATTAATGACCTGGACACTTGGGCATACAGGGCATCATTTCAAAGTTTGCAGATGACACAAAGCTTGGAAATGTAGTAAACAATGAGGAGGGGAGTAACAGACTTCAGGAGGACAAAGGCAGACTGGCGAAATGGGCAGACACTTGGAGATAAATTGAATGCAGAGATGTGTGAAGTGATGCATTTTGGAAGGAAAATGAGGGGAGGCAATATAAACTAATTTTGATGGGAGTGCAGGAACCTAGGGGTTCATAGACAAAAATCTTTGAAGGTGACAGAACAAGTTGATGAGGCCAAGTGATCCTTGATTTTATAAATAGAGGAATAGAGTACAAAAGCCTGGAAGTTATGCTAAACCTTTATAAATCACCTCAGCTGAGTCTTCTATCCAATTCTGGGCACCACACTTTAGGAAGGACGTCATGGCCTTGGATAGGATTACACGGGATATCTGGCACAGAAACAGGCCATTCGGCCCAACCAGTCCATGCCGGCGTTTATGCTCCACTCGAGCCTCCTCCCCTCTTTCCTGAT
Source organism: Pristiophorus japonicus (assembly GCF_044704955.1). Taxonomy (NCBI): domain Eukaryota; kingdom Metazoa; phylum Chordata; class Chondrichthyes; family Pristiophoridae; genus Pristiophorus; species Pristiophorus japonicus. Next base: position 131,978,347 of record NC_091988.1, read on the forward strand.
CTAACTCCATCAGCATAACCCTCTATTCCCTTCTCCCTCATATGCTTGTCCAGCCTCCCCTTAAATGCATCTATACTATTCACTTCAACCACTCCCTGTGGTAGCGAGTTCCACATTGTCACCATTCATTGAGTAAAGAATTTTCTTCTGAATTCCCTATTGAATTTCTTGGTGACTATCTTTTATATTGATGGCCTCTAGTTATGCTCTTCCCCACAAGTGGAAACAATCTCTCTCTATCCAGTCTATCAAAACCGAGGTGCAGAAGAGATTTATTGGAATGGTACTGGAGATGAGTGAGTTCAGTTAGTTGGAGAAAGTTGGGATTGTTCTCTTTCGAGCAGAGAAGGTTAAGAGGAGATTTAATAGAGGTGTTCAAAATTATGGAGTGCTTTTTTGAGTAGATAAGTAAAAACTGTTTCCATTTGCAGGAGGGTCGGTAACCAGAGGACACAGATTTAAAATAATTGGCAAACGAACCAGGGGGAAGATGAGAATAAATCTTTATTACACAGTGCGTTGTTATGATCTGGAATGCTTTGCTAGAAAGAGTCATGTAAGCAGATTCAATAATATCTTTCAAAGGGTAATTGGATAGATACTTAAAAAAGGAAAAATTTGCAGGGCCATGGGAAAAGCACAGGAGTTGGGATTAATTGGCAGCTCTTTCAGAGAGCCGGCACAGGCACAATGGGTCAAATGGCCTCCTTCTGTGATTAATGATTCTACAATTCTATAAGATGATAGGGTAGATCAAGAGAAGTTACTTCCTCTGACAGGGGAATCCAGAACAAGGGACACAATCTTAAATTAGAGCCAAACCATTTAGGAGTGAAATCAGGCAGCACTTTTTCACAGAGAGGGTCGTGAAAATCTAGAACGCTCTCTCCCAAAAGGCTGAGGGTCAACTGAAGCTTTCGAGACTGAGATCGATAGATTTTTGTTGGGTAAGGGTATCAAGGGATATGGAACAAAGGTGGATAAATGGAGTTGAGGTAGTGATGATCTAATTGGATGGCGGAATAGGTTCGAGGAGATGAATGGCCTATTCCTGTTTCTATCTAACAGAGGGGCTGAAATTGCCTCCCCCCCCCCCCCCCCACCCCGGCTAAATTGGGCGCACCCACCATTTTTGAAGTTGTTTCTCCACCCTAATCCACGGGGCGGAGAATTGAGCGAATTTCAGTACTTCAGGATTTTTTTTTCTGATTCCGGGCGGTGTTGAGGGGTGGAAGTGCCCTTGGAGGGGGGCGGACATCGCTCGAAGTCATCAGCATCGCGCTGATGCGTCACAATGTCCCTCCCCTTCAGTTAAAGGTGAGGGTCGCTGCGAACTCTGCATTTAATTTAGTTTGATCCACTGGGCCGTCATGGTGGGTTTCGGCCGGGCCAGCGGCCCGGTACCCAAGAGGAGGTGCCGGGCTGCCTATTGGCGGTCCAGCCGAGCCCGTGGGCACCATTGCCAGGCCGACCTCTGAGTCGGCCAACAATTAAAATTAAATGGCAACCGCGGCAGTCTACCCTCCCCTTTAAAGGCGGACACGCCCCCCCCCAGCCACTGGCAGCTTCCCGCCGGGGAAAGCTGTCGGGAGCACGTGGCAGCCGATCCACTCCTGTGGGGTAATTTCCCTCGTGGGGTCGGAAAGGGGGTCGCCGCCAGTCAGTAGGGGGTCAGCGCTTGCCCAACCGACAGCAACACAGGTGGCATGGTGCCGATCACCGCTGGGAAACAAATGGAGGGCAATTCATGAAATGTCGGTGAGTTCGTGCGGACTAGGCAGTGAGTCCTTACCGACCTGTGTTGCCTCTTTGAGGCGATCACCGCTCTTATAGAAAGGGGCAATTTCAGCCCCAGAGAGTGTTATAACTGAAAAGTGTATAATGAGGGTGCAGCACACTGTGACTGAGTTACTATTTCACAGGAGCCGCGTTTGCGTTGAGGGGCCGATTGCAACGGTCGGTTTGGGGCTCCGGCAGTTTACTAGACAATGATATTAAATAGTTCTCACTGGATCCACTCAGGGTCCGGTGCGATTGCAGGTGGGGGAGGGACGGGGGGGGTGGGACCGGTGAGCGGGGGGGATATGGTCCTAACGCAGCCCTTGTTATACAACCAGCACTCAGCATTAACTTTCCTCAGCTCTGCCTTTTGGTATGTCTTAAATTCCTCTCGTACTGAGCAGGATTACTATTGCAACAGTACATCATCAGTAGGGTAAAACTAACCTGTCTCACAACGGTCTAATCCCAAGAACTTTTTTAACCCAAATTATATCCCAGGGTTCAACTGCAGCCGCCTTGTAGTGTCCCTGCACCTTATTGCAAACTCACACGAGGCATGTATGTATCAGACACGGTCACTCTGTGACCTTCACCTTTATTGCCAGGACCAAGGAGTGCTGACCCTGGGTGGGACCTCCCCTTTTATACCTGGAAACCCAGGTGAGGAGTGTCTCCCGCAAGTTCACCCCCTGTGGTCAGGGTGTGCATTTCTAGGGTACAGGTACAGTGTACATGAGTTACAGTTACATGACTATGTCATTGCTAGATGGTTAAATACATGACACTCTTGTTCCAGCGTCACCATAACATAAGATAACATAAGAATTAGGAACAGGAGTAGGCCATCTAGCCCCTCGAGCCTGCTCTGCCACTCAACAAGATCATGGCTGATCTGGCCGTGAACTCAGCTCCACTTACCCGCCTGTTCCCCATAACCCTTAATTCTCTTATTGGTTAAAAATCTATCTATCTGTGATTTGAATACATTCAATGAGCTAGCCTCAACTGCTTCCCTGGGCAGAGAATTCCACAGATTCACAACCCTCTGGGAGAAGAAATACCTTCTCAACTCGGTTTTAAATTGGCTCCCCCATATTTTGAGGCTGTGCCCCCTAGTTCTAGTCTCCCCGACCAGTGGAAACAACCTCTCTGCCTCTATCTTGTCTATCCCTTTCATTATTTTAAATGTTTCTATAAGATCACCCCTCATCCTTCTGAACTCCAACGAGTAAAGACCCAGTCTACTCAATCTATCATCATAAGGTAACCCCCTCATCTCCGGAATCAGCCTAGTGAATCGTCTCTGTACCCCCTCCAAAGCTAGTATATCCTTCTTTTAGTAAGGTGACCAAAACTGCACACAGTACTCCAGGTGCGGCCTCACCAATACCCTGTACACTTGCAGCAAGACCTTCCTGCTTTTGTACTCCATCCCTCTCGCAATGAAGGCCAACATTCCTTTCGCCTTCCTGATTACCTGCTGCGCCTGCAAACTAACTTTTTGGGATTCATGCACAAGTACCCCCAGGTCCCTCTGCACCGCAGCATGTTGTAATTTCTCCCCATTCAAATAATATTCCCTTTTACTGTTTTTTTTTCCAAGGTGATGACCTCACATTTTCCAACATTGTATTCCATCCAACAAACCTTAGCCCATTCGCTTAACCTATCTAAATCTCTTTGCAGCCTCTCTGTGTCCTCTATACAACCCGCTTTCCCACTAATCTTTGTGTCATCTGCAAATTTTGTTACACTACACTCTGTCCCCTTTTACAGGTCATCTATGTATATTGTAAACAGTTGTGATCCCAGCACCGATCCCTGTGGTACACCACTAACCACCGATTTCCAACCCGAAAAGGACCCATTTATCCCGACTCTCTGCTTTCTGTTCGCCAGCCAATTCTCTATCCATGCTAATACATTTCCTCTGACTCCGCATACCTCTATCTTCTGCAGTAACCGTTTGTGTGG